>NC_087466.1:22511666-23170000 GCF_036321535.1 Camelus dromedarius
CCGCAGAAAATATTTTGAAAGCGAAATCGGAGCCGGGCACTGAGCCAGGCTTCCTCCGTGCCGCGGCCTCTGCGGGCCCCCCGGCTGGAGGGCTCGGGCCGACCGCTGGTCCTGCCCCGGCCCCTGGCCTTCCTGCCGCGGACTGGGGCTCTCCGTCCGCTGACTCTGCGAGCCGAGCGCTCCTCGTGGGGGCTCCTGTGCACCGAGGATGCCTCGGGGCATCCCTGACCTCCTGTCGCCGCTGGATCCCGGCCCGCCCCGCTCCCCAGTGATGGCAGCCGCAGCCGTCTCCAAATAGCTCCCGGGAGCCAGCTCGCCCGCGCTGAGAACCGCGGCCCGAGAACGAGCCGAGCTCAGTGCCCGTTTCCGCGTCACAGGGCCGGCGTCCTGTTTGCCTTCAGCCCTCAACTCGAGTGCTGACTCCTTGTGAGCGTTCTTCACCAGCCCGTCTAAAGGGGATCCTCGCCCATCCCGCTGCTCTGTTTCAGTTTCTCCACAGTGTCCGCCACGTTTTTTTGTTTGTTTGTTCCTTTGTCCCCACCACGTCCGTGGTCCCCACAGTTATGAGCTCCATGATCTCAGGGAGCTGGTTGTGTGTTTCGGTCCTCACCACGCCCCCTCCCCGCACCTACACCGGTGCCTGGCACGTGGTGGCGTGGAAGAGTGCCCCCCCCCCAGAAACGGCCCCTTGCATGGCTTAAGAAGTTGGGACCCGGGGCTTCTTCCCGATCCTTAACTGCAGCTAAAACCCGGAGGAAGCAATTACCTAGGAAGTGGGATTGCCGGGGTAAGTAGTCCTTCCTAAAAGTCTCGAAGTAGTACGTATTAACTTTTTAATTTATCTAAGTGTGTGACACCTTGGCCGGCGCCTAGCGGGGCACTGGGCTACACCAGGCAGTAGATGAATATTTAATGAGAGAAGAACTGAATGCCAAAGTAGGGCTTGCCCCGCCCCCTCCATTAGGGCTCTCATCTGCAGCTGTCAGCTCAGATGTCACTTTCCTGATCTTCCCACGTAAGAACAGGTCCCCTTTCTGTATGTCGCTAGAGCACACTGTACTTTTTACTACCTGTTACAGTTTATAGGTATTAATTTTGTGAAACTGTTTAGTAGCTGTCTTCAAAGCGAGGAGGGCTGAGATTTTGTTTGGTTTGCTCACAGCTGTATTCCTAAAATCTAGCACAGCACCTGCCAACAATAGTTATGTGTGGAATTAACTGAATAAATGAATAACTGAATATTTGTTGAATTGTAAACAGTGCCGGAGGAACATCTTACATTCACCTATTTTTTTTTTTTTTTTTGGAGACTCCTGTGATGTTCTACAGCGGATAATCCGTATCCACATTTCACCAGGGGAAAAAACAGAGCCCTTCAGGTTTCCTGCCCAGGGCCTCACATCTAGTAATCTTTGGAAATCAGACCTGAGTAAAAGGCTCATAACTGGTTCCTAGTCCAGAGCTTGCCCCGCACTCCAGCTGTCAAAACCTGCGAGTATTTGTCGTAAGGCTGACGAGATGATACACTCAGGCAAAGGATGGAATAACATTAGCATTAACCATGGAATGAAAATAAAGCCATTGAATGCCTTGTTATCATATGATGACTTAGTGCTGAAGTTCGGCCCAAATCAGATAGACTATTTCGGATGACAGCAAACTAACCCTACTGGATGGTCTCATTTAAGAAGTATATGGGTGGGGGAAGGTATAGCTCAGTGGTAGAGCGTGTGCTTAGCATGCACAAGGTCCTGGGTTCAAGCCCCAGTACTGCCCCCCAAATAAATAAATAAATAAACAATCCTAATTACCTTAAAACTTAAAAAATAAAGAAGTATAAAGCCAGGTGAAAAGGGGGATGAGGGTGGGAGGAAGGCAGTTACACAGCTCAGGATGTCTTCCCAGGACACTTGAGCACTTGTGTTTGGTCACACCGCCATCTTTGACACCCGGAGGTGGCAAAACAAATCCAGCGGGCTGAAGTGTTTTTGTTTGGTTGTGGCGCTTAAAAGGAGCCAGGACCACATGTTGCAGGATCCCGTGTGTGTGTGTGTGTGTGTGTGTGTGTGTGTGTGTGAGAGAGAGAGAGAGAGAGATGTCCAGAAGAGGCATCTCTGTAGAGACAGTGCAGGCTGGTGGTGGCTGCCAGGTCTGGGGGGATGGGAAGACGGGAGTGACCGCTAAGGGTGTGGCACTTCTTTTTGTGGTGATGCAAATATTCTTAAATTGGGGTGATTGTCGCACGTGTCTGTGATACGCTAAAAACCGTTGAATGGTACACTTTAAATGGATGAACTGAGGAGTAGTATGTGAATTCCTTCTCAATAAAGCCTTTACCAAAAAACAAAAAAGGTGAGCTAATAGTTAAAAATCAGGAGGTTTCACATGTAAATTTGGATGCCCTGCTGCTCTTGAAAAAACAGAGGCGAGCCCTGGTAACACTGGGACTTGTGGCTGCCGGTTACATTCCTGAGCACCTCCCTGCCCCCGCCAGAACCTCCCTGCCCTCTCTGGTATTTGTGCCTTGGGAGCCCGGGACCAGCCACCTTGCTGGAGAGACCAGGTGTTGAGGGGGAGTCTGAAAAGGCATGGAGAGGGGGTCCTGGCGCCCTAGCCTCCCAGCCAACCTGCCAGCTGGAGGGAAACGCATGAGTAACCACCAACATGACCAGCAGGAGAAACTGCCCGGCTGAGCCTCAGCCCCCACGGCATGTCCCGAGCAAATGGAATAGTTGTTATTTTAAACCACTGAGCCCTGGGGAGCCGTGTTAGGCAGCATCAGAGGGTGAAAACACAGCTGCCTCCCCCCACGGCCACGATCTGCTGATGCCAGGTGGCCGCCCCCGCCTTGAGATGGGGCGCACACTGTCTGGCGTCCACAAATCCTCCCTCCTCTCTGTGGTCTGACTTCTCTTGCAGTGGAGAAGTTACTCCCTAGACCCGCACTGCCCAATGCTGTGGCCAGCAGCCACCTGTGGCTGCTTGAACTTCAACTAGTTCAAACTTAATAGAATGAGACGTTCTGTTCCTCAGTCACAACAGCCACATTTCAAGTGCCGAGTAGCCCCAGGTGACTGGTGGCCACCATGTCGGACCGCGGAGTAGACCTCACTCCGCCATTGCCCAAGGTTCTGCCAGACAGCCAACCCGGCTCTCTGTTAACGTGCGGTGGGCACGCTTGGTTCCTTAGCCTCTGCACGCACACTCTCTTTCTCCTTCCAAACAGTCCTGACCCCTCCTCCTGGAGCTCGGGAGGAACTGACCCATCTTTGGTTCTGGATCTGATTGGTCAACCGCAGTGCTCGGCTCTCACGCCTCTCACGGCACCTGGTTCAGCTCAGACCCTGCTCTTCAGGACGTGAAATTCCCCTGGGGCCCAGGAAGGAGACGAGGGATGTAGACGGGCCCAGTCTGGCTAAAGGAGAGGACTGGCTCAGCGACCGCAGGAGCAACACGCCCTTCCAGGCCCAGCGTGAGTCAGGACGGCCACAGCCCTCACTGGCCTGAGTGGCTGTTTCACAGGCACGAGATGGAGCCGCGTAGGATGGAGCCAAGTTCACGGATGGCTCAGCAGAAGATCAGGGAGATGTCACGTAGCAGAAGAGCAAATCTGACCTCATTTAAGCCACTGTGTTGGATTTTCTGTTACTTGTGGCCCCAGAGCACCTATTGGGATTCGATCAAAACGTGGGAAAATTGAAAAATAGAATAAGGGAGGACAACCTAACCCCCCACCCTGGTACAGTTCGCCCTTAGAGCTTCCTGCCGGCCCCCGGAATCGTGAGCCTGCAGCCCGTGTACTGAGCCCCTCTGATCGCATAGCTGAAGAGTCCGTGTGACGTCACCCTCCGCTTTGTTGGGTCTACGTGGGATACACCCCCGTTCCTGAAAGTGATGGCATGAGCCTCTCCCACACGCCTTAAATAATCAAATCAATGACCTAACTCATAGAGCAGGCATCCAAGGGGCAGGCGGTGGCATCTGACTGACTTCTGTGGGTAGCCTCTCCCCCTCGAGGGCCCTCTGCGAAAGGGGACCTGACTGCAAGGAGGCGTGTGGTGTGGCCTGGGGTTGCCAGTGCATCGTTTGCTCTGAAATGTGGGGCCTTGCCTTCTCTGCCACCGTCCTGTCCCCTGCGCCCTGCTCAGCGTGGAGCTCGGAGAAGACGCTCTCCGATGGAAGGTATTTAGAAACCACCCGGGACCGGGGACATTTCGGGGACTGCCAAGTGTCTCTGACTTCTTCTCCGATGTTTCTGCTTCTCGTTTCACATCTGCATCACTCCCCTCCCAGCGACCAGACAGTTGCATGTGCTTACAGTTGCAGCTTCCTCAAAACGCTGGTTTACAAAGAATCACCAGGAGTGTTCTGGCCCCTCCATACATCACTATTCAGTCAGCAAACTGCTGGGCACCGTCCCCACATGTCACGACGGTTCAGTGTCTGCAGTCGTGGCCGGTGCTTCTGCTTCTCTGGTTTCCCAGTTCCCTACAGAGGGGTTCGGGCCCAGCTCATCTTCATGCAGCAGGCCACGGTGTGTCATTAGCTTTATTAGAATCACAGGCCACGTCAGATCTTTTGAGTACAGAGAGTTGTCAGAAATTCTGTCGGTTCCAGGAAGTCCCTGTCGGAACAGTTCTATCTGGCTGCAAATAATCTAGGTAGAAGCAGAAAACTGTAGGACTAAAGACAGAACCAACGAACGCAATGGAAGCAAGTCCTTATTTTCTTGAGCCCAGACCAAAGCTGTCCTAACCTGCCCTTGTGGGGATTCATTCAGCTCTCAGAATGACTCCTGTTTTATTTCTACAGAGGACGTGAAAGGATGTAGCCAGGAAGATGAGTTTTGATTTGACTTTTTTGAAGCACCCACTTTATTTAGCAATCTCCACTTCTTGGGTTCTTTCCCTCCCAGGTTTTAAAAACCCACAAAACATCTGTGAAAGTCAGGCATTCACCAATAGAAAGGGGGAGTTGGGTGACAGAGTAAGTGAAAGAAAGTTTGGAGAAGTGCCACAAATGTAGGGCCACACCTAAGCCCCTCTTTTTCTTCCTCTTCTTCTTTTTTTCTTTTTTTTGAATGGAAGTACTGGGGATTGAAAGCCAGGACTTCATGCATGCTAAGCATGTGCTCTACCACTGAGCTAGACCCTCTTCCACGAAGCATTCTCTTTTAACTATCACTTTTTAAAATTATTTACAAATATCTTAATTTACATTGCAACCATAAAATAGATAATTGGTAGTTAGAAGCATATTAATTTTTTAAATTAGGCCCAGTAGGAAAGATCGATGGAGAGGAACACAAAGGACAAAATTTAAAGCACATAACATAAAATAATTCAGCACATGATAGTAAGGGCATTTCCAATCCACGGCAGGGGAAAGAATGGATTATTCAATAAATTCTGTTGGAATAAGAGACCAGGCATGTAGAGAAAATAGTCTTCACATATTGTACCAACATAAATTCCAGATGGATAAAATACTATCATGGACAAATCGAAAAGATAAAAGCATTAAGAGAAAATATGGACAAATATAAAATCTTAGGGAGGGGAATATTTTTCTAAGCCTAACGCTGAAGCCATAAATGAAAAGTGGATTGGTTTTGCTGCAAAAAGACATCAAACTTATTTGTAGAGAAAAGAATTATTGCAGTTAACAGCAAACAAACTGAAAAAAAAAAAAAAACCACCCTGAAATAACATATGGCAAAGTTACTGTCCTTATTTTGTAGAGCTTCTTAAGAATCTTATGAGATTTATTGGATAAGCATCCAGTGGGTGAAACTGGCAGAGCTGTGGAGAATAGCTGTCCTCGGGCCTCCTCAGCGACTATGCCTCCTCTGGAAACTGCACCTGCATTTTCTGGGGAAATCAACGCTCCATGTGGTGCAGGACTGGCTGGTCCCCTAGGCGAGGTAGTCATGTGACATAAGCCTGTCCAATCAGCTAATCCCATGACTTATTCTGGAGTGACCAGGAAGAAACATTCCTCTTTCTGTGGGATTTGGAAATTTTTTTATAAAGATGAAAGCTTGGAGTTGCCAGGAGCCATCTTTGGAAACCAAGAATGAAGCAATCCAGAAGAAGAGAGAGATGAAGACAGAAACACCTTGTTTCAAAATGGCATTTTCTAGGTCTTGGTTCTGATTGTGGCTTAAAGTAGGTTTTTAAAAATTTTTTCTGGACATTTCAATCATGAACCCATAAATTCTCATTTTGGTTAAGCAAGAGTGACTTTCTGTCATTTGCAAGTGAAAAAAATTTCAACACATATAGGCAGTCCATACATATGCAGGCACACACGTGAGAGAAAAGAAAAAATACAATTGCCTTTCATAAAAAAAAAATCAAACTTTACCAACAATTGAAAAATGCAAAAAGAGAGGCCATTTTGTCACTTGAATGGAAAAACACCCAGTGTTGGCAATGTTTTGGGAGATGAGTGTGCTTGCAAATGACTGGTGCAAAGTTATATTGTGCAGCTTTTCTGGAGGACAGTCATTTGCATCGAAACCACATTCGCCTGCACTTCAAATGTGCAATTCCACTTGCTAAGAGTGTGTACAGAGACAGCTATAAAATAAATGCTCATTGTATTGTTGCTTAAAATAGCAGAAAGAAACAGCAAAGATGTACAACAAGAAGGCATTGATTAAATAAATTATAGTGCGTGCACAGGCTGGAATATTATGTAGTTACTCACGCGATACTGTGGCAGTAGGTTCTGAGAGGTGTTGCTGGTAATTACTGCATTAGTTTTCTGTGCCGTGTAACAGATGACCACAACTTCAGTGGCTCAGACAACACCCACCTATTATCTGGCAGCTTGGCAGGTCAGGAGGCTGGGCATGGCTGCCGGGGTTCTCAGCTCAGGGTCTCACAAGGCAGACATCAAGGTGTGGGTGGGGCTGAGATCTCCTCCAGAGCTCTTTCCAGCTCCTGTGCCTGTCAAGAGTCTAGTTCTTGGAGGTGGGAGGTGCCCATTTCCTCCTGGCTCTTCTCAGCCCCCAACACCTGCCAGCATTCTCTGCCACGAAGCCCCAGTTACCCTCAAAGCCAGCAGGAGAGAATCTCTTGACCTCAAATCCTCTCTAGTACTTTGAATCTCTCCAACATCAGGAAATGCCCAGTCCCTTTAAAGAGACAGTTACTGGGTCTGACTCACCCTGCATCATCACCATATCTTAAGGGCAACTGATTTGGGAATTTAATCACATCCCTGAATTCTGTTCACAGCATCACCTGGATAGATGTTTGACTGAACTGGGAGAAGGCGTAAAAAGGGAGGTGGGAAATCTTGGGGTCCGAGTTAGAATTTTGCCTATCACGATTGTAAAAAGAGCAATTACCAAAAGAAAAAGAAGAGTGTAGAGTGTTCCTGGTTTCTGCGACCATCACAAAGGCAAACCAAGACCGAACAAAAAGCAACAAGCACCACAAAGTACTGCGTCCATCTAGCAGAGCCGAAGAGTCGTAGTAAAGAACTGGCACTGCCCCGCGACTTTGGGACGTGTCATACCGTCTGTGTCTCAGTTTCCTCATCTGCAAAGTGGTGAGAACAACAGTACGTACCATCTAGGACGCGGGGGAGGATTGATGGAGAAGCACTGCTGAGAGCTCCGATCATTGCCAAGCACAGGGTGAGCACCCACTGCTATGATGATCATTTGTGAAGTCTGGAAAACCTTGAAACCAAAGGGTTAATTAGCAGTTATCTTAAGGTAGTGGGGTTCTCTGTGCTTTTTTTTTTAATGCAGGTACTGGGGATTGAGCCCAGAACCTTATAACTGCACCAAATGCTGTCAAACTCCCTGTCTCATCACTCCTTCAGCAGCAGCGAGAATCGTTGGGGTGAGCGTCCTCGTGCTGAAAAGTTAAGAAATGAGCCTGCCAGCCATCAGCACAGCGGTGGGAACCACAGCCCCACTTTCTTGCCCGAGGCTCCAAGAGAAAATCACGCAGCCCTGGCTGACTTCCTCGTGTTCATCAGACAACACTAGGACAAACGAGTTACTTTCAGACCAACAGCTCTTTTTTTTTTTTTTCCTTTTTCTTTTCGTGTTTGGTCACTTTCAAGTGCTGTCAGTGAAAGCCAGGAAAAGGAAACCTAACCAGTGCACTTAAAAACCACAGCTCTGCGCTGTGTCTTTTTTAATGCAGATTTCTCATCTTCCCTCTCTCTCACACACACAGCATTTGTAGTTCTCAGTGCCATGGGGAGGATGATGGTAGTTAAAAGGAAAACTGATGGCAACAGTGAAGGAGAGTGCCTCGCTTATTAATGTGAAGGGGAAAAAAAAGATGTCAAGTGTTGATTTTTTTTTTCAATTTATTTATTTATTTATTTATTTATTTATTTATTTATTTATTTATTTATTTATTTATTTAATGGGGGGGTAATTAGGTTTATTTATTTATATTAATGGAGGGACTGGGGACTGAACCCAGGACCTCGTGCATGCAGAGCACCCACTCTAGTTTTAGAGGGCCTGGGGATTGAACCCAGGACCTCGTGCATGCAGAACACCCCCTGCAAGTTTCGATTCTCATCACAGAGCCATTTCTAAAGTCAATAATGCGCACGGTGCCCTCCCTTGAAAATGCTATCACTTTTCTACGGGGTAGATAATAAAGTTTCATTTTCCCTGGTGCTAGGAACTAGAGAAACAGTCTGAGCAAACACTGTGATCAAAGAAAAAACACACTTTGCTTTTTACATATATTTTAAGAGCCTTATGTTAGAAGCATCTGGAGAAATCTCCTAAGAGATGCCCACAACCTTTTCTGTTCTTCCTCCCCCACCCAGTAATAATTTCTACATTATTCAGTAACAACACATTTGTCTTTGTACCCTTTCATATTACCTACCTGGGAGAATCATAAAAGACTGCATCAAAATGAACTAGTTAATGATGATACTGTTTATAGTTTTTCTCCCTTTATAAATGGGTAAACTGAAGTCATGAAAGGGTAGAGAAATGGGCCCCAAAAGATAGGTCAGAATCTCTTACCTCCCGGAACAGGTGCATTTCAGAAAAATCAAATATTAAGTGAGTTGCAGCCTAGCAAATCCTATTGTAGCATCCACCTTCATTAAAAAAATCAGGAGTGCATTCTCATGGGAATAAGATCTCACAACGGAGCAAGTTCAATGATTTTACTTAATTCAACCAACATCTATTGAGCGCCTACCCTGTGCTTGACCTTGTCCCTGGCAGGCAGAGGTTAGAGCCTAGAGTGAGCTCAGGACCCAGAGGAGGGGAGGGGCTGATGGCTCCCTGGCCGTAAAGTAGAACCGGATCGGTACAGAAGGGACAGAGCACGGAGGGAGGGGGGCGGTGCAGATCAGCCTCAGATGAATCGTTGGGGGGCCTTCATACACGCAGCCATCAGTGAAATAGGCCTCTGAGGTGGGTTGCATGATGGTCTGGAAAAAGATAATGTCCACAACATAGTCCACCCGTTTTCAGGGTGGCATAAACCGAGCTAACATTTCCCAGCTGCCTTGGATAGAAGACATGGTCGTGTGCAGAGTAAGATAAAGGCAGGAGCCCTTAAAATGAAATGCACTCTTTCGCTCTTTCCTTCAGGCTGCCTGGAATGTGAATGTGATGGGTGGAGCTCCAGCAGTCACATTGCACCTAGAGGCCATCTAGGGAATAAAGGCCATACTTGATGATGCTGGAGTAGAAAGAGAGAAGTCCCCGTCCCTGGTGACAGAGTGGAGTCAACGTATAAACTTCAGCTTCTAAAAACAGAAATACAGACTGAGCTCACAAAGATGCTGAAATATGCCTACACCCACCTTGCTGAACTGGAGACCTCAGGTCCCATCTGTTAAGAAAGGAGGCCTCTTGACAGGGAGCTTTTAAATGCCTTGGTGCTTCCTTAAGCAAACCAAAAAATGTAAGCAAGCCTTAAATGCCTCCGGGTTACAGAATTGAAACCTGGGGACAACCAACCACACAGAGCCAAGCATGCCTTAAGCAATAGCCAATCAATAATTTCCCTGCTTTGCTTCCACCTTTTCAGTGTAAAAGTCTCTCTCCAGCTCCTGTGGGTGAGGCCCCCCTAGCCACTTCCGGCTTGGCGCTGCCCCATTGGAAGATTTGCTCAAATACACTAAAAATTGTAAACATGCCTCAGTTTACCTTTCAACAAACCTCTGAAGAGGGCAGCGGCTTTACTTAGGTCAGTCAGCTGTGGGAATGACGGCTTAACAGTGCCAGATCTCTCATTTTCCGAGTGATGTCAGGAACCCCTGGTGGTGGTACCCGTGGGAGTGGACCCTGGGCACCCTGGGCCCCTTGGGAGTCCACCCATGGCCTCCTCTGGTTCCTGTGGTTGGAAACTGGCAATCACCTCCGCCCCGTGCTGGCCCCTTGGTCCCCGCGGGAACACCCTGGTCCCTCTGTGTTTGTGATGGGGAACCTGCGGCCCTGTGTGTTGGGGGGACCCGTGGTCATCCCCTCATCTCCGTGGGAAGGGACCCGAAATTACCTCTGGTTCTAGTCCCCATGGGAGCAGACGTGTGCCCACCCTGAGACCCCAGGGGGGCCCACCTGTGGTCTCTTCTGGTCCCCAAGGGAGGGGACCCGAGGAACCCCGGGCGCTGGACCCGTGGGAGAGGCCCCGTGCCCACCCCCGCCCCCCCATCCGGGCACGCGCGCCCCGGACCCCGGCGCAGGAACCGCCGGGCGCGGCCTGGGGAGCGGCGGGCGGACCGACCGAGCCCGCCCGGCCGCCCGTCGCCCCGGCGCCGGGTCCGCGTCCCGCCCCCGCCCCCACCCCGGGCCCGGCCGCGGCGGGGCGGCGGATGGCCGGGAGGCGGCGGCATGCGGCTCCTGTTCCTGGCGGTGCTGCGGCGGCACACGGGCAACGCCGTCACGGCCCAGCGCGTCCGGTAGGTGCGGCGGCGGCCCGGGCCTCGGCGCGGGGACCCGGCGGGGACCCGGCGGGGACGCGGCGGCGCGGGCGCGAGGGGTCGGCCCGGCCTCCCCGGGCCGCGTGCGCTAAACGGACCGGCCGGCGGGCGCAGGGCCCGGAGGCGCGCGGGGCGGCGAGGGGCGCGCGCGGGCCCCACCCCAGCCGGGTGCCCCCCCCCCCCCCCAACCCCGGGCCCGCGTGGCCTGGGGTCCCCGCTGGTGCCGCGGTGGGGAGGCAGCACCGCGGGCCGGCGCTGCGGAGGCTGCTCGGCGCTCTCCGCGGGGTCTCCGCGCGGCTGGCTTCACGGGTGCTTTCTGTTTATTGTGAGCGCCCTAGGGGGGGGACACAGCGACGAACCCGCAGTCGGGGCTTCAGGACGCGACATTTCAGTGGGGACGAGAGAGAGAATAAAAACACATGGACACACACACACACACACACGTATGTAGTGGTACGTATGTAGGGATGTACGTAGAGACTTGTGTACACATGGCGGTATTGTGTGCACATGGAGGCCAAGGCTGCTTGTGTGCGTTTTGCTATTTTAGGCAGGATGCTCCGGGGAGGCCTCCCGGCTGCAGTCACATTTGCGCAGAATCCTGGGTGCGTAGCCGGGTAGCCGGTCCCTTGGAGCCGGGGCGGCGCGGCGGGAGTCGGGGGTGGGGTGGGGGCACCAGGGTTTCCCGGCACACGTGCAGCAGAGGGTCCTGCTGTTTAAAGTAGCCTTGGCTCCTCGTCGCGGCCATTCCCATCCTCATCCTCCCCGTCTTACTGCCTGGTTATTTTCTTAACGCGTCTTTTTTCTGCAGTTATCTCGTTTTCTGGGTTTCCTGTTCTACTTTTTCTCTTCTCCTCGCTGGAATGTAAGCCCTCGTGGCAGGGAGGAAACTGATTAATGCCTGAAGTTTCATAGGTTTTTTCTCCTTTTCTTTTTTTTTTTTAAACAACCTGACTTGCGTCATGAAATTTCTCAATTTACTTCCCCTCTGTGGATCTCCTTCCTCGTCCTTGAACTGTGTGACTGGGGCTACTGCAGCCCTTTAATATCCGTTTCTACTCAGACATGCTCTCCTAAAGGTCCCCCGTGGAAGCGACCCACAGAGGCCACAGCACTCTTCTGACGTTTCCAGTCAGCTGTTTACGATGGGGATTTGCACTGTACAGGTTTATCTTCTCTAAGTCAGGTCACTCGTTTGGACCTCTGCAGCCGGGAAGCACACTGTTCACCCTCTGTGGAGCACATTCCAGCGCTGGGGAGAGACACTGGGGGAGTAACCAGAAATAAAGGAGGTGATTCAGATAGTGATGGCAGCTGTGGAATTAGAACAGGGCTGTCTGAGGAGGTGACATTCAAGCCAAGGCTTCAGTGACAGAAGGAGGTGGCCACTCAAGAGAACTGGATGGAGGGTTGGTCCCAGGGACAGGTAATAGTGAGAATGCAGGCCCTGGGGCCAGAGCAAGCTTGACAGGCTGGAGAAGCAGAAAGAAGGCCGTGCTCCCTAGATCTGGTGACGAGAGGAGGTCAGAGAGAGGTCGGGCCCAGGTGGGACCCAGAGTTCGTGCTGAGGAAACCGGAGAGAGCATCTATTATTTACCATTCTGCTCCTCGCTTGAGCTGTACACGTGAGCCCATCTTCCAGTGGTGCGCCCACAGCCCCCCTCAGGGCCCCTCAGGGGACAGGCAGGCACGTCCGTGGACTCATGTCCGGGCAAGCAGAGGTGCAGGGCCATTTACTTACTTTATTTTTGTTTTTTTTCTACGCGTGAAACAGAATAAAACATTGTTCTTTATACTTTGGGCTCTCTTCAGAGCCAGCCTTTGTCTCCACTTCACTCAGGAAGGATTGCTGTGGGGAGAAAAAGGAGAAAGCAGAAGTTGCTGGAAGACACCTTCTGTCTTGTGAAAGCTTCGGTTCCTTGAGGAAATGATGCTGGGTGTCCACAAACAGGAGGGGAGGGGGGTTCGTCTGGTGACAGACTTTTCTGGGAGCCAGTTACCAGGAAGCAGTGAGAAGCAGTGTGTGTCCTCACACTTTCTCTGCGGGAGACCGCTGAGACCCTCGAGTGACCCTGGGCAGAGGGGGAGGAAGCCCCCCCCCAAATGAATAAGACGGGGGTTCCCATCAGTCTACCAGAGGAGGGTGGTCTGAGTGGGAGAAAACTGGATTTAAAGAAAAGAAGAAATGGGTCCATTCTTGCCCACTGACGTTTGTCGTGGTCCATTAACACCCAGTGCGTCAGCGGCCATGCTGCCTGGTGGTGGGGTCACCTGTGGGGAAGGGTGGGGCGCTCCGGAAGCATGTAGGCGGGCGGGCCGCCCCAGGCTGGAGGTGGGAGAGCCTTTCAGGCATCGACGGAGAAACACCAGCTCTGGGGCTCACTTCCTGCCTTTACATGCCAGCCCGCCCCCCTGCTTAAAATCCCTAAGATCGAGGCCCCCAGGCCCGCTGCATAGACCTGTCAGGAGGCTCAACTCTGAGTCAGTGCATTTTCGCTGTTTTACGACAGGGCGTGGTGCTTAGCACGAATCCGAGCCTGTGTTGGCAAGACGGGGAAGGGGCAGCCTGGGGGCGAGGGGGGTCTCGGGCAGAGAGGCAGCCACGTGGGAGGTGGGCCAGAGCTTATCCGTTCCAGAATTGGGTTGTAGGCACTCAGCGGCGTGGAATATTCCAGGCCAGTGACTCTCAATGGGAGCAAAGTCTAACAGGATGTGCAGGGGACAGGGGAGTGGTTTTGCCGCCTCGGGGACAGGGAGCCATGCCTGCAGACTTTCTTTGGTTGTTGCACCTCGGGGTTGGGCGGTGGTTACTGGCATCCAGCCGGTGGAGGCCGAGGATGCTGTGCCACACCCTCCAGTGCTCAGGATGGCCCTGGGACAGTTCCAGACGTCAGTACTGCTGACGAGGCTGAGAAGCCCTGCTCTGGCTGGAGTCGGGAGATGTGGCGGCTGGAGAGGCAGGCAGGACCCAAGTCACTCAGGACCTGCGGTTTGGTGCCAGGAAGGGAAAGAAACCATGAACCCGCTATCTGACTTACGTGCAGCTGAAGATGGTTTTCGCTGCAGCGTGAAGGGTCAACTAGGATGGGAGCAGAGAATAGGGCATCTGGGCCTGACTTAGTTAAGAAGGAAAATGCACAGGACTCGGGGATGGAACGTGGGGAGTGGCAGATGATAAAAACGAATACAATTTGGTAATGACTCTAATGTCCCCTGTTCAAGGCAAAACGCTTTATTCTTCATTCAAGGGGAAACAGGCCACGGACTGGGGGGTACAGCCCTCCCAAGAGCCTCGTGCCCCTCCAGGGGCTTTTGAGTTGAGGTGAGTCTTACAGAGTCTTAGAGGCCACACCTTAAAAACAGGGCATGATTGGCTGGGCCATCGAGGATGTCCTTACAAGCTCACAGGCCCTGTTTTCTCGGGTCCAGGCCTGGCTGGAGCTGAGCTGGAGGACTGCCACAGGCGTGTGGTCAGTCTCCTTGACAGTGGGAGGTGCACGCCTGCGGCCGGGCTGACTGAGGTTTAGATTTGTGGCATCGGCCGGCCCGTGGGGTGGCCCCTACTTTTTGGGTCCTGACCTACGAATTAACTTCATCAGGAACAAGGGAGAAAAAAAAATCCACGACTTCCTTCATCCTAGAGGGGAAACATTGAGAGAAAATCAGGGAAATCTGAGTATATTTGGGTCTTTGTGGTACGCTTGGGCCTCTGCTGTGTTGATGTTTTTTAGAAGGTGTAAGTGACAGGAAAGGAAAAGGTGTTTGGGGGGAAAATTGGGACCAGTAACTAGGGAGTGACTGTTTTATTGTCTTTGCAGCCTTTTGCTTGTCCTTCCGTGTAAACGGTGTGCTGCGTGTGTGTGAGATGTTCTCACCCGGGGGCCGTGAGCTGGCACGTTACCTAAGCAGGGCCTGCTCTCTGGGAGTGTCTCCCAAGCACCGTAAATGTTAGCAGTCCGTATCAGAGGTTTTGTCTGCCGGCACACAGCACTTCAGAAAGAAGGAGCAGGCTGTGGGGTGTGTGATTTGCAGGCGCGGTTACCTGGGCCCTTGTGTGCGTCGTGAATCAGGAAGCCTGGCCTGCGCCACTCTCTGCCGTCTGCCGCTTCATTTGGCCCCCTGTCCCCACTGGGTCACCTGGCTCAGCTCGAAGCCAGGTGTGGCTGTCAGAGTCTGGTCCAGCGGAGGGGATCCATGGCTCCCCCCACCCGCCTCTGATCCCCGGAGGCTGTTGACAATTGACCTGACCATCCCGAGGGTCCTCTGAATCAGGCAAATGGGTTCAGGTCAGTTCCGAACACTAAAGGTCAAAATTTAAATGGCGCAAGTCATGGATGTAAAAAAAATATTCACAGCGCAGCTTTAAGGATGCAGTAGTTGGAGATAATGGTTTCCGAGGGCACCAAATAAGTTATGCTGAAATAAATAGAGCTGAATGGTTGGACAGCCCGTCCACCTGCAAACCCAAACGTGTTTACTCTCTGGCCATTTCCAGGGCAGGTTTCTATTTCTGTTTACTTGTCTATCTAGGTATTCATTTATGAAGGACAGTTGAGTGACAATGTTGTGTTTGTTTCTGGTGTACAGCATGGTGATTCAGTTGTACACATGCATTCTTTTTCATATTCTTTTCCGTGATAGGTTATTACAAGATGTTGAATGTAGTTCCCTGTGCTGCACAGTAGGTCCTTGTTGTTTATGTATTTTATATACAGTGGTGCATACCCCAGGGCGGGTTTTCTGACCCCTGCTCTAAACCAAGCCAGCAGACCCACCAGATTACTGGGTCCCAGCCCTAGAGTTTTGTCTGCAGTGCTCCTGAGGATTCAGGGAAATGCAGGAAGAGGGATGGAGAAGAAGAGGTGAAGGATTTAGGCTTCCAACGTCCAGAGCAGGCGGCTCCGAGGGCCAGCCTAGTCCTCGGACGGGTGTCCTGGCACCGGAGTGAACGCTGATGCCCCTGAGTTGAGAGCTGGACTTTGTGCAGTGGGTGTGACTGCGTCTTCTCCTCTTACTCCGTCCGGAACATGGTGTGAGCAAAAGTGGTTTTATTTGAACGAGAAGCACTTTAGATAACGGGGGCAAACAGAAGACCTCGTGGAAACTCACTGGGCAGCGGGGGGAGGGAGAAAAGCAAACATCATCACGTCAAATGCAGCCCTGACCTTACCGCCCAGCTACAGTCTACTGGATTCTGTGAGCGCCAAGCGTCTGGGGAGGAAAACAACCTGAGAGACAGTTGTCAGGTTTTCTAGTTTTTCTTTTAGAGGATGCCAAGGAAACGGCGGGTGTACGTGAAGTCAGTGGGACAAGGCTGTTTCCTTTCTTCCCCCCGAAGTAATTACTGTCAGTTACTGTTTTCATTCAGCAAATATGTACAGTTGAGCATCTCCAAATGGACACGGCGCTGGGCAGGCGCTGAGTGTGGAGCTGGGCTAAGACAGGGGAGCCCTGCGGAAGCCAGCCGCCAGTCAGCTGTCGGATTTCTAGCACATCAGCTCAGTGCGAAGCCCTGTCATTCGAAAGAAGGTTCCGGCATTCGAGCACGAACATACAGTTACACAGAGCATTTAATTACGATATGATCGGTTCCAGGAAAAAGTGCAGGGCGGTGAGAGTACGTTCAGGGGACAGACCTGGTTCCAGGGGGTCTGGGAGGCTCCCCAGAGAAACAGCTTTTTCTTTCTCATGCAGTTCTTTTTTTTATTGTGATGTAATTTACATACCATAAAATTCGCCCTTTTAAAGCGTACAACCCAGTGGTTTTTAGTATATTCATAAAGTCACACAACCATCGGCACTATCTGATTTCAGGACACCTTCAGCTGTCTCAGAAGACGCTGCGGACTCATTAGCAGTCACCCCCCGCCCCCTCGCCCAGCTCTGGCCAGCCATTAGTCTACTTTCTGTCCCCAGGGATTTGCCTGTTCTGGACATGTTACATAAATGGAATCATACACTGTGTGGTCCTTTTGGAGGAGTTTGCATGATGCATCAGTATTTAATTCTTCTATAGCTGAATAATATATTCCATTGATGGACGTAGCGCATTTTGCTTGTCCATCCATCAGCTGAAGGACATTTGGGTTGTTTCCACTTACTGGCTACGATGAATAGTGCTGCTATGAACATTTGTGTAGGAGGAATTAACTTTTTAAGCTGGGGCTTAAAACCTCTGGGTTAGCAGGGTGAGGAGGGATAGAAGCTGGGAACAGCATTCCTGGCCAAGGGACCTGAATGTGCGGAGGCCCTGAGGCAGGAAGGGGCTGGTGGGATTGAGAAGCAGAGGCAGGCAAAGTGTTGAGAGTCAGCCAGAGAGAGCAGCTGGCCTGGCAGGTGGGAGCAGAGCCCCGTCGTTGCCACAGCACAGGTTCTGGATTGAAGGCTAACAGGATTTCAGGTGGGGGGCTGAGGTGGCCCACATAGCAATGAAGAGAGAAGACAGACTTGGAAATGACTTGGAAGGACCTGGGATGATGTAGCCAAGGAGAGAGAAGATGTAAGCAGTCCTTTGAAGGCTCTGCCGTGTGCTGCTGAATGAGCAGTGAGGATGTTCCCTGTGTTACCAGACTAGATGTGGGTCGCTCACCTGCCATGCAGCAAGTCAATGTACTGACACCAGGTCGTGGTGGAGGGAGGTACAGTGTTTATTCGCAGGGCGCCCAGCAAGGAGAACAGGCATCTTGTGTTCCAAAGATGCGAACTCCCCAGTGGTTTTCAGGTAAGCATTTTTAAAAGCAGCATTTGGGGTGAGGACTGCAGAAGGCATGCCCTTCTTCTGATTGGTGGTAATAGAGTGATGTTCCAGGAATTTATCATCCACCTTCTGGTTCCAGCCAGTCTGGGGTCTGTGTGCTTGTGGTTAGACCTGGGTAGGGGTTCAAAGATCTGTATCAAATTGTTACCTACGTCCCTTCAAGAGGATCTAGGACTTTGCTTTATTGCTGACCTGTTGTTTCTTGACGGCTTTCCCTTTGTTTCTGGTTCCCTCCCATCCCTAACTGGTCACTGTTTAGATCTGCTCTTTGGAACTCAGGGAAGGTCTAGGAGACTAAAAAGCCTTTCTCTACAAAAAGAGAAACACAGGACACAGAGGGGCTTTTGTACCCAGAGGGTCATGCTTGGTTTCAGTCCCCCCTTTTCTTTGATGCCCCTCAATCCTGAGGGGAACAGAGGGCTGGGATCAGAAAGAGAGTCAAGTTTTGGACAGAGAGGTTAAACTCGGTTTGGGGGCTCGGTTCCACCTGTGTTGGGAAGATGGCAGCTTGGGTAGCGTGGAGGGTCTCAGCACACTGAGTGACCCTGTCAGACAACGCACGATGTGTTCTTGTTGAATGAGAGGCAGCCGGTGAAGGCGCGTTGGAAAGGGTCAGTGGCCACACGTCCACGTGGGCATTCAGAGAGGGGCCTGGGCTCCTGGGGGCGTGTGTTTGAGAGCGGGACAGGGCGTTGGCCTGGGAGGTGGGTGAGCTGCTGGGGAGAGAGTAGGACAAAAAGGAGATGGAGGACCGTGAGGCAGGCAGCTCCAGGTACCCCAAGGGAAGGGAAGGTTTCAATTAAAAGGCGTGGAAGGGATGCCGGATGCCATGAGGGTCTGTGAAATCACAGTTTAATGTGCAGGAGGAGTTGGTGCTTGGAGGGCCTCTGTGATCTTATCCCGTCTTGTTCTGGAAGAGGGGAGCAGATGTGAGGGGCAGGGAGGAGGGGCGTGGCCACGCTCTGACCAATGGGAAGGTCCAGGTAGATTGCAGGTAGGGTGAGGACTGGAGGGCATGCAGCCATCTGGATGGTTGGGATTTGAGGGGGAGGCTGGTGTGTTGCCAGATGCATCCACGGTCGCACAAAAGACCGAGAAAGGAGAGTCTACGGTGTTGATAAGAAAACCATTGACATGACCGCACAAGGAATCTTTGCAGAGTTGGGAGAAGAGACGGGAGGGGCTGCAGGTTGCAGGTGCAGAGGTCAGGGGTGTGGGAGACCTGGGAGGTCCCTGGACAGTTGACGTGATGGAGGCGCCTGGAGGAAAGGTAACAGCTGTGGCTTACAGAGAGCTTGATGCGACAACAAAAGATTTTATATAAATTAACCAAAAAGGCTCTAAGCCGCTGGCGTATAATCCTAGCAGAGACTTTTCAGCCTTGCATAACTGAAAACCCAGCCCTGCTCTGCCTGGACAATGAAGACGACTTAGCTGCTTATCCGATAAAAAGTCTGGAGGTGGGGCCGGCTTCAGGCGTGACTTTGCAACTAAGATGACGCGGACCGGAGTCAGTTGCTCTCTGGCTCTTGGGTCCGCTTCCCATTCTTGTCAGGTTTGCTTGCCTGGCACCTACATACACGCACCCGGTTCAAGCCCAGCGGGAACAAGCAGGTCGGTGTCTCTGAAAGTGCAGCCCCGGGCCCCAGAGCTGCACACCCGGCTGGGAGCGTGCAAGGTGCGGTGCTCTGGTCGGCGGAAGCTGGTGGGTACACCCCAGATCTGGAGGGTGGGCACTTCCCGGTCACGTCGGTGATGAGGACACTCAAGGCTGCAGGAGGGGGAAGCGTGGGAATGAATGCGACGTGGGCAACACATTTCAGAGCAAAAGCTGTACCAATTTTTTTAAATAAAGGGAAGGGGAGAAGCAAACCTCTGTGAACTTTTGAAGATTTAAGGGGGTAACAAATGTTGGCATCGAAGGACCAAGAAATAATTAGGGGGACAATACATACTGGGACAATACATGCTGAAAAGGGTGTGGAGAAGAGGAGACCCTCCTGTAATGTTTGTGGGAATGTAAACTGGCACAGCCACTATGGAGGACGGTATGGAGGTTCCTCAGAAAACTGAAAGTAGACTTACCCTGTGATCCAGCAATCCCACTCCTGGGCATGTACCCAGAGAAAGCTCTAATTTGAAAAGGTACATACACCCCAATGTTTATAGCAACACTGTTTACAATGGTCAAGACATGGAAGCAATCTAAATGTCCATCTACAAATAAAGAAGTTGTGGTATACATACACAATGAAATACTACTCAGCCATAAAAAAGGATGAAATAATGCCATTTGCAGCAACACAGATGGACCTAGAGGTGATCATACTAAATGAAATAAGTCACAGAGAAAGACAAATGTCATATGATCTCATGTATGGGATCTAAAAAAAAAATGACACAAATGAACTAATTTACAAAACAGAAACAGACTCACAGACATAGAAAACAGACTTATGGTTACCAAAGGGGAAGGAAGGGAGGGATAAATTAGGAGTTTGGGATCAACAGATACACACTACTATATATAAAATAGATAAATAACAAGGTCCTACTGTGTAGCACAGGGAACTATATTCAATAGCTTGTAATTACCTATAGTGGAAAAGAATATGAAAAAAAAACATATAAAAATGGGGATGGCTATAGCTCAGTGGTAGAGCACATGCTTGGCATGCACGAGGTCCTGGGTTCAATCCTCAGCACCTCCATAGGAAAAAGAAAAAAAAATGTGTAAGTGAGTCACTTTGCTGTACACCAGAAACTAACACAACATTGTAAATCAGCAACACCTCAACTGAAAAAGAAGAAGAAGAAGAAGAAATAACTTGGTGGGGAGCTGGTTAAAATTGGGAAGCTTTTCATAGAACTTCTAATACCCGGCTTCTCTCGGTGAATTGGCAGAACCCGCAACCGTGAGAACATGTCTGGGTGGTACCCACCGTCTGGAACCACAGAGGATCTAATCCCGCATGTCCAGTGCGGACTGAAAGGGAGCCGCGGGTGTCATTTAAAACTGTCTTGTAGTCACTTTAGACAAAGTAGGAAGAAGCAGATCAAATTAATTTTCGTAACTTATTCTCATGAAGTCAGTCCACCCAAATATCATTTCGACACGCCGTCAATCCAAAAGGTACTCAATGAGCTGTGTGTGTGTGTGTCACACTCGGTGCATCTCTGTTCAGACTTGCCACGTTTCCGGTGCTCAGCGGGCACACTTTGCCTTCATAGACAACACAGGACTCACCCCCGCAGGGGGGACCTTTGTCTCCCGTTTGGCGTAGGGCCCCTCCTGTCTCATTTCCCTCCCCCACCGGCCGCTCCCCTCAAGTTCACCTGCTTCATCAGTCTGCCCTCAGCCGGTATTTGGGTTGGAGGCACCTCCTGGTCTAGACGCCTTGCCTGTTTTGTTGTCGTATTTTTTACATTCTTTCAAAACTTGTCATTTTTACAGTCTGTTTTATATTCACATTGCATTCGTATTTCGTAACCGTAATCTCCTGAGTACAGGCGTCCTGTTAGAAGTGCATTAGAACAGCAGGCACACTTTACAGTTTGCAAGACGTACCCGCAGAGGGAAAATTCGAGGTAACACCAGGTCCCGCAGATGCGTTATCATCATGTCGCTTAATTTATGGACAGGCAGGCGGGGCAGTGTCCTCTCCAGTTTACCTTCCCCAGCTGAGGCCCGCGGGTTTGTGCGGGCCTTCACTCCAAGGCCTTCATCTTCCAGAATTCCGTCATCATTTCAAGATGGAATTTCAAGACCATCGTCTTTTCTTTTCTTTTTTTTAATGTACCAGAAATTCTTAAAATATTGCCAGAGGGTAACATTTTATAGTTCAACACCGGTGACTTGGCCCCACCGGTGACACAGCCCTGGTTCCCCCGGGTGAGCTGAGGTTGCAGTCACTGGGCTGCCAGGGGCGCTTGTCCTGTGAGAGGCGCTGGGCTGGCCAGCTGCACGTACGCAGAGGCCCACCAGCAGGATGGCCTTAAGGAATATTAGCCTCTTGTTTCCCATCTCAGGGTCATGCAGGAGCTCATAGATACGGAATGGACTTCGTGTTGCCTGCCTTGTGTTGGTTTCTCTTCCCATCTTTTTATTTATTTGTTTGTTAGTTTATTTTTATTGAAGTATAGGCAGTTTACAATGTTGTGTTAATTTCTGGTGGACAACACAATGTCCATGTATACAGTCATACATAGACATACATACATATATTCTCATATTCTTTTCCATAATAGGGACTACAAGATATGGAATATAGTTCCCTGGTCTATGCAGAAGGAACTTGTTGTTTATCTATTTTATATACAGTAGTTAGTATCTGCAAATCTCGAACTCCCAGTTTATTGCTTCACAAGCCCTTTTCCCCCTCTGGTAACCATAAGTTTGTTTTCTATGTCTGTGAGTCTGTCTCTGTTTTGTAAATAAGTTCATTTGTGTCTTTATTTTTTTAATCTAAAGATTCCGTCTTGCTATCTTTTTTCCCCCTGGGGTGGGTGAGGTAATGAGATTTATTAATTTATTATTACTATTTTTAGAGGAGGCACTGGGGATTGAACCCAGGACCTCATGCATGCTAAGCATGCAGTCTACCACTTGAGCTATACCCTCCCCTCATCTTGCTATCTTTTTTAAAAAGTCAGGACATCATAGTTTGTGGAAATCCACATAAGTTGGGTTGATTAAGCTTTTCTGTCACTCAGTTAAAGAGGATGGCCCTCAGCCAGATGGAAGCAGGTAGAGTTCCACTGGGTCTCTGAATCTGGAGTCAGGAATGTACAGGTTCAGCTGGTTCCTAAAACTGCCACATAAACACTCAAAATCTCTCCATTTATCAGAGATGCTGTCTTTCTCAAATGAAGCCTGCCTTAAGTCACAGAAGCCGGAACTCTGTGGACATAATAGGCGCTCAGGGAATTTATTAGTTGTATTAACGGATCGCTTGCAGAAGGAATAGGGACAGAGCAATTTAAAGGCGTTACCCATCAACCAGAAACAAGGCTAGATTCTCAGTCCATAGAGAGGATTAAGATTAAAAACAAAGACTATTTTGGAATATGTATGAGATCATAACGCTAGTGTTGAAATGCTGTTTCAAAGTATGTTTCAAGATGAAGAACAAGCCGTCATCTGTACCGAACCAGCCACATCCCACGTGCCCTACCATGTCCGTCTCTGCACTCGCCAGAGATCCCACAGGTATGGATTCCCTAAGGAGAATTCAAACTCCTTCTTGTTCATTTATCAACACGTTTGTGTGTGACTCCTCATTCCTAGAGTGTTAAGAAGATGGAATAACAGTTACTCACCTATGCTCAGAAGCACGTTGAGTGCTTGTTTTTGTGTGATGTGTATTTTTAGGTTGAAGTGAGCTGATAGCTAGACTGCCTTCAGGCTTCGTTCCTGGTTCTGCTTAGCAGTTGCCACTAGCACTTGCAAAGGAGTTGGTGGTGGGTGGGGCGGTGTTTTGGACTGACTGAGTGGATCAACATTAACAGTAGAAATGATAAGATCAAGATATACTCAAGATACGTCAATGGCATAAGCCAACTGAAGGCTCGGGACCTTAGTTTTTCTTTCTTTGCAGCAACAGCTGCAAAATCGTACGTTTAATTTAAAGCACAAAAGAGGAAACAGTGAGAGAGAAGAACGCATCATTCACGTGGCAGTGTTGGTGATGCAGGCTTGAAGATTCGAATCTAATGTTTCTCCAGAGGCCCTGAGCTCCCATGTGGCTCCTGTGATGTAAGCAAGTTGGTCATTTTATGATCATTTTGCTTAAAGACTCCAGATCCTTCATTCTTCTGTTTTAACCCTTACTATTTTGTACAGTGATGCCCCTGACTGCAAGCCAGCTAATTCATCTCGTGTGCTTAGCTGAAGAAGAATAATCTGTATTATTAGGGGGAAAAATGGCTGTGATGCGTTTGAACTGCATCCTCTAGTACCTCTGGGTGATTGAAGAATTTCAAGTGTGTTTTCAGGTGTATTTGATTGTTGCCTCTGTGGTGATTTGTAACAGACGCTGTAAGGACGATGTGACTCCCATGTTCATATAGTTGAACACAGAAGGGTTGTGGTAGAGAGAGAGACTCAGAGCACAGTGGAAATTGTGAGAGTGTTATCGAACTCAGGTTTGCCTGCTCGCCGCTCAAAAGCCAGTAATTGAGAGGCAAGTGTCAGTGGAAAGGAAAGGTGCTTTATTCAGAAAAGCTGGCAGTCTGGGGAGAAGGTGGACTCGTGTCCCAGATTCTGAAGATTCTGCTCAGCCATGATGGTTTTTAAAGGGGAAAAGGGGAAACTATCTCAGTTAATCATTAGGGTAAGAGGTCAAACTCCACCGTTTTTCCGTTGCATGCACACCAGCTGACTTCTCCCCATCTTCCTTTGGCTGCTCTCTTGCCCGAGTGGCCCGCCTGCAGTTGGAAGCTCTCTTGGCTGCATGGTTCACCTGCACATTTGCTAAGGGGAAACGAGGAGGAGAGAACCAGTCATTCTTTAACGCCTTCCTTCTTCGTTCTTACTCTTTCTGATCCAGGATAGACATCAAGAGGTTAGGCAAGGCGTTGTGAACATTCAGTGAAGCCAAAAATTGGAAGTCAGGTTAAGTGTTGCCTGGTGACCTCATCTTGGTGACTAAAGTCTGAGGAACATGGGGAGGAACAAACAGAAGAGGGCAAAGAGCTGCTTACAACAGGGCAGGCGCTGTAGATGCCACTGAAAGGAGCTGGCATGGGGAATGTTGGGGCTTGGTCTCGAGGCTCAGAAGGCATGATGCCTTGGGCATCCTGCAGGCAAAAAAGAGTGGGGCTGGAGCTGAGGGTGGTAGGAGGGGGGTGGTGCAGGTTGTGAAGGGCACCGTGTGCGAGGCTCAGGCATTTGGACTTGATCCCAGAGACGCGTTCCGCCGTTAGTCTATTCAGTATGCAGGGCGGGTTCGGCTCCATTTGCACGGGGTTGACAGTCGAGCTGGCTGCCCCGAGCCCAAGCCAGTTTGAGGGTTTTGATGGAGGAAGAGACGGGCTTGGATTGGTTGTGTATTCACATACGCACACACTCACGCACCTCAAACAGTTATCAAAGACAATGTGTGCACACGGTAAAGTTATCCAGCAGTGTGAAAGGGTGTGTGACAAGAAGATAAGCTCTCCCCGACCCTGGTCCCTGGTCCCTGGTCCTCTTTAGACAGAATCATTGTTATCAGTTCCTTACGTGCCCTTCTAGAGCTGTTCTGGGCACACACACTGCATGTACACAAAGCAGGCTTCCCTTTGTTCTCGTTTCATTGACAACGTGTCTTGGGGTTCATTCTAAATCACGTCACACCGATCTGCATTCTTTCCTGGTGGCGGAGCTGGTTTGCTTCACCTGGGTGTAACTGGTCCCCTGCGGGTGCACACTGAGTTCGTTAGTCTTTCTGCTCCTTCAAACACAGCCTCAGTGCTTACACTCGGGTACATGGCTTTGCACTCATGCCCAGGTGTGTCTTTGGAATCAGTTCCTAGAAGCGAAGTTGTTTGGTCACAGAGTTTGTGCAGTTTACATATGCTGGCTCTTGTCCATCAAAGACATTGTGCTGGTTTCCCCAGTATAGGAGTGTTTATTGCATGAAGCCTTGGGCAGGCTTTTGGTCTCTGCAAATAGTCTGTGTTAAAAAGATGACTGAAGTTGATCACCATTTCTTGTATTTAAAAGCCCAACTGTATATATACATATATGTGTGTGTGTGTGTGTGTACGTATGGACTATAATTTTATGCTGATCTCTGTTTTTCTAGTGGGTTGTTTGGTTTTTTTCTTGTTGATATTTAAGAGCTCTTTATGTATTAAGGAATTAGTTTCTTTTCTTTGGTACGTGTTGTAGGTTTTTTTTTTCCTCCCAGTTTCTCACTTGCCCTTTGGTTTTGCTCACATTTTTGTTGCCAAGAAAAAAGTTTTTTTTTTCTTCAACCAGGTTTGTATTTTAGATTTATGTTACAAGGAAGTGAACCAGGAAGAGAAGAGAAAGAAGAGACATATTTGAAAGATATTTTGGTGGTAGAATGGGAAAGCCATGGAGTATTTTTTTTTAAGCTATGATAAGGGGCCATTTTTGAATTCTTTATTAAAAAACGGACTAACAGATGCCTGGAAACAAACTTTGGACATTGACCATAATTAAGGGCAGGAGGAGAGAGTGGAATCAAAGAAATAAAGAAGGTGCCTTTTGGTGCAGCAAACGCCATTGCAAGTGGCAGTGTGTGCCGGTGTCTCTCAAGGCTGCCACGCCTCCCTGAATTGGCCCTTCCTCCCCCAGCCTTGGTCCCAGCCACGGTCCGAGCCGCAGTCCTGGGATTGGAGACTTTTAGGTGGATCCCCTCCAAAGGGCAATTCAGAACATAGTTACCATTAACTTCCAGTTTAAATTGTCTTCTGAACCGATTTAACAAGCCTGTGCCTTGTTAATATTTTTTCTCCCATGTTTTTTTTTTCTTTCTCTGTATTTTTTTTTAATAAAGGGACCATCTGGAAGCTGCAGGTCACGAGTGTATTTTGAAAGACGCCTTTGACTTTGAAAGCCCATCCGAAATCGCAAACTTCATCAAGGCTGAGAGCTTGGAGGCGGCCCTGGCTCTTCATCTCTACAGAGGAGGGAGACTCTTGCGAGGTAAACACCCTTTCCTTCCAGAGGCCAAGCCCTGGAAAAGAGCGAAACCGGAAGCCCCGAGGATGTCAACTTAACGCGTGGATGAAGCCGTGTGTCCCGTTTACCTGGTTCAAACGTGGGAGGAGCACAGCCTTCCTGTGGGTGTGCTCTCCTTGCTGAGGCATTTTCTGAAAGGCTGTAACTCGTGCCCGTTGAGAGCGGAGTTGTAGTGGAGCTGTTTCTCCTGCCTCGAGAGCATCATCCTGCCTGTTTCCACGTGTGCTCCTTCACTCCAAGCACACTTTTCAGAAGTTAAAAACATTAGGCTCTTTAACAAAATGTCGACGTGGGCGCATTCAACTGGTTTATTAATGAGGGAACCACTGAGATGCTAAAGCCAGTTGAAAGAGCTTTTGAGGGACTGGGCGTCGAACAGGAGATCTAGTAAAGATTATGAAGGTGGGAGAGGGCAGAGCTCAGCGGTAGAGCGTGTGCCTAGCATGCACGCCGTCCTGGGTTCAATCCCCGGTCCCTCCATTGAAAAATAAATAAGTAAATAAATAAACCTAATTACCGCCCCAAACAAAACAAAACGAAAAAAGGAATGCTAGGGTTGGGCGGCTGGGTTGGCTGCAGAACTGGCTAGCGTTCAGCAGGGCAGTCAGCTGTAAGCTTTGGGGTGATTTTTTTTCCTCCTGATGTATTTATTATTCGGGGGTTACTGGAGAAACAGAACAACACACCGGTGTCAGTGTGTATCTGTCTGTCCCTTAGCATACAGCCGTGCTGAGGCCTCATGTGTGTCTACACATAACGTCGTGGCGCAGCCAGTCCCTGTGATAAATCTTCCCACACGCACGTTTATGCGTCGCGTATATGAGAGTGGCGAGTCCCACGGTCTCCCACCTGCAAGCGGGGCGCCCAGGAAGGCCGCTGGCTTCATTCAGCCGAGTCTGAAGGCCTGAGGACGGGGGTGGGGGTGGGGGTGTAAGTCCCAGTGTGAGTCCGGGAGCCTAGAACCGGGGCGCCGCTGCCGGAGGCGGGAGGGGGCGGGCGTCCCCGCGCAGGCGGAGGCGCGGGCGCCGCCCCGCTGCCGTTTCCCGCCGCGGCGCGTGGGGGGCGCTCCGCTCCCGCAGCAGCGCACGCGCGGCCCCGCGGTCCGCGCCGACGCGCCCCCTGCCGCCGGCCTTCCGCGCGCAGACACGCGCGCCGCTTTACCTTCGTGGCGCGGTGCTCGCTGCCGTGCGCACCGTTCGTTCAGCCGGTTTCCGGACAAAGCCCAGCGATGCCGGAGTCGCTTCCACGTCCCCCGGCGCGCGCGGCGTGTCATTTACCCTCCCGCGTAGCTCAGCTCGCTGTTGGGGCCTCCGCTCCGCAGACCAGCGCAGCCGAGTCTCAGAGACACTGAGTAACCAGCGCCAAGTCACCCGTTTTCCGGGTGGAGAACAGAGACTCTAGGCCAAGGCTGGGCGGTGTCGGAGTCCTGAGTTCTCCCCCGCTACATCAGACTGGACGTATTTGAATGTTTGCTGATTGACTTAATGAACTTGAGGGCTGATCATCTTAATTATTGTTTTCTCAGAGCTTTTAAGCACCTACTTTGATATCCCGTCTACATCTTTCTTTTTTTTTTGAATTAAAAGTTTTTTCTTGGTAGGAGGAGATAATTAGGTTTATTTACTTATTTTTAGAGGAGGTGCTGGGGATTGAACCCAGGACCTCGAGCACGCTAAGTACGTGTTCTGCCACTGAGCTACACCCTCCACCCCAGCCTACATCCTTCAGGTGTCTGTTTCTCTGTCTTTGGTGGTTTCACCAAAAGACTTTCTGCTGTTCTCTTAGCCCCCTTCAGCTTCTATTAGGGGAAGCTTCCCTCTGTGGCAAAGGCCGTAGGGTTATTTGTCCTGGGGCTTCTGTAACAAGTTACCGCACGCTACCACCAAGCCAGTGGCTTAGAGTAACACCCGTGTACGATCCTTCAGTTGAGGTGTCAGAGAGCTGAAATGGGCCTCACTGGGCTGAAATTAAGACGTTCGCCGGGCTGCGTCCCTTTTGGGGGGGTTCATGTGGTGAATCCACTTCCTTGCCTTTTCCACCGTCTAGAGGCACCCACCCTCCTTGGCTCAGGTCCCCTTCCATCCTCAGAATCAGCGATGGCCGGTCCAGCCCTGCTCACGTTCGTCCCCTGCCTTCCTCCCGTGTAAGGAGTCTGTGATGACGCTGGGCCCACCTGGATAATCCGGGATCATCTCTCCCGTTTTAGGGTTAGCTGATTTGCAACCTCAATTCCATCTACCTTAATCGCCCTTTCTCCTGGAACATATTCAGAGTTTTGCGGGAATTATGGATGGACGTCTTTGGGAGCCACGGCCCTTTCTCCGGTCCCCAAAGATTCACGTCTGCCCCACGTGCTAAAATCACTCTCCCATCTCAGCACCCCCCGTCCCCGAGTCTAAAGCCATTGTAGAAGGTGACTCATCTCTACTAGGTGTGCTTGTCAGTGTCTGGCCGTCTGTATTTTTGGAGAAGGTCATGCCTTTCCATAGTAAGAAACATGAACAATATAAAATGTTACAGAGCAAAAAGTTAAGTTTCTCTCCCATCCCAGATATGTCATCTCCTGGGTTTCTTCTCCAGAGACCATGGTAGCCAGGTTTTTGCCTCCTGAATCCTTCCACAGGTGTTCTGTGTCCACAGAAATGCATGCTGATGGCTTTCATACACACATTGTGTCAATCAAAATGCACTCGATCTTCTCACTTTAAAAATTTTTTTCTAAAGTTTTCATTTGAGTTTTTTACTTACAGCCTCTCTGTATCTCTTATGTGTTACTGGTGTGCTTGGTACCTCGTGGCTCAATTCCTAGGAAAAAGATAGAACGGCTCTCCTTGCACGATAGAACATTTCTAAGGCAAATAAAAGATCAGTGCCTTTTCACGTAAGCACTGAAATCTCAGTGGAGGTGGCTTGTTTGGGAAACCAACCCCAGGATGAACTCAAGTGAGATCTGGTCTGTTTAGTGGTTTGCGAGGGCTTTCGTCTCTTTTGAAATTTTTAGGTGACCTTGGATGTCCTTCTGGGGAGCCGTGTCTGATGAGCACACGGCTTGATCTGTGCACGGTCAGGGCCTCAGGAGATGACCAAGCCCAAGACAGAGCCGTCCATCAGCGCAGGGCCCTCCGCTCAGCGTAGACTCACTCCGGCGGAAAGTCCTTCTGCACTTGACATGCTCAGCATCTCTAGTATTTTTGGTTCCGTGTATCTGTGCCCTCCAGGATTTATCACTGCTGCGTTGTGTACTGTGCGTTCCTTGAAGATGCAGGAAAGATCTCTTTCCTCTCCCTGTTACAGTTCCTCGCCGGCACGGTGTCTGTTATTATGATCAACAGCAGGTCTAAAGTCAATATGTAACACAACCTAGCATAATATAATATAATGTAATATAACATGATGCAACGTGAACTCTTTCATTGTCATAAATACCAGTAGTTCAAGCTCAACCCATTTCCTAGAAATGATGAGCTTGGCTTTGATAGCTGGTTTTTCATGTGTTAAAATTGAAAGCAAATTGATTGAAAATTGTCCTGTTTCACGTGATTAACCCCAGGTCGTGTTCATCATAGTGGCACCTAGTCTGTTCAGGAGAGTTGGATACAATGAAACAAACAACAAAACACAGTCCGCATGTTCTGGGAACTTCGGTTTTCGATGTCATTGCTTTGGGATGTTAAGCAAGAGTGGTTTCCAAAGTTAAATTCTGCTTTGTTACTTCCCCTAATTTTGCAGGTCATGGAATTCCATTTGGAGTCATCTTTGGTGGAACTGATTTAAACGAAGATGTTAACCAGGGAGAAAAAAACAAAGTGATGGGGAAAGTCCTTGAGGAAGCCAGGTAATACTTCAGAGAATTTCACAGGAGTTAGGCATTTAACCCTTTTGGATGGAGTTCGTTGAAACAAAAAGATGAGGAAACCAGTAGTTGGGGTGGTTTACGTCTTACTGTATAAAGTCGGTTTCTTTCTGTTTCATTTGTTTCTTTCATTTGGTACATTTTTATTTTGCTGCACATAGTCATTGTAGACCAGTTACTGCACTTGGATAATTCTTGGACCACGGTTAATATTGGACGCACATAACCTTAGAAGGTTCTGCGTGGTGGAGGAGACAGAATTCTTGTTAAGAGTTAATATAAACCCAAGTTTTATTAGCTCACAAGATAGGTGTTGGTCTTGTGCCTTAAAACTAGGCTTGGATGTCATTGCATTTCAGGACCCTGCTTCTGCCTGAGGACTTCCCGAACATAAATGTGGCAATACAGTCTTTTTACAACAGGGCGTACTCCGTGTGTGTGTGTGTGTGTGTGTGTGTGTGTGTGTGTGTTTTACAATAAATAAAGGTATTCAAACAGCGTGAGCTTCCTTTGAAAGGTCATCTATCATATTACGTTTTCTTCCGGCTGTTGTTATATTGTACAAATGTACTGCCTTTAGATTTCTGCAATTTGTAATGCACTCTTACAGAAGGAAAAATAATTCTGCTCGGGAGAACCAATATTGGATGAATTCATCATATGGTATCACTAGCATTACTTACTGCGTTGTTATTAAAACACACATTGATTTTTAGTTGGGGGTGGGTATTGATTGAAGTCAGCGGGCAGGACAAGTTGCATGAATCCGATTTCTTGCCCAACACAATTCAGCCCACTTTTCTAGAAGACAAATTATTGACCTTCGTCTAGCTTTCTAATGAGTGTTTCATTTTTAATCAGATGATTTTAAAGAGGTGTGCTTTTCCCTATGAGGTGTATTTTTCAACTTTTTTAGTACTTAAAACTCTTTTTCCTACATGGTATATGTACAGTGTGCGAACTTAATGTTAGCATCAGCTTTTTTGGCTGATGAATATTATAATAAGCGTTTGGTAACTATAAATACCAGAATTAAGTAAGGAGTCCTTGAAATGTGTGGAAATTGTTTAGTGAAGCCTCATCGAAGTGCATATGAGAAAAACAGTATTGCCAAACGAATGAGCAAAAGGGGTTTGTATGAAACGAAATTGACGTGATGGTGGGGACAGTTATGTGGGTGGGGGACAGTCCCAGCCAGCCGCTGGGCTCTGACGCACACGGTCAGGTCCCTGCACCTGGGACATTTTCCCGCCCTCTCCCCCTCTCTCCCTGAAACTTGCCTCGCCCTCCCCTGCTTCCTGTTGGAATTGCGGGTGGAGCTGCTCCCTCACTCCCTCGTTCTCTTATTTAATCGTATTTAGCAGACATTTTTGCCCGCCTCCTGGGTGCCAGACACCGCAGGGGCTGGGCGGTGGCTGTGACAGAGCGACGTGACAGCTCCCGCGGGGCTGACATTCTCACAGGAAGACGGATCATGATGCTTGCCAAACAGGCGGATTTATCGTTCCACAGAAGCCGTCCTGACGGTTACACTTGTGCATTTGTCCGTGAATGCCGCTGGAGGGGAAAACGCACGGTCTCTGTGTCGCTGGCCTGATTCTCTGCTCAGCGGCTCTTCTTGCTTTTGGGGTCTTGCTTTTTTTTTTCCCCTGAAAGTTTGAAGCTGTCAGCTGGTTTGTTCACTGGCCACGTGGGGAGCCCTGATGTCTTCCAGAAGTCCTGGTCGTGGTGTTAGTGCTGGTAGAAAAGTAATACTAAACGCTGTTGATCAGGTGTTAAATGAACTAGGGACCGAGAATCGTGGCAGGCGATTTACATGCATGGTGTTACCGGTTTGATTCTTAAGTTTCTCGCTTATGCAGTTTTGAACGAAGGAAGGTTTCTACTCCATCCTTGGACTCGCTATTTAGTTGCTTTTCATTCCTTGTAATCCTCATTTCTCGGCATAAGGTCGACGCCCTCTGATGACAGCGTTTGCATTTCTCGCCAATGTTCTGGGGCTGTGGAGAGCATCTCGTAACTGGTGCCAGGAGTCAGACCCCGGCTGGGCTCGGACGGAAGGCCCGATGTGGTCTGTTCCTCCTCGCCCACATTTACTCTACCCCTAGGGGAGGGCCCCTCACTTCTCCCCTAAGCAGGGGGCGTGTGAGTGGCTGTGTCTGGGATGGTGGCCAGTTGTGGGAGAGGGAGGAGGGGAAGACGGAAGCTTGGAGAAGACACAGGCAGGGGTCACCCCGGGGGGAGCAGTCACCTAAGGATGGTTCTTTGCTGCAACAGTTTTCACTCCGCTGTTTGCGTAATGGTGATTTTCTGTTTCTGCCACTCCTAGAAGGAGTTCATTAGTTGGAATTCTGCTATAGGGACGAGTTGTCTGTTTGACCCCATTTACTCATTCAGTTATCTGTGTACATCACCGTGGACCCAAGGATGTTTATTCAACTCTCTGGGTTACCCATCACTCTTATTGTTTATTTCAGTGCCCAGGTCACCCCACCGATGGCCACGGGAGAGGCTTTGAGTTGAGTCCTGCATCCCCTTAACAAGCTCTCGCCATTCTTGGGGCACTTTCTTACTTTCTGGAGCCATAAGTTGTCCCTGGTTCATTCTGTGTGTACCCAGCCCTGCTTCTGGGGAACAGCCGTTTCTCGGTGAACGGGGGCATTAATGTTCCTTATCCACGGACATTCAGGAAATCTTGGGTACTTTAGCCTCGCCTTCCTTTGGTGAACCTGCTGTCGTGGATGTGAGCGGAGATGAAGTCTAACGGCCAGTGACTCGCGGCACCTTCAGCGTCTTAGCCTGTCTCTCGCGGTTTGTTCGGAGGAGCTGCTTTCTGCCCTGATCGTTTCCGTCATTTTTGTTCCCTTTTCCAGGTTCGCTGTCGCTTTCACGGAGTCGATGAAGGAAACGGCGCAGACGCAGTGGGTACGTGTTCCCTCCGCGGCGTGATTTTGGCCATGCGGACCAGGTCGCGGGGGCGGGGGACGGAAAGGGCAGCGCTCCCGGCGGCCCTGCGCGCTGCGGCCGCGGGGGCGCGCAGCGTCTCCCACACGTGGCTGGTTTTTATTTGTGCAGATGCTTTCAAAACGTCACTGATTTTTTTTTTTTTTTGATGTTCTTATTGAACAGAAAAAGTAGCCCGTGGCCACCTCTTTCCATGTTTTGTCTGTTTTCCTTTTACGTGCCCAGATGGGATGCTTTGCAGACGACGCCGTGCGCGGTGCAGCCGCCCGCACACGCTGAGCGGCAGGTGGCAGGTGCAGTTTCCTGGATTGGGCTGTTTATTTGAGAAGCTGTAACCAGTAGAGGACTTCGTAGCTCTGCAAGTGAATGCAGTTATTGACTTAAAACAAATTTATTGCAGCTTAGAGGGCAGGTGGAATGAGCTGGTGGGGGTCTGAGAGCTCCGTGGGGAGTTCTCTAAGGCATGGCAGAGCCGGCATCCGCAAAACTAGAGAAACAGCCCTATGGAAAAGGCTGTTTGCTGTGGCGGGAAGCCCTGCAGGTGGCCTGGGTGGACCGCCGCCGTGCTGGGCCCTGGGGTCCGCCAGCCCAGCGTCGTGCACGGCACTGATGGCCGTGGCATCTGTGGGCGTCATTCCTCTGTGTGCATCTGACAGGCTCTGCACATTTTTTATATATAGGCTTTCAATTTGTAAAATCTGATGCCTGGAAACGGCTGCACTGGGACAAGGGCAGACCCAGCTTTGGGGAGGGCTTTTCTGGGACTTTACCAAAGCTCAGAGTCCTGTGTGCATGTGAACGTGAAGGTTCACTGTGGCCAGAGAGTGTCCATGCTTATTCCTCGTATCAGACTAACCTGGCAGAGAATTGAGGTTGCGTTTTTCAGTGCAATATATTTTTCACACACACACACACACACACACACACACACACACACACACACACACACACACACATTTAAGGCATTGTCTGCTTTATTTTTTGCATTTTTTTAGGCTTCATTCCCTTTATTTTTTGCATATATATATATTTTTAGACTTCACTCGCTTTATTTTTTGCATTTTTTAGGCTTTGTTCGCTTTATTTTTCACAATCTCATCTATATTTTAAATCAGTGCAACTGAATGAATGAATCACGGCGAGCTTCCTGGCTCCCAGGTTCACCTTTGTACCGTTTGCCCATCTGCCTTCAGGCAGGCAGTCACATACACCCGTGGTTCTCAAAGCGGGGGTTCCCGGGACTTTTTCAGGGCCTCCGCAAAGTCAAACCTATTTTCATAATAACATCAAACCAGCTTTGCCTTTTTCACCCTGTGAAAAGCAACGGGGAGGAAGATGGCTGGTTCCTTAATCCCGGCGAAGCTGGTGGCACCAAGTGTACAAGCAGTCCCGGGCTATTCACCGCCACCCACTTGTAGTTAAAGAAAAGCCAGTTTCACGTAAGCATGTCTGTGATGAAGCATACAAATCATTCATTTTATTAAATATTAGCCTTTGAATACATTTTTTTTAAACGTTCTGTGTGACGAAACAGGAAATACAAGGGGGAGGGTGTATAGCTCCGTGGCAGAGCGCGCGCTTAGCATGCACGAGGTCCTGGGTTCCATCCCCGGTACTTCCATTTAAAAATAAATAAATAAATAAACCTAATTACCCCCCCCAGATCTATGTAAATAAAAAAGCTGATAAATACCCCTCCCTTTCCAACTACTCAGCGAGAGGTGGCTCTTCCTTTATGAACCTCAGTCAGAACAGCCTATGGAAACAGACTGACTGGGGCAGCAAATGTGACACTGTTCTGCTGTCTTCTGTGAAGCCAGGCATAAAAGAAGGCTTTTACCTGTTGAAGCATGTTTCTCCTCCATGATTTTCCCCCCTTTCCCTAACTTCTCAGTCTTACTACTGTCACCTTTGTCCGTAAATCCTTTGTCCCTCCAAAATTGGTAGAGATGTGTTCACTTACTGTATCAGTCATTTTTTGCTACGTAACGAATCACAGTAAACAGAGTGTCTTATGACATTTACCATTTATTCTTTTTTTAAAACTGAAGTATAGTTGATTTACAATGTTGTGTTAGTTTCTGGTGTACAGCATAGTGATTCAGTTTTATATATATATATATATATATATATATATATTCTTTTTCACTATAGATTACTACAAGATATTAAATATAGTTCCCTGTGCTGTACAGTAGGACTTTGCTGTTTATTTTATATTTAGTAGGCTAATGTTTTTTTATAAGTAAATTTTGGGAGAACTTGAGTAAAGGAATTTATTTTGGGGAGAGGTAATTAGGTTTATTTGCTTATTTATTTAAATGGAGTGGCTGGGGATGGAACCCAGGACCTCGTGCACGCTGAGCACACACCCCACCACTGAGCTACACCCTCCCCCTGAGGTGAATTTGTTTTTATAGTTTAAAGTGATGGGAACTGGTTGTTAAACTTGATGATGAACCTGTTACTTAATACAGATTTTTGTACTTTTTGGGGGGGTGGATGATTTTTCAGTAAAGTTCAGCATCATACCTTTATTTGATTAATTTTTGCAAATAAAAACTATGTAATGAGGAGCATAAAGGTTCATTGTTGAGCCACATTTATGTAATTCTTTCAGATGGCTCTTTTGCAGAGAGACTACTTTCATTTACATGTTCTGAACAGTGATACAGTTTTTTGAGTAATTAAGCTTCGCTCCTCGTTACCACATTTCCAGCTTTTGTTTTGAATTCTGTATCCTTTATTTCGGGGAGCAGGCTTGGCTCAGGCAGAAGCCTAGTTAATTCTTCCTAATGATTATCAAACCAGAACCAAATTCCGGTAATCCCCAGATTAGGAAGATTTATGACCTTTGCTTCTTAACGGCTTTTGTGATTTTTGTGTAGCTAAGTACAGTTTTGAGCATAAAACCTGGCCTAAAACTTGTGTTTTTTTCAAACTTAGCCTACGTAAGAACACAGACATGTGCAGGCAGGCTCTGGGTACCAGCGCTGTTAACAGAAATAACAGTGCAACCTCCAAGGGTGAGCTGCGCATGCGACTAAAAATTTTCTGGTGGCCGCATTTTAAAAGTAAATGGAAACAAGGAAAATCAGTTTTAATAACAGGCTTTATTTAGCCTGCCTCCCGGAGGTTCCTTGGTGCCACGTCTTTGAAATTGAGCGTACATTTTACACTCAGTGGGGGGCACACCTCCGTCCAGACCAGCCCCGTTTCGGGGACTCGGCAGCGCCGCTCTGCTGACCCCACTGGCAAGCAAGGGGGAGCGCCCTGTTGCCGGATTCCTGACCCCCGTGCTTCTCTGCTCTCCGGGGGTGGAAGATGTGTGAACGAAAAGGAAACGAGGGAGGGCTTATTTTGCAAGCCGTGGGCTACTTTCAGCCTCTGGGGAAGCCAGGATGCTCCTTTAGAAACCTTGTTTTGGAGGCTGTTTCCCGTCATCCAGCTTCTCTGGCTGACTCTCCACAAATTAGTTTGGTTGGATTTCGACAACGATGGCTTTATTTTATCTCTTAATTTGAAGTGCCTTTGTTTGGACCCATATCATTTTTTTTTTTAGTGTTGTTTATATCAGCCTCAACTTGATGTCCTTAATTTGATGCCTACTTTGTCGAGGACACCAGCCCAGAGGGCTTTTCAGCCAGGTCTGCCTGCTATGTCGTTAGCATTTATCACTCGAGTTCAACATCCATCGTGTTTGGGGATAGCACCAGTCTGTTGGTTTGTGATATCAGAACCTTGATTCGGTGTTTTTAGGAATTTGATTCACCTCCACGTGTCTAACTGTGATATATGCACGGTGGAAATGGAAAATTAGTCTAAAGAGAATTTTGATTTCTTCCTAGGGTTTGTAATAGACATGCAGAATGCAAATCCGGGCACTTCTAACGCTAGTTTAGAATGTGGTCTCTAGATTCACCAGACTTTTACTAGAAAATGTAACTGTGTCACCAAAATAATTAAAAAGTGAATTGGGTATACATTTTTCTTAACTGAAGGCTTTCCTCTCTGCAGAGGCAATGACTGAGGTTTAATTTGTCTCCACTGGGTTCCAAACCCCACAGGCCTATGGAGAAAAATCAAACTGCACTGTTCACATGCTTTTCCTAATAAGTACTCAGCTAAGAGGACTTTCTCTAAATTCAAATATTTGTTTATGAACTATTTAAAAAAAACTCCTGAGTTTGAGTAACCATTGTGTGGCTCAGTTATCAATCAGAAAAGCACAGTGAGGGGGACAGGGGCACAGAGTGCGTGCTTACCTGGGTTCAGCCCCCCGCAGTACCTCTTCCAAAAATAAAATAAATACATAATTGCCTCTTCCTGCCAAAAAAAGAGAATAAGAAAAAGAAAAGCACAGTGAGAACCAGCAAGGCCCATGAGGGCTCTTCGCCGCGGTGAGTGCCAGGCCAGGCTTCCTGGCGGTGATACTTTATCCTGATTTTGTTTGTTTGTTTCGGAACTTTGGAAAGTTTGAGTCACTGCCTTCCGGGGCCGAATTTACCTGCCTTGCTTTGGCGCCTATTCAAGAAAAATAACCTTCTGGAAGCAGTTGTGGGAGGCAGGACCTTATAAAGTGTAATTTTACTTTCATTGTGTACATTTACTCACCACCATTTTTTTTTTTTGGAAACTGACATACAGAAGGCAAGACAGAGCTCACCGGCTGTCACGGGCGCGGCTCGTGGCGCGGGCCAGCCGGAAGGCCGCCGTTGGTGCCAGTGCTCGGCTCGGTGAGCTGCCTGCCGCCCGGTCGCTGCAGCGCGCTGCCCTCTGAACTACTCCTTGTCTCTCCTCCTTGCCGCACGGCCCCTTGCTTTGTGTCTGATCATCTCTGAAAATCACCTTGCCAGCAGCAGGAGTGTTAAAGGAACCCAAAGGATGGAAAACTCCTCAGTCCCAGAGCACAGGTTGCGAGTTAGCCTCTCCCACGACCTGGGGCACAGGCTGTTAGAAGGATCAGAAACATTGCTTCTAATCCGTCAGAGCACTAAGACAAGAACAGTAGGGGACGCTTTAGAATAAAATCAGCGATCATTCCATGTTATTTACTCCATAGATTTAACCGTGCATTTATTTTTAATCTTCCCAGGAATTTTCCCATTGGCATTCCTGTTTCCTGAGTCGCTGGACTAGATTAGGTTAGATGTTACACACTGAGCCCTTGGTTTTGGCCAGGGAGGTTCTAACAGTTTCATTCTGATGGCCTGCTCCACACCAGAACTGGATCCCAGTTCAGTTTTCAGACCTCCTCCTCTTCTTGTTTGCGGATTTTTTGTTTTTCCTTGAAAAATCTTTCTTTGGTTCAGTTGCAGGAATTCGGTGACAGGGTTGTGCCCCCTCCTTTTTATTTTTGAAAGTTATTTTCTTCCCTTGCTTAAAAAACACATTTCTTAAGAAAAGGGAGAAAACAGATCTGTATCCTCCCGAAAAGGGCCTCATTTCTCTGTGTTTCGTAGTGTTCTTTGAGAGCTTTATACTTGCCGGCCGTGATTTTCTTTTAAGTAATTTGTAACTGTTTTAAAAGGACTTAACAAAGACATCATCAGAAGCTGTATTGTGACTTCAAAACAAAGATGAATGTTTTTGCCACCTGTAGGGGATGGAGTTGTGCATAGATTTCAGAAGTAAAATTTATTATAGTTTCCCCTTGCGGCAAGTTTAATTTCGGAAGGTTATATTAATCAAAAAATGGGAAGCCTTTTTGTTATTGCTGTCTGTCTGCTATTCCACTATAAAAAAAAAAAGGCATAAATGAGCTTTGGGGTCTGTTACAAAGTCACATACGTTTATACTCATCTGTCCAACAGATGTACATGCTTTTTAGGTCAAATTAAGTAACGGTCTCACAAAGACGTTGAAAGTGGAGAATCCTCCCTCTCCAGCTTTCCTACAAACACACACACACAAGCGTGCACACGCACACCCACACACACCCAGAGTCTTTTTCATTTAATGGGTCAATGAGCATGTCTTGCAAGGGATATGAGATAAATATATATATATATATATATATATATATATATATATATATATATATATATATGTATAAGGCCTCTGACTCGTGCTATTTCAAGGCAAGTGAAACAACAATAAATGTTGAGCAAAGAAAGCTAATTTGTATTTAGAACATTTTAATATAGAAAATGATTTTCCAAGTCAATAGAGGCCTGCTGGCTTTTGCTAGATTATTTTTTTTCTTTTTACAATGATTAAAAATAACCCAGCTGCAGATTTTTGCTACTGTGCCTCTTTCCTTGATTTGCTGGGAAAAGAGCATCACATGTCATTCATGATGTGTTTCGAACGTCCGTATAGGATGTGGTCCTTATTTTTTCCAGGGTTGCCACAGATTTTGGGGCAGTCGTGCTCAGAGATGTGTAAAGATCCGCAGATAAATCCAGACATTTCCACGTGGAGTCAATTTGCTCTGTTTGTAGAGCTGAGATACCCACTTAATTAGTTTTTGTCTCTGCCCAAAGGGATCTTCTTGGGAGGAGCATTTGAGTTCATGTATTTCTAGTGAAAACAGTGGTGAGACTGTGAACGCTATTTTGCTTTGCCTTCACGAATCCAGTTTACATAGAATTATGTTGAGTCTGTTTTTGTCCAATACTCATATTACCTTCAGAGTGAAGATGCCTTCCGGGTATGTCTTTGACAGGGCTTCAGTGTCCTTATAGACGCTTTCTGAGCCAATGTTTTAGACTTTGGGCTGTTTTGAAGAAGAGGGTTTCTTCTCCTCCAGCATCTTCACCTCTTCCCCCTCCCCCTCCATCTCCCCCTCCCCCTCCTCCATCTCCCCCTCCTCCCCCTCCACCTCCCCCACCTCCCCTCTATCTCCCCCTCCTCCCCTCCATCGCCCCCTCCTCCCCCTCCATCGCCCCCTCCTCCCCCTCCTCTTCTCTCTCCCCTTCCTTTTTCATCTTCATCTCCTCCTCCTCCCCTTCCTCCTTTCTCCTCCAAAGGGAGGGAGGGAGTAGGCGCTCTCTGTTCAAGGATTTGTAACCCAAACCACGTTTCTCCAAACTTCCACTTCCAGCTTCAGCACCTGATGTGCACCTGCTGGGCTCTGTCCCTGGCACGTTCTCTGTCTGAGCTTCATAACTTTTCTTCTAACATAGTAACTGTAAATTTGTAACATTGCATTACGGCTGATTTAAGAGATGTCTTTGTTTGTGCTTCTTACTTTATAGATGCGCGGTACTTTTTAATGGGCGAACCCCCATTAAAAGCAGAGGTAACGCTTTGCTTTTATAAAGTTAACTAGTCTGTGAGCGGCTGTGTCGATGATTCTTTGCGATATTTTCCAAGAGAATCTTTTTTTATGGCTTTCATTTCATTTCTAAAAAGCAAAGGTAATGAATCATCAAATTTACTTCTTTTTTTTTTCTCCCTTCTTTTCAAAAGCCGCATGCTAAGGGTAAGATCTTCGTCCAAAGTCAAGGTAAGACTTTTTAAATATATATATATATATATTTGAAAAAAAATGAATCCTTTATCTTTTTAAAGACACATACTAAAACACTTATGAAATGTTTATGAGCAAGATGTCTGGGATTTATTTAAAAATAGAACAGATACACTTGTATTATTTTCTGACATTAAGGTAAAAGATAAATAGGAAAACATTATAAAAGAATAATTAAAAATGCAGATCATTTAACAGGAAGTACAGATACTGTCAGTAAAGATGGAAAAAGACGGATGGGCTTCTTTTTTTGAGTTGAGTTGAGTTGAGTTGAGCTGGGGGCACCCGGAACCCTCTGCCTCCCTCTGCAACCCTTCCTGCCCTCCCCCGTCCTACCCTGGTGGTGGTCCCTTTCCTCAGACCCTCGGGGTCTCCTCAACATAGCTCGTAAACCGCTATAGAAATCGGGGGAGCAGGAGCTCCACAGAACACGTAGCTGGTTCCAAGCTTAGGTTAGAGCCAGTGCTGAGGCCAGGGTCATAAGTTCAGGTCCACCTTACACATCACATTGTCATGGTTTAAATGCCCTGATGGTTTCAGGGATCCTTTGAGCAGCAGAATCACTCATCAAATAAACTGTTTCTTGGAGCCCCTGTTTAAAAAAAGACGCGCTGACTCAGCATATATCAAAGCAGAGGGGGAGGGTGGTGTGCATGTCAGGACAGGCCTGGGGCTGCGTCTCCCGTTCCTCTGCTGCAGCCTGGTTTACAGTCAGGGAGGAGGCCGGTGCAGCCAGAAAAACGGGCTTTGATGCAACACGTGGTTTCGACGCAGCCTTTACCACCTATACACTGGGCCATTGTGGACCCCGATTAACCTCAGGGAAGCTCAGTTTCCATAAACCGGAGGCGTCAGCCTGCTTAACAGGACGTGAAGGTTTCCAGGACGGCGGGGACCACACCCGCCCAGAGTCTGCCAGTCTGGGCAGGGTGGGCCCTCCTTAACTAGCTGCCGTTGGCACCGGTCAGTGTGAGGGACCAGCTCAGGAGGGCACTGAGACCGAAGTTACATTCCGTAACATTTCAGATCTTTTCTGCTCTCAAGACAATCTGTTAAATGTTGCCTCTGGATCTTTGAAATCTTTGTTCATCTTTTCAGAGGATTTTAAACTGAAATCTGTTTGGGGAAGCGGCCTGGATAGCAGGCATTCATGTCTGATTTGGAGAGGGGTGGGGTGAGGAATTTTAAATGCAGACATAATTTCTACGTGGTTTCTATTAGAGTTTAGTTGGTAATGGTTTAGATATCTGGTTTTTTCAGAACTCAAGCTTTCTGCGTCCTGGAGACAGTTTGGCCCCGTACCGGGTGGTGGGGTGAACGTGATGGATGTTTTTCTCCTTGGGACCCAGGGGCTGACTTTAAGCCTCGCGGGCTTGGAGGGGTTAACGGGAACTCAGTGACACCCTCAGGATACTGAGGTCCTTCTAAGAAGCGGGCGTGACGGTTGTTTAGATGTCAACACAACATAGCTGGTCGTGTCTCAACAGCGCGAGCCTTCTCTTTTCCTCTTTCCCCAGGAATTTCAACAGCGCCGAACGCCGCCTTTAACTGGAACAGCTTCCTTCAGCGTTCAGGTAGGAGGTGAAATCTTCCGGTAGGATTTTCGCTGAAGTGCGTCTTGTCAGCAAGGTTCAGTTACTTGCTAGGGTCACGCTGTTTTGAAGAAGAGCCTGTCAGGGTCAAAGTAGAAGAAGGGGAGGGGCCCGGGCAAGACCAGAACAAAGCTCGTCTCTCCCCATCCTCCGAGACCTCGTCGGTGGGCTCATCCCCGTGAGGAGCCGCGGCTGGGATGCGGGAGGGGCGCGGGTCGGGCAGCAGCGCCGGCCTTCCTGATGCTGCTCCTCAGACACATGTCCCAAGCGTTTGGCGTCATGTGGCGTCTGTTCCTATTAAAGATGCCAAACTCATGTGTTCAATTTGTGCGACTTCATTAGCTGCACATGTAACAAGTGCCCGTGGTTTGAAAAAATAAGAAAATGGAGATCAGAGTAAGAAACAAAATTTTATTTTTATTTATTATTCTTTTTTTCTTTTTTCTTTTTTTTTTGGCGGGGGGAAGGAGGTAATTAGGTATTTGTTTATTGATTTGTATTAATGGAGATCCTGGAGACTGAACGCAGGACCTCGGGCATGCTCAGTGCACGCTCTACCACTGAGCGGTACCCTCCCCAAGAAACAGAGTTTTAAACCACTTGAAATCTCAGCATCACAAAGGGACTGCTATGAAGTGTCTCGATGTGATCTTTCGGAACAACTTTGCATATATATTAATGCTTTTTATGTACTTATATATCATATCAATATTATAGCTGCATTACACTGTTATGTATTTTTGGCTCTTAAAATCACTGTATATATGAAATCTATATATATGTAATATTTATAGATTTATTATAAATACATAGCTAGGTATTTGATCTACATTATTTACATTATATATAAATTATATATAAAATATATATAATATAGATCTGATTTTTTATGTTTAAATAATACATATGTATAAATCATCATATAAAACTATTTTTATTTTATTTTATTTTTATTTTTTTCCTTTTTCAGTTTTACTAGGTGGAATTATTACAGTTCACCTGCACATAGACATTGCATTGCACATAAATACACATGTACAGTGTACTGACCATTTTTTTTTAGTTTACAAAAAAAGAAAGTACAGTCAAACTGTGCTTTCTGCGCAACCTGCTTTATTTATTCATCATGTTAGTAACAAAATGAGCTGACTGAAAAATTTTTCTAAGTCAAAGTAAAATGTACATCGAGAGAAATGCAGAGACTTGAGATGTAAAATTAGATGAGTTCTGACAAGTGGACTGATCGCCTTCCCACCGCTCAGGACAGTTCGCCCTTGTGCTTTCCCGCATTTAGTTCCCATCCCTCCGTAAGGGCCCCCCGTCCCCCGTTCTGTCATCATCCATTAGTTTTTACCTGTTCCCGAACTTCGTCTGAGTGGATTCATACAGTAAGCGCTTTTTGTGTCTGGCTTTCTTTTTTCTCCACATAACATTTTTGAGGTTCGTGCACACACACTGCTGTGTGTAACTGTTGTTCTTTCTTTTTCATTGCCAAGTCGTACTCCACTGCATGGATAGCTCTCCGTCCTCCCACTGGTGGGCTTTGGGTTGCTTTCCTTTCTTAGCTGTTGTGAATAGAACTGCTCTCCACGTGCTTGTGCAAGGATTCTGGTGACACTTTTTCATTAGGGTTGTAAACCATCTGAAATTACTTTTCATGTGTGGCCGGCAGTGGAGATCAAAATTCAGTTTTTTTCCTCTAGGTTTTAGTGTCATTGAAGGCACTTTTCTTTCTCTGTTGAATTGCTCTGGTTACTTTGCTAAAAATCGTCTACTGTACGTGTTCCTCTGTATGTACATGTTTTATATCCACCCTTACGCCAGTATCATGCTGTCTTTGCCACAGATTTATGCTGTGTCTAGAAATCAGATAGCGCTAGTCGGCACCTTTGCTTCCGAATTGTTGTAGCTCTTCTAGGTGTTTTGCAGGTATAAAAATTGAGAATCATCTTGTCAGGTTTTTATAAAATCTCTTTGCATTGACTCTGTAGATCATATTAGAGAGAACCTGATATCTTAACAATAATTTGTCTTAAAATCTCTGAATGTGCTCTATCTGTCCATTTGTTTAAGTCTTATTTATCTTCATAATGACTTGTATAGGCCTCTAGTGTTGTTTAAAAAATATTCTTAAGGACTGTATTCTTTTTGATATGCTGTAAAGGTTTTTTTTAAGTTTCACTTTTGAATTTCAGTTGTTGCTAGTAGATGGAGATACATTTGATTTTTACACATGGACATTACGTCCTGAAATCTTCCAAGTTTATTAGATCTAATGACCTTGTGTTTTTAACTCCTTGATTGTATTTAAAATTCTCTAAACGTGTTCAAGCAATCCCTTTTGTCGGGCGTTCAGAGTTTTTAAGCACTTTTTGATATGCAGCGATGAAGGTGCTAGGGTTTCAGTTCTTCACATTTTTTACCTGATTGTTTTTCTAGGGCAGTTCCTAAAACCAGAATTACTGGGTTAGATTCTGCATTTAACCAGGGCTTGCATACGTCTGCTGTGAGGGTCCCTTGGAAAGCAGCATCAGTGTGTGTGTGTGTCAGTGATGCAGTGAGGGTACCGTTTTCCCCACATGTAGTGCCTACTTTGTGTTTTCTGTGCATGGTACGATCCAAGCAGGGTCATGGTGTTTAAGCACAATTTGGCTGTATGGTATCTGTAAGCATAGAACGTTTAGTTGTCCACACGTGAGGCCCACAAGTTGACAGCTGTTTGGGGTCATAACTGCCTTACAGGCTGATGGACCCAGTAATTCTGGAAAAGCACCAGAGCAGCTAAAATCGGTTACTGGACGCCGTCTGAAGCCTAAGAACCCATCTGTGCAAACCTGAGAGGTTTCTCCCTCGAGACAGCAACACAGAGGTACCATTAGGGGAGCTGACGCCGCGGGTCCTGCTCTAAACTTCAGAGAGGAGACCGAAGATGGCGAAACCATGCCCTGCCCTCGGCAGGCACGAGGACCACCCCAAGCCTATTTCGGCGCCAAAAACTTTGAACAGAATCTCCGCCACATACTCTATGTCAGCGATAGGTTCCCTTGAAAAGAAAACGTTTCCAAGCATCTGGTTAGAAATAACTTTCCAAGTGTTGCACATCTGTCTCGGCAATAGCGTTACAATCTCGGCAACAACGTTACACACGCTGTCGAATTGCTTCATCACGTCAGGAAGCGGGCTTTGTTGCTCAGAACCAGTTGTGAGGCTGTTCCGTCTTCTGTGTGTCCCAGGTCACCCCTGCGGTGTCACCAACATTCATGATTTCCAAAAGGCGGGTGATTTGTCACCGAGGTCTGTAGCCTCACGGTTGATCGTTTCATGGGTCTTACTGTTGAGCGATGAACGGACCAGCCAGGAGAGTTAAAAGACTCCTTAGACAACATTCCCCCTGGGGACCGACTTGGCTGCCGTTTCTTCGTGACGTGAGCAATTAGGCGCCGTAAGTGTATTCAGAACACGTGGGCTGAGGGGAGCCCCGGCTGGCGCTGCGGGAGCGGACTCTGGGAGATACTGGCTTTCGGGGAGGATGCGGGCTCAGTCGGCGTCTCTGTGTTTTATGATCAGGCATCTGTTCTCATTTGTACGGTTGTTCATCTTTGTTGCATTTCAGACCCCAGAGATGGGCCGTCTTCCTCGCCTGTCCTCTGCCTTTCCCTGGCCTCTGGAGCAGCCTGGGATTGTGATTTGTCACTTCCAGTGTGAGCTGCAGACCGGGAACACAGCAGACGCGGTGAGCTTGATACAGACCGTTAGCGATCAAACGCTCACCCTCCGGATTCTTAGGAACGATTAACCTTGAAATCCAGGGGGTGGGCGGGGAAGGGCCTCATTTAACACTGTATCAATAGGCAGGGGGCTGATCAGTTCCCAGGGTTTATAGCCTCCTTCTCAAGTATCTGATGTCATTTTATGAGGCATTGGGTGTCGCAGGAATTCTGAGAACGCAGAGTTTTATCTCGAATCCCTCGCTAGCAAATTCGCAAATCTCCTTCATTTAAAACATTAAGTCAGTCTTGTGCTCGCCGGATTCCACGTTCGAACAGACCAACCAGGACCAAATACGGGGTAAAGTAGATTAAAGGCACCGAGTGGCATTGTTGTAACTCCACGTGGTATTTACAGCAGCTCTTCTGATGAGAAGATAGGCGTTTGGGCATCAAGTCAGTCACCTGGTCTTTTGAGTTTTCATGTACATCTTAAAGGTTGTTACAGTTCAGTGATCCATGATTTTTGCTTTTAAATGCCGGTGACTAACGCACCTAAAGAAATGAAGGCTCCTGGGCCGTCCCATCCCAAAACCGAGAAGGCTTACACTTCCCCTGCTGCCCCTTCTTTTTCTTTTCCCCCCACTTTTGCTTTATTTCTGTTTTCATTGTCTATTGAATTTTCTCCCTCTGTTTTTTAAAACGTTATTTATTTTTCTAAATGGAAACTCTCATAGGCAAAACTCAGATGGGACTATTTTCCTTGCTCAGGCTGTCCCTAGGAAAACTCACCTGTTTTCCAGATGGAAAACTCACAGACTTTTAAGCTAAAATTCACTAGCTCTCGCCGCTCGACAGAAGTTCTTGAATCCTTTACTCCTTGTAACAACACGTTGAAAAAAAATTTAAAGAAACAGAGCTCCTGGAATAGAACACGGCGAAGAAAGTGGATTAAACATGGATTGGGTTTCTATTCCGGAACCAGCTCCTGAGTCACTCACAGGATTAAGGAATGTGCTGCTTCGTCTGTTGGGACCGATGTGGTGCCAGACTGTGAAAACGACACATTTTGTTTTGAAGATAAAAATACCGTCCTCCAGGAAATGGTCCCGTCGGAAAGACACGTGACGGGGTGTGTTTGTAAGGGATGAGTTCAAACCTTGACTTGTTAATCCTGGATAGTAGAGGAAAAGTAAAGAGAAGAAAAGTAAGTGTCGGGTTAAAAGGAGGAAAAGGGGGAGGGTAACGGGCTCAGTGGTAGCGCGTGTGCTCAGCGTGCGTGAGGTCCTGGGTTCCATCCCCAGTCCCTCCACTGAATAAAAATAAAAAATAAAACGAGGAAATGAAATCCACTAAAAGAAAAATTATGTAAATACCTGCCTCACCTCCAACCCCCTACGGGCCAGCCTGTTTTCGTTCTTTTTTTTTAATCTGAGAATGAAAACAGTGCATTTCCTGAAAGCTGCCCGGGGCCCCAGGGAGCCCGGAGTGGAATTAGCTCAGAATTGATGCCTCAGGGAGGCAGGCCTGAGATCTTGGCTGTTTGATGAGGAGTTTTGAACTATTGTCTTAATTTCCTGAAAACAGTCTTGGTGTCTGTGGGAAGTGCACATAAGCTCTCAAACCCAAATGCTGTCTCTGCATTTAATTTTTAGAAAAATCTTTAAAAAAAAAAAAAGATCCTAGATAAGACAAAGGATTGAGGTCTCTGTTTGATCATGGTCTCATGCAGTTTTCCAAATTCCCATGACATTGAATTCAGCCCGGGAAGAAGAAGGAGAGAGAGGCAAGGGGATGTGGGATTAACTCCGTCTCCCCCCAGGGTCTGGTGGGTCGGGGGTCTCAAAATCAGTGTAGTGAGTCGGGCACCAGCAGCTTTAAAACTGAAATGAAATGAAATGAAATGAAATAGGAAATATCAGAGTGCCTCGTATGTAATAAGCCTAAATTATTCTTTGAAACTACTCTGTCTGTGTGTCCGTGTGTGCAAACACATACATCTCATGCGTACGGGGTTGCGTTCCTGCAAGTCATAGAACATCCTGAAGCTTCCGTAGATTGTGGATCCTTCTTTCTGGAGGGTGGCTTTCCTAGGGAAGCTGGGTTGGGGTGGGGGGGGCGGTGCCTTGAAGGCCATTTTTCTCGGGCTTTCCCTGACCAGAGGGCTTCACCTCACGCAGCGGGTCTTCCGAACCATCTGTTCTGAGTAGCTGACGCGAGTCAAACCGAAGAAAAGGGGGCAGAGTTGTTCTCCAACATCTGTGCTTGTCACAAAGCGAGAATGAAGAACTCAGTGCCACCTTCTCACTGAGGCATCAAAGAGGTTCTTAAAACTGCTTTTTTTGAGGATGCCATCTTTGTGTGTGTGTGTGTGTGTGTTTTTTTTTTTTGTATTTACTTCTTTTTTTTTTTTAATTTGGTGATATTCTCCAATTTCCCCCTTTTGGTAATTTCACGGCGCTCCTCCTTCCTTCCTTGTTCTCTTCTTCTGTGGTTGAGTCGATACGCCATGTACATCAGGATGATGATGGGAGGGGTGCTGTGTCCTTCTCACTGTGTCACATCTGGAGACACGGAACTTCAGCTTCTCCCATCACCGGTGATTCTTTAAAAAATGTATCAGATCTCTGTGTGTGTGCAAATAAAGGCATGTGCACTGGGCTAAGGCTTCCTCTCGGTTAAGTGAGTCTTTCTCAGTTTCCCCACGTCCCCCATGTCCAGGTGTTATATTTCCTTTGTCATTAATAAGTGATTTTTGACAAAGCACTTGTAATTTCTGTCCTGGTCCAACTTGCCCTCACTGGGTTTTGCATTCATTATGGTTCTTGCCTAACTATGTAGGTTTTGGCTGTTTTTCACACCCGACCTTCCTATCCTTGAAGATATTCTTTTTTTTTTAAGCACTTTTATTTATTTAAAAAAACTTTTTCCCCTTAATGGTGGCACTAGGGATTGAACCCAGGACCTTGTGCATGCCAAGCGTGCGCTTTATCACTGAGCTGCACCCCCCACCCCCTTAAAGGTAATTCTTCAACTTGTATCATTTATTAAAGAGAATAGCTTGTCTCTTGCCCCCAGGTTCAAACGCCTGACCTCAAATTCTTCCCATCACACATTCAAATTCCAGACGTAGCTTCTAGCTTAAACTTTTGATCCAAGAAGTTCTCACTAAGGTTTGTATTTTGAAGGTTAGTTTCAGGATCCTGAGAATACCAGGAACATACTCAAAACAAAAACTCAACATATCTCCATGGAATTGTCAACAGTTGTTCGGAGACAGTCATCATTGCTCTAGAGTTTTCTAAGGGGACATCTGAGTCTCAACATTTCGGTAAAGATTTTCTCCAGAGCCGGTTCTGTATTATTATTACTATTATTATTGTGTTAGGGTGTTGATAATGTATCTCCTTGTATTCACTCTGCCTTTGTTACTACTCAAGACATGAAAAAGCACCGAGGAAATGAAATTGCACTGAGGATGGGACCAGTGGAAGGAACGAGTGAAAACCTTCTCCTCGCTTGCTTTTATGTCCAGTTACATACACTTGGAAATGATGAAGTTTTAGGTTAGCTTGGATTTATGATATTAATCATTTCTGTTGACTCCCTGACCTACTGCTGCCTGACAAACCCCCCTCAACATATAGGGTGGCTTACAACCAGCACCGTGTATTTTCTGATGATTTTGTGGGTTGGCAGTTTGGACTCGGCTCGGTGGGAGCTCGCATCCCGGCCTCCCCTGTGTCTGCTGGGCTCACTCGTACGTTTGGCCGAGGCTTGGCGGTCCCCGCGTGGCCGCCTCCAGCCTGGGGGCCTGGGCCTCTCTCCACCACGTCTCATTATAAGGCGGCAGCGTCCCAGCAGGTGAGGGTGCTGGGCACGAGGCTTGGAGGTCACTGCTCACCTTGCCCTGTGCACTGTTCGTGGTGCGAGTCACCAGGCCAGCCCAGAGTCTAGGGGCGAGGAAATCGGCTCCACCTCTTGATGAGAAGGACCACCGTGAATGTGGCCTTTGGCAGCTACCTTACTGACAGCTTTCCGGCAAACCTAAACCTTCTATTTTATAGATCTATGGGCGTGTATACATTAAGCGCGTGTCCTCGTATATACACATGCGGACTCAAAATATTACATACATGGCATTCATATATAAGCCATCTTTCTAGTTTCATAAAGAAAATGTTTTTCCTAAGTGGAATTGCATCGAGATACCTCTAGGGCCGGTGGCTCACAGGTCTCAGGCGCCCCGACCTCCTGTACTGCAGCGCGTTTGTTGGGCTGAGCTCGGCTTCGGCTTCCCCAGCCCAGAGGGGCAGCTAGTTCATGCGGCGGAATGAGGATGAAGGCGAAGGTCGGGCGTGGGAAGCGCTGGCAGAGGGCTCGTTGCTGCCGCGATCGCAAGCCGAGTCCTCGTCGCTGAAAACTCCCTGAACTTTCTCTTCTGTTGCAGAGATAAACCAAAGTGCCGATCACCTGCACGTGTTTCTCCTGATCTGCGGACTGAGGCGCGTCAAAGACCCGCTCTACCTGGTGGACGCGTTCTCGGGTACGCTTCCTACCGGGGCCCTTTACTCGCGGGGCTCCCTGTGGGTCCCCGTCTCCACGCGTCTCTCTTTAGGACTCTGGGTTTCCCGTTTTTTGCATGTTAGCAGAACTGTTCCTAGCTTGTTACTTTGGGAACAACCAGAAAAACAGCAGTGCTGTCTGGTTGGTTCAGTGGTGTCTTACTTTCCGGTGCCCTCGGCTTCAGAGGAAATTGTACAAAAACAGCCTATAATTGTAAGACTAAACTAGCGTTGTCTGGAAAGATTTTACACCTGCCGACTTGTATGTTATGTTTGGAATTTTGTTGCATTGCTTAAGCTAATCTCTAGATTCTTCAGTATATTCTTTTTTGGGGGGGTTGGTAATTAGGTGTATTTATTTATTTTTATGCAGGTACTGGGGATTGAACCCAGGACTTTGTGGATGCTAAGCACATGCTCTGCCACTGAGCTATACTCACCCCACCTTCACTATATTCTAAAGTTCATATTAAGTTGTGATGGCGTATCTGTCCTAATTACCTGATAAATTAGGTATCTGAATAATGCAGAATGTTCTAGAAAAAAATTTCCTTAATAGCCTAAAATACTCAATTTTTACATTTTAAATAAATATAATTTAAATGGACTCATATGAGCAAAAGCAAAATGATACGGAATAACTTATATTGTGGAGTAATGAACACTAAACTGAATTATGTTTTTGGCTGTGACTGAGAACTATTTTAAAGGTTTTTTTTTTCTTCTTTTTTCTCCCCAAGAATGGCATCAGGAAGAGCCCAACGTTTACATGGTGATCGTAGGTCCGGAAGTAAGTTGATTTGCCGTAAGCATTGTTTTTATCTGTTTTCCTCTTTATTCTTTTTATGTATTTTTAAAAATTAGTTTATGTTACTCTTCTGACCAAAACTTTCTTTCTTTCTTAAATACATTAAGTCTGTTTGCCTTTTAAAAATTGAACTCTCGACCAAGGTTAAAGATTATGAGGCTTTAAAATAAGCCTTTGCCGTTAATTTATTGCTGCAAAGGATAACAAATGAGCTTTTCAGAGAATGCAGAGTCATGGAACGAATGTCAGTCTAAGTCCGCGCGTGAGGTAGATGTTCCGTGTGGCCCAGGTTTTCTCTGAAACTCCCTGGAAGTGCTCCGCAGACAAACCCAGAGCTGTTTGGTTGCCCGATCGCCCGATTCAGTAATGCACTTGCGCTTAGGAGCCACGTGGGGTGGAAAATAAATATCTGTAAGCACGAGAAATGCAGCCTGTGCACAGGGGTGTCCGTGCCTGATGGTGGCCATCGGCCGGGGAACGGAGGCCCGGGGAGGGCTTGGCGGTGCCGCCTCTCCTTCCCTGGGACTCTGGGACACCCGCTCCCCCTTCCACAAAGCCAGAGCAGGTGCGCAGGCTGTCCCTCCGTCGGGCTCCGCACTCAGGACCCAGCGTCTGGGTGCAGGACCGCTCATCTCATGAAAGTGATTTGCTCCAAGCAGGTGCACCGAAGGTCCCCCCCGAGGCCCCCGTGGGACTGACCCGAGCTGCACCTACAGCCCACGAGTTAGTTTGCTTGGGCGGAGTGGCCAGAGAATGAATGAGAGAAAGCAGAGCCAGGACAGGGAGCTCTTGAGTGAAGGGCCGTGAAGGGTCATGATGACTGCGAATCGCTGGGCCTCAGGCTCATGGCCGCGAACGATTAACAATTCTCAAGCACTTCTTCCGCGAGGCACTCCGCTATCTATCATTAAAACCCTCTAGGAAACAGGGAAAGACATCCCTCGGTTGCAGGTTTGCTGGTGAGCACCTGGCACCGCGCCGCGCGCGTGCACTCAGCCCGGGGCGGTCCTGGGGTCGGCTCGCTTCCCCTCCACTGACGAGGGAGCCGCATCTCCCAGACCTAGGTCTGCCTGCCGCCCTGGGCCGTCTTCTCAGCTCGTCCGGACCTGGATGCCAGTGCTGGGGCTTTGGAGCTGACTCGTTTCTATCTGCTGTGGTCCGTCCGGGCTGCTGTCACCAAGTCCCGCAGACGGGGGGCCGACGAACAGCAGAAACTGACTTCCCGCAGTCCGGAGGCCGCGCGTCCGAGAGGAACGCGCCAGCCTGGTCGTGTTCTGGGGCGGGCCACTTCCCCGTTCTTGGTCACACTCTCTAGCTGTGACCTCACGTGATGGGAAGGGCGGGGAGCTCTCTGGGGTCTTCTGTAAGAACGCTAATCTCATTCATGAGGCCCCACCCTTGGGACCGAAGCACTGGCAAAACCTCACCCCTCACGTCACCTCGGGGGTTACGATTCCAGCTTACAAATCTGGGTGGGCACAGACATTCGAGCCACAGCAATACCCCTGCCTTGTAAAAGGTCTTTATCCAATCTGCAGGGAAACAGGAGCCCCTACCACAAAAACCTCAATGTCATCTTAGCAGACGCAGTAATTTGAATTTCTGGATTTCTAAGGCAGCGCTGAATCCAGTGAGTCACACAGCCCTTCCAATAACTGGTTTCAGTGTTGATTCCTTCCCCCCGATGACAGATTTTAAAACCAAAATACCCAGATACGCGTTTCAGGTCCTCCGATCCTTCAGCCAAGGCTGGTTAGTGTCTCTTAAGTTTTGTGTTTGTTTGACTTTTTCTCCACAGCCGGTGGCTGGTGAGTGTTCAGCAGCTGGTTCTGTCGGGGAGGGCGGGGAAGGAAGCCCTATGTTCTAAAAGCTCTATTTGCCTATTTCCCTGGTGGCAAAGCTTTAGCCATGGCCAGTTTCAAGTTACCAGGCAGACGTCACCCGACAGAGTCAGGATTTCTTTATGCAGTCAGCTCTCGTGAGCAGATAAAACCAACCCCCACACATACACACACCGGAAACAAGCTGTATTAAACAATCCGTTTTTAAACAAAAACAAAAAACCTGAACGGGTCTGTCCTCTGCTATTCCGTGTCATTTTAAAAAAAGGCTAATTTTTACCCCCAAATTGATTTCATGATTTGCTCCGTAATCTAGAAACGCTGACTTGGGCCACACTGGATGGTGTGTGTGTGTGTGAGAGAGAGAGAGTGAGACCCCCGAACGTGTTCCCTCTTGGCTGCTTCCTCGGTGGAAGTCCCTCCCCGGGTCTAGGCCTGGCTCAGAGACGCTTCTTCCCGTCAGGACTGTAAGATTCCCAAACGCCTGTGCCCTTTCCATGTCAGGAATTCAATTTAGCATCACTTCTGCATACAGAACTAGGCGGCGGCTGAGACGGTTTTGCCCTTGAATTTGAGTATCTGCTACAGTGTTATGGGTTAACGTGCTGATAATTTGGAAATGGATTTGAGACGTGGGCCAGAGGTCAGATCTTGGGACACACTGAAATTCTCCCTTTAGCCATTATATCCGGGAACGGATGAAACACAAGTTCCACATAGAGCATTACAATTATTTTTGATGTCCGGTGTGAGTACACTCTTCCTCCGTTCATTCCCTTCTTGGTTAACTGCTGAGCTCAGAGACGGAATAGACTCTGTGAGCATAAATGACCCGCTTCTGGAGGGCCATGTGCAGGGCCTCTCAGCACGAAATTGCATTGCCTCACCTCGTTGATATGTCTTGGAAAAGAGGCTTGGTCTGTTGTTCGGGAATAACCACGGTGCGCACAGCACCGATTCCCTCCCGTCCATCTGTCTACGGAGCCCGGTCAGACAGGAGACGCCGATGAAGAAATGGCACAGCTCAGCCAGTGCCCCTTGGCCGCAGCCTCAGACCAGCTTCAGCCACAGGGAATCTACCAGGAGATTACGAGAGCCGTCGAGGGAACCGTTGGGGAGGCTGAAGGCCAGGTTCGGACAGCATCCCTCTCTGTCCCTGGGTCGTTCCCTCCGAGGCCCACGGTCCAGCATGTGTTACACCCTCATCCCGTAAGGAGAGGACCAGGCACCTGACACACTTCCCCCAGGCCACGTCAGTGGGAGGAGGTGAGGAAGCCCCCCCAGAGGAAGCCAGAGGGGTGGAATGGACACCAGATAGTCAAAGAGGAAAAATGATGATCGTGGCGGAAAATGCAGATCACCTGTTTGTTTCTATCAACCGTCAAGCAAGAACTGAACACGTTAGAGGTCACAGAGGAAATACGTGTGGCCCGTTGTGTTTGGTCCCCGGCATTTGTTCGGTGCTCTTCCATCAGGGAAATGGAGAGGATGCTCTTAGCAGTGAGAACGGTGCTCAGCTGCAGTTTAGTGCAGTGATCACCCCGTTATCGCATCACCCTTTACAGGTATGTTGATGTTCGTGAGCACAAATCCAATAGGAGGCTTGGATATCTTCATTCACTTTCCTGTTCATTTACGTGAACAATACATATAGTGTTACATATCTGTGCACACATGTGTGTGTGAACGCACGTGTGTATACATATGTGCATATATACATGTACATGTGCAGGCTGTCAAGGAGGAAGAGACTTTCCTGTCCCCTTCTAGGTTCTTCTGGCTGGTCTAAGAATTAAATTGCCATGAGACAGATGAACAGGAGAAAATCACACAGAAGTTTAATTACATATAGACATGGGAGAGACCCAGGGACTCTGAGTCGAAACCTTCACCTTAAAACACCATCCTCAGCTCAAGACAAAAGAGGATGTTGAGGTAGGAGTTTGGGGCCTTAAAGGGGAGGAAGGCAATTGACACAGAGACAGGAAAGCAAAAGTTTGGTGAAGAAATGTTTGCTGGGCCAGGCAGAGACAGTGGGACCCAGAGGGGAGTTTTAACAAGCAGACTTTGCAGGCTCCCCCGCCGTCTACACGCCGAGCTCACACCGCCGTGGTCTCTGGTGGTGCCCCCTTCCTGGAACGGGTCCTCCGTCCACACTCTTTTTAGGCGGTTAAGGAGAAGGTCAAAGGTTCTTCCTGGGTCTCTTGGTTCTTGATTGTTTGCAGCTGGAAATAATAATAAATGATAATTCACGTGCCAAAGAGACATTTTTGGGCCATAGGTTTCGCTCTTCCACTATTTTTGTGTATGTGGGTTTATTTCCCTCGTTCTCATCCCTCCAGGGAACGCTGTGTGGCAGGCACGTGGACACATGGCAGTGAGCAGAGCAGACGTGGCTCTGCCCTCGGGGCGCGTGCAGTCCGGGTGGGAAGACAGACGGGAACAAATAATTGCCGGCAGGGGTGTGTCTGTCATTCACCTTCGCTCCCACCGCGTCCTGTGACCCAGCCCAGAAGGCAGATACCACCTTCTTTTGAAGCTTACGACTCTGCTTTGAGATTGGCACTTACCTGCCCTCCCAGCCATTTATAAGGGTGGAGTGAAGGTGCTCAAAATTGGTGCTGCTGGGCGTGGGTTATTTTTCAGATGCCATACCCAGGTTTACGTTTGTGGTCGTCCTTGGCAAGAGCATTTCAGGCAGCTAGATCTCAGCCCCACGGGCCATCGCCCACGTCTTTCATCACTGCTTACTGCTGGCGAGTTCATTAACGCCTTTGGGCCACGACCGCATCCCCTGGATCCTGCAGAGTGTGGTTCTGCGTGGCCGCATAGTAGTGTGGTCGTGGCTGCACGCGAGCTGGGTGCTCTGTTCGCCTCTCCGTGCCTCAGTTTTCCCGTCTGTAAAGTGGGCAAGACTAAGAACATTGCTACCTGCCCCACAGTTTCTCCTGAGGCCAAAATGAGAGGCCTCCTGCACAGCGCCTGGTTGGCAGGCAGCGCCCTGTGGGCGTGAAATGCAAGGGCGCCCCCTGCTGGTGTCCCCTTTCCATGTTGACACGTGAGGACCTTGTTCGAGCTGCAGGGTGGCTCGCGCTGGGTGTTGGTTTTCTATTAAAGCTCCTTTGATCTCCCCAGTCCACCCGTCTCAGCCAAGCACATGGCTTCCGCTGGCAGGGGGTCTGCAGCTGGGGCATTTTCTGGTCCTGTTTGAAAAGGAGCCGGGGCAGTGTACACTCTCCACAATAATTACTTGTATCGGAGATGATTTTCCTCAAGCCTGGGCGTTGAGACAGTGTATTTTGCTAGAAAATAAATGAGCTTAGAAGGAGCAGATGAGACTTTTCTCTGTTGCTTACGGCGGGTTTGCTTTTCAAAATTTCAGAACATGAGCTTTCGTTAAACAGAAAATATCTTCCCTTCTTTTCTCCTTTATCTGGTGTCTTGTTCCCCTTGGCTTCACTAAGAGATGTGACAATGAGCTGATGCGGAGGATAAACCCCAAAAAGCTTGATGCCGTTTGTGCTTTGAGCGGGGAGGTCGCTGTTACACCTTCAGTGAAATGTCAGTTTATTAAAGGGTGAGGTGTTTCAGCTGTCTTGTACAATTTTTTTCCACTTGATGAATCATTTTCCTTTAAATAGTTAATCAAAAGAGCAGACACGTGCTCATAAAATTAAAAACGAGAATTTTTTTTTTGAAGTGGGGAGGGCGGGGGAAGGTTATCAGGTTTATTTCGTTTATTTAATTTTAGAGGAGGGACTGGGGATGGAGCCCAGGACCTCGTGCATGCAAAGCACATGCTCTGCCACTGAGCTACACCCACCTCCCCGCAAAACAGGAGGAATTTTTAACTAAAAATTATCATAAGTAAAACACGTATGTCAAAATTAACATGTCGCGCCAACAGGAAGCTTTCGTTAGGCTGATTACTCTTTCATGATAGGAGGTCAGGGCTATCAGGGAATTCAGTGGTTTAAGGTAATTTGAACAAAAAGAATCAGACGTGGTAAATGGAAGGGTGGAGCCGGCTGGAGATCATTCATTCAGCAAACACTGTCCAGCACAGAACTCGCATGACCTTGGGGGGAGAATGGAGGCGAGATGGACAAGAATCCCAAACTACTTTTTTTTGACCAATGCAAAAAAAATTTTTTTAATTAGTTTTGAATAACTTGGATATATAAATCTTTTTTTTTCCAACTGGGCATTTTATGAAATATAAATACAGATCAACTACACCCAATGAAAATTTAGTGTGCTAACTGAGAGGTGTTGTGAGTTGAAATATACACTGGATTTTGAAAGCTTAGTGTGAGAAAAAAAATGTCTGGTAGGAGGTGGTAGAAAAGTTCAGGGGGAGATGGTACCTCTGGTTTGGATCGTCAGTCAGTTTCTCAGGTCCCATTTGCCTGTGCCTTGGGGATAGATGGGTTTTAGGGGTAGAAGGTGGCATTCCTGATGGAGAGAGTGACATGCCATTAGGAGAGAGGTGAGAAGTGGGGACGTACAGGTGGCATCCGTGGGTGAGTAAACAGGCAGGCAGGGAGGGGTTCTGGGGGGCACGTTCACTTTATATGAACTATTCCATAAAAAGCCTTTGCGTAAAAAGCAGAGCGTGGCCAAGAATGCAGTCTCCAGTGTCAGGCTGCCCAGGCTCGATCCTGGCCCGGCAGCCTCCCTGCTGTGTGATCCTGGCTGAGCTACACCAGCTCTCTGAGCTGTGCTGTCCTCCCGCCTAACGTGGGGATGACGACGACAGCACTGTGGGCAAGAAGCAATATGTGCGTAGGACTCAGCGGGGATTAGGCCCAGAGTAAGAGCCAGGTGGATACCGACATTAACAGCTGCCACCAGTAATAAAGTGTGCTTGGCCGTGAGTTTTTTCTTTAAAAAATCTCTCATGGAGTAGCACTGTGTGGCCTCCTCCTGTCCCTCTCTGACCCTGGGGCTCCTGCCGGAGGGCTAGGGGCCTGAGTGAGGAGGTCTCCATCCGGTGCGTCCTGGGAAGATGACCGCCCGCAAGTCCACGGCGGTGATGCGCCCAGGGAGAAACTGATCAAAAAGCCGCTGGCAAAGGAATAGATTAAGAGTTTGGGATTAATAGACACACACTACTGTATATAAACTAGATAAACAGCAAGGCCCTGCTGTGTAGCACGGGGGAACTGTATTCCATTTCTCGTAATGAGCTGTAATGGAAAAGAATCTGAAAAAACGTGTGTACATATGTATATGTGTAACTGAATTGCTTTGCTGTACACCCGAAACTAACGCTGTGAATTGACTACATTTCGATTAAAAAAATAAGAATCTTTTAAAAAGAGAGTGGGCCCTCTACCGGAGGGGTGAAGAAACCCATCGTTACAGGCATCATTTCAGGCTTGGAAACAGGACACTATCAGAAGCCCCCTGAACTTCTGGTTGGCAGACTTTCCTGCCAGCATCCGGCGCGAGACGTTGCTCAGGGCTCCCAAACAGGGCTGCACCTCTAGAGCGCAGCTGTCAGGGTCTGGTTGTCCCCAGACAAGACCCCCAATGTGCACGCCGCCCGCGCTGCGTGTGTGACCATGACGCCAGGGGACGCCCCGCCAGCAGGAGGCGCACACGGACGATGCGCTCAAGATGGGAAAGACTTCATTCTTCCAAAAAAAAAAAAAAAAAAACCTCGTTTGATAGTTCTGAATGTTCTATTCCCCCCACCCCACCCCTCTTGGAGTCAAAAGGTACCTAAGTGTCTGAGTATGAGTGGAAAATAGGGCGCAGAGTCGGGGCTCGGCAGTTTCACTGGAATGTGAATTTCTGATGGGAAAGCAGAGACATTAACGCTGGTCAGAATGTTTTGGCAAACAAGTTTCGGCAGCTGAGTTTGCTAACCATTGGAAACAAACCTGTTGCGTTTTTCTGGATAATGCCAGCATTTGGGTTTTCTTTAAACGAGTGGGTTTCTCATGGGTGGCCGCTGAATCGTGTCTGGTGCATTTTCGTCACACAGTAGCCTCCATCCTTTCGCCAGTCTTAGTTCTGTGTTGCCCTGCGCGCAAGTACACGTGTTTAATATTTTCTGCCTTCTGCGCTGTTCCTGCAAGTTTGCTGTTAAAATACATTAAACTATAGGGAAAAAAATCCAAGAATCATTTCAAATTCCTTATCCATCCACATTCGCAATGTTGGCCTCCAGAGTGATGTGGTGATGTCAGGGATGTAAGTGAGCTTTGCATTACTGGTTCCTGGGGATGTATCTCGGTCATTTGAGTAGTTTGAAGGATTTGGCGTTCAGCACACGTCTGTGGCATGCACACACACACACAGAGACACACACAATGTTTCCTTGCCAAACCAAACTGGAATGAAATTTCTGGAAGACACAGAATTATTTCAGTTAGTATGATAAACTCTAGGGGTACCATCGTAGTCATTAAACCAACTTGGTTTGTAAGCCTGATGCCTGCTGGTAAAGTGTGAATGAGAAGAGAAATTGAACCTGCTTTCACTTCTGAGCTCGTCGTCTGTACCAGGACAAGCCGGCAGACACCGTGCGAGAAAAATGTGTTCACACCCACATCTGCCTCTGTCGTTGAAGAAATGCTTCAACTTCTGTGTTACACTTGCATAAGCTTAAGAATATTTTGGCTGTTATTTGTATTCATTGTTAATAAAACCAGTGGAGGGATGGGGCGGGACAAAGCCAGTCTGTCGGTTGTTTCCGTGGAGAGTTTGCAGGCAGAGTAACTAGACAGAACAAATGTCTACTGCCACTTCACCCTCAGTGGGTTTACAGGAACCCCGTGACAGGTGGGAAAGAATCCTTTAAGGGACTCCTGGTCCCTCTGTAAGTGAAAACCCCAGAAGAGGTCATGGTGCGCAGAGTGTTCCGGTTTGGTTTCCGATGGTCGGGAGTGAGGTGCGTTCGTCTGTGGATGCTGTGATCGCCTTCAGGGTGCGGTGGCTTTTCCTTCCTGGGACTGTGGCGCCGTCACTGGGAAAGTACACGTCTGGGTTAGGTGTATAGATATTCTTGTGTTCGTGATGTAATCTGCAGCTGTCATTCTTATTCCTTCTAGAACGGCTTTGATATTTAACTGTTTCCTTCTACTGTTGATACAGTAGTTACTATGTGTCAGAAATAGCTGGAAGTACTGAGTGTGTCTGAGCTCATTTGATCCTCCCAATGGTCCCAAAGTGTGGCTATAATTCCCATTTTACAGATGAGGAAACCGAGGCCCAGAGAGGTCCATTAACGTCTGCACAACCACGTGGGCTAGTGCATGGCTTGGGGGTGGGTGTTGGCCTCGGTGGTCTGTCTGCGGAGCCCCGCTCTGCACAGAGAGATGACTGTATTTGCAGATTTCTTCACACTTTCCCTTAAGTCCTCTTGTCTCCCTGTTGCTTTGTGGTGTCTGGACTCAGGGGCACTATTTCCTATTTAATTTTTTTTTTTTCCCTTTCTGAAACGACTGCTTCTGTGGCCACGATATGCAATCCTCTTAAGAGGTAGATTCACTTCCAGCGCTTCCTAAGGTTTATCTTGGTCTCTTTTCAGGTTGACCCAGTGTTCACCAGGGAAGTGGAAGCCAAAGTGAAGAGGTAAGGGAAGGGCACGTGACAGGCGGCCTGCAGGAGACAAAGCCTTGTGACCAGGAAATGATCCCCGTCCCCAGTGTTCGCCGTGTCCCAGGCTGTGTCCCCGGCACATTGCAGACTATCCCACCTTTAGTCTCTGAAGGGTCCCGGGACATCTTCGCTTCCCCCATTTGCAGCCAGGACGCTGATGTACTGGGAGCATAAGCTGTTCCCGGGGGGAGCGGCCGAGGGGCCACACGCGTGGAGACCGCCCCTGCAACCCGCGTGGAGGTGCTAATTCTCACTGATCACTTCAGCCAACACTGCAAAGAAATGCCTGCTGGTGACGGTGAAGATGGCTGCCGCCCCTCTGGAGAGCAGCCTGTCAGCCTGTTTGTCGTAAATGGCATCTGTCTGCCAGTAACAGAGACCCAGCAACGCCGGCCTGACACACACTGGGGCTGAACCGCCCACGTAGAAAAGTGACGTCGGGTCGGGGGGAGGGTGCAGCTCAGTGGTAGGGCCCGTGCTGAGCACGCGCAAGGTCCGAGTCCCATCCCCAGTCCCCCCGGTAAACATAAACAAGGAAATAAACACATAAACCTGATTACCTCCCCCCACCAAAAAAAAAATTCAAAAAATTGGGCAGAATAAAAAAGCCTCATGTCTTTGGTCCAGGACCAAGTAAGACCTCAGAGATGCTGGCTCCTGTCTCTCTGTCCTGCTGTCCCTCCCTGTGGCTTCCATCCTCCAGGTGACAGTGGCTGCAGAATTCCACCCCGTGCATCCGGAATTTCCAGTGGGGAGGCGGGAAGATCAAGAGCTGAAGGGCCACCTCCCATTTGGGTCACAGCCGCCCCTTCACGGGGTCTCGTCGCAGCCGCACGGCCCCACGCCCCTCCCACGGGCCACCCATCAGCCAGGGGGCCTGGCAAACACTGACTTTACCCCCACAGCAAGCAGGTGTCTTCACGTTGCTCAGACGTGCACAACGCACACGGGGTGAAGTACAACCACGTAGGCCAGAGGGCGTGTTGTCGGAATCACGAGGCTGGCGGAGGGGGCGGGGGCTTGGGGAAAAATGTCACTTTTGTTGGATGGAAAACAAGGTAAAACCTGTAGAAGTGGTGGGAACATGAGTACTGGTTGAATTTTTTTTTTTTTTTTTTTTTTTTTTACTATTTTACGATTTCTCTTTCTCTCTGGATGTTACACATCTATTATTATCTCTCAGTGTCTTTAAAAAAATCATTGGGAAAAAAGGTTGAATTATTAGAAAAGGTTTGTTTTCTCAGTCATGAAGAGAAAAACGGCAGAAGTCGTTCTCTGCCTCCCGGTGTCTGAGAAGCGGGTGTGTCCCTTGTCACGCATGTTCAGGGTGAAGGCAGGTGTGTTTAACCGGCTCCCGCCCCCACGTCAAGGGGGGAAATAGATTCTCAGCCCAGGATGGTTTTCTGTGTCGAACCCTTTGTCAGCAGTGCTCCCCTTGTGATGTAGGGTCTTCCTCCCAAATTGTCGCCTCCCCTTCTCCCCGCCTTTCCATGTGAGACGCCAGCTGTAGACGCCCTCTCTGCCCGTGTTGTTGCAGGAGCCCTGGGGTTCGGCTGGTGGGAGAGATGGCTCAGGAGGACCTGCACGCGGTTGTGAAGAACTCCTTCGCGGTGGTGAACAGCTCCGTGTCTGAGGGCATGTCTGCCGCGATTCTGGAGGTAAGGACACAGCGTGCGTCCTGAAGGTGGAGGTGTGAGATTGTCCGCCAGCCCTGTTCGCATTTATGGAGGCTGTGCACACCTCGAAGTTAAAAAAAAAAAGCAAAACGGCATTTTCTTGGGAGCTTAGAAGTGGTTGTTCAGTGCTAGCTGGGACTTCAAAATGCCACAGTGTTTCCCATGGCCATCTCCTGGCCAGCCCCAGAGGGAAATAAAACGCAGGTGGCGCCACCCCGACCAGCCGCATGTCTTCAGCGGGAAGGTGGCGAGGTGGTGAAGGGCTGGGGCAGGGCACGGGGTGGGGGTGGGTTTTGTGGGAAGCCTCCTCTTGCCTTGGTTGCTGCTCCCTGTTTGCAGTGTGTTCTGTGATCCCAGAGTTGCAGGGATGGGAACGGGTTGGGCTCCTGCACATGGCAGAGGTGGGAGATGACAGCTTGGAGCGGGGGTCGGTGTAGTTGCACCCGGGGGTGGGGACAGGGGCGGATGCAGTCTGTCTGTCTAGCATTCAGCTCAGGAAAACGGCTAAACCTGCTCGGGCTAAGTGTGCACACACATCCCAGCGCCACCTCGCAGTCCCAGCCCGCAGTCCCACCAGTCCGCTGCCCGAGGTACCAGTGCTTCGCAGGGAGAGGCTGAGATGAAAAGCCCCTGCTCTTGAAATCCTGGCAGGCTCTGGCTTGGCCGCGTCTACTCTTGGGAAGGGGTACGCCGTCCAACCTCGCAGCCTTTGCAGCTTCAGCTTCTCGCTGCGCGCCTGACGTGCCCGGTGCGCCACCGGGACGTGGGAACCGCTTTGCGCTGGTGACTTGCGGCGGTCACCAGCGGGCGGCCCACGCGAAAGGCTCCTCTCCTTTCCCCTGCGTTGCTGTCAGTTCACGGCGCGGTGGGCTCCTCCTGGAGGGCGACCTTAGCCAAGAGGAGTCCTGCCCTCCTGTCATCGCCAGCCTTCGGTGCTGGATTTTGTTCGTCGCATGGACGGAGTCCCCTCAAGCTCTCAGCACAGCAGACGTGGTTTTCGCCCTCGTCTTCAGCAGGTCACAAAACCTGCCACAGCAAAGGAGACGTGTGGCTGTCGGTCCTCCAGGTCTTTGAGTCACATCCCACGTTCCCCTTCTCACGACACTGGTTCCTCACGTCAGTGTCTGCTTAGAGACACGCTTTTGTTTCTACCATATTTCTAATATCCATTTACACCTTTGGGGCTCGTTGAATTCACTGCTGCAATTTGTGGACCTCAGTGTTCCGGAGATTATGGTAAATAATCAAAGCAGGAAAAAAAGAAGAATCTTCCCTAAATTTAAGGAAGGACCGACCGATGTCCTACGCCTCGTGCTTTCTGTTCCCGTGGCCTCCTTTCAAAAGCCAAAAAGAGCCCAAAGCAAAATACATGGGCCGGGGGAGACAGACTCCACCTGCGCCTGCAGTTCCAGGGTTCGGAGGCTTTCAGAGCACAGAGCGTGGGTTTGTGGCGTGTCCCACCTCCGCAGACGTCCCACCTCTGCACCTCAACGTCTCAATCTAAGCGTGATGCTGAGCGTCAACCCCACTGTGGTTTAAAATCAGCCTGGGACGGCAGGCGTCGGAGCGGCCCGTTGTACTCTCTGCATCGGCTTTAAAAAGCAAGGACCTTGCAGGACCCGTCCCTGCGCTGTTGCTGAATCGTTCCTTTGTATGTAAATTGACACCCCCCTCCCCCTGCTTCTTAAGAAAAGGTGAAGTTGAATTCGGGAATGCTTTTTCAAACCAGCACACCCAGCATTTCACTGCAGGCGACTCGCTGTCAAGTCCCCTCGGCTTCAAAGGGAAGGAGGAGAGGCAGCTGTTGGCAGTCCTGGCCGTCTCGGAGCACTGACAGAGTTCCCTTTGAAACCTCCAAAACAGCCTTCGGGCTGAGGGCTTCCGAATGAAGCTGACTTCAGAGGCGTCGTAAAGGGTGTGTTTCGTTAGAATCTGCTCGGATGGCCAAAGCAGTTCCTCACGGAATAAACGTGTGACCACTTCTGAAGGAAACGGCCTTTTGACCTCGCGGGATGAGATTTGTTTTGTCACGGAAGCATGTAAAAAGCCCATATGATTAAACATGTTTCTTGCTGGTAAAATCCAAAGATCGAGCTCTAGCTGGACACGTGGGCAGTGGCGTGAACGTTCCCACAACGAATCTGTTGTCTCCACTGTGGGCTTGTTACGAAGTTGAATTCTGCCTAGAATTAAGTTAAAAGAATACAAAACATTGTTACTATTTTTTTTATCCTAGTCTTCCTCACTAGTGTCTCCTCTCTGCCATGGATTACACGCGCGCGCGCACACACACACACACACACACACACACACACTAACCTCCAGATCAAAGCTTTCACTGCGCAGGGGAAAGGAAGGTCGTCTGCTAAAGCAGAGTCACAAGGAGATAATTCTCGGGCTCTCAGCTTCCAAGCCCAGGTCCTAGGGATTAAAGATTCATTTCAGGGCTTCTCGAGGGCGGCTGTGACCGTCGTGTGACCTTGGCTAGTGTCAAGGTATGCATGGCAGACGGGGCCCTTCCCACCTTAAAAAGTGAAGGGCCTTTTGAGTTGTCACAATGGGAAGGGTGCTGCCGGCTTTGAGCTTGGCTGCAGGGGAGGGCAGTGTTTTTCAAGGTGCAAGATAGTGTTGCATCCGACAGCCGCACCTGCGATGCCCTTGGCGTCTCGGTGAAGAAGGGCTCCAGCCCAATGACGTAAGTGCGCTGTGTATGCACATTGAGGGGCACTGGGACCAGCCGCGCCCCCGCCTGCCCTGTGTCTGCACATCAGGGAAACAGTGGGACCAGCCGCGACCCCACCTGGCCAGCAGGGATCTTTGTCCTGCCCGCACTCTCAGTCGAGGCCAGTGAAGTGTGGGCAGACGTCTCTGCAAGGAAACCTGGACCACGGAGCTTCAGTGTGCATCGGAATTCCCCCTGAAGCTTGAAGAAATCGTAAATACAGGTGATGGCGTCCTTCAAAAGCCCGCTCTACCGCGTTGGCGTGGAGCCCTGGCGGCTCGGCTTCTCAAGGCTGTTCGGCAGCGTGGACTGGGGGCCGTGCCTCTGGAAAGCTCTGTCGGCCCTGCTGGAGGCGGTGGCCCAGAGACAGAGGTGTGCAGGAAGGCTGAGGGTGACGCTCCCACCCTCCCGGTGGAAGGCTGAGGGGCTCATCGGGGGTGAAAGGAGCCCAGGGACCGCAGGCTGGACCAGACGCTGGATCGCCTGGCGCCGCGCCTTCCCTCTTCCCGGCTCCGGGTTTGAAGGGCTCCCTGCTCCGGGCACCTCGCTCCCGCCCCTCCTCCTTTCTCTGTTCACGTGCCTCCAGGCACCGTCTGGCACAAGACCTCACGGCCCGGCTCCCACCAGGGCCGCCTTCCCGGCGCCGGCGTGTCCTGGGGCCTGCTTTCTCCCGAAGACACAGTTACTTTCAGAGGAGGTGGCGTCACACCTGAGGGAAGGGACTTGAGACTCAGCCCTCAGCTCCTTCACGCCGCGTCTTGGTGGGCGAAAATGCCATTTCCACGTGCTTACCCGTTCGTAAGGCGCCTCTTTTCTTAAAGACGGTTTGTTTGCTAAGAGATGACGTCAGAGTTGGTTTTCTGGAGGCTTCCGGCCTCCGGAGTGCATTTAAGTGTCTCCTCCCAACTCACAGCGTCACGGCCCAGGTTGAATTTCTTTCTTTTTTTTTTTATTGAGGTGTAGCTGATGTCACCGTTTTGGGGGTTATACCCCGTTAGTAGCTACTGTAAAGCACCGGCCCCGTTCGTTCCCTGTGCTGGACAGCGCCTCCCCTGCCCCCGCCCCGCTGGCGGCCGCTAGGTTCGTCTGCCTCTGCGAGTCTGCTGCTCTTCTATCCAACAGTGTGCTGTGTTTTTGGATTCCACACATACGTGACATCACACGGTGCTTGTCTCTCTCTGTCTGAATCACTTCACTTAGCACAACGCCCTCCAGGTCCGTCCACGTTGCTGCCAATGGGAGATTTCCAGGGGGCAGTTCATCTCTTCTGCTGAAACACAGCCTCCCTCGGAGGCAAGGAGCGCGTCCCCTGCCGTCTTGGACCCTCCCCCGGAGTCCAGCCCAGCGCCGTCTGTGATCACCAAGCACCAACTGGACCGAGCAGGCCGAGCCCCGCGCAGCGTCCCCTCTCTGACCCTCCCTTTTACCCGCTGGCCTCATCAGCCAAGCCTCCCTCGTCCTGCCACCTGCAGGCTGACAATGACTGTTTGCTGAGTGCGGGACAAGGAACGGGCGGGCTCGGTGGCACGGGGCCCTGCGGGTGTGTTGGGTGCTTGGTGCGCGCTGGCTGAGTTGATGTGGAAGTTAAGTCTCTGCAGCAGGAGGCGTGATGGGGTCTCCTTTGCCCGAAACGGGGGTGTGAACTCTGTCATCCTTCGGGTCCGAGACCCTCCGGTGGCCGATGTTGCTGACCTACACCTCTGTCTCTGCATCTCCGTCTGTAGACTCCCCTCTCGGTCTGTGTGTCTGCCAGGGCATCTGAAACGTACCGGTGCTAACCCTGAATCAGTGGACAACTGTACGGTTTGAATTTGAAAGTGCTCCGGGGGCCGCCTGGGATAGAGGACGGTGGAAACGGGGCCAGCTCTGCCCTGGTGTGTGCGCTCAGCCTCTCCCGAGCCCCTGCCCTCAGAGGAGCTTGTGGGCTGGGATGAGACGATCTGGAAGGCCTCATCCATGAGGATCATTCTGCAGTCAGTTGACAAACACCTGGAAATGAAATCACCGTGCGTCCTGCTGGCCGAGCCAGCTCATGACCGAAACGGGGTGACGTGCACAGAAGGGAACCATCACACGTCACGTTGTCCCCCTCACCGGAGTTATAGTACCACCCGTAACTTACGTGGTCAGCGTCCCCGTCGGCTGGAGCCACCCACCACCTAAGTGGTGTTTGTGCTAAGTGACGTCTGAGTTTCTCATTCACTCTGCAAAGGTTACTCCCTCGTTCCCAAGTGATAAAACGGGCCCAGGAAGAGGTCCGGTACCAGGCGTCGAACGTCCGTGTCTCCCAGTGACTGTGACGAGCAGTGAATCTGAGACCCACCGTGTCAGCCGGCGGCGAAGCCGCTGCCGTGCAGGACCAAGGTCTCGTGATTCCTGGCCCGAGCTCTCCTCCGAAATTCCAGGTCACGCCCGCAGTCTGGGGAACCCAAGTGTCCCAGCCGGCGGGGTCGGAGGGCGCTTGTGACCCTCGTGCTGAGATGTGGCCATTCTGGTTACTCCTCCCCTGTGCTGCTGGGTTTCCGCGTTCCTGAGTGTAACGGCCACAGAGGGTCCCTGCCTTCACCCTGCAAGACGGAAGCAGAAAATCACAACTTGGAGACCTTCTGTGATCGTGAAATGCCGACAGGAGAGCCTGGCAGAGGCCCGTCGCTGTCCCGGGAAGGCCGGGGTGCGGCCCGGGACGAGCAGGGAGGCCCCTCCAAGTGGCGTGCCAGCGCTGCCCCCCCCCCGGTGGTGGGGACAGAATAACCTCGGGGGCCGGAACGGAGGGGTGTCCCACTCTCCCCCTCCCCCAGCTAGGGCCTGGGTCTCAAATGCAGACTGTCCTGGGTGACATAGAACCGAAACCCAGGTGAACCCACCAGGAAGCGCGCTGATGCCCACGGAGCGAACCCCTGACTTACAGCTAATGTCCGGATGCTTCTGGGTCATTCTCCCCACAAGTGTCTGATGGACACTGACCGTGTGTCCCGCCCGGCTCTGGGCATGTGGGCCACTTGGTGGTCCCTGGTGTCATGGAGATTCCTGCCGCTGTGTACGAAGCGGCTGAGATCGGGTAACCTGACGTTTTTGAAAGCCACGTGTCACCCCTTCAGGGCCAGGGATTTATGACCTCAAGTTAGGCACCACCTGCAGATCCACAGCACTTACTATGTGCTTGTGTATCGTCAGAGCCAGAGTGCTGGTGACACGTCCCCCCCGCCCCCCACCAGCCAGGGCGCCTCCGGGCAGCAACCCAGCCCTCCGGGAATGAAAAGGCTGCTTAGGGAATCATCAGGACGATAAATCGTGTTCCTCCTGCCCGTGGGGTGCGTGCTGGGGGACCGCTGCGTGAACTGGAAGAGCGGCACTCATCGGGGAAAGTAGACGGTGACTAGCAACTTGTACTCCACGCTGCCTCTGAAGAGGTGTCCGCTGGGCATCTGGAGAGAGGGGTTTCTTTGTGATGTTGCAGCCATTAGGGCAGACGGACTGTGACAGTACAGAGCTTTCCAGGACTGGCAGGCGCAGGACGTCACGAAGATTCTGTGCGTAGTTTGAAAACGCGGGCTTTGGGTTGAGAAAGAATTTTGTCAGGCGGTGCTTTCTGTGCGGTGCCAGGGGTCCAGTTAACAGAAGGAGTTATTCCCCCACAAATTGGCTCATCTTGCCAGAGAAGCTCTTAAAATGGTCGCCACCTCCCCCCGCTCCTCGGCCCCCACTCCTGACTCCTTCCCTCTTTGCACATTCTTTTAGGCAATGGATCTGGAAGTCCCGGTGCTGGCGCGGAACATCCCTGGGAACGCGGCCGTGGTGACGCATGAGGTCACCGGACTGCTGTTCTCTGACCCGCAGGTAATGGGGGGGCCCCGGGTGCTCGGCTGGTCTGAGTCGTCTTCGTCCGCGAGCCGCTCAGGGAGTCTGTGATGCGCGCCCTTGCGAGGAGCTCTCGGTCCTCCTTTCATAACCGGGAGAGGCACAGTGTCCCTGTTGTCACGCAGGCAGCCACCTGGGCGTGTGACCAGAAGACACCTAGGACGGAAGTTCCTGGGTTCTGTTTTCTGATGCTGCTGGTGGAGACCGTGACTTGCTCAAGACGCGTCTGGAGTGGGGGCTCCTCAGATACAGCCCTGTGCCCCGAGAATGCCTCCTGGTGTTCAGGAGAGGGTCACGGGGCTGGTCACAAGCAGCCCCCCGAGACAGTGTGTGGAAGAGGCAGGGTGGTCGTGCCAACACTTGTCCGTAGGCAGGTGTGCGTCTGAAATGGAAACAAAGGCCGGTGCATCTGGCAGTGGGTTCAGGTGGTGGACCTAGGGGTCATTTGGGGCACACGTGGGTGCCTGGACCTCCTGGGACTCATGTGACGGGGTCCTGTTCACCAGGAGCTGAGGCTCCCGGGATGTAGCTGCACTGGAAGCCCTTGGGACCGTGTGCAGGGCGTGGGGGTGGCCTTGGCCTGAGTCTCTTTATTTGCTCAATTTATTTTATTTTTTGCTGGAGGTGCTGGGGACGGAACCCAGGACCCCGTGCACGGTGAGCACGCGCTCTACCGCTGAGCTGCACCCTCGGCTCCAGTGGTAACTCTCGCTCTCAGAGGCGTGACGGGGGCTGAGGCGGCTGACGCACTGGGCCCGGCGGTCGGAGCCTCGGGCACCGTTACCCTCAAAGGAGGGCGTTGCAGCAGCAGAGAGGGGTCTCGGGCGCCTCCTTTGTTCTCTGAGGCGCTACATTTGAAAATCAGCACATGTTCTATGCAGAGATGTGGGGATTTATACTTAAAAGCTGGGGTCAGCTCAAATATTTGGAAGTTCCGTTTTTCAGACTTTCCTACAGCGAATGCTTACTGCTGGATGGTTTCCCCCTCCCTTCCTATCACCCCTTCATTTCACTGCCTGCTGATCACCGAGTCACACAAACAAGACGACAGCTTCCCGCCGGGCGGCGTGTGGGTGGGGACTGGAGGTCGCTGCGCGTCACGCGGTGCTGGGCGGCCGCGGCCGCCCACCTGGGAAACCAGCGGGAAGAGCACAGGTCGGGCCCAGGGCTTGTCTGTCACCTCCCCCCCAAAAGGCACACCTAACGCTAACGCCTTTTCTTTAAATAGTAGCCCCTAAACGCCAAAACGATGCCGGGGGCCGAGGAGCGTGTAGCAGTTACTTGCTGACTCTCCAGACAAAGGCTCGTTGCTTCTTACCACGTTTTGCATCCCTCAAAATCAGCGCCGGCCAAGCTGTAGGTCATAGAATGTTGTCTCCACGTTGGCAGAGAGGTTTTGTTTTTCGTCTCCCCAAACACAATGTCTGTTTATTTTATAGCTCAATTTCAGAGCACTGTGACTTTATCAGCGAGTGTGTGAACAGCTGATGGTTTATAAATGCGTGTGTCGGGCTGGACACCAGAGCAAGGGCAGTCAGGCTCTCCTGATTTCACGTCACGGTTTTTGTAAGGTCTTCCTTTTAATATTTGCAAATAACTGTCCTGTTTCTGGCAACGCCGAGTCCTGTCCGCCGGCTGCTGGCTTCCTGAGAGCCCCCAGACACGGCCCCACGGCATTCCCAGAGTCAAGGCCAAGGCTTATTTTTGGTTCCAATGCTTTAACTTTCATTTTACACAGGATGTTATTTGTTTTAAAAAAAAAACCCAAAAAACAACAACAACAAAAAACCCCGAAACGCTCTAGGTTTCACACAGGGGAGGCTGCAATTTTTTTTAACGCATTTTGAAAAAGTGCGCTAGACACGGACGCCACACACAGCTTTGCTTTACCGTTGGACTCAGGCTCGGACCTCGCGCAGGGCGGGAGCCGCGCTTCAGAAACAAATATGCGTGTTGGAGAAGTCTCCGGCTGTGGTTCTGGTCGTCCGGGCTCAGGTGTTGAGATGAAATTAGCCGCTGGTTGGTTGCCAGGGTTTGTGATATTTCAGACGTGCATTCAGGTTTGTGTGAGAAGCAGCACCTCACTTACTAGGAAGAGATTCAGGCCAGAGTGCCAGCCCCGTGTGAACAAAAACACTGCGAACCAGATCAGTACACAAAGAATGCTGAAGCCGTCAAGTCCTCAGCGGCTGCCGCCACCCCCCAGCGAGGACAGGCCTGCAGCCCGGCCTCTGCAGCCACTCCCAGTGGTGCCCTCTGAGGGGGCTCAGAACAAGAAAGGACAGGACACTGGCCCTAGATAGCTGGGTGCTTGTCAAAGGAATGAATACAATGAGCACAAATGTTTGCTCCCTCCCATAGACAGAAAAGCACTAAATTCTTTAACTTGAGATGCCTGGTTTCTTTAGTTAACAAGTCATCTTTTAATGTTCCAACTCCCTGGTCTCTTGTAAAGCTCCTATATGTCCTAGCTCCTCCCCCACCTCTTCAGAGCCGTCCGGCAGAGCCATCTGAGGCGCTGTCATCCCGGCCCGAGTCCTCCCGCCAGATAAAACGTAACTCTTAACTTTTTGGCTGTGCGTTCATTTCAGTCGACACTTGTAAAGGTTTTATGTGTATAGATAGAATAGATAAAGTTATCTATGTATCTGTATCTATAAATGTATATATAGTTTTTTTTTTTACCGTAAATGCTGTTCACATCCTTGCTAAATCTGGAGTTAGTGGTTCTGCTTTTGTTTTTATTCCTGAACTGAGATGCTATGTGGTAGACTGTGCATTTCATACCCCGCTCACCTCCTTGTCGCAACGGAAAAGGAACTTCACAGACGCTTTGCCTGAAGGGTAGGAATGGTTGTTACAGGGCACCCTGTATCCCTTTGTCCCTTTCATGAACCTATTTCTAAAACAGAACCAACCATGGGAGCCGACACGTGACTTTCTCCCTGACCGCGGACTCGGTGGGCGTCCCAGGTGGGGAGTGTTTTCCAATCACCAGGACCCTGGCCTCTTGCTTCCTCCTTCCAGTAGCTCGGTCTTTGTGCTCCCGTTAGGGCCTCCCCATCTGGCACCTCTGAAGGTGGAGAAGGCTGCAGCATGTGGGACACCCAGAGGGGAACCGCGGTGGGTTCTGGGCACGGTGAAGGCCCCCAGGACCCCTGTGTCAGCGCAGATCTGGCCTTGGAAGGTAAAAGATGCACCAGCAGGCACGACCTGAATGCGCCGATCAGCCTGGATGGCAGAAGTGAGGTCTTCAGGGAAGAGACCCGAGGTAGATAAATGGGTGTGACCGAGGGATGGGTGGATGGAATAGAAAAGGAGGAGCTGACTGGAACGTGGCTTGTGCCAGGACAGGTGGTGGAAGCTCCGGTGTCTGAGACAAGACATGGAGTCCCCAGTGGGTTACGGCTGGCTGGCGACCACCTGCCCCAGGGGAGGAGTGGCCCGGCTGAGTGCCCCTCGCTGGAACTGGGGTCCCCTCTAAGAGCTGAGAGCAGCCCCCTCGTCCCCCACACTGCCAACAGCTGGGAAGAGAATGGTGGCTTTGGTCCCAGGACTACAAGGAACTGAATTTTGCCAACAACCGTGTGCGACTCAAAGAGGACCCCGAGCTCCAGATAGGAGCTCATCTCGTGAGTTGCTGACCTGAGGAACTACCCAGGCCGGGGCTTCGGACCTCCAGAAACCAGGATGTAATAGACAGCGTTTGTTCTGCACCAGGAGAAGACTAGCACCGGGAGGAAGGCGAGGGGAGACTTTGGGGCAGAGGGGAGTAGTTAGGTTCATTTATTTATCTCTCAGTGGAGGCATTGGGGGTTGAACCCAGGACCTCATGCATGCTGAGCAGGTGCCCCACCACTGAGCTCTGCCCTCCCCCCAGGGAAGATTTTTAAGTGGCACCCACGTTGCTGCAGCAGACGGTAGAGAACTGCTGATGCAGGCGGGGTCTCTGAAGAACGGCTGAGGTCGCGATGCCTCACATCTGAGGAGACGGAAGCCCATCCAAGGGGATGCCGGAGGGCCTTGTGTCTCTTTCCTCTGAATTCCCTGCTCTGTTCCAGTGCTCCGTGAGCAGCCGGAAAGATGAACCCACCGTGCAGTTGGGTGGGGGCAGCTAGAGACATGTCCTTGGGAACCCACAGCTTAAGTCGGGGAGGGAGTGCAGACATCCCTGCTGAAGTGCCCCAGGGGAGCACTTGGGATGAAGCCCAAACTTTTCACGATGGTCACCAAGCTGGCCCGACCTCGCCTCTGCCCTCCACCCTGACCTGCCTGCTTCGCACCTCACAGACCATCTCTGCTCCTCCATCTCCTCCGTCGGAGTGTCTTCCCCGTGATCTTCCTCGGGCTGGGTGCTTCTGCCCCCGCGGGCCTCTCCTCAGTGGGACCTGCTCCGTCCGGACCACCTGGCCCAGAGGCCCACCCCCTTTGCTACCTTTCTGCATTTTACTCCTTTCCCGGCTTTGATCACTGCCGTGTCGGCTCGCTCAGGTGCTCAGGTGTTGGTTGGGTCCTTTGTGGCCACCTTTATTTCCCCAGCCACGCCCCCACCCCCTGAAAACGTCCACGGGAGCGGAGCGGTGCCCTCCCCTCTAAACCGGGACGGGTGCCTCACCGGCAGGATTCTGTGTTCCTCACCCCGCAGCCCCAGCACCTCGGACAGCGCCTGGCACTCGCAGCCCCAGCACCTCGGACAGCGCCTGGCACTGAGCGTCGGTTGACAGATGAAGGGGGGAGGCAAGAACCTGGCCTGACAACTATTTGCATAAAGATAATAGGGAATTTGGAAGGAAGGGAAGTTTGCTTTGGGGAGCTTATCAGGAAAGCCTTCTGAACCGCAGGCAAAAACGCGTATTTTGGATTTTTAACAAAACGATGATTAAAAACCTTCAGCTGTGGTTGGAACAAAATAACCTCTATTTTTATACACCTCACCCCCAGGAAACCGTAATTTATGTGAACTTTCCAAACCTGCTAAACATTGACTTTTTGCTGCTGTTGTTACCGCAACAATCCCATTCTTTTTGTTTTTAAGAAGAAAAAAAATGGAGCTATTTCATGACTACGTTTTATAGCTTCAAAATTAAAATCCACTTGACATTTAATAGAAACCCCGCAAATCTATATTCTCTCTCAAGGACAGACTTTTAAAGTGTGGCCCAAACTAATCTGGCTGGGAGGTTCTGTTTGTTTTTCAGGCAACTATTAAAATAATGGTAACTTTGGGAATGATGATGATGACAGCTCATGTTTATCGAGTGTGTGTTACGTTCCGACCAATGCTCTTTGCTTTCACCATGGACTTACGCTTTGATTAAGACTGTTTTGTTTTACAACTTTGATAGTCAATCAGCAATTTATTGTTTGGAAGAAACAAGCGTTTTGGAGAAAGATCAGTGTCCAAACTTTTGATCTGGCAGAGCTGTGCTTGGATCCTGAGTTTGCCTCTTGGAATCTGTGTGATCCTGGACATGTTTCTCCCTCTGCAAGATGGAGATATTGAAGCTCATCAGAAAGCATGTGGGGTGGCGCCCCGTCCTTTTGCCTCAGAGGAAAGTTACAAGTCCACGGAGTTAACTGTCTTCATGGTGCTGACCGCGGGGTGGAGTCGGCGGCGGCCCCTTGGGGGCTGGAGAACACACAGAGCTCCTGGGTTTAAGCCCTGGAATCGGGCTCAGTGCAGAGACACATGATCCTCGTGGAATCTGGCCTGGTCCCTGGGGTCAGGATGACACAGATGGCAGGGGACACACATGGAGAGGGATGACTTGGGTGGGCCAGAAAAATGGACCACATAACATGCAGTTCAAAGATACCCATAATTTACAGTTCGCAGACAGCCTCGTGTTTTTTGAGAACTCCTTTTCAGACACATACACGAAAAGTACAGGACTGATTTATCCCTGCCGTACCGGGAATTAACAGCCTCTTGGTCTCATAACACACGCCATCAGCTCTTTTGTATCAGCTGTCGCAGGTCTTAGCCTAAACACACATGGGAAAGCCATCCTTGTTCCTGGTCTCGTAAGTGTAGAGACGTTCCAACCTGTCCCTCCCTCCAGCACTTACGCACAAGAGATAGAGTGTCTTCATCATGATGACTGAGTTGTTTGTCCCTCAGGAACTCGTGTTCTGTTTGATTCCTGCCATTCCCGGAGCTTGCTGGTTCAAGAAATGCAGGACGTGGAGTTAACGTGACCGGAAGGCACGCTTGGCGGCTACGGTCTGCAGGAGAAAGAACTGTGTCCACCAGGCATCGGGCGGGCGTGAGGACATTCACGTGCACAAGGACAGTGGCCACCAGCCAAGGTCCAGCTCACAAAAACTCATGCAGGTGGCGTGTGGGGGCTGACTGTGGGTTTTGGGGGATGTGGCAGCCGCTGTGGCCTCGGCAGGAGAATTCCGATCGGGAGCCTTTGCAGCAGCTGGAGTGGCCTTCGCCCCTGAGCTCTGCCCGGCGGTGTCGCTCTCTACACCCTTCTTCCCACGGCCTCGCTGAAGTCGGCTTTCCTTGGGTGATGCCGCCTGTGAGCGTTGCGTTCACGCCTCCTCCCCAGAGCACGACCAGAGGGACTTAACTGCAGACTCATTTTCGGGTTTTTCTCTTTCCCTCTGACGTCCTGCCGCTGGCATCCCTGCTCCGTGCTCGTCTCCTGGGCCGCCCTCTTCTCCCAGAGCTTCCCCTCACTCTCCTCCCTCTCCTCCCTGATGCCTTCCTCTCCCCTGCCTCTGAAGCACGCCAGAGCAGCAAGAGCGGTTTTCTGCCAGCTTGTCTGTTTGAAATGGTGCCCTGATAGGAATCTGGGAGGCAAGAGAGTGAGAAACACAAGCGAACATTCACCAGCCTCGCTTCCAGCTTAACCAGCCGTTCCCGGAGCTCACCGATCCATGCGGTGGCTTAGTGGGTTTTGCTCCATCGCCCTGGGAAGCTGTTGAGCCTGGAGGAGGAGGACCTGGGCTCTGGGGCTGCCTGAGTTCAATTCCCGTTTCTGTCACTTTCTCCTGTGTGACGTCGGGCAGGTTCCTGGGCCTCTCTGTGCCCCTGTTTGTGTCTCTCTGTGAAAGGAGTCACAGTGATCACAAGAGTCCTAGTCCCTTTCCTGCAATTCTGAAATCCAAGAAAAGCACTTGAAAAGCGGTTTTATTTTTAGTAAGTTGGGCGCCAAAACTCACCTGGCAGCAAACTCGTCTCTCAGCTGGATGTGGCGTTCTGTGGCTTTGTCTGCCCTGCTGAGCGAGACTGTTCATCTGTCTGATTCCAAAATTCTGATGTGTCGTCTATGGGGCGCTGCCTCAGGAGGGCCTATGTTAGTAAAAGTGTACATAAACCACATTATTTAAAACCCCCACATCCTGGATTCTGAAACACGATCTGTTACCTGGTTGCAAGCTCTTGCTAAGCGTGGGCTGTGGTTATTATTCAATTCGGCAGATTCTGGCCCCCACGGGAGGCTCTTGGCCAGAGACCCAGGTGTCATGTTGAGAAGTTAAAGGACAGGGGACCCCTCATGGAGGCTGCCTCCTTGACTCAGGGGCGGGAGGGAATTGAGAGGGAGTTCACTTTGTCACCAAGTGGTCCGTGCCCATTCACCGCCCTTTTCCCGCTCCCTCACATGTGCCCCCCGAGAACCGTGGTCTAGAACACACACCAGAGCATCCAGGGCTCCACCCCATCACCCCTGGGTCTCGAGGGGTCTGGGGATGAGACACGAGGCAGACACGAGCTCAGGAATTGTCCTGCAAAAGGGCCGGAGCTCACGGAGTGCGCGAACGGGACCCACTGCTAGACTGTGTAGTGACCAGTCCTGGACCGGATCACTGGGAAGGAGACAGACCAGACTTCCAGCTGCCGCCGTCTCAGCCACGGCCAGGGCCACGGTCAGGGGCGAGCCCCGCCCACCTTCTCCGGCTCTGCTTGGAGCCGTCGGTGTGGACGGGGATGGTCTCCTGAGCGGTTGCTTCGAAACCCGCCCAGGTTGGCTTCTCCTGCCCCAACACCTGCACGTGCGCCTGCTCACTGTTTCTGCTGTTTGTTTTCAAGTGAGCCCGTCTTTCACCATCACGTTGTCTCGTGAACACGCAGCAGCCCCCCCCACACCAATTGGTTATTGCCGCTGCACATTTAAAAGATGGGTCAAACGCTCCGGCTGAGTCATGCCGAGACTGTACGTTCTTCTGCGGGGTCCCCACGACGTCGCCGCCACGCACGCCGGCCCGTGGGATGCCGTGTGGCCGTGTTTCCATACACAGCATTGTGAACCGTGGCACCTGGATAGGACTTGAAACCCGACCACCGAATGGGGCTGTGTGCGAGATGAATAGGACAGACACGTGTCTGTCACTTCTGCAGACGGACCTCGGAGCAAGATTCTCACAACTTGCGGTTTTCAGTGAGATGCAGTTTTTCTGTGGCCAAGTAATCAGGTAGGCACAGTGGTCCGTCTTAGACTAGTGCTTCCCATGGCCTGACCCCCCCAGAACCACCTGCTAGAAGACACGCAGGCGGCGTGGACTGAGTGTGCCTCCACCCACCCCTCAAATTCCCACGTGGCAGCTCAAGCCTCTGGTGTGATGGTGTTAGGAGGTGGGGCCCCGAGAGTCTGTTCGCCCTGGAGGTGGGGCCCTCACAAATGGGATTCAGGCCTGAATCAAAGGGACCCCACAAAGCTCCCCCGTTCCTTCCGCCCTGTGAGATTATCGTGAAGAGACGACCTTCTGTGACGCCAGGAAGCAGGTCCTCACCAGACACGGAATCTGCCAGCACCTTGACCTTGGACTTCCAGCCTCCGGGAACTCGGGCCCCTTTAGGTGGTGGCCTCAGGGCTCCGAGAGGCTGCAGAGCGGGAGACCTTCTGAAGCTTTGCTTGGAGGCCCAGCTACATCACTTCTAACCTCTTCTGCGGGTCAAAGCAGGTTCCAGGACCAGCCCCGACTCGGGAGCTGGGGAAGTAGACCCCCTTCCCCCTTCATGGGAGGGGTGGGCAAGTCCTGCGGCAAGGAGACAGGCCTGGGAGGGGGGAGGGGCTGCGGTGCCGTCTGTGCACACGCGGCTCTCTGTGCCAGCACGCTTCCCTCCCTGTCCCCGGCGTGAGCTCAGAGCTGCCTTGGCTGTCGTGCAGGAGCTGTGTGAGCCCAGGAGCCTCGGGGAGGGGCTCTGACAACTCAAGAGTGAGGTTGTGCTTTCTTTTTTCTTTATTTTCTTTCAACCTCTCACCCCAGGGCTGTATGCCGACAGCCACGATGCGTCTTACACCTCACGCAGATGTCTCTTGCTTTATCTAAGTCTGTGGTTTTTGCTCCGTCTTCCATGCGGACAGAGAAGAAGGAAGTACACCCTGTCACACTCTATTCCTAGAAACCCTGTCACCCAGGATTCTGTTCTAAGACGGTCGGTCATGCATTCTGCAGGGACGTAAGCCGGGGGGTTGGGTTGTAGCCGAAGTCTGCGTCAGATAAATCACAGATACGACCAGCGTCCGAAAATAACGTGCCACAGCTCTGCGTCTCTCGGATAATTTTAATAAGAAGGTGGTTCTCCTGTGAGGTGGGAATAAATATGTTTTTATTATAAATGGAACACCAGTTTGCTGTAGTGTATACATAATACATAAAAATATAATTCCACTTTGTCATAAACATTGCTGTTTATGTTGCTAGCTGTAAAAATCACCCAACGTTTAATTAACAATAACTTTGAGGCTACACGGATGTTCCTTTTAAACAGCAAAACACCGTGTGTTAGTCCCGGGCACCGCTGCTGTGGAATGTGCACGGGGTGCGGAAGCAGGGTGGTGGCGAGAACTAGGCCCGTGCTGGGCTGTGCCCTGACGTCTCTGTGTTAGCTCAGTGCATCTGCTCAGCACTCTACAAAGCAGGTGCTATTATTGTCCCTAATTTAAAGATGGGGAAACTGAGGCTCAGGGAGGTTACGAAACAGACCCAGCATCACTCCTGCGAGGGGTGGGATGTGAATTTAAATGCGGGCGTCCCGGCTGGTGAACCCTGCTTTGACTTACGTGCAAGTGTGATAAATAATGCACGTTCCCCTCCTCCCCCTGAACACCCTCTAACAATGAAAATAATTCTCATCAATCAACATTGAGCAAGGCAGACTTTCTCCGGCCGGACCTGAGCAACAGAAGAAAAGTCTAGAAAGTCAAGGCCAGACAGGCGAACCCCTCCCCCCCCCACCCCCGCCCGTGGAGTCAGGGGCAGCGCTGGGCTCACCCCTCGGGGCCCACTGCCCCTTTGGAGACGAGCAGTGTGGGGCTCAGAGAGGTCAAGCAGCTTGCCCAGGGCCACGGGGGTGGTGGTGTCTCGAGGATGGGGGCTCAGATCCTGCAGTCAGACACTCGCGTCTGTCTCAGCTGATACTCGGAAACGGGGAGAAATTGTGCATCTCAGGGTCACCGGAAGGGCTCTTAGTCCCTGTGAGGAGCTGCGGGTTTGGCCGTCCAGGGCAGAGGGCGGGAGGGGGCGTGATCGCTGACTCTCGTGTTTTGCTCGCTCGTTCACCCTGGCGCGTGCGTAATTGTTTACTCAGTCCCAGGGTTCGCATTAACTCCCATCTCTCCCAAAGGCCATTTTCTCCCGAGTCAGGGAGGTGGACCAAGGAAAGACACGGGCTTCCGGCTGCGCTTGCCATCCCCCTTCACCCCTTTGCTCACCTCCATCTCTCCTCCATCTCCTTCTTTGCAGGAGTTTGTTCAGCTGGCAAAGAGGCTGGTTAGCGATCCCGCGTTAGAAAAGGAAGTTGTGGCCAACGGAAGGGACTACGTGAGGATGTACCATTCGTGGCAGGCGGAGAGAGACACCTACGGGCACCTCGTCAGGATGCTGGAGGGAAGCCCTGAGGACTGAGGGCGCCTGCCTGGTGTCGGCGGTGCCGGTCGGCGTCCATCCGAGGCACAGCCCTGGGCAGATACCCAGAGCCGGGGCCCTGGGCCGGCGGGACCCGGCCGTCTGGTCCAAACTAAGCCCAGTTCATTGGAATCAGAGATTAGTCGGCTGTTAAGACAGTTCAGCCCAGACCTCGCTGTGCTCCCAGAGAACGTCCCAGATGTGTTTTCAGATCGGTCCTCATGGATGCACAGAAGCTCACTGGGTCCCTGTGGCGGAGGAGCTGGTTTTGCGCGGAACTAGGGAGAGAGCTGGACGGGCTGCTTTAGGACTTCCTGAGGACAGCAGGGGTCTGTTGGTAAGCCGTCACAGCGCAGGCACCTCTCCCCTGTCTTCGGATGACCTGTAACCCATCATTGTCTGTTCAAAGAGCAAAAGCAAAAATCAGACACGTCGGCTGAGGGGTCCTGGCGGCGTTTCTGCCGTGGTGCAGACTCTGCAGCAAAAGTGGGGCCCCGACAGACTTGCAGGTGGGCCTCCGGGCTCTGCACATTTGCTTTTGACCCCCTCTAGATAAACAGGCAGACCCCGCCCCCACCTCAACCCCCCGCAGGCTCCCTCCACCTCCTGGCCGAATTTGAGTCGAAAACCAGTTGGAACAGGGGCCACGTCACCTGGGTTTTGGGGTTCAGCACCCAGGGCTGAGTGTTGGTCTGGTCACCAGCTTCCAGACCATCCCAGAACCGGCACCGGATCCCCACGACCCTGTCCAACACGAGGCGAGTTTAGCCAAGCGAACCCATCACTGGGAGGAGGTCCTGACCGCGCCGGCGCCATGGCCCCACACCCCATGCTCGTTTGCCTTTGGTGGCGGTGTTTGCCTCTGTTGGACCCTAAAATCCCTGCTGTCCGGTGAACATTCCGTGGCAACAGCTGGGTGTGAGGTGCTCTGTTTCTCGTGCGAGGTGGGAAGCCGCGGGCGTCCAGAGGGAGGGGCTGAAGCCGGCTCAGAGCCCATCGCAGGAGGCGTCTCGTTGGCGTTTATTCCGATGCCGCCAGACCCTGGAGGGAGGAGGAAAACCCACGTCATCCTTGCCTCAAGGGTACCTTGGACATTTTCCCCCCTAATCATCATTTTTTTATAAACAGCCAAACCTACGTCCTGTTTTTAAAGGGATAAGACTCAGTTTGAACGATTTAAACTCCAGCGACTTGAGGATGAGAACAGCACGTTTACAGATTGCGAACCACGTCCTTTCCTGTTCCATTCTGCACCTCAGTCTCAGAGCAGGGTCCCTTCCCAAAGGCAGGCACACGGAACCCGCAGGCGCTCCTCGCGCCCCAGATCCACAGCCCTGCGAGCGGCCTCCTTCAGCCCACCCCGCCTCCTTTGTGGTATCTGAGAGTCACGAGGGTCCGGGGTCCCCTGTGGCCAGGGAGGAGGGGGAGGGAGAAACGGGGGCCAAGCCCCGGGCTGGCGGCTTTGAGTCTGGAGTCAGCGAAGTCAACCTGAGAAAAGGCCCCGCTTTGCCCTGGGTACCAGCCGGGGGTGCTGCCGTGCAGGGAACGCTGGCCGCCGGGGAGCGCCGCTCGGCCCGGTGAAGGCCGGTGTGCGTGCTGGGCTCCACCGCACCTCAGCGCCATTCATTCATGTCGTCAGAGAAGCACCGCACCGGCCTCTGGCCCTTTGGGGAATGGCCTGTTTTTAAATGAATAAAGTGCCACCACCCTCTGCACAAAAAAATAGCTTCTGTGTGTTTGTTCCTGTCGTGAGCCTGGTTCTGGAAGAAGCAGGCCCCGCCCCTCCCTCCCGTCCCTGCACCTTGAAAGGAGGTACAGACATGGGAGCACCTCATTAAGAGGGGTTTAAATGCAATTGTTGTTTTTAATACCAAAGTAGGTTAAAAAAACGCTTTTCTATAAATGTTTTGGCCGCCCTCAGTTTCATACTCGGTTAACTTTATGCTGAAACATTTTGCGTGGAGTTTCCAATTTGCTGATGCACAGGTTTGGGTGACTGGAAGAGTCAGCTTCCAGATAGAACTGAGACACTGGAGCCTTCAGATACGGAGGGGATGTGCACTTAAGGGGGCACGGGGGGGTGGAGCAGAGAGGCCCGGCGCGCACCAGGCTGCCGGTCGCTGGGAGAGGCGGCGCTGATGGCGTCTGCCGGAATCATAGCAGCCCTCACGCCCTTCCCACGCTCCGCAGCGAAGTTCAAGAGGACAGCAGTCGTCACGAGGGGCCGACTTTACACTGGACTTGGTGAGTGGGAGGGTGTCGGTCAGGATCAGATTTGGTTACGACTGACGGAGATTCCAGAGTGGCAGTGGCTGAAGCAGAAGAGAAACAGTTCTTTTCCCATCATGTAGAGATTTAACAAGGCACGTATGATGTTCTCCGGGGATGGGGGGCGGGGGGCGGGGACTAGGACCCCTGCGTCCTCAGTACATGGCCGCCTCTACCTCGTGGTGTGAGGTCGCTCCCCTGGCTCCGCCATCACGCCTGGATTCCAGGCTGCAGCTAGGTGGGAGGCGGGAGGAAGATTTGTCTCCTCGTTTCAGAACAATTCCTGTTTCCGGTTACATACTGTGCCTTCGCCCAGTTGCTTAGGAATGCAGGCTTTTCTCCCAGCGGCCACGCACCCCGTTAAAAACCAGGGGTCTCCTACCAAAAGAGAGGGGAAGGACGCCTGCGGGGAAGAGCTGGCAGTGCGGCAGCCATCGGGATAAACTGGTTTCTCATTCTGTAGTGGTTACAGCCGTACCGCTTGCTAATTACCAAATACCTTCTGATGCCAAGAGAAGTGCTTTCCGCAAGGTTTTTGTTTAGCTTTGAAGGCCATCCCGACACAGGCCACCTTTTCTCCCCAAGGTCTCATCCGTATACAAGCCCCCAGCCAGCGCCCCCTCATCGATCAGAACCTCCAGCCCTGCGGCTCCTAAATTAAAAGCTCAAGCGTCAAAGCGTCCGTGGGTGTCCGCCTGAAGCCCCGAGAGTGTTTGTCCGTGCCAGGTGACACACCACTCCCGAAGGCACAGTCAAACGGGGTGTGCTGACTCTGTGTGTCATCCCGGTGCCCCCGAGAGTCTCCCTGGTCGCCCCGAGTGCGTGTGGGCCGGGCTCTGCTCCCGCTGGAAGCTCTTGGGAAGTAGAAATTGTTTCTGAAGGGGTCCATGAGCCAGAGCCTGACTGCCACACGGCACGGATTTGTGTTAAAAACAAGATGCCATGAAGTTCTAACCTGCACAGTGTTTAGGTTCTAAAGACAGTGCTGAGGGGGAGGGTGTCGCTCACGCGGCAGAGCACATGCCTGGCACGCACGAGGTCCTGGGCTCCATCCCCAGCGTCTCCTCTAAAAATAAATAAATAGACCTAATTACCTCCCCCACCAAAAAATATTCAAAAATAGCGTTTAGAACAAAGACCTTGCACGGTCCAAGTTACCTGCAAGGACTCCCCACAAGTCGGGCGTCCATCCCTCCGTTCAGCCAGCGTCTCTTGTGGTCGTGGAGGCAGGCGCTGCGCTCTGGCCGAGGCTACAGCAGGGGACACTCCCCGCCTCGGGGGGCTCCCTCCCCAGGGAGCTTGACCGTTAGCGTGGACCTGGGTGGATGCCCGCTGCAAAGTATTCAGAGAAAGAGTGGGGTCGACCCTCAGGAAGGGGTGCGGATCAAAAGTCAGTTAAGTACAGGATCCACAGGGCAGTTGCACCCCAACAGTCAGAACGAAAACCACCTCCGAAGCGTGACAGGTAATTTCCAAGAGAATCTTATTAGACGCTAAAGGGACTTGTGCTAAAAATGAATACAGAAAAAAAAAAAAAAGGTATGTGTGTGGCAGGGGGGAGGGTGTCAATTAAAAAAATAACGACTTCAGCTTTATCTGTGGCCACAATCTATTTTAAAGGAATATTTTACAATTTACTTCGTCCTTCAAACTCATAAACAAGTGCTTAAAAATCCAGGCTGAGAGAAATGTCTTCCCCCCACAAATTGCACAATTCTGCTGAATTACAAAAGCTTTCTCCTTCGGGGTGGGGAAAAAAAAGAGCACCGCGATGCCTTTCTCGATAGGAGCCCTGGAAATTGCTCTATGCGCTGCCGAAAGCCTCCGCTGTCAGGAGAGTCACGTTTCATTTAAAGTGGATTTCCTTCTTTGGCATCTAATATAAAAATACGCGACATATTTCCCCAAATCAGAAAGGTTAACAACCAGATGTTTACAAGAAGCTGGCGAGCCGAGGAGCCAAGCAGTCCTGGGAGACTAGCTCTCCAGTGTATTTGGTGCAAACTTCTCCATTTTAGACATGGCTGGGAAAAAACCCCAGCTCACCGAGTTTAGAGGGCTGCTTCCGTCTCGGGACCCCGTCCCCTCTCTCCTGCCGCCTCAGTGCGCTTGGAGGCCCAGCGGGCACACAGACCAGGATGGCACGCTGAAAAAGCAGCTACGTTTATGACGTCAAAGGGTTGTCACCCCACCCCCCCACCCCGCGCCACGTTCGTCCACTGCAAAGGACCACCCTTCCTCGCGTGACTTGGGTGAACTCGTGGATGTCCCTGTGGGTACCTCGGCTTCCCCAGGCTCTGGTCCGGCCTCAGCCCGAGCCAGCGGACAGCCCGTCCATGACAGCCCCCGACCCCTAACAGGCTGGCCTCGGGACACCGCATCCGCCCGCCGGCCACCTGGCCCCGTCGCTCCCACTCACCCCAGTTCCCCACACCCTCTTTCTAGCCTTCCTTACTCCTCGCAGTGAAACAAGAACCCACTTGACCTAAACGCATGGGACGCTCACAGATCCTGTTGTTGGACGGTCCTCTCTGTTGAGCCTCGAAAATCCTTTCCGATAAAAACTCTCTTTACTGAGTGAGGATTTGTTTCTTACTTGGCAGTGCGTTATCTGCAGGGTCTCCATGACTCCTTGCCACAGCCCCGTGATTCTACAGGTGAGGGAACTTTGAGGCTCTGAAACGGGTCCGGAGCTGGGGGCTGGGAGGGGACGGAGCCAGGACGGATGCTCCCCTGGGCTGCTTGGAGCATCTTCTCTCTCTCTCCCCGGCCCCGCGTGTGACTGTCCCCATCTCCCACCCAGGCAGTCGTCAGCTACACGCCAAGGAGTTTAGCTGCACCTGCACAGTGTCCAACCCAAGTCAGAGGGAGCTTTGGGAAAGGGGTCAGAACACGTGAGCCCCAAATATGCCACTTTGGCATAAGGGTTATTTTGAGCGGAGGTCAGCGCCAAGGTGGGCCTGCGCGAACAAGCTTTCCTAAAGGAAACTTACCTTCTGTTGGTTGCTTTGCATGTTTACCTTCCCACGGCTTATCACCCCTGGAATCTCAAAGCCCCTTTCCTCTGCCTTCTCCCTTCTCCGCGGATGTCTTGCCCTTTATTAAAAGGGCAGGTGAGCTCCAGGTCTGCCCACGTCTGTCAGGTTTTCCTTTCATGCCTGCGAGGTTCCATGCGGACCTGGCATAGACCTTCTCCTCCTGCTCGTCTGTCTCCTGTCAGATTTGCAGGGCCCCAGCCACCGAACCAGCGGGAAAAGAGGAGAAGGGTATTTTGCTCATCTGAGGTTTAACATCAGCACATTTATTTTGAATGAATTGCTGAGTTAGGAGAATTGTTCCTTGCTGATGAGTATTACCCAGGTGGAATTTTGATCGACTGGTTTTAAATACAGTGAGGCTTTCTTGTTTTTGGAATTTTTTTTTTTCAGCAGTCTGGAAACAAATGTTCTTTGGGTAACCTCATATGCTATAATACTGCCGAAAAAATAGAAAATTTTTTGGGGTAGCAGAATAATTTATCAATATATTAATTATATATATATATATATATATATATATATATATATATATATATATATATATTTGCACATGCACATACAGGGGATGCAGGAAAAACGAGGAGGAAGAGGATGAGTCTCTGGAACGCACCCCGCCAAGTGAGGGTCCTTAGCTTCGCACAGAAGAGAATTCGAGAGCGAGTCATAGTTGAGTAGAGGCAGCTTTATTCAGGGACGTGCACTCCGCAGATGGAGGGCAGGCCATCTCACTCAGACGGGAGCACGGCCACGAGGCCGGGGCTAGTTTTATGGGCTCAGTAACTTCAAATGCTAAAAAGTGTGGGGGTCATTCCAGCTACTTTGGGGGAGGGGCTGGGACTCATCGCCCACTTTTGGACCTTTCATGGTCAGCCTGGGGACCGCCCTGGCCCCTGTGGGAGGGCCACTTCGCAGCTTCTGTACTTCAAGGCGCATATGTTGAAGCGCAAGGTCCACTGGGAGTCGAGTCTTCCTCCGTCGTGGGGCTAATCACCGTGTCACTCTTCTCCCGGCTGTGCCCTGCCCCCTGCCCTCCCGTCTCCCAGATGCGCACTTCTGCAGTTCCTTCTGAAAACCGGGCCTTTCTGACATGACTGCAGTCAGAGGGTGGAGATGGACATCGCCAGACCGAGCTCAGATAAGAGAGAGTCAGAGTCTTGTTTTCTGATTCCCAAGGAGCCTTTTGAATTTCACGAGAGAGAAAACAACCGTCTTGAAAACCAAAGCTCTTGGACTGCAAAGCAGGAGCTTTTCAGAGAGAGAGAAAGATTCCACGGTCAGAACACAGGGTCTAGACAGTGTGTCAGAGGCCAGTCCTGAAGGGCCCGAGGCGTAATGTCTGTGCTTTAATCATCGGTTTGGAAATCAGTGACACTGAAGTGGCCGACGGACCCGCGCTGGGGTCCCAGTCCGGGCTGAGACCCCCGTCTCGGCCGGCAAGGTTCTTTCTCTGATCAGAGTCGCGCAGCCAGAAATGACACCGGTACCGAGAGCCACACAGCACAGGGTTCATTCGGTGGCCAAAGAATGGGGAGGTGGGAACCCAGTTTGCAAATCAGCTTAACGTGACTCAGGTGGGGACACTGTACATACAGGAGGGTCGAGGTGAGAGGGAGGGAGCTGGGAGGAGCAGGAGGAATATTCACGAGGTACGGAGAACAGGCGTGGAGGGCTGGACCCGGGACTGACGCACCTCTGCTTATCAGTCCTTGGAGGAGCCTTTCTGGTGGTTGTCATGGCGATCAGCAACTGCCCTGGCGCTGGTGGGTGTGTCCTGAGCATGCTAATTTATTACAACGAGCGCATAATGAGGCTCAGGTCTCCTGGAAGTCACAGCTCCCTTTCCCTTCTGGGAGGAGCAGGGGTGTGATTCTGGGGCAACAGCCTTGGTAACAGAAGGTCACGTTTACAATGCTCTAAGCTTGAGTCCAGCCTGTGGTGACTCCCGACCCTCCTTGGCTTGTTAGCCGCGCACGCGTCTCCGGCCTCATCTTCTCCCGGCTTTCTCTGCGTCTCTGTACTGTTACGAACCGATAAGTATCCGCCCCCAGATTCATGTGTTGAAGCCTTAACTCCGAATGTGGCTGTTTTGAAGATGAGACCTTTAGGGAGATAATTGAGAAGAAATAAAGTCATCAGCGTGGGCCCTGCTCCATAGCACTGGTGGCCTTATAAGGAGACAAAGAGATACCAGCGGCCTCTTTTTCTCCCCACACACACGGAGGAAAGGTCCCGCGGAAGGAGGAGGGGCATCAGAGAAGCACCTGCTGAAGATGCGAGCACTTTAAAACCAGCAGACTCCCATGTCTACTCCTGGCAATGTAATTACTGCCAATTTTCTTTAGAACTGTTTAGCTTTATACACATACATACGCATGCGTACATCTATAATGCTGCACAGAGCACAGAGGCGTCTCACGGAGACTGCACTGTGCTGCTTCATGCATGCATCTAGCACTGTATCTGTTAATATGTGTATACTTAAATCCATCTACAAATATATATGTGATGAATTTATTTTGCCTTATAAGTTAAGTATTTTATAAACGTATAACTATGAAAGTATAAATATCTATTCATAAATGTCTAACTAAAATAATGAAAGTGCAAATTATAATTTGAAATAGAATTAGCTTACTGATTTTACTAACTATAATTTTAAATTATCTGTAATTGGAGAGAAAAATTGTGTCTGGAATTATTTATGCATAATCAAATATACAAATGTAAATAATTACTTACGTATTTTATTAATTATGATAAAAATTATCTGCAGTTAAAAATTAACAAAATTATCTACAGTGATATATAAAATATATATTTTATTTATAAAATCTGTATTATATGTTTAAATATATATATATAAAGCCAAACATACAAATAGCACCTTCGAGTGAGCCGTTTCACTTTCAGAAATTTATCCAAAGGACAAGATCAAAGATGATTAAAAGCTTATGTAAAAGGTAAATCCATCACAGCGTTAATTTTAACGGCCAAAGATTTCAAACAATGTCAATATTCAGAAGTCACCGAGTCGTTCATTAAGTAGTTGTGTAGGTTTAACATGGAATAGTGGGCGGCCTTTAGAAATTACAGTGTAAATGGCAGGCTTGGCAAGGAAACACAGTCACCATAGTATGTGGACTATGATCTCAGTTTTCCTAAAACGTGCACACACGTGTGTGAATGAGAACCTGTAACGGTGCGCACACATGTATTTGGGGGATGGTTACGGCTGACATTTATTTTCTTAGGTGTTTTTTTTTTTCCCCTGTGGATTTCAAGTTTCCCAGAGTGAACATAGATATTTCTTTTTGTAGGTTAAAAATGATACTTTAAAAAAACAATTAAGGAAATGAAGCAGGAAGAATAATCACTCAGCTCCAACATCTCTGTCCTTCAGTGACAGTTTTCTCACGTTCCCATGAGGTCCAAACACAACGAGGAGATGCAGTGATGTTACTCGGGAACTAGCCGAGGGCGTGACACAGAGCGGAGAAGTGGAGGGCGGCTTCCCCTCTTTTCCCTGGAGGTCCCGCTGGCGCTGTCTCTTCGAAAAGGAAGCTTGCAATCGTCATCAGGAACTAAGACCGTGTCTCGTTTAAGTGTTTCGTGGGCTTCTTTCTGGCTTCAGGCTGTGTTTTGGTCTTCTTGGAAGCAGTTAATAAAATGTGAGCAGAGCAGGCGTTGGACACAGAACTAGGGCTCACTTCAAACACTGTGCCGGAGGCCTGGGAACTGAGTTTATGTCCGACCCAGACCAGCACCTGGCTTTAATCAGCGCGGGGTTCCAGGGGGAGGTTTGGGGTTACACTCCAGTCAGAGACGGCAGGTGCGAAAAGGACCAAGATGGCCAGCGTACCAGGTGGAATTAGCCTCCGCGTGGCGGTCCGCTTGTGAGCTGTGGCAAGTCCCCGTGAGACCTTACCCTGTGAAATCTTGGTAGCAGCCATGCTCGGTGGAGTCCTTGCAGGCATTTGGGGTGCCAGCTCCAATTCCGAGGCGGCCAGAGTAACCTAGAAATTGAATGGCCGGCCCAGGATGATTCCTGCGTTCCCAGAGCTGATCTCTCATTATCTCATAACCTCAGTCATTAGAATTTGAAAATCTCCAAAGAGGAGGCTTTATTCTTCCTGGTAGAAGGGCAGCGGTGGTGAACCACACGGGGGGAAGAAAACAGCCCTCCTTCTAGACGAGCAATTTGTAACTCAGGTCAACCCAACAACACAGAATTAATACCTCATTATAATTGGATGCGAGAGAATCAGCCATCTTTGGACTTTCTTGTCCTGCTGCTGGCAGAGTCTTCACTGGTGAGCAGTGAAGCGCCAAACAACAAGGCTGCAGTTGGGGAACACCTTTTTGGTTAATCTTTTTCACCCATAAAGTTTCCATGGAAAAAAAAAATTGTCAAGGGCTTGTCACAAGCCACGGAGTCTTCCACGTGGAAGCCGACTATTTAATGCCTCAGCGGGAACCGAGAACGTTTCATTAAGTTGTCCAGTGTTGCTTCATCATTTTGGGAAGCACTCCTCTTCCTTCTGTTCTTCTGGGATGGACAGAAGCCAGTTGCCGGAAACTTGACAGCTCTATCTAGGTGCCCTACTGCATGGCCGGGGCAAAATTCTTGATGCATGCCCCCAAGATCCCTTATTTACCACTTTGCTCTGAATCGGTTTGCGAGGATGCCTTTTCATGATTTGTCCTTTCACAGTGGACACTTGGTTACCATCACCATGCCTCCAACTGTGATCCTTTCTGATCTCATCCAGGCTTGCCTCGAATGGGGTCGGTCCACTCATTTATCCATCATCTGTCCACTCAGCAAGTAACCTTTGACCATTTATGACGGGTCGGACATTGTTTTAAACATTGGGGAAGATGGTCATGAACCGAGAGCGGTAAGCATCCTCCACTCACAGGGGCTGTGCTCCAGCGGGCAGAAGTCAGACTCTACACCAGTCAACAAATCAAGGTCTTAAAAGACAATTCTAGGTAGTGATAAATGTGGCAAAGAGATAAGACCAGGCTTGAGAGTGACCGGGACTTGGATGAGGGGGTGCGATCTGTAGGTATCAGGTGATCAGGGAAGGCGGTCCTGATGCGGAGGTGCTCACACTGAGGTGGGGATGCTGAGAAGGACACAGGTGTTCAACGGCTAGAGACGGAGCTGCCGGGACAGGGGGAGCAGGGACGCCAAAGCCTGGTGGAAGGCGATGGGGCATGTGGGGAACAGGAGGGGAAGGAGGCGGCGGCGGGGGGGGGGGCTGACCAGTAAAGCGTGGACAGGCAGGAGCTGCGCTGGGATCTCGTGCTGGGTTCAGGTCATGGAGGACCTTGATGGCAATGAATTTTTAGCTCAAAATGAGAGTTTTAAGGAGGGGAGTGGCATGTCAGATCTTGCTTCTGTGCAGAGAGTGGACGAGAGGGGAGCAGACAGATGCCGGAGGCAGGCGAGCAGTAACGGTGGTTTGAGTAGGTTGTGGTGGAGGAGGCAAAGAAGGAGGGACAGACAAGAGCACCTGCTCTGTAGCCCAGAGAGCTATATTCAGTATCTTGTAACAGCCCATGACGGTAAAGAATCTGAAAAAGAGTATACGCATGGATAACTGAATCACTACACCAGCAGCTAACACAACATTGTAAATCGACTCAGGGGCTAAAAGATAATTCAGCCCTCAGAAGCAAGGCGGACAACTTTAGGATGTATCTGGGGGGTAGCGCTGATGGGATGGGCTGTTAAAATAGATGTGGAGGATGCAGGGAAGTGAGGAATCAGGGGTGCTTTCTGTGACTCTGGCTTAAGCAGGTGGATGTACTGGTGGCACCTTTTACCTTTCCCCCCTTCCTCCTTTTTTGAAACATTTATTTTATTTTTATGGAAGTACAGTCAGTTACAATGTGTCAATTTCTGGTGCGCAGCACAACGTCCCTGTCGTGCAGAGACATACGTATATCCATTTTCATCTTCTTTTTCATTAAGGGTTATTAACAAGGTATTGAATACAGTTCCCTGTGCTACACGCCCACCTCCTCCTTCCTGCTACGTGGAGTGACTGTGTGACCGTCGGAGCTCCAGAGCTCACTTTGTGACCTTGAGGGAGAAGGAACCCGGGTCCCTGATGACTCTGGGGTGGCATGTCAGGCCCCAGCTGCCTGCCTCTCAGCTTGTCTAATGTGAGAGATTAGGGTCTGTTGTGTCCGTGTGGCTGTTTGTTTGGTTTTATTTTGTCTTCTGCGCGTGATGAAGGGAGGGAGGGAGGTGGATAAGAAGTGCCAAGTCTGTCTGGTCCGGATGAGTTAGAAGTGCCTTTTACACATCCATCCAGAGATGCCAAGTTCAGATTTATATGCACATATGACTGGGGCCAAAGGTTAATTAATTAGTTAATTAACCATCCTGATTCTGCACAGTAGGAAGTAAGTCTTGTCCTGTCCCACCAGAAAAATCACTGTCCTCATCAGCTTTGCAAAATCCAGGAACAAGGACTGTCCTTCAAGAGATGTCCCAGACCCACAGTAAGTAGGTCCCGTTTCCCCTAAGAGTCCCGTTTGTCCTTGAGGCCAGGGCGGGCTGCCCCCAGTGACTTCTGTGGTGGGGTGGGGGCGCAGTCTGGGCTGTGGGGAGCCAGGGGTGGGGATTCTGCCGACAACCCCCACTGTGCCCCGCCCCAGGTTTTCAGTGCTGGGAGGTGTTTGGGTTAATGAGTGGAAGGCAGTGAGCTCTGCTGCGAGGTCACTGTGACCAAGGAGGACGGGCTGCAGGCCGGACGCCCATCATCCACAGCCCGGCTCTCCAGGCCATCCTTCCTGAGAGAGAGGTTTCAGCCAGGACATCACCCCTGGGGAGAGAGCAGCGCCGGCTGACCCCGTTTAACGGTGCTTTGCTTTCCTGTGCTCTACCCAAGTTGAAGATTTGCGGCAAACCTGTCGTCAGGTGATGGTTAGCATTTCTTAGCAATAAAGCTTAAAAAAAAAATTGTATTGAAGGGTAGTTGATTTACAATGTTAGTTTCAGGTGCATGGCAAAGTGACTCAGTTATACACATACACACATATTTTTTCCTTTCAGATTCTTTTCCATTATATGTTATTATAGAAAATTGAATACAGTTCCCTGTGCTGTACAGTAGGTCCTTGTTGTTTATGTATTTTATATATAGTAGCGTGTGTCTGTTAATCCGAAACCCCTAATTTGTACCCCCCTCCCTTTTGGTAACCATCGTTTGTTCTCTAAGTTCGTGAATCTGTTTTTGGTTTGTAACTAGAATTTGTACTTTTTTTTTTAGATTTCACATATAAGTGATATCATATATTTGTCTTTGACTTACTTCATTCAATATAATAATCTCTAGGTCCATCCATGTTGCTGCAAATGGCGTTATTTCATTAGCAATGAAGCATTTTTTACCAATACGATAATACGTTTTTTTAGACGTAATGCCGTTGCATGCTTCATAGACGACAGCATAGGGTGAACATAACCTTTATGTGCACTGGGAGGCCGGAAAACGCGTGCGACTCGCGTGATTGCGATAGCTGGTTTATTGCAAGGTCTGGCGCCGAACCCGCCACGTCTCCGCTGTGCGCAGTCTGCCCGTCCCTGCGGGCTCTCATGTGTGTCCTCTGTCCCACCCACCGTGTGGCTCAAGGTTCACGCCGATTGTTGACCGCAGCATCTAAGTCAGGAGCCGGCGGAGAGAGGTGTGAAGCCGAGTCCGGGCTGATCCACCCACATTCCTGGCTTCTGCAAATCCATTTATTCTCGGTCCGCGCTCTGAATGTGTCATTTTGAGAACCGAGTGGCAAAGTCATCAGCCCCTGTCTGCGCAGTGAACATCTGCTAAATGTGTCAACGCACCCTTGTGACATCCTGCACAAAGCGGGTCCTTAGGAGGACTTTGCAGAATGTATGGGCGATGATGGCATAGCTCACACTTCTGTCGTCCCAGGACCGGTTCTGTCACGTCACTGGGCATCTGCGCGTTCCAGGCACAATGCAGGAAGAGCTCTCTTTGGAGGGCTACTGGGTTTGTATGTTACCGAACTTCCGTTTTAGCTAAACCTGTTCCCTTTTTTCATCATTTGCTAGGAACACAGTCCCTAGAACTCACTCCCAGTGGTGCTGGGGTCCTAATTTCAGCTTTCTTAGGTGACTCCCTGGGAATAGGAGCAAAGATGAAAATTGAGCCTGAGCAGTTGGAATTTATCAGGTGCCCATGAACCGTTTCACTTAATAACTCTCTGAAAATCTAATTGTGGGTCCCCCCCCCCACACACACACACTCTGTCTTTCATTAAAACAATCGGCAGTGGTTTAGGAGAGGAGCCCAGACAGAGGGGCCGGGAGGGCTGCGAAAGTGGCCCCCGGGTCTCGCCAGGAAACTAGTTCATCAAGAATCGATTTTCCTGCCTCTGGGTGGGAAACGTGGTCTGGCCTCTCGACTGCCTTTAGCAAATAGGATGCAACGGGGCCAGCGTCCTCTGAGTTCTGAGTCTGGACCCAGGAATGCTGCATGCTTCCGATCTTCTTAGAAACCTGCTGAACCGCAGCATAAGTCAGCCCCGGCGAGCCTGGCGGAGGGTGAGAGCCTTGCGGGGCAGGGAGGAGCCGCTGCCGCCACGGCCGCCCCCGCGCCCTCGGCCCACAGCCGACCAGACGGCTGACCGCACGCACACGGGCGAGCCCAGCCTTGATTAACCACCGAGCGTGGCCGACGTCAGCGGCAGCACGGACTCCTGTACAATAATTATAATAAGTAATCATTGTGATAAATTACAGTTCATAAACCGTATCATGTAATTAATCATATCATAATAATCCTTGATAAAAAATAAACCATTTTCATTCTATGTCACTGACATTTGGTGTGGGTTTTTTTTATTTTTGATGCAATAATAGATAAGCAAAACAGAGAGTAAACCCGGGTGAGCGCGTGCCGGATCTAAGTGGGTCACAGAGACGCTCGCCTGCTGCCTGGCCGCCTGGCTGCCTGGCTCTGCCGCCCGCTGTCAGCCGCGGGGCTGGACGTGAGGTCGGGTCACGCTGGAACGGCAGGGTCTAGCTCCTGGCCGGTCGTGCATTCTGCAGCCAGACTGCTCTGGCCTGAGCCCCAGATCTGCCTTTTTCCAGCTGTCACATCACGTACACAGCTCAGCCTCTCTGTGCGGCAGTTTCCTCATCTGTCAAACGGGGAAATGAAGGCACCCCGTGAGGTTTGCTGTGAGAATCCGGTCACCGACGGCACGCGGGGTGGTCTGCCCGGTGCCTGCGCCGGGCTCGCCCCGTGGGAGTGCTGGCGGCTGCCACCCTGGCGTGCTTTATCCTGCTCTCAGTTGCCTGCTGGGACCTGCAGGCAGGCGAGTCTTTAACTTGGGCTCGAGTTCCGTTTCCTGTTTTGCTTCCGACCCTGTTGCCGCGCCGTGAATCTACCCCAGAGAAAAGGAAAGACAGCGGTTTGGAGTATCGATCTGGGACACTGTAGGATTCCTAATACAGAGGTTTTCAGTTCCCGGTGGAGATTTTCCATAGACTCCGTAGGCAGGAAACCTCCCTGAGGCTCAGTTGCCTTTAAGAAGCCCCCACGGGTGTGGCCACTCTGAAGGGCGGCTTGGCAGAAACCATTAAAAGGGAAACTGTGGTGCCTGAGGCTGGGGAATTCCTCTCCTTAAAGGCCGCTCTCGCATCCCTCTCTTGGGGCGTGGAGACTCAGGGCAGCATCTGTACAAGAGTGATAGTTTTTAAAATTAATTTAATTTTTTAACGATAACAAAAAAAGAAAGCCGGCCTCCTTTCCGTGTGGTGTTCTGTGAACGCAGCCGTGTGTGGACTCGTGGGACCTGCGCCACAATCCGGGGACAGAACACTCCTCGTGCGTCGCCCCTCCCGCCCCCCGGCCCTTCCCTCTGGCAGCCACGGTCTCGTCTCCATCAGCCCAGCTTTCTTTGAAGATATCACAGAAATGGCATTGTGCCTACATCGTGTAACCTTCTGAGACGGCCTCTCATTATCTTTAATGATGCAAAAGTATACATGCCGTTTTACAACTTGCTTTTTTCCCCACTGAACTGTATCTGTCTGCATCAGTGTACATTTTTTTCTCTTCCCCCCCTTTTTTTAGATGCACAGTGTTCAGTTATATATTCTGTTGGACAGGATAATTTAATGTATCCAGCCAGTCCCTTCATGATGGACCTGTGGGTTGTTTTCAGTCTTTTGCTGTTACAGAAATGGTGCGGCGGCGAAGATTCCTGCATTCCCGCATCTGCACACGCAGGTGGGGCGCAGCCACAGGGCAGAGTAGGTGGGTCAGAGGTGTGCGCACTTGTGACTCTGGGGAACGTTGCCAAATGCGTCCGTACGGAGCTTATAGCCGTTTACGTTCCCCCCGCCTCCGTGCGGGAGTCCGCTCCCCACGGCTGCCCCAACACGGCGCGCCGCTGCGCTCCGGGATGCGCGCCAAGCTGCCAGGTCAACACGTGACGCTTCAAGCTGCTCCTGATCTGTGCTGGTGCTACTGTGGAGTCAAGCTGAACCTCTTTCCATATGTTTGAGAGTGATTTTTTTCCCCTTTCTGTGAACTGACTTGAGAGACGGCATTTTCAGGCCTCCGTGTTTCCCCACGCCAGGCCTTTCGCTGGAATGCCATGACTTCACGGCAGTTTGGAGGTTCCCCAAGACCACCCCCAAGCTCGCGATTCCCCGGAAGCACTCTCAGAACACAGCAAAGCTGTTACACTCATGGGTACGGTTTATTACAGCGGAGTACAAGCTAGAATTAGCAGGTGGAAGCCGTGTGTAAGGAAGATAATAGGTGAATAACAATAATAAATCAGGGACACGCTGGGTGCGAGCTGGCTCAGCTCAGAGGAGCAGCGTCTCAGCGAGGGGTCTCCAGGGGATTCCTCGATGACCCAGTTGAAGATGCCCGGAATCTTGAGTGGCAGGAACGCAGGGTCAGGGCTGTGGCGTGAGTCAGCCCATGAGCGGATGCAGACAGTGGTGACACGGTTCGTTTCTTGGCACGTAATAGCTGGGGGCATGTGAGCAGCGCCATCCTTCCACATGGAGACTCAGGGGCCCAGGTCCTTTCCCTCTTGTGGCTCCGCCCTCCCCTGGGGCCTCTTCACTCGGCTGGTGGGCGGGGAAAGCGATCAAATCTAAAGGGTTTCTCTGGTCCACACTTGACTCGGCACGTGTGATTTCCACCCACGTTCCACTGATCAAATCTCAGGCGCTTGCTTTACTCAGCTGCAAGGCACACTGGGAAATTCCGCTTAGCTGTGTCCCCAGGGGAACGGGGGCTTGGTGACCCCCACCCAGCAACACCTGCCACCGTCACGGTTGGGTCGGGTGGCGTTCACCTAAGCTTTCCCCTCTTTCCTTCGGTTTCTTCTGCCGCAAGGGCGGCAGCGTCTCAGATAAAGAGTCATCTCTCGTGGTGGACGGACGGACGAGGAGGGCCTGGAATAAACCCCACTGCTTGTAAGTCTCTGAGATCTGGGGGTCGGTTGCCACTGGAAAACAGGCGGCCTCAGCTGACCAGTCAAGGACTTCCAGCGAATCTCGCTTTATGTTAACAGAGGTACAGAGAGGTGATGTCACAGAGCTGTTCACTGGCGGTGCCTGACCTCAAACCCCGGGGGTCTGGCCCCCCGACACGCTCTTTTGATGGTCACAGTCAACCTTTTCTCTCTCTGCCCGTTTATTCCGACAGATGGCACCTCTCCTGGGGGAATCTAAATGCCTTGGAGGTTTTATTTCTATCCAGACAGCCCCCAGGTTCCAGGAAGGCTCTCTTGCGTAACCGCAGGTGTCTTTTATTTCTCCAGAAGCCTGCCCGTGTGGTGCTCTGGGACCAGCAAGACCCGCGGGGTCTCATCAGCGCTGGATCTAACGAGGGGAGATGCTCCGCAGAGTCCTGATTTGCCGTCTTCCCTCCCCCGCTGGGAGCTACGAGGTCAGAACAGCTCACCCGGCTCTGTGGAGGAGAAATGATGTGTCCATGGCTGGCGGAAGGACGGTGGAGTCCCCAGTCCCCCTGCAGCAGCGGCTGCAGGAACGTTCTGTTCCAAAGCTATGAAAAAGGCAGAGTGCACCTCATTATCCCGCTTGCGGCCGGCCGGCCCCTGCTTTAACTGTAAACTGTCCTGACATCTCCAACCGAGATAATTACGGTGCTTCAGGGAACTTTTGGCCTTGCTAAAAATACCTGGCGACAGTTTGCGCGGCGGGGAGGCACTTACAGGTGATCCAGGGGCGATTCGGAGCCAGCACGTGCGAATTCATGGTGCGGGGGCCTCCTGGCTGCCTGTCTCCCTCCCTCTTTGAGGTGCCCTCATTCCTTCTGTATCACAGTCCTCTTCGACCTCACACCCCCGCTTCGGACACTAGCAGGTTTAGGTGAACTCAGTCCTACCCAACAGGGAGGGACTAGCAAGGAGATAAACCCATTTTTTTTTTTTTTTGAGCTTTAAACCACACTTTAATTTTCAGTGAGCTGTAACCTATTGGTTAATTGAACCAAAAGTACAATTTTAAATGACTGACTATGAAGCTTTTCAAGTCAATTATAGAATGCATAAAGTGGAGATAAATTTGGGCGAAGGTGCAAAGTAGTAAATGTGCAAAATGGAAAATTGTGAGGGTTTTTTTAAAAATGTTTTTTTGGGGGGTAGGGAGTTAGGTTTCTTTATTTAACGGAGTTGCTGCGGATGGAACCCAGGACCTCGTGGGCGCTAAGCACACACGCTGCCCTGAGCTATGCCCTGCCCCAGTAACCGCTGTCGTAATAGCGACAGGGGTGCTAAATGCACGCGAAAAGTTCAGTTAACACCGTGCCAAAGAGGACAGCTTACGTAAACCGGGATTCACCTGCTACAGCAGCAAAGTTAGGGCCGGACAAACCGAAGACATGAACAGCCCTGGGCATTCTCCTTTCAGCCTGCTTCCGAAAAAGCAGCCCGGCTTTCTTCCTGTCCATGGTTTTGTGCTGTTTAGTTCAGTGACTGACAGATGCTGCTGGGGGGGGGGGCACCAAAGCCCAGGGGCCTTTCCCCTGGGGGACACGGCCAAATGGAATTTCCCAGGGTCCCTTGCAGCTGAATAAAGCAAACACCTGAGATTTGATCAGTGGAACGTGGGTGGGGGGTCACACGTGCCAAGTCTGCGCCAGAGAGACCCTCTGGATGTGGGCTCCTGCCCATCCACCGCCGAACGGGGGCGCTTGCAGCTGCGGAGAAGTAGCGCAGGGTGTCGCCTCCGTTCACATCCTGTTGGCTAAAGCGGGTCCGTGGGTATGTCTGCTGCCAGCGGGGCCGCGTGTCTGATTCTCCCCCAGAGGCTGGTCCTTAGGGGAGGGGCGGGGGTGATGTTCTAAACGACTGCACAGCCCACCGCAGCTCCACAGTCCCTCGTCCAGATCCTCGGTGCTCGGCTGGGCTTCAAGATTTAGAAATGTCCTGGTTCCACACGCACACACGCACACACGTGCACACACACAGTCTGTCTTTATATCTATCTGCCTACCTATCTGTATATACATATATACTACACACTCTGTCTAATGTATAATACAGGTATGCAATATATAATGTGAAACGATATATTATTATAATATAACACGAAACAATGTTATTATAATATAGTATGAAGCAATATATTATTATAATATAAAGCAATAGTTATTATAATATGAAACGATATATTATAATATAATATGAAATAATGTATCATTTATAATACATAAAATTTTACATGCAAATAATATTAATATATTATATTTATAATATATGTTATATATTATATACTTAATATCTGTATATTTGCCACAGACATACTTTTTCTCTCTCCCCTAATATAACTTATGTAATATGCTCTCTCTGTAGAGTACACATTCTCTTTATCCCTTTGTCTATGGACATATCTATATACAGATAGAATTTGTACTGTGTGTGTGTATAGAGAGAGAGACAGAGAGAGAATGCGTATGTATAAATGCAGACACAGGCATGTGTACAGTCACATACCCAGTGCTGCCCACCTCTGGGGCAGCACCCCACAGTGAAATTGTTTAATATTTATGCAGCAAAACATGTTAAAGAGGTAAAGAAATGTGGTAAATAAGCACTTCACATAGTTCTTCATTATTTGACCAGTGTTGCTGCAAACCTATGAAAAAAAAATCTGGATTTTAGAGTTTTCTCTTTTTCGTTTTTCTTTTAGGTGGATACTGGGACCACGCGCAGGAGGCTGTGGGTCTGTGAGGGTGAGCAGGGCCCTTAGCGCAGGCCCTGGCGGGTGGCAGGGGCTCAGTAAGGGCTGACACTGCACTTCAGGAGTGGGAAAAGTTTGCAGAACGTCCCTTTGGCAAAACCAACAACAGGAGAAAGCAGGCTTGAGGAGTGACAGTGACACTGAGAGCCCAGCAGACACCTTACGGCGCAAACCAGAGGGAACTCAAGCCAGCTGCTCCCAGTCCTCGGAGGAAGCAGGGCTTGTGGGTTAAGAACACGGTAAAGTCATGTTTGAGTCCCAGCCAGCATCTCTTAGCGTGCGACCTTGGACAGGATACCCAACCTTTCTGTGCCTCCTTGTCCTCCTCTTGGCTGTGGACGTACTAAATTCTTTCCTCTGAGGGTGTTCGACGGTACAAGGGGTCGTTCCCCTTGCTGGAAGGTCACTGCTTTTACCAGCAAGGAGCAGATGGTGGAGACAAGCCACGTTTGAGGAGAAGCATGGTGTGCCCACGGGACAGTCAGGAAGGGAAATCATTCCAGGGGACGTGATTAGGGTTGCCGTCAGAGAGGCAAACTCCTCATTTGACGGACAGACTCAGAGGGGTAAAGTAACTTGCCTGACCTCACACAGCCTGCCTTGGGACTTCCATCCTCTGATTTCTAGTTTTCTTCTGCCACATCCCTTCATTCTCTGAATACAGAAGCAAATAGCCCCCAAGGTTTCTCAGTGTCAGCAACCAGCGTCAGTATGAATTCAGGCAGAATGGAATCTCATGATTGCAACAGATTGTGACCCTCTTTACAAATCCGTGGTCAAGTGCAAGTTATAGCTGTCAGAGTCAGTGCCCCGAGAGTTTCCTGCAAGACGTACGTGGCAGATTCACATTCTGAAATGCAAGCGAGTTCAGATTGTTCAGGGCGTGTGCAGTCTCTCCAAGCCCTGGGGTTACAATTTAGTACTGACTGGCCCACAGTCTTCTCTCCCTCTGAGATGTCACCAAGACGCAAAGGCTGCTGTGAACTGTTCAGAATGGGGTTGTCCTTTGTCTGCCTGAGGTGCTGTCTGGGTGGGGAAGTCCATGGAGTGTGGCAGATTCAAGGAGACAAGCATAGACAGATATAAACTATGGTGTCTCGTGCCTCAAAGTGGAAGCACCCAATGAGAGCATTCAGAGAAATATTTTTGACCACCCAGTCTGTGGACCTGATTGTCTCTCCATTACAAAAAAAAGAAAGAAAAAGAAAAAGAAAAAGAAAAAGAAAAAGAAAAAGAAAAAGAAAAAGAAAAAAGAAACAGAAAGCAGCCCCAGTTAGTTTGTTGCTTGCACTAAAGGACTCTGACCAAAAAAAAAAAAAAAAAAAAAAAAAAAGGTGTCAAAATCCATTCTTTTAAAAAAATTTCATCTCATCTCACTCTTAATTTTTAAAGAAATCAGTGATAAAATATGCATAGCATTTATCACGTAACCATTCGTAAGTGCACAACTCCATGGCATTAAATACATTCATGACGTAACCGTCACCTCTGTCTACACCCAAAATTATCCTCAACAAAAACTCCGTCCCCACTAGACAGTGTCTCCATCCGTCCCTCCCTGCATCCCCCGGTGACTTCTGACCTACTTCCTGTCTCTGTGAATTTGCCTATTCCAGGCACCTTGTTTAAGTGGAATCATACAATATTTGTCCTTCTGTATCTGTCTTATTCTACCAAGCACAGTGTTTTTGAGGTCCACGGATGTCATAGAATAATATCAAATTTCCATTCCTTTTAATGGCTGAGTAATGTTCCACTGTGGGTACGTACCCCGTTTGCTATTCATTCATTTCTTGATGGACACTTGGGGTGTTTCCATCTTTTGGACGCTGTGAATAGTGCTTCTAGGAATGTGAGTAAACAAGTAACTCTGCTTCCAATTCTTCAAAATCAGAATTGATCCTTTATGAGGGCGTAGTCCTGGAGACCCTTGTAACTCTGTCTCTCTGTCTCTCTCTCTGTGGGACAATCAGCTCACACATTTTCCCCTCTTCTTTCTCATACTGAACAAGTGTTGCTGAATCTGCTAAATTTGAACTGTCTCCACTTTACATTGGGGTTCTGCTAAATCATTAGATTTTCAGCAAAGCCCTGTCATTATTTCCAGAAAATTCTATGCTCATTCGTAACCAGAGACCTCAGCAAAGGCATTCCCTTCCTGCCACGTTTCCCCACCCCCTGGAAAAACTTAACCAGTCCTGTTGCCACCTCCCCAAGGCTTGCTGAGTAATAATAGCCGATTTTACTGAATCATGTCGAAAATAATGGATTAAAATCACTCTTCCCTGGGAACACATCTGTATCCCCCTAGGACCTACAGCATCTTAAAGCAATGTCAGATGCAGGGATTTCTGGCATCTAGCTGCCTGGATGGAGAGAAGGGTAATTTGAGCTGGAGGACTTTTCTGGGTGAGGAAGCCGCCTCATCACACCATCGGACCATCCATCGGGCTGTCAGCTTTGCACCAAGGAAGATGTACCGTCGGTCGCAGAGCCTGCCCGCGGCCCCAGCCCTGCTCAGCTGCCGACAACTGCTTTGCCAGGGAACCCTGTGGATCCTGTGAAAAACAGCCCCTCTCTCCCACGAGCAGCCAGAAAATCCACCCAAAGGTCATTCTGGTTTTTGAGAGATGTGACATTTCTTTTCAGTCCGTTCATGACAGACTGGGGGGTTGAAGCGTGTCGGTCTGTGATGCGCAGGTCAGGGGGAGACACAGGGCTCGTACTGAACTCCAGGCGCTGGGGGAGTGAGTGGGGACCCGGTCCTGCGCACACGCCGCTCCCCGGCTGGCCGCCGCGGGCCACAGCTGGCAGCACCCCGGTGCTGGGCGGTCCTTTCGTCCGGTGGCTGCCGATGCACGGGTGGGTGTTTTGCTTTCCTCCAGAAGTTGGTCTCAGGTCTTCTTTGTGCCTTGTATGGACAGCAGAGCACTCCAGAAGCAGTGCTGGCATTCCTCACCTGCAAGGGGCAGAAGTGGGACTGCCTCCCTCTCCCAGCTGGCCTCCCCTGGCGTGCCCCTGCGCAGGCCACGCCGCACACAGAGCCGTCTTGTCCAAGTTGCAAACGAGTTTCTGGCCCAACCAAGAGATCCTCATTGCACGGAGACTAAAATCCCACCTCCTGTCACGGCCACTGGGCTCCCGCCGTATCCCTGCCGCCGGCCCTGGCAGCCTCTCCCGCACCTCCTCCCTGCCCCCTCCCCTGAAGCCCCCCTGCCCTCCCCCGGCCCCAGCTCGCCGCTCCTTGGCCCTGGCGGTCCCCTCTCCTGTGATAACCAGCTCCTCCCCCCAACCCCGTGCTCAGAAGGGGGACTCTAATGCCACATCCTGCACAGAGGCCTCATTGTCCACCTTCCCCAGAGAGCCGTCTACTCCAGGACGTCTCTGCCGTATCACCCAGTTTCATCATCTTCATGGCACTTGCCACTGCAACGACCTGGTCCATTTGCTGCTCTCCTGGCTGCATGTCCGCCCCCGCCCCCACCCCTTTAAGAGCCCCTTTAAGAGGGGTCACCCTGATGAAGCTGGATCTCGAGGGCGGGGACGTTGAACACCTGTAACTTACATAATACTGTCCATCAACCGTGCTTCAGTCAAATAGCTTATTCGCTTAAGCCTCAACATTTAATTGGAAAAATAAGGTTAAGAATAAATAAAACTGAATATGAATCCAATTTTTAAAAAAAGAATGAATGAATGAATGAATGAATGAACAAACACCCCGTGGAGCTGCCAGGAAAGCAAATGATGTGAGGTGTTTGAAGCTCTTAGCACCGGGCTGGGCGTGCAGTCGGTGCCGCATTAATGCTACTGTCATTGTTGCGAGTGAGGGGTTTCATCTGGGCCACAGGCTGACTGGGTGGCGTTTTCAGAATGCTTTTTAAAACTGAGCCACTCGTAAGATGCTGGGGGGTTTCCATTAAATCCTTCTTTCTAGGTTCCTTTTCCCTTCCTGTTGTTGGCCCCCAAATCAGGAACTCTGGCAACACCAGGTTCACATCCACGAGGCAGCGGCTGGTTGGGTCTGGGCGGCGTGTGCTGGTTTCACAGCTTGCTGCAGGCCGCCCGCTCTGATGACTGTTCGCCCGGCCCCGGGAGCATCCGAGTTCGTAGGACGGATGGGGGCCTGGTGATCGTAGTAAGAGCCGTGATTTCTGAGGGTCTACCTGTCTGAAGCAAGGTCCGGGTTGAGGCGGGGGAACCGCGTAAATCCCCCTTTCCTGACCTCTGAAGCCGCAGATGTATGGGGGCCCCTGGTGGCGGGGTGGTCTGCAAAGTGCGGTGTCTGGGTTTCCCCACCTGAAGCAGGCCCACGGGGGTCACAGATCAGGCTGATGTGTCTGGGGGTGATGTTGGCCACATGCTTCTCCTCCGGGAAGCTGACGCCACCAGCTCTCTGCACCCATGCTGTCCGGGAGAGCGATTCCCCTCTGCCTGTAAACCCCGGGCTTCCTCCTGCTCTCCGACGCCCAGAAGTCTCCCTGCCAGGAACGGAGCAGTGTCCCAGGCTGCCACCTAGCTCAGCGGGCTCCCCGCCAGGAGCAGGAGGAGGGAGGGGACACGTGTGGGACTGACTGCTGGACGGAATGAATAATGAGATGCTCTGGGAGGGGCACTGTTGCTCTGGGCAGGACCCACCACCGCCTCAAATTATCGAATGACCAGGAGCCCCCACCCCTAATGCCCAGCCCCCAGCCCCCTGACTCCCCTGCATGCTCTGCACACAGGGGGCGAGCCAGCCGCTGACAGCCACGTGATCCCTGTGGCCTTTCGGTGCCCCTGACACTTAGGTCCCTGCGATAACTCAGCAGGGGGCCCTTCGGACGCAGGAGTGGCCCTCGGAGCGGTTACAATGAAGCAGTGGCCTGGCCGCTGGTGGCCGGGAAGCTTCCGACTCTGTCACCCTGGACGTTCACGTTGCTGCAGGGTGCCGCGCTCAGATGCCCGGTGCCAGGGGCACACCGGTGGCTCTTTGAATGCGGTGGAGCCATTCCGTGACAAGGGGACAGGAGGAATGGCCCCAAGCCGCCTGTCCTCTTATTAAGGGCTCCTTGTTGTCATTCACCAGCATGAGGGTGTGTCCTTTCAGATCCCTCCAGACAGAGAGCTGACGGGTAAGGGGCTTTCTCGGGAAAGGTACGCGTGTACATTACCCTGAAATGGAGCGAAAGGGCATTTTGCACAGTCAGCAATTCCGCAGTGCGATCCACCGAGCCTCCTGGTGCCGCTTTGGTTTGCATGTGCTTGTGAATTCCCTGTTCTGCTCAGCACAGTCGGAGCTGGAGTCTCTGTCGTTTACAACCCGAAGAGTCGCTGCAGATTTAAGAATCATGCCTGTCATTATGGTCATTAGCGGACTGTTGTCACCAGGACGCAGAGTACAGGTGGATGGACAGCATGCCTCCGAGGACATTCACACACGCCTTTGGAAAATAACTGATAGATGAGCAGTAGTTTTCCTGTGCCCCTCTGGAAAAATATTCAGTAGACTCTTCCCAGACCTAATTCGGTCTAAGATCAACTCTTCTCTGAGGCTGCCACTGGTCAGAGTAAATATCGTATTTTCAAAAGACTTTTTATACCGTCCTAAGAGTCTCACAGTTACAGAATTCCCTCCCTGGTTGACGCTCCCTGGGGACACACAAAGAGGCACGTGAATCTCATCGACAACTTGTCTCCAAGCTACATTTTCAGGAAGGTTTGCTTCGGGGGAGCATTCCTGCCGACAGCTCCTCCGTCCGTGGTGTGTGGCTTTTTGTTATAACCTCGTGGACGTTTTGTTGTCGTTGTTGTTTTCCTTTGCGGGGGAGATAATCAGGTTTATTTATTTTATTTTATTTTTAGGGGAGGTCCCAGGGATGGAACCCAGGACCTCGTGCACGCTAAGCACACGCTCTACCACTGAGCTGTGCCCTGCCCAGCACTTCTCGTTACGCCCTCACGGCTCGGCTTACATCATCTCTAGGAGACTTGGGAACTTGCCTTTCTGGGTACAGTCAATGTTCTGGTTGCCAGTGACAGAAACCGATTTAGACGAATTTCAAGAGGAACGGCCTTGATTAGAAGGTAATGGGGTATCTTACGAAACAGGAAAGTAGGCTGAAGAACTAGACTTAAAATGGACAGGAAGGGACCGAGCATCAGAACAGGTGTGGGCGGCAGAAGCTGAGGGCACGGCCGCCGACATCCTCTGAGCGGAGGAGATCGGGGCGTGTCCGTTGACGGCTCGGCCAGCCTGCACCCGACAGGGGACACGGGGGTCCCCCAAAGCAACCTTGTGTGCTGTCCCCAGAGAAAGGGCGACCCCCGAAATGTCAAGATGACACACGACCACCACGCCCTCCCTTAACGGACCCTCTCTTGCTGGACGCAGAGGCTGTGTTCTGAGTGTGCAGCAACCAGCCCGAACACTGGCCAGTCAGACGGGACCTGGCTGCACACACCTGGGCCAGCCCGGGGCCGCCCGTGAGCGCCAGCCCCGTGGCAGGTACAAGTCTTTCTGCTCTTACAGACCTTTCCCCTCGTCCTGAACGTTGCACAGGTAAGAATAAACACACACTGGTTTCTTGTTTGCATCCTCTTCCTTCTCTCTGTGGATTGTCTCTGGGTAGTTTTGGAGCCAGGGTGTCTAACTGGGGGAGGGACTGTGACCTTGTCATTTCCACTCAGCATCTTCAGTGGGGTCGTGTTTTATCCGGGGGTCTCAGGGTTCCCACCGGAAAACTGGGGCAATGGGCCTTTAAATCCAACTGAGCTCAACCTAGTTTCTTAAGGTTTTGTTCGCCCCCATCTCTCAACAACAAGTGACAAAGTCATTAAGTGTAAAAAAAAAAAACGCCGCACTCCCTGAATGAGACGGCCACTCCGTCTGCGGCTGTTTCCTCAGACTGAACAGCAAGATTGCCGTTGCTTTCAGGGATGAAAGCCGAGAGCCCACATCCTGCTGCCTGGTTAGCATCCTGCTGTCAGGGCTGGCTTTATCTGGAGAAGCCGTCCCTTCCAAAACAAAGAGACAGAACCAAAAACACCCCCCTCACCCGAAACAGTGCCAAAACAGGGTGTCTTTTCTTCTTGAAAAACAGCAGTTTAATTGCCTCAGCGTTTAGAGACAAAATCAGTGATGTGTTCCCTAATGAAATGTTTCACACTATTTGGAGCCTTTGAGGGGAGAAAAGAAAAGTGCTCGCCCCCATCTATAAATCACGCTAAATCATTCCTGCTGTTTTCGAAGGAGTCTTTGTTCACCCTCCGTGTGTAGTATTATCTGCGTGACACAGAGGCTGGCAGAGGCAGCAGGGACAGGACACTCTGAGCACATTTAATGAAGTCGCTCCGAACATTGTATCAAAATAAATGAAGTGAAGGAAGGCAAGAGCTCATTCCTGGGTCCCTCTCTCTCTCTCTCTCTCTTTTTGCAACAGTAACCGCTGTGCGAACCACACACCAGGGGCGATTCAGATGCACGGCGGAGTTCGAAGGCGCCTCTGTGATGTATTGCACACCAGGACACAACAGGCAGCTTCAATCGTTATGTTTAATTCCAGGAATTCTTTGCAGCCGGGAACTGGGAAGAAATAGGGTGGAGGGGAGAGGGAGAATTGCAGCCTTTTCAATCCCAGGTTTTTGCTTCAGGTTTCGTCAGATGGCAGCAGACAGGTTCCTGGGGTTTCGCTCTTCCGGATCTGCTGGTGGGACTCCCTGTGTCGTCCGGGGGAACACTGCTCAGAAGTTCGCGGCTCCCGTGGGGGCGGACCTTTGTCGTTTTTCTGACTGTCCAGTCCCAGGGACCCCTTTAGGGCAGCCCTCACGGAAGAGTGAGATTCTGCCTCTGGCAGCTGGGGGTCAGCATGTGGCCTGGACTTGGTCAACCGGATTCTTTCTCCAAGAATTGTTGATTCTTGAGTAACAGGTACGGGGAGGCGGGGGCTGTCGGAAGTCACACTGATGGTGGGGACGTCAGTGGCTTCTGTACCTTTTTACCTTTTAATAGCTCGGGATGCAGTATCTGTCTCTCTGTAGTTCCTTTGTTTCCTGCTTTGTTCTCCGCCCCACCCCGGACTTTTATCCCCGTTGATTCTCTGAGTCCTGACAACTTTCCAATAATGGGTCAATTTCTATTGCTTGCAACCAAGAAGACCGACCATCTCCAGTAAGCTTCTCAGAAGAAAATGCCATTTTTTGTGTTGTTGTTGCCTCGAGGGAAAAACCTTAATCCTGGGGTTGAAGATAAGAAAGATAATGTTCAACAAATTCATGAAATTCCGGCTGTGCACCAGGAATCGTTATTTTAAGGTAGTTCATGGTCTTTCTCATTTTACAGGTTAGAAGACTGAAGCAGAGAGACGATAAATAAATTACTTAAGTGTGTCGAAGTAAAAAGCAGAAGGACCAGAAATGGGACCCAGGGGGTCTGGGTCTAGTTCTTGCTTTTTGAAAGATTTTATTTCTTTATTTTTCAGTGGCGGTTCAGGGGATGGAACCCAGGGCTTCGTGCTCTGCCACTGAGCCCTCCCTTCCCTGCCAGCTCTTGCTTTTTAAGGACCGAGTTCCATTGTCTCTCGAACAATGAAACGGCCCAACTGTGCCTGCAGATCGGGAGAGCCTCTCGCCACGTGGCCACGGGAGCTGTGGTCTCTTTGGTGGGCAAGGTTGATTTGACGCTCCCCGTGGCTGCGTTCCCTCGGCATCCTCTCCAAACGAGGTACCGGGGAGCAGTGCATCCTCTTCCACGTTCTTATATCACGTAGACAGCGCAGCAGGCTAGAAATACTGTGCATTTGGAAACACTGGAGGAAGCGTTGGCTGCTTTGAGCAATTATCCGGCAGCCGTGTTCCCTGGCTAAGCCTGCCACCCCTCGTGCCTCCCCAGCCTTGGAGAATTAAAATTCCTCCGTCCAAGGGCACCGTGCTGTACTCACTTCACGCCTTTGTGCAGTATGACTGTGTCCTTTTTACGCAGTTGATGGATGGCATACATAGCAAAATGCCTAAAATTTTGACCCCAAACGGCATGTGGGGTTTGGGAGCCGCGGCTCACCGGAAGTTGATTCTGAGACCAGGGAAGGTGTTTCGGGAGGCGGTTTCAGAGCAGCATGGCCGGGAGGCAAGAGGCCCAGCGAGCTTTCCTCGAGGCTCCTACAATGCTAGGCAGGCGGAAGGCCACTGTCACCGTGTCCCTTGGGGGAGCAGGAGCCTTTATTGAATACCACCCTGCCCAGACCGCCGGGATCCACGAACAAAGAGATGCCCCTCGCGTTTCCTGCAGAATCTGTAGCTCGTGTGAGGTGCGCACATCAAGTCCCGCCCCCCGCCCAAGCTCCGGCCTCCGTTCCTCACGGGATTGCTTAAGCTTTGCCCAGCTGCCTTGTCCTTGGCCAACCTCGCTCTAATACCTGCAGATTTGGAAACAAAACCCCGTTCCTCTCAAGTGACCTTGACCTCGAAGTCCTCCTCTGCAGAGCCAGGGGAAACAGCAGGCCTTGCCCCGGAGAAGCCCACAGACCCTTTTGCGTTCTCCAGGGGGCTCATAAGCCCGCCTGCTTCTGCCTGACCAAGCCGAGCGAGCTCTGGGCCCAGCCTTGGCCTCGTCGGTGCGTGATCACCAGCCGGCCCAGCTGAGGCTGAGAAGCCGCAGTCACTGCGGGAGCTCTCCGCCCCGGACACTTCGCCCGCAGCTGTAAACCACAGGGCGCATGCGCCGTTTTCCGCGAAGGCGAGCTCAGCTGGACCACTGAGAGGGGTGGCCTCGCTGGGACAACGGAATGCTTGGGAAACAACAGTGGGAAACAAAGACGTCAAAGCCAGTCTTCTCTGTAGTAGGTGTCAGCCGGGGTTGTCACCTGGAGGGCGTGTGCGTGTGTGCGTGCGTGCACATGTGTGCTTACACGCCACACGTGTCTGTAGAACAAGGGTTAAGAATGCAGGCTCTTGGAAGGAGAAAGAAAAATGCCATATGGTATTGCTTATCTGTGGAATCTTAAAAAAAGGACACAAATGAACTACTTATTATTTATAACTTAGATGACTGATTTCTTGAATACGTGTGAGCACACATGACGGTCCTTTATGACTGGGTCACCGCGTTCCGTTGATCCTGATTTTGTGGTTGGCTTTATTCCTTTGATAACTATGTAAGTTTAAAAACCTAAAGCTCCAACCTGTTCTTAGAAACAATGGACAGTACGTGTATGTAAACTAAAAAATGTGCAGTGTGCTGTATACATGTATTTACAGCCAGTATATTGTCTGTGTGCAGTATAACTGTGGTAATTCCACCTAATAAGACTGAAAAGGAAAAAGAGAAGTTAAAAAAAGAGAACACAGGCTCTGAAAGCACCTGTCTGACTTCGTCTTCTGGGGGCTGCTACGTGTGCGCTGTGTGACCTTGGGCGAGGACCAGGGGGCTCAGAACTGGAGCGCAGGCCACGGCGCCACACGGCTTCTCCAGTGTGAGCATGAGTGACAAGCCAGACAGACAAAACCAGGGTCCGTCCCACCCCACCTTCGTTCCGTCCTCTGATTCTTTCCAGATCAAACATAGTTACCAGTTTCCAATTTAAAAAAATTTATTATTGTCTTTATTTTTTAATTGAAACATAGCTTCAGGTGTACCACGCAGTGCTTTGACATTTGAATAATTATGAAGTGACCCCCACGGTAAGTCCGGTGACCGTCTGTCCCCACGCGAAGCTACTCCAACGTGATTGGCCGTGTTCCCTACGCTGTGTGTTGCATCCCCACGACTTGTGTAATATTTAACTGGATGTTCGTCCCTCTCAATCCCCTTCACCTGTTCTGCCCCACCCCCTCCCCTGGCACCTACCCGCTGGTTCTGTGTGTCTGTACATCTGGGTTTCGTTGTGTTTTGTGTGTTTGGTTGGTTGGTGTTTTAGATTCCACCTGTAAGTGAGGCTGTGGTATTTGTCTTTCTCTGACTTATCTCACTTAGCGTAACACCCTCTTGGGTCATCCATGTTGGCACAGATGGCAAGATCTCATCCTTTCTTATGGCTGAGTAATATTCCATCGTGTGTGTGTGTGTGTGTGTGTGTGTGTGTGTGTATACACACAGACAATGTCTTCATCTAGTTTTCCATCGATGCCGACTTAGGTCGCTTCTGTATTTTGGCAATTGTAGGCAGTGCTGCTGTGAACACAGGGGTGCAGGTATCTTTTTGAATTAGTCCTTTTGTTTTCTTGGGGTAAATACGCAGGAGTGGCTCTGCTGGATCACATGGCAGTTTTGTTTTTATTTTTCGGAGGCAGCTCCGCACCACTTTCCGCAGGAGCTGCACCAGCGCACGTCCCCACCCGCGGTGAACGAGGGCTGCCTTTTCTCCACCCCCTCTCCCACGCTTGTTATCGCTTGCCGTTTACGGCAGTGACTCTGGTGGTGCGAGGTGGTACCTCACTGTGGCTTTGACTTACGCTTCCCGGGTGGTCACACACGGCGTCACGTGTCTGCCGGCCACCTGCATGCTTCCTCCGGGAACACGTCCTGCCTCTACATGAGCCCATAGACCCTGATCATAACCCAGGGAGCCCGAAGGGCCCCATGGAGTCTGTAGCCAGCTCCCTGCCGATGGGCACTGAGAGTGTGTCCAGTGTTCTGCCACTCCCGAGAGCTCTGCGAGAAGTACCTGTATGCTTCCACCTGTCCTTGTCCAGTGTGCAGCTCCAGCTGCAGGGCAAGCCACCTGGCGGGCTTTGAAGTGTTTCCTTTTGGTGGGGAGCTCTTGGTGAGGGACTTAAATGATGCCATGTAGCCTCCATGCAAGAACAGGGCTCCCTGCCACCTGGTCCTAGAGGCTCACCCATCATCACAGGCATCGGTGTCCGGGGCCAGCAGGCACCCTCTGCACCCAGCCTCTCTACTCGCCACCCCTCCCCAGCATCCGGCAGTAGCATTCCCCTAAGTGCCTCCCTGGGCCCCCCTCTGCCAGGCAGGCACACAGAGCCAAGGGCCGCATTAGCCAAGACCCCTGCTGAATGGCTCGGTAGCGCAGAGCATCCGGAATCCAACCCCGCAGGCTGGCGCTGTTGCTCCAGGACGGCATCCTTGGCTCATCCCTGACCTTGGGAAGCCATCCAGCGCTCGCAGGTGAACGCCAAATGCTAAGAGGGAAGCTATTGATCAGGAGGGGGGAAGGACGACAGAGTCATAAATGCTTACTAATGGCCGAGGAAGGGACCGATGCTGGGATTTCTGGCATGAAGATAAAAGGGCCGAGACTGAAGATAAAGAATTAGAATGTAAAAGCTCAGCGTTGGGAGGGCCGGCTCCCAAACCTGGCTGTCCGTCAGCGTCAGCGGGGGGAGCTTTGGAAAGACACACACGCCCAAGCCCTGCCCGAGACCAGGCGACCTGAGACTTCTCGGGGCGGGCCGGGGAGGGGGCGGCTTTCAGGCCACACTTTGTCAAAGCTCGCCAAGGGCATTTCAGGAACTGCCGACGGGGTCCACCGGTGTGGCCCACGCCGCGCCATCCACGTGTGCCGTGAGTAACCCGTCTGGCCACAGAGGGGCAGGGAGTGGGGTCTCATCATCCTGCTCATCTCACTCCGAACGTCCCGAATTTGGACCCCCGATGCTCCCGTGTCTGGCGGGGGTGCGGGGAGGCAGGCCCGCAGCGGGCGGGCTGATCTGCTAGTTCAGTTCCTACAGGGCGTAGCACCTAACCTTCCTCCTTGTGGAGAGGCTCTGAGGCTGAATGAGTAACAGGGGCCCGTGGGTGACACTGGCCGATCCTTGTCGCCCTCTGTCCTCCGAGCAGCTGGGGCCACCCTGAGGTCAGAGCCGGGAGGCCCGGGCACCTGCCGCTCACAGGAGTGGGAGTTGGCACGGGGCTCCGGCCTGCCGTCTCCTGGCGGGGCTAGGAGGCTGGGACGGGAGCGGGGGGCACAGCAGGGCGGGCTGGGGGAAGGGCCGGCAGCGGAGCCGGGGGGCCCCGCCAGCACAAAGCCTTGGGGGCTAGGGCGCCTCTTGGGCGGCCCTGTCACAGAGCGAAGCAGAGTCAGGTCCTGGCCGGCTAATTGGCTCTCACCAGCTCCGAGGCCCGGGCAAGGTCCTCAGTCGTTTTCCTCAAGCTGGTAATGAGTCACAATTAGGCCTCGAGAGACCGCGTCACTCTCAGGATGGTGCGTTTGTTCGGCTCCTCCTGGCACAAACCTGCATTGGCAGCCGAGTCATGCGGATCCTCAAAGGGAAAGAAGAACCAGTTTGGCATGGGTCCGGCCCCCCACGCCCTCCCAGCTCCCACTTCACGGGAAACTGCCCTCAGGCCTCCGCCACCCAAGGAGCCAAGCAGCCTCTGCTGAACGACCGCCATGTTAATCCGCGGGGAGGAGGTGATGCTTGGTGACAAACAGACCGAGACAGCAGGTGGTCAGACAGAGCGAAGGTCTGCGTCTCGTCCAGAAGGGTCCGCGAGGGGCCGCTCCTCTCCAGGGCCACGAGCCTCCCACGGCGACTCGGGGACCCAGGCTCCCTCCAGACTGTGGTGTGGCTTCCCTGTCCACGAGGCAGATAAGAGGGTGGGTGGGGAACGTGCCCTTGACCGCCCCCATCGGGAGTGTCACCTGTCATTATGTTCATGGTTGTGGCCAGAATAGTCATGTGGCCCCAACAGAGCTGCAAGGCAACCTGGGGGATGTCCTGAGCACATCTGTGTTGGCCGTAAATCCTGCGTGTGCAAACACGCCCCGTGTATTTGGGGCTGTAGGAGAGGGGAAGGGCGCCCCCCTCTTTCCTGGGGACACAGAGAAGCCGGGGAGATCCGGGGATACCGACCGCGTGGAGCGCAGCCTGCAGGATTCCCACTGAAGTGGAGACCTCCACACAACGAGGTTAATCTGGGAAGAGGTGGGTATTTAACTCCGGCCACCCTTCGCCCGCGCAGGGCTGGGCCAGCAAGGTATCCACAGAAAGAGGCGAGACGAGGTGTTATCTTCCACGTCCCTCCTAGGGGCAGGAGTTGCAGCTAACTATTTTTGTCGCCCCTGAAGTGACCAAATCTGGAGGCTTGTCTACTGGCCTCGGGGAAGAGGCTCGTGTCACGTCCATGAGGCAGCGCAGCTAGATTAGGTTAAAAAAGCCCCCTCTGTCAGCAGTCCAGTTTCCTGGGTCTTCCTAGGTGCCAGCTTAGTTTATCAGACTACGCCTTCATCACTCATGCTTTGTAGACCAGTCATTGTCTGTCTGTCTGCCCATCCATCCACCCATCCAAGCTTTTGTCCATCTTTTCAATCATCTAATCATTCGTATATCCATCTGTCTACCCATCCAAACATCCACCCACTCAACCATCCATCCATCCATCCATCCATCCATAAAAACGTTCATCCATCCATCCAAGCATCTAATCATCCATATATTCATCTGTCCATTTATCCAAACATCCACCCACTCAATCAACCAACCATCCATCCAAACAAACGTTCATCCATCCATCCAAGCATCTAATTATCTGTATATCCATCTGTCCGTTCATCCAAACATCCACCCACTCAACCATCCATCCATCCAAAGTAAAGTTTATTGATCTCTGACCCTTGCTAGGCACGGTTCTAGTCAAGGGGCAGACAGCAGAGGAGAGGTCAGACTAGGTCCTTACTCTCCTGGAACTCATATTCCACTAGGGAAGGCTCACAAGGAACAAGAAAGCAACTCCTTAGAAAGGACGGCTCTAGAGCTCTCTAGGAGCCACGAAGAACACACGATGGGGTGACAGGAGCGGGAGGGACTGGATGAGAGGGGCTGTGCGGCTACCCGGAGGCGGCCAGAGACAGCCTCCCTGAGGAGGGGACGGATGAGCTGAGACCTGAGTGATGAGGAGAAGTCAAACCCGTGACGATACGGAGGAACAGAGTCCCAGAAAGGAGAGGCCACAAGGGCCAAAGCTCCGAGGTGGGGATGAGCTTGTTTGGTTAGAAGAACAGACAGAAGGAAACCAGTGAGGCTGGGGTCCAGGGAGCATGAGGGGCTGTGGTGGAAATGAGGTGGGCGGGGTTGACTGGCGGCGTGGCGTCACTCCGGACCCCGGGCCATGGGACGGGGTCCAGGTCTCACTCTAGGATTTATGGGCACCTCTGAGCAGGTTTTAAGCCGGGAGTTGACATGATTTGAATTATGCTTTTAAAAGGTCACCCTGTTAATTTTCATTTAGCAAACATTGACCGTCTGCTTAGTGGATTCTTCTAAGAGCCATGAACATGCTCTGGAGGCGGGGGGAGCAGAAGGGAGCGAGACAGAGGCTTTTAAAGTCATAAAGCAAACGTCACCCATAGTGCTTCGAGTCCTTTAGCATAACTGGCCAATCCGACCCGACTAAACATCAGGGGAAAACAGCTGAGAGAGATTCAAAGTCTGTTCTGGAAAGAGGGAGTGATGGCCCCAGCCAGCGAGTGATGGCGGACCCACCCGGGTGGTCTGGCCGCCCCTCCGCAGCATGGCCCTCCATGTTCTGGGGCCCCGTATGTACGGCTCCAGAGTTTTCTCGAAAGCACAGCTCATGGGAGTGGAACTGGGACCAGGGGAGGTGGGGAAGTCAGGGGGAGGCAACGTGAGGGAGCCGTGGGATGGATTTCCCTGCAGGACCGACATCCATTCTTATGGCCAAAGTGTCTTGATGTTCCCTCTGAAGTCCGTCCCTTCTCCTTCTGAGTCCCCGGGGTTCAAGTGTGCACTGACCTCTCCCTAGGCCCTGGGGGTGGAGGGAGGCACCTGAGGTCAAGCCCTGCGCCGACACATCCTGCAGGTGACAGGCAGCTTACGTTCGGCTTGTGACTCAAGCTGGCCAAGAGGGGGTCCACGGAGGGACTCGCTCTGAAAGTGTCAGGACACCGTCTTTACTCTGAGATTCTCCGCTGTGAAACTGCAGGGCTCGAGCTTCTAGGAGCCACCATATGCGAGAGCTTTGCCTGAGCCTGAAGTCAAACAGGCAAACGCTGAGCCAGAGAAGGAGGGGGAGGAGACAGAACTCCTGGGTCCAACCGCTCCGAAGCCCGATGCCCCCCCACCCGGTCAGGCCTGTGATGTGGTACATTCTATCCACCTCTCCATGGTTTTCCCGGAAGTCCAGTTAAACAAACTCCTCTAAAAATCACTTGCAAGGACAAAGATTTTCTCCAAAGCAAACACACCGAGACAGGGCTTCCTCCCTCCAAGGGGACTACTTTCTTGCTGCAGTGGGCAGACCTGTGTCCCCCACATTGCAGACCTAACCCTGACGGTGACGGTGACCTTCTTTGGAAAAGGGGTCTCTGCGGACGTCATTGGCTTGAGATGAGGCCACACTGGAGTAGGGTGGGCCCTAATCCAATGACTGGTGTCCTTATAAAAACAGGAAAATAGGAGCAAAAAGACACACGGGGAGAGGCAGAGATCAGAGTGAAGGGCCAAGAAATGTCCGGGACTGCTGGCAACCAGCAGAGGCCAGGGAAAAAGCACAGATCAGATGCTCCTTCCCGGCCGAGGGAGGAAACAGCTCTGCTAACGCCTGGAGTCTGGGCTTCTGGGCTCCAGAGCGCTGAGAGAATCAGTTCCTGTGCTGCTGATCCCCCAGCCTGTGACGCTTTGTGGCGACCTCCCCAGGAGACGAGTACACCTGCCAAAAGACAGGTGGCCTTGGCGCTCTTAATTCTCCTACTTGCAGCTTTTGGGTACACAAGCTGGCAATTCCCCCCCATATCCGCATCAGCTGGGGCCAGACGTAGGGGCCGTGTGCGGCAGGGAACTTGAGGGCGAGGCCTTTTGGACCGGGCAGGGGTCCACTGATCGTAGTCAAATGTGCACCTGGACCCCTGGCCACAGCATCCTTCTTCCTTTGACCTCTACCTTCCCATCCGTGACCCCTCAGTCACCCCCGGTGCCCCTCCAGGTGTCAGTGGCCACTGGACGGGGGGGGGAGCAGCCAACCTGGTTCACCTGCATTCCTGCCAGAACCAAAGTGGGGGGTCCCCCGGCCGGGAGCAAGTGACGGCATCTTGGGAAGTGACCCGGGTAATTCATTCATGGGGATGAACTTCCCCAGAGGGAAACAGACAAATGTTTGTCTTGCACTCCCAGGTGTCCGAGAGCAGCCTCATTTGCAAAGTGGGTGTGAAACAGGGGAGGGCGAGTCCAGGCTTTTCCAGGTGTTCCTGGAAGCCCAGCCTGGGTTGGTCCACGGAGCATTCCGCTGCCCTCGGTCTGCTCCCAAGTTCAGCTGCCCAAGATCTCTGGCCAGAGGCTGGTGTTATGGCTTTAACTGCACCCCCCAAATTCATGCATTGACGTCCTAACCCCCACCACCTGCCCTGAGTGCCAGACGTGACCTCGCTTGGAAGGGGGGTCTTTGCAGACGTGATTAGTGAAGACGAGGTCCTACTGGAGCAGGGTGGACCCTGACCCGACTTGCCTGGTGTTCCTATGAAAAAGGGGACGCACGTGCAGACATCCCAGGGAGCACACCACTTGAACGTGGAGGCAGAGACGGGGCGAAGCCGGAGGACCGGGAGCACCGCCGGGAGCTGGAGAGGGGCTGGAAGGAACCAACGCTGCTGGCACCGCATCTCGCACTCCCGCCTGCAGACTGTGGGACAGCAGGTTTCTGTGGCTCAGGCCACCCAGAGTGTGGCTTTGATAAGGCGGCGAGGGAAGGAAGGCAGCGGGTGAGGGATGGCGGGGAGCTCACGGCTGGAGCCCTGAGACGCCGCCGGAAGCCGCGGCCTCCACTGGGGGCGCTGGCGATCCCGGTGCCCGTTGGCTTGGGAGCTCTTGTCCTGGCCAAGGATGGGGACTCAGTTCCTCTGGGGCCATGAAGTGGTGGAAACGAGGAGGCGGGCCAGGCCAGGAGAATCCTGGCAACAGCACTGATTTGATTCACATTCAAAGAGATGCCTCGTGAAGAAGTCAGATCGCTAAGACGCTCCTACCACTCCTTTCCCGAGTTCTGGGCGCACAGGCCCCGTGATGGTCGTGGGAGGAGGGCGTCTTACGCTGCGGCCCTTAGACGCCTCTCCCTTCATTTCCCAGGAGACGCAGAGGGCTGCTCCGTCTTTCACGTAACGGTATGCGTTCCCTGATCGTGTCTGGAGAACACACAGCGGCCTCCACCTGTCTTTGCCTTCTGCACCTCTGGGTAGAGACATGGCCGGGGAGAAGTATTTCCCTATTATAAGAAAAGCTGGGGGTGGGGAGGGATAAATTGGGAGTTCGGGATTAACAGACACACTACTGTATATAAAATAGATGAACAACAGGGACCTACTGTAGAGCACGGGGAGCTATATTCAACACCTTGTAATAGCCTATAATGGAAATGAACCTGACAAGGAATACATATATACGTATAACTGAATCACTGTGCTGTACACCAGGAACTAACACAACGTTGTAAATCAACTACACCTCAATAAAAACTTTTTAAAAATGGTAAGACAGATGGCGAGTGAAATTTGCACTCTGGGTCGGGGAGACACTCGGCCTGGAGGTGCCTGCAGGGACATCACGGGGACTCACATCCCCACCTGGAGGTGGCAGCAGCAAGTCCCCTTAGGGCCCAGTTGGATCGCAAGCCCCATTTGGGGAGAGTGTCTGAAATTTCGAGAGAAGATAGAAGTCCTGCTTCTTTTAGGTGGAACGGCCAAAGTGTTCCATGCTGCCTCCGTCTTTTCCTAATCTGTAACCCGTTCTATTATCCTTCACACGGCTTATGACCACCGGAAAATCATTTTGTCTGCTGTTCACCCCCCCACCCCCCGCTAGAGGTGAGGTCTCCGAGGGCAGGCATGGGGCTGCCATGTTTAGTGCTCATCTCCAGTGTCTGCAATGGTTCTTAGCGCATAGTAGGTGCTCAGTGAATGCCAGCTGAATCCGTGAATCGTCCATCACTGGATACTGTTTGCAAAAATGCAAGGATTTCACGCAACTTCTTTTTCGGTGGAATCATCTCGGGACTGCGTTTGATCATCAGAGGCATCTAAAAACCAGCCTTTTAATTTTTTTTTAAAACCCAGCCCAGAGCCACCGTGGGCACATCCATGCCTCAGGAAGTGAATTTGTGAATGTGTGTGTGAGATGCAAAGAAAGCACAGAGCCCTTTTTGTCGCTCCAGCCCAAAGGGAGGCTGGAATCGACACTTGCCTGCCCTGGTTCTCACTTAACCGCCATCAGTCAGCAGGCTTTTAGCAGAGAATTGCACCTGTGATTTATCTGCAAATCCTTTCGGGTCCTGAAGGAGAGATACTTAGTACACAGCGTACTTTGTCATCGTGTGTCAACCTCGCCTCCACGCGGAGAGCGGCATTACACGATGTAGGAGTGTAATTGGACTGTGCTGGGATCCTTAAATCTGCATTTTCATTTACCCAAAGCCCGCAGCTTTGGGGAGCCATTTGCAACTGACACGAGCCTCTCCAAGGGGGTCAGAGCGCAGAGAGACAAAGGACAGCCAGGAAGCCGCGGAATGCAAACTTTATATTTACAGTCGGTAAGTTTATAAATATAAGTATTACATTCTTACAATCTACAGTGCATTCTGCACGCGGACGGACTCGAGAGGGGGCCGCGGAGGCACTGTTCAATGGAACATCACGCGGGGAAGAATGAGACGGGAGGAGGCGACTGAAAGCAAAGGATTGGCACTGAAAAGGGGTGACAGGCTCATCGCCCCACCAGACCACGAAAGTCAGGGTGGGGACAGGAGCGGGTGGCTTATGGCGGTTGGAGTCCCAGTCTTAGAGCCGGCGGACAGCACCTTCGTTTTGGGGAGAGCGCAAAGGTTGAGGAGGTAAACTGCTGGGGTTTACATGCACCATCTACGGAGAATTCAATTATATGTGTGTACAGAGAGAGACAGAGACAGGGGGCAGAGGGAGAGGTTCAGAGAGACACACAGAGCAAGAGGAATTGGAAAATGAAGGATCTAAAGAGCAGAGAGAGAGAGAAAAGGATGCAAAGGACACACACACACACACACACACACACACACACACACTCTGATTCCACAGCAGGGCCTCCTCTGGGCAGCTCCTTCCTCCACTGTGATGCTCAGCACCGCACCTGCTTGGCAAGCTTTCCACCATCATCTCTGCCTCGGCGCGAGCACGACGAGGGCGTAAGAACCAGCTAGCCTCTCCCCGCTTCCTTTTTACAGGCGTGGCACCTGAGGGGTTCGGGAGCTATTCAAGGGTCTCAAGGGTCCTCCGGATCTCAGGCGGTGTTAACCCCTTGAGGACTGACCTTAGGACCAAACGCTGGCCTCGCCCAGCCCTCTGCCCCGTGTGCTGGTACCCGGGTCCCTCTTGCTCTCCGCGGAGGAGAAGCAGCCTTACGTTCTGCCCGGTTGCTAGTGGGGACGGGCGTCCTGCACGACCCACCTCGTAACACATCCCGAGTCCCGAGCCTCACCCTGTGCCCTCTGCGTGGACACCCGGATTCATCTCAGCAGCCTTGGGCAGCAGACTGGACGGGACTGTCGACAGACCCATCACAGGACAGCCCCCTCTTCTTTCTAGAACAGCAAGGGGAGGGAGCAGCTGGATTCCCTGCGCGCGGCGCTCACCCGCAAAGACCAGCCTCTTTGAAGAAGGACACGTGCGAAGTTCGCCCAGCGGTGTTTCAGTGTCGAGTGTCACCTGGGCCACTCAGTGGGGGCTCACACTGCCCCCCCAGTGCCCACAAGTGACCAACGACTTTCAGAAAGGGGGCGATGTTGGAGAGGAGTACAAATGAGAATAGACAACTGGCTAGAAAAAAAAAAAAAGACTGTTCTTTGAACCCGACTGAAGCTCCGCACTCAGGATGCATTAGTTTACAAATCAAGGGATGCTCGGAACTGCTCAGAGGGTTTCTCTGTGCGAGTCTGTGTTCCTGGCAGCTGGTTACGGAGAGGTCGGTGGCCTGCTTGCTGGCTTGCTCCCTTTCAGTCCTTGTCAGCAGTCGCCGCGGTCTGTCAATAACCCCGCCTTTAGGAGAGAATGATCGCAAAGCACGCCTCCCGAGTGCCGCCCCGCAGACCCAGACTCCGCCCCGCCTGTGCGCCCGGCAGGCGGCGCAGCCCCGGTCCCAGTGACACCGTCCTCCCCTCCGTCCCCTTCAGCCCGGCCTGAGTCTCGCTTCGCCCCCCCGTCGTCTGCAACACTGCATACGGCAGCCGTGTGGGTGTCACGATACCCAAACTGCTTTTATTAGAGAGAGAGAGAGTGAGAGAGGAGGACTGGCCTTTCCCGGACGCTCCCAGAAGCTCAGTGATTCACAACTCGTTTGTCTTCCAGGTTTAAATAAAACCTTCGCACGCGGGATAAGCCTCTCGGCGTCGGCCAGGACGTTGTGCCGCGGAACGTGTATATTGAATCCGACCCGGGGCCTCCCCGGGGAGCCAGGGTCGCTTTCCGGGGCTCCGTGGGTGGTGTCTCCTGACCTTGTCCTGCCGTCTTATTTCTCTGCTGGGGGCCCCGTAAGCCACACGTCCCCAAATTAAAGGCCGAAAGGTGAGTGAGAACCAACGTCAGCGAACGTCCGGCTTACGCATCCCCCTGGAAGCCGTCCGTGTAGTCGCGTGACCCGGCGCACTCCCCGGGGGCCGGGTCCTGGCCGAGCCAGTTCGCTGCGTCCCCCCTGCGCGTGGACACGGCGCTCACGGCGGGGCCCCCGGCATCCGGGGCGATGGCGGTGAAGGTGGTAAATTTCACCCTTTTCCGCTTTGAGGTAGGGGATGCGGGGGGCTCGCTGCGCTGATCCGTGCCGTTGGCGACCGTGGGCCCCGAGGGTCTGAGCAGCTGTCCGTTGATGCCCGGCGGGGCGTCTGCGCCGAGGAGGAACTTACTCTCTTCGAAATCCACGCCCCGGTCGATGGCGGTGATCTGCTCCTCCTGGGAGGAGGCGAAGGTGACGTGACTCTCCAGCAGCTCTGTCCGGTGGCTCAGCCCCACCCAGTCATGGGAGTGGCTCAGCCCTTCCGGCTCCTCGAAGGGGACCTGCTTGTGCCTGTACTTCAGGGCGAAGGTGGCGCAGTTTATGAGGAAGACCAGGATGGCCAGGCCGAAGACGCCCAGCAGAGCGTACATGCCGATTTCCAGGTCGCTCAGCCCCTTGGACGCCTGGGCGAGGTCACTCTCGTCCATCTCCCCGTGGCTTCTGGGCAGGTCCACCTGGGCCGGGAAGCTGGTGAGGTCCACGGGGGTGGTCTGCAGGTGGCCGTCGTCGTCTGAGAGGCTGTCCCGGCCATCACTCCGCCGGAAGGTGGGCTTCTCCGTGGTGGAGCCCCTTCCTTCCATGCGGCCCACGGAAGGGCTGCTGTAGTCCTGTCCGTCTCGACCGCCCCACTCCTGCAAGGGTTTGGCGGGCCTTCTGTCCCTGACATTATTATCCAGGTGCACTCCTGTCCGCCCTGGGTGTCTGCTGTCACTGCTGTTGGGGTTGGCATCGTTCTGGCCAAACTTAACCTTGATGTTGGCCGTTCCCACGGCCAGCACGCTCTTCCGCTTGGATTTCTGGCACGATTCACAGATGACCATTTCGACCTTGACCAGAGCCCCCTGGCCTTCGGACTCAGCAATGATTACCGGCCACCTGAATCTGGGGTCTTGGTGGACGGACACCACCTTCTCATCCAGGGACGTGGCCGTCAGAGAGAAGTCCTTCACGTCGTAAACGTCCAAGGGAGTGACGGAGCCGTCACTGAACTGCACCCAGCAACTGATGGCTGCCTCCTGTCGAAGAACATAAGGACACTCGTCAAAACGGGGGCCCCAAAGCTCATGGAACTCAAAGTCTTAGTCAAGTAAGCACTCCGTAGCAAATTAGTACCACCAGGACGAAGGGAACCCTCGTAAGCAGTGGAGAGACAGGACATTAGACACACCGAAGGCACGAAAGAAAACGAATTCTTGTGAGGATGTGGAACCCAAAGGAAAACAACGGTAAAAGGGTGATGATGAAATGGGCCCAGTCCCAAACACCCGCTCATAAGGTCTGCCTTCTCCCCCGAGGTGTTGAAAGGAAGATGGGTCCCTTCCGCGGGGCACGGGCTCCGTCTGCGTGGTCACGCGCCGCACGTCACAGGAGACGTGCTGGTTATCGGGCGTCACACGTTTAAAGGGGAAATACTTGTGATGCTAGTTTTTTAAGTTGCTTTAATACAGGGTCTCCGATCGTCACTCGCAGCCCAGACGAGAGCCCGCAGTGCGGGCAGGGGCAGCCCCGAGGAGCCGCTGCCTTGGGGTGTGCGCGATCTGCACCGGCTGCGTCTGGGCATCTGGGAACAGGCTCCCACCGGCCTGCGGACGCACTGTCGGCCTGGCGGCAAGGAGCACAACCCGCCGCCCGGAGGGAGGAAGCGCTCCGCTGGGAGCGCCTCCCCTCCCATCTTCCAGCCCAGCCAGCTCGGGGTAATTAGGAGACTGACCGGCCAGGGCCAGGGCACACGCCCATCGTCCTCTCTTGCCTTTTCATCGGTTGCTTGGGACCAACTTGCCTTGGGGCTCGTCTGACCAGGGAGATGGAGGTCACAGACCAGGTGACCTCCAAGCGTTTAATTCCAGTGATGATGTCACTGTGCTTGACAGCCCGTTGCTCCCCACCCCGACCCCGCTGCAGCTCCTGCCCCCTGGAGGACCTGCCCGACCCCAAGCCCAGAAGGGCGCCCAGCCCTAAGAGGCCCGTGTCCCGCCCACCCGGCTACGGCTGGTGGCAGCCGGAGGACGGCTGCTGCCGGGGACACTGACCCCAGCAGCTCTGAGCCAGCCGGCCCCTCCCGCTCCAGTTTGAAACAGGAGAGACAGGACTGAAGCTCTTAGTGGTGGGAAGAGGAATGGGAGCTCCTGCAAAGCTCAGGAGCGAAGCCCTGCTTTGGAGCAACCACAGTGGACCTGCAGAGTCTGGGCACAGCGCTGCTCTGATGAGTGCAGGGGAGTGAGTGAGCCCACTGCCCCCCAGACCCCCCAGGTTCTTACAGCTGGGCCCGTGAGAGTCTCTCTGTCCTGGCTTCTCATAACAAATAATAATATTTATTATCCCATGTCCTTTTAACTTGCTTTGCGTTTCTTGCAACCAAAGAACCCCTGACCGCAACAGTGATAAGTTTTCCCGATGGCATCCAGCCTTTGGAAGAGAGAAGACAGGCTTCTCCAGCTTGACTGGTGGCCTCGGCACCTCCTTCAGCTCAGCCCGTGAACACTGACCTTGTGCGACCTCGGCTTGGACTGGCTGCTAAGCGGAGACCGCCGCCAAGATGGCGCAAAGCCACTGGCCGTGGCCCTGGGCTGCCAGGTTCTCCCGCCCTGCCACGAAATCACAGGAGGCAATTCAGACGCACCCTGGAGGTCTTGAAACTGGAGTGTCGGAGCCCAGCTGCAGGCAGGGACTAAGCTCTGCCCAAACCAGGCGCAGAGCGACCTCAGGGGCACGCGTCTGGCTTAGCGCGTCCGGCATGGGCTAGCTCGGTGGCCGGGTCCTGTGTCTCGTCACCTCCTTGACTCCTAGCTGGCACCACCTGATTTGATGGCCCCAGGAAGATAGGAGGGGGCCTGGGGCTATTTCTCCTTCGCTACCTGTCACTTGCATCCAGGCCGCCGTCCTCCAGCCCCGAGATGAGGGAGGTTTGCCTCTGGAAGGATTCGCCTCCGGGATGGAGACCGTCCACTTTCAAGTGCTTTTTAACCCAGACCCCTGCACACAAAGAGCAGCGTGGAGGGGCGAGGGGCCAGCTAGGACCCGACAGCGGGGCATTCGGGCATGGGCACAGGCTGGGAAACGACTCGGCTCCCGGCGTCCAGGGGCAGGTCCGGCTCGGGCCACTTCCTGCTCGGCCACAGTCCCGGCCTCTGCGGGTGCAAGGGGGCTCCAGGTGCCAGCGTGCCCGCCCAGGGGCAGCTTCCAGGGGGCGCTCCTGGCCGATGAAGGAAGCTGCCCGCAAATCCCGGACGTGGGCTGGAGGCCTTCCAGCCCCCCACGGGGGGACCGTCCCCATTCACGGGGCACAGGGAATCGACGGCTCGAGACCGCTGTCTTGGTTGCTAATCAAAGTTCACCCAGGTCCTTTCTCAGAAATAATGTTTATCCCGCTCTGATGTGAGGCAATCAGATGACATTTCCAAGTGCCCTTTGTTTGGAAATCACTGTATGAAGACACAAACACACAGCACACGATATGTACCCCAACAGGCACACACCCACAACACAGACAATTTACACGACACACGCAACGTGTAGTATACACAGCATGTGTACAACACACACACACAGTGCACACAGCACACACACACACACAACACATACCCACGTGCACACGCGACGCGTGCACGCAGACACCTCCATTAGCACACGCCGGTTTCGAACAAAGAGAAACGGGACCACAACTGACATCACGGCCGGCTGTTACTCCTGCTCTGAGCTTAACAGCACACGTGGCAGCCATCTCCTCCCGTCTCCTTCCGACCCCCCAGACCTGTGACCCCGTTTTTTTGGGCAGGGACTTAGCAGAAGGCTGCGGACCCTTCCTTGGAGTCTGTTCCCGCCCTTACGTCCACCCCACTGCTCCGGGAGGTCAGCAGTGTCCGGAGCCGGGATGCTTGGATGGTGGAGGGACGTGACACAGCCAGGTGACACTTCGTGGGGGGTGGAGCCCGGGTCTCCCGTCTGCAATCCTTCATTCATTGCAAACTTTTTTGGGGGGGCATCTCTGGGGGGCTAGGAAGCCTGAGGCAGAACAGTCACCCCTTTACAACCCCCATTCAAGACGGAAACACTCAATGAGCGACCCCCCCTTTTGCAAGATCCCAAATTAGTGACACCTGATCTCACGTGTGACCTCAGCCCACTGTGCGACCTCTCCTGATGTGTGACCCGCTCAAGGCAGGACTCCACCCAGTCAACAGCCCCACTGACGTGTAACCCAGCTGCACCATGTGACCCCTCCAGAGCCGTGTGACACCCCCCCTGGTGTGCGGCCCCGCCTGCGGTGCCCCAGGCCCCACCCCCACACCTGTTTGGGCCGCTGCAGCAGCTCCTGGGCCACCGCTGTGGCGAAGATGGCCCTGTTGCTCCCCGGGCTGAGCTGCAGGGAGACGGACAGCCCCGTCACCAGCTGCACCCCGAGGTCCGTGATCGCCACCTTCTCGTCCAGCACGGAGATGGTCTTCTCCGCCAGGATGGCGTCGGACAGAGGTGACAGGATCTGAAAGGCAGAACCGACATAGCGAGGAAAGGCTCCCTGCTGGTCCCGAAGTCCCTCCCACGGCACAGACGCTGCTCGGAGCCGGCGAGGGGTGGGGGCCGACGGAAGAGCCAGAGAGAGCAAAAACGAGTCTTTCCCACTACACCTGCTTCTAGCAAATGCAGGCTTGGGAAAGTGCAATGCATTTTTTTTAAGTAACAGCACGAGGGTGTCAAGGAGAGAACGGCGTGGGACTCGGCAGCCCGGACCCCGCGTGCAAATAAACTCCACCACGCACCGTGCACAGAACGGACGTTTGCATTCGCCCGAGGACTGACTTTGATTCTTCCTCAGCGTGGACCATTCCTGCTGTCACTTAGCGCTCTTGCTGACTCTACTGTTCCTTATGTGTTGTTTAAAATTATTTTACTTAAAAGAGTTGTTTTAAAAAACTTCATAGTGTCAAAGAAAAATGGTTTTGACACGCCAGTTTGACATGGCGTTTCTCTCTTATACGCACCATCACCAATTACCAGGTGCACTCAAAGAAGAGACGGTGGGTCCGTGTACCACCTAAGTCGCCCTGTGCGCCCCAGGAGCTCACGCTCCACACTTCGGGGAGCCCCGAGCCGTGACACTCAGTTGCATTTTGGAATATCAGCTCACATCCTCTGATAAACTCAGCTGCGAGTCCGACCCCAGGTGCCAATGGCCCAAAGTCTCCTTTGCCTCTGGACACCTGTGATGACTTAGGGGCTGAGGCTCACGTTCAGTGTGGACCCTGAAGAGGAGACCCTGCTTCGGAAGAGCATCTGTGTAACTGTGACTGAGCAGGACCCGGCGGGACAGATTTCCCCCCTCCCAGTGTCCTCTGCCTGCCTCCTGTCTGAAGAAAAACTTTAGCCAAAGAATAAATTTAATCAGAGAAAGGAGAAAATGCAGAAACAAAGGGAAGCAGTCAGGCAACACAGAATAACAGTTCAGCCATTACACAACGTCAAGGACCTTTAGTTCCTCGTCAGGGGCTGGAGAAATTATTCTGAGCCACATCCTTCGAGCTGTTTTGTAGGTACTAAAACCCCCACCAGTGGAAGACATGACCCGCATGATGACCAGACTACAGCCATCACATAGGCTGCTTCAGCTGCCACCGTTCTAAGAACTGGCCTCAAGGAAGTGGGGACAAGCCCACTCTGGAGGTGAAGGTTAACTGTACTTAAAAAATGCAAGAGGACACTGTTTGGACCACTGCATGACCTATTTCAAGATGACTGTCAGAGCTGACTGTGCAGTTCTGCACATTATCCCCTCCCTCGCCTTTGCACCCCTGAAACTCCCCTTTAAAATCTCTTGCCCCCAATGGGCAGTGGGGGGGGGGGTTGGCTTTTGGACATGAGTCCACCTTCTCCCCAGGCTGCCAGCCTCTAGGACAGACAACCTTTCCTTTCCTACCAACCCTTGTCTCTCGAGCACTGGCTTTTGAGCAGCAAGTAGCTGGACCTGAGTTTGGAGACAGTCACCTCTCCTTCTCCCTGCCCCTCACTCGAGGCACTCAGACTCCGGGCAGAGGTGAGGCTAGCGAGAGTCCTCGCCTCTGGGGCTCTCTTACCTGGATGGTGGTCATCCCAAGCTCCTGGCCGATCAGGACTTGTCCCCCGTGCAGCCTGGCGATCCGGGGCCCCTCCACCTGCATGAAGTCATTCACCAGCTCCGTGATGTCCACCTGCCAGTCTGAGCCCAGCAGGTGGGCCAGGTGGCCTGCAGGGCCCGCTGCCTCAGCCACAAACTGAGTCAAGACCCGCACCATGGCGTGCTGGTACTGGAGGGCACAGCCTCGGCCCCTCCTCTCATCTTCATCCTCTTCCTCGCTGTCCCGAGCTGGCCTGTCAAAGGGTTGGTTCAGTTTAACAGATGCCGATTTGTTGGGTCAAAGGTGGGAGGCTGGGGGTGGAAAGGAAAGAGGGCAGGACCCTTGTCCTCGGGGTGATCACAGCCTGGGGTGGGCTCAGCCAGACACGCAGGGGTGATACTCAGAGTACTTGACCACCGGTACGGCCCGAGTGCTGACGAGTCAGAGTGGGTGGGTGTGGTCAGCAGAGTTCGAAGGTGTCCCCCGTGGTCCTCACCTCCTGGTCTTCACTGAGTGAGATCCCCTTCCTTTTTGCACCTGAGCTGGACCTAGTCACTTTCTTCCAACAAAAGGTTACACCAGAAGTCACGGGATGTCTCTTTCAAGGTTAGGTTTGAAAAGACTATGACTTCTGCCTTGCTCGGCACCCTCTCCTTGAGCCCCGAGGAAGCCAGCTGCCATGTGGTGGGCGGCCCTGTGGAGACATCCCATGGCTAGAAACTGTCAGTGGCCTCTGGCCAACAACCGACGGGGAACTGGGGCCGTCAGCCCAATGGGAGCAGCTGAGGTTGGCCAACAACCTCGTGAGCTTGGACGCAGATCCTTCCCCACACGAGCCTCGAGATGAGACCTCAGCTCCAGCTGACAGCTGGACTGCAGCCTGGAAGAGACACAGCTAAGCCCTGCCTGGATTTTCTGATGCAGAGAAACTGTGAGATCACGCAGATTTTTCTCTTAAGCCAGTTGGTTGGGGGATAAGCCATTAAATTATGTAGCAAGAGATCACTGACACTATAGGCTATGGATGACCAGTACAGCCCTGCAAACCAGCACACGAGGGCGGGGAGTGCGTAACTCAGCGAGGTGCTACGTGGGAGTCACCGTAGAAAGGGCGGGGATGGCTTGGCCAGGAGGCGGATGTTCGTTGCGCCCTCAACACCTGATGCCTTCCGTGCAGGCGGCCCCTCTCAGCACCGTCACGGTCTCCGTCAGAAGAGCCGCCCGCCTCTCGCAGTAGTTCTGTTGCCGTGTCTGAGCTGGGCAGTCGTGACGGCACCAGACGCGGCCAGCTCTTGGGTGAGGCTTTCCCTGCAGCTGCCTGCCCTCAGCAGCATCGCTCATCACTCTTAACTCATCCGTTCTCCCAACTCAACATCAGAAACCCCGGTGGTTAAGAAAAGGATCATGGCTGAAACCGTCTTCCAGCTGCACAAGGGACCCAAGCCATCATTCCTGAAGCCGTCCCCTCTGCCAGGGGCCACAGGGACGAAACGGGGTGGACGTCCAAGGGGAGGAATATAAAATTAGCCCTCAGGTAAATGCCACTTCTCTGCTCCCTGCTGAGTACCCAGACTCCAGGAATATTTCCTCGTCTAATTCTGCACACGCTCACCTTTGACCTCCTAGGGCTGACTTTCATAGGATTCCTTAATTAAGCACAGGTTTCTCTGAGGTGACAAAACCTCTGACCAAAGAGCCTGAGCTTTTACAGTTGTCTTTGTACCCGATGCCCATTTTGTCGCTTGATGTGGATGGTGGAGACATCGCTCCATCAAACACGTCAGAGTGATGCACCAGGCACACAGGTGACCAGCCTCAGACTTCACCTCCCCAAGGGAAAGAGATCTCAGAGCTTCTGGGCGGGGGGCACCAGGAGACGGCTCAGGTCAGGCAGCACCTGTTCAGATGTCTCTCTGGTGGACGACTGTTGCTCACGCCCTCCCAGAGTCAATCCTCCCCTCTGTGTTGGTTCAGGCAGGCTCGACCTCTTTCTCTAAGCTCCTCTGGCTCCAGCCAGGGGACTGTGGCTGAAGCCTCCTCGACCGACCAGTGTATTCTATCTCCTCGGCTATGGTGATTAGATCAGGGATGGGGCACACAAGCCGAGTGAGGGTAAGACCTAACTCCAGGGCTTTTGCTGGAATTACGGGGGGAGCGAGGATGTCCTTTCTGCAGAGTTGCAGAGAAGACAGAGTCCAAGTCTGGAACCCGGTGAGAGAAGCCTGATAGAGGACAAAGCCAACGCGAAGCAAACCAGAGCCGAGAGATGGAGAGAGACCCCGTCTCAAGGGTACCACCGAACCCCCCCGCATCAGTTCACGCCTGAAACGAGCTACCCTGTAAGTTTCCACTTTCAGCCTAAGCGCACCTGCTGTGGGTTTCTGATCGGAAGTCTTGACCAGCACGCTCACCTCTTGTTGGAGACGATGGGGACCCGCCAGCCCTTGATCTGGTTGAGCTCGGTGTCCGAGACCTCGATCTGCAGGGGCAGCCGGGGGACCCACACCGTCATCTCCAGGGGGCTGTGCAGGTGCTGGTAGGTGAAGTTCACCACCACGTTCACCTTGCCTCTCACTTCCTTCCCGTTGACAAAGACGTAGTCACACCTGTCCGAAACCTGTGAAGAGGCGAGAGAGGGTGGGGGACGCAGGCGTTTTTATCGTAAACCATGGAGAAAGGAAAAGCGAGAGAGCGCGGAGGAGGAAAGAGAAGTATTTCTTTCCCTTTTCTGTGGCTGTTTCGAGGTCCGGACGGTGGGGAGTGGGTCTGAAGGTGCCCGCTGGTGTTTGCTTTCCGATACTGCAGACGCTGTAACGACGGATGCTGTGGGGCCCGCCCCCTCCCCTGGGGTCTCTTGCACTGGTTGGGGGCACTCATCCCCACGTGCTGCAGGGGCTCTGCTGACGATTTATGCTGGGTCTCTCCCCTGGGAGGCCGCCCTTAGGCGCTGGAGCTGCACCCGCAGACTTACCTGGGTTCCACGCACCTCGCACCCCACCTCTCCGCCCCGTGACTTCCTGGCTTGCCTCAAGGAAGGATAAACTGTGCGTGTGTGTCACTACCCAGAGCTCCCCCGGGGCTCAGGCAGAGGAAGGCCATGTGTCACCAAAGCAGGGGGCCGCACTGCTACTACTCTTGGTTTTGGGATTCCGGCCCCCAGATCTGTGAGAGGAGGAAGGAAGTGACCCAGCCAGAGGCAACCTGCGAGGACAGCCCCGGAGAGCTAACAGACCTCCCCGCCGAGGCCCCGGCCAGGCCGGTGAGTCTGCATTCTGATGGACACCCCGGCTGACTCTCACTTAGACGGACAGCTGGCAGCCACGGGCGGAGGGCTCTCGGGGCCCAGGGCAGGAGGAGTCCTGTTACCCTCTCGCTGCACAAAGGACCAGCTGATCCAAGGAGCTTCTCACGAACATGAAATCCGCCCCCATCTGTTCTCAGAGTCTCCGGCTTTGATTTCATCTTCTAAGGTGAATGCGAGCCGATTATGGAGACCCTCCCTCCCTCTCAACCCCTCAACAAAAGCCCAGCTTTCCCAGCGGCTTTGGGCTCGAGGATTCTCTGCTCCACGCCCGGCGATGCCGCGCAGTAGCCCTTACGAGGCCAGCGCGAGTGCTCTTGAAAACACGCCTCTCAGACGCAGCCCTGCGGTGCCGGTGCTGACTCAGCATCACCGACTCGACGCCCTTATTCCCCGCCTCCGAAAGTGGTGCTGCGGGCAGTGTGGGCGTCCTGCTAAGTGAGAGGGGCCCACCTGAAAAGGCTGCCTGCCATGTGGTCCCAACCCTGCGACCTCCTGGGAAAGACAAAACTCTGGAGACAGTCGAGCGATCAGGGGTCAAGGGGGACGGAGGGATGAAGGGCAGGGCACGGAGCATTTTCAGGGCAGGGACACTGTCCCCGTGTGATGCTACAATGGCGGATCCGTGTCACTGGGCTTTGGCCAAAAACCACCAAAATTTCAACACAGAAATTTCACCAAAAGTGAACCCAAGTGTGGAAGCTATGCCCTTAATATTAATTAAGTATCAAAACTGGCTCAAATCCCCCCCAGTGTTTATGACAGTAGTTAGTGCACCCCAGGCACTGCTCTAGGGGCTTTCTTGTTGTATTTAATCTTCCAGCAACCGCTGGAGGTAAGGATTGTTGTGATGACGTTGTGAGAGAGGAAGTCGAGAGGGCATCGAGAGATCTGGCAGGTGGTCTGGGGTCACAGCTGGGACCACCAGCACCCCAGTTCCTGGGGCTGTATGTCAGGCCCTGGCCCCCGAACTCCCACCCAGAACACATAGGTTAGCTCCGAAGTGATGGTCTGATCCCAGACTCCGTTGCCAAGCGGAGAAACACTTCTATCCATAAGGATGGGTCTCCTCTCAGCGATTTTTTAAAAAATTCCTAGAGCTTTGTCACACATCACGAATGTTTCATATTGGCTTTTCGAGTCTGAGTACATACCTCATTGGAGATTTTCTTTTTAACTTTCAATTTTTTTTTTGGTATAAAAGAATGGGAAGTTGGTACAGACTCATGGTTCAAAGGCCAAACAGCACAGGAGGAAGCAAGTGCGGTGAGAATTAAGCCCCTCGCCCTTCCAGCCGCGGTTCCCCTGCCCCCCACTCCCCACCCTGAAGGTAACCATCATGACCAGTCTCCTGTGCAGCCTTCCAGAAGAGTCCGTGTATATACAAGCATTTGAGTACATATTTTCTTATTTTTTTTAAAAAAAGATGGTGGCCACTGTTCTGTGCTTTTCCCTTAAAAGTAGAGCTTGTGGGAGGTTCTAAATCCTTCTCAGTAAACTTCAGGTTTCTAGCACTCAGAAGTGTAAGAATGAAAGCCGTTCTTTTGAAGATGGGGGGTAAATGGAAAACAGACACCAGCGTTCTTGTAAGCACAGGGGAGACACAAGAAAGGTGTTTGGAATCAGGAAGCATCCCGTGCAGCGGGAGGACCCGGCGGCCTTGGGACGCGTGCTCTCAGCCCCCGCCCCGAATCTCACGGCCCGCCCCCGGGGGAGGGCCGTGCACCCTTGTCACCGCCTGCCGCTCCCCCAGGACGGCGCCCTGACTGCTCTGGGTCCCAGGGGCGCAGGAGCTAGGCTGGCCCACGGCCCGCTGGACCTGCTCGTGTTCTCTGATACCCTCTGCGTTCAGGGACCAACCCCGGAACGAAACAGTGCTGCTGCCAGTTAACATGAGAGCAAAACAGACTTTTGACATCAAAAGATCATTGGTGCAATGCCCTGGAATGGGACAGGCCATGGAGCGTGTTGCATGTCCTGGCCACTCCAGGTCACCAAGCTCGTCGCCCCTGCCCTAAGCGCTCTGGACGTGGCCGGGTGCGACAGCTCACGTCCGAGGGCGCCGGGGAGGAAGAGACCTCAGGAGGGCTCCCAGCACGTCTGCTTTGCTGCTCAGATGCTCCGGGACCACCCCCTGGGCTCTTTCGGGTTCACTGAAGGCCAAGCCAAGAGGTCCTTTGCTGGTTTCCACAAAGGATCCCCTCACAGGAGGTTTCCCAGAAGCTGTTAAATTTCCTGCAGATTCTCGGGTGCCGGGGGAGGGGCTCCCGTCGCCCTTCACACGCCCTCACACCTGTGTCCTCACCTCCGCCCCCCCCACTCCCCCAGCTTCATCACAAGCTTCGTGCTCACCTGGCCCCAGGAGGACCAGTTCCACCCACAGCCCCGACCTCCGTGTCTCACCTGGACACACAGGGACTTCTCTTTCTCAAAAAGCTGAGTAATAACTTACGACCCGGATGGGCACACATCTTACCCGCACAGCTCAGCACATGCTTAACACCTGTCGACACCTGGACAGCCCTCCAAGCCCCAGCCACGCGCAGCCACGCGCAGCCTCCCAGAGTCTCCCTCGCCCCTCCTCTCCATCATCCGCCGCCCGTTAGCCATGGTTTTGGCTTTTCTCCCCACGGAGCAGTTGCGCTCATTCCAGAGCTCCGCAGAGAAGACACGGTACCACTTGTCCTCGCCGCTTTCCGGCTTTGCTGTCACCTCTCAGCTCTGCGGGCTGTGTCCACGCTCACGGTCCCCGACGAGCAGCGCTTCACTGTGTGATTCCCTCTCCTGTGGGTGGGCGTCTGGCTCCTTTCCAGCCTCTGGGGATCATGTGATGCGGCCACGAACGTTCTTGTACACAACTTTTGATGCTCCACGCCTTCATTTTTCTTGGTGGATTTGCTCAGTTTTGGACAAACCTAAGTTTCAGCGCCGGCACCTCCCTTTCTCTCTTGGCCGGTAAATGCAATTTCTGCTCCAGGAGGAACTCTGGTGCTGGCTACTGGTGTAATTAGACGTCCCCATCCTGTTACAGTGGAGTGGCTGCGGCTGTAAGTCATCCTAAGAGGCCGACGAGAGGATGGGCCGTTTATCTTTGGGATGAAGCACATCCCAACCAGGCTGGCGGAGAGGCGGGGACGGCTGGCGTTTATTCATGACGCTTCCTGCTTTTCTGTTGGTTCCCAGGGAGCGATAACGCGACCTGGTTCAGAAATAATGGGACCGGTTCCTGGAACTGTGCTCATTTCTAGAGGGATGACGTACCTTGACATTTGAAAACACCAGACCCTCTATTTAACACTCCTCTGAGACACTATCTCTGAACAGAAGTTGTATGTGACCAGACAAGGTGAGGGCCACATCCTGGGAACTCGCTCTTTCCATCCTCCCAGAACTTAGCAGGAGACCAGCTCAGTGGGTCTGCGTTTTGCCAACAGAAGAATAGAGTTCTTCCAACTCAGGGCCTCTTAATCTTGCTGTGATAAAGAAAGTTAATTTTTTCTCCTTTAATTTCCAATCCAGCCCAGATGAAGTTTTGTAAAATACAGTAAAGGTGAGTTTGGAGGATGCGATCACGCTGAGTGGCTAGAAGCCTTCCTCGATGCTTATGCTTGAGTTCGCACAGGTCTCGCTGAGGACGGGGAGCAGACAGTTTGTGGACCTCAGCACCTACGGGGACCACCCTGTGCACCTACTCACAGCGCCGTGAGCCGACCAAGTCTAAAAACAAATGATTCAAACGAACTTACCTACAAACCAGAATTAGACTCACAGGCATAGAGGACACACTATGGTGACCAAAGGGGCAAGGGGGGAGGGGGGGAAAATTAGGGGTTGGAGATTAGCAGACACACACTATATAAAGTAGATAAACAACAAGGACCTGCTGTCCAGCACAGGGAACATAATCAATATCTTGTAATAACCTATGAAGGAAAAGAATCTGGAAAAGAGCATGTATGTATGTGTATGACTGAATCACTTTGCTGGACACTTGAAACTAACACGGCACTGTGAAGCGACTACGTTAACAAAAAGATAAATAAATAAAATAATAAAATAAAATCAGCCCAGGCCAGACAGACAGAGGATTTCAGTGCACTGATATCAGTACCTATCATTTTTCTCCATATTTACATCCATGTACCCTTATTCACGTAAATGTCTGTGACCTCTATTTCGGTGGCATTCCAGAGCCAATTGAAAAAAATCTGTGGGCGGTTCTGAGACGCTGGGGACATGGCTTCCTCTCTGTTGTCTCTGTGTCTCCCCTTTTCCAGCCCGATCCTGCCTGCAGTTTCCGGCCCCCGGACCTCTCGTCCCGCAGAGTTCCTGGAGCACTTGGACGGATATGAGGGAAGGACAGATGCGTACGCAGCAGTGAGAAGGATGCTACAGTGATACCGTTCTGTCCCCGTTCAATTAGTGCAGATAACATCTCGTGTCCAGGCCCCACTCACGGCTGCCGGCATCCCCTCCTCCAGGCAGGCACTGGGCCGACGGGAGAACAAAATCCGCCCGCACGATCGGGGTGCTGCGGGAGTGACTGCACCACGACACGTCCGCGTTCGGCAGGAACTCGTGTTAGGGACTGAATTAACGTTCCTTGAATCCCCACGGGGTTCTCCTTCAATCCGTGCTTCAAGGGTCCGATAAAGTGAGCCGGAGCAGAGCGCTCCCCTCTGCCTTACTAGCGCTAAAATTGTACATTTAACAAAGAGCTTTTCTCTTCATTATGAGCATCAGGGAATTACCAGAGAGGGCCAAGTCCTACATGAAGTGGGGGGGGGTCACAAGCGCTAACAGAGCTGTCACTGGAACGCGGGATGCCGAGAGCCGCTGGGAGGATGTCGCATCTGTGGTGATTCCGGGGCGTGTGGCACCCTGCAATGGGGGAGGACATCAAAGAGACACAGGGGATGCATTTGAACTACCTCGATGGCTTCAGAGAAACATTCAGAGGAAAAGCATCTGGTGCCGAAAGCATCTGCCCATCAATCGTGGAGGCCGGGGATAGGGGGACTCCTAAACGAATTAACACATTTGCATCGAGGAGGACCTATCATGCTACATGTACCAAAGCACACATTTCCTTGATTAAGGTTTTGCTGTTTCCAATCACTCACACCCAAAGAGGGCTTTTTCTCCTCACAAAAAAAGACCAGGGCCTGGAGTGGGGCACTGCACCGACCAACGCGTCCTGCCTCCTCCTGCCAAATGCCTCCCTGGCCTCCCCGGAGCAGCGGACGCGAATTACGTGACAGCGGCTGAGACCCAGCAAAGCGGCAGATGTGGGGAGACCTGGCCAGCGCCCGTGGCTTCCAGCAGGTCCGGAAGCTTCCCCAAGAGCCAAATTTTGGTCCTTCCTCGTCTACAAATGAAAGCAAATAAGCCGACTGCACGGGAATATTGGCCGTTTAAGGAGACGTCAACAACCTGCGCTCCAGGCATCTGCTAAATATTGGGGCTTTTGAAAGCACTTCTCTCTCCTTTACCTCAGATTTTTGGCCAGGTTGAAAGCAGAAGCTTTCTCAAGCCAAGAAAGAAGTGATGAATCCCACTGCAGCGGAACAGATCTGGGCCTGAGTGGGGCGCCCAAGTTTCTGAATGAAGATGTGAGGCGAGCACGTCGGGGAGCAAGGCCAGCTGGCATTTCGGGTCGGACACCTCTTGAGCTCTGTCGCACATGCTCTCGCCTGGGTTCTAGCCTCCGTGGTCGCTGCTGGACCCAGCGTCCTGCAGGTGTGGCTGCCAGTGCCCTGCCTGGCTCTGACCATCTCTTCCTCTCTGCCTGGAGGCTTTTCTCTGGCTTCATGAGCACCTGGAGGAACCTGTGCTGGGGTAGCTCAGGATAGAGGAGTTTCCTGGGATGTGTGGGACTTTTGGCACTCAAACTGGGGCAGCCCTGGGCAGACCAGGACAGCTGGTCACCTTCTGCTCGGCCCCGTGGACGCACAGGCACATGTGGAAGTGGACGGGCGCTAAGAACCCTGGACGCCCGTTGACCAGTGCAGGGCAGGAGCCGGCGGTGGGGAAATACTCTTCTTCCTGGGCAGACAGTTCTCAGGTGCCTTCTGCCTGCCCCATCCCAGGGTCCTGAGCAGGACTGAGCTCCGTCGTGCACAGCTTACAGATGTATAGATCCTCACGGGTGCTTCCCAAAGCCTGTTTCTTGGGTTTACTCTCCAAGATGAGGTACACGCATACACATTCAAAAACCAAAGCACTTTTTTTGTGGCGGTGGCGGGAACTGGAAAAACACACTTTCTGCAGTATTTCTGAGCACTGTGGTGCTTTGCTGTGGTGTGCACCTCTCCGCCACACTTCGGTCTCTAGGAAGGAAGTGTGAGTTCCTCCAGCTGCCAAGAGAGCTGCTGGAGGGTGGCCCTCAGGTGTCAGTCCTCTGGGGGGTGGCTCCAGCTGAAGAAAGCCACCTCAACCAAGGTGGCTGTCTTTCCAGGGATGTCTACACCTGGTGACTGATCGGCGGGGGGCACAGAGGTCCAGCCTCCTCGCTCCAACCCAGGACAGCTCCCAGGGGCCATCCCAGCCCCAGGGCCCCTGTGGGGTCCCCTAAGCCCCCCTGGGGGCTGCATTGCACTCAGCCTCTCCCTCCTCCCCACTGTGCTTCTGTCCCCTCCCTCCTACAAGTGCGGGTCCCCAAGGAACATCCTGCAGACTAAGCTCCATCTCGGGGTCTGCTTCAGGGGTCCCAACCTGCTACAAGCACTTTCTAGAGTGTTCTGGATGCTTGAGGTACAACAGTTAAAAAGTCCCATCTTCATGGAACTTTATTCTAGGAAGGGCTACAGACAGGAGCCAAAGGAACAAACAGATTCAGAGCGATCAGCAAGTGCTGAGTGTCGCGAACCACCGCACAGCACACTGTGGAAATTAGCAAGAGCGTCACACCTGCGGGTTATCCCGGACGGGCGCTTAGATGCCTGCTGGAGCTAAGACCGTGGGGCTGAGCCCACAGCAGGGTTCGCCACCCATCAGAGTCATCCGAGGGACTTTCCAAATGCTGGCTCCCAGGACCCACGCCCAGAGGTCCTGATTCAGTGGGGCAGTGGTGGGGCCCAGGCATCAAATCAGCATTTTAACTGCCCCCGAGGTGTTTTCATGTGCGGTCGGGTTGACTCCAGCCACCCAAACATCCATGCAGCGGATCCACGTGGAAGATCGTGACACACAGATAACAGAAGACACTAACGGAAAAACTAAAACACAAACGGTGTCTTATACATGCAATTCCGTATGGAGACAGGCATGCGTATTGCACACGTGGCTGAGTAAACACGTACGTGCTCTCACACGGAGCACGTAAGGGAGGTTTCCGGACTCCGGTGCATTTTCCTGATTTGGGGGTTGAAAAATGACTGCTTTAAGAAAAAAACAAGCACCCGTCTATAAGAGATTCTCCAAAAAATTTGCAGATCACAAGCATGGATCAGAATCCAACATACTCAAAACATATTTAGTGGCAAACTCATGAAAAAGGGTTCATCAAGCAATGGTGACGACGTTATGCTTAAATACCATCCAGCTCTATTTCCCTGAACGTGTGTGGAGCCCGTTAGACCCCAATAACTCTTTCTAATAATTAAATTCCTACTGAAGGTGCACAGTCTTTGCTCTTGGACACTTTCAATGAAATAACCCAAATTAAAAGCAAATATTTTCTTAATATTTCCAAACTTTTTGCGGGAGGACAAACACCAAACGTTTAGCCAGGCTTCGCTCGAATGATTTCAAATTTAGCCACCCCAAATTATTGAAATCCAGGCTGCCAAGATTCATGGGCACAAAGTAATTATCCTCTGTTTACAAAAGAGTTGAATTCTTGGTTTTATCCTCCCCCTCACTGCTGTTTTTATTTGCAGTGGGTGATTTAAAAAGCATTTTTAAGAGAAAGAAAAGCTGGTGCGATCAATTGCTCTTAAACGTTTTCCTTTAACTATGTTTGCCTGGAATCTGTTTGTAAAATAGCAGAAAAAATATATACATATATACAGATATGTGTGCATATATTATATGTAACATATCATATACATATATAAGAATAATTGTAATAATTATATTCATAATTATATAGCATAATTATATAATTATAAGAATATAAAATACATATGTAAATTCAATATACTTAAATATATAAATTATATTAAATATAAATGTTATAAATATATAATAGTGTAATTACAATACAATCACAACATATCCTATATGTATAGAATATACAAGATCTATCTATAGATAAATCTTAAGTTCCTAAACTTATAAGATTCTGTCTTGAGCAAATAGGAATACGTCCTCATATGTAGTAGAATTTTTAAGTAAATGACGAGTGATTGTGTCTCTGGTTAATTAAAAGCGATGGTTTCTATTTTCATAGACTTTTCCTATAGAGAAGAGGTTTGTCCCGAGCATCTCTGGAGGCTGCAGACAGACCAACAGAGCATTGGGAACTGGAGTGGGACATCACTGGTTCTAGGCTAGCTGGCTGTCCCAGGCTGCCGTGGTCCTTCTGGGGAGGTGACCACAGGGTGCGTGGCTGACGACAGCCTCCAGGTGCTGCAACTTGGGATCTGATGCTCCGTGTTCAAGCGGAGACCTGCCTCTCCCTCCGCGGCTTCTACCCGACGGCTGAGGGCGGAGGTGCTGCCTGGCTGAGCGCCCCAGGGGCAGCCTTTGCTCCAGGGACCCCTGTGCCTTTGCTGAGACTCTCTGAACTATGCTGAAGTCGGAGGCGCCTCCTACCCCATCTGCCTTGCTCCCCACTCTCCTTTCACAGACAGCCGACCTACATCTTTCTTTCTTTGTAGTAAGAATGCATAACCTGAGACCTACTTTCTTAAATTCTCCAGTGCACAGAACAGTCTTGTTAGCTGCAGGGATGGTGTTTACAGATCTCTAGAATGTATTCATCTTGCATTACTGGAACTTTACATCTGTTGAACAACCCTTCCATGTCCTCAAATATCCATCGGTGGATGAAAGGATAAAGAAAAGGTGGTATATACAAATGGAGTATTATTCAGTCTTGAAAAAGGAGTCGTCGTGCCATATGCAAGGACAGGGGTGGACGGGAGGGCACAGGCAGACCTCTGTCTTGATCTGAAGACTTCTCTGCCTTTGTCCAGCCCCCTGCTCTTCATCTCCATGGGCAATTCTTCCAGTAAATCACATCAATGTTCAATTCTGACATGATGTCAGCTTCCCCTGGGACCCAAACAGCCACATAAGCTGGGTCTGGTTACGGTGATGGTGGTGAAAATCAGGTGTTTCTGTCTCTCCAGCATTTATCCCTACTCTTCTTTTCAGATCCTCCTCTTTACCCCACATAGACAGTGGCTTTGAAGTGAGGTGGATCCTCTGTCTCCACATAGGCACATGGCTCAGGACTCACAGAGTAGAGCAGCTCATTTCCTTGAAGTCTTCAGTTCGCTGGAGGAGCAACTGGCTGATAAAAGTTGCGTCCCGGACATTTGATGGAGTTGTGGGCACACAGGCATGCTCTTTCCTGTAGGGCTATTAAGCTGGAAGAAGGCAAACTTGGAGCTGTTGGAAACCATCTTTGCCACCTCAGAGGAGAGCCTGCCTGAGAAAGGAGCAGGTACTGAGAGAAGCAGAGCCTCATGGTTGCAAAATGGCTGCGTCACCTCCAGCTGCAGGCCTGCACTCCAAGTAGGAAAAAGAATGACGCAGGAAGGGGTGCAGCCTGTACCAGGGAAGCAAACAGTCCCAGAACCCATCAGGTTATCTCCTGTTGTCCAAAGGGTGTCACAGAGCCACTGGCACTTCAAAAGAGTTTAAAAAGGTGGGACCAAGAACACCAACCTGCTCAAGATGGCACTGTCAAAAGAAGGAAAGAGGCTGGTACCCTGTTATCATCACTGAACAGCAGCACCGGCTCTGGCCTCTTTCCTCTGGGCCCCTTGCCACAAGTCCAATAGCAAAAATAGAATTTTGTTTTGGTTTGGGGTATGTTGCTGTTGGCAGACAACATATGTATGTACATGTATGACTGAAACACTGTGCTGTTCACCAGAAATTGACACAACATTGTAAACTGACTAGACTTCAACCAAAACAATTTTTTTTAAATTTTAAAAAATAAAATAACTTATGTGAATCCCCCCTAAAAGAAAGTAAATGTGGCAAGAAAGCAGGCTGGAAGTTTTTTTATCTCTGAACCAGCAATGAAAACAAAGAGCAGAAACCATTTGACAAACAGAACGTTCTCACGTTGCCATAGTTCCTCAACACAGAGGCTGGAGACCACGACGCATGGTGACAGGAAACCCATTCTTCAGCCTCTGCTGTGTCTCTAATCGTAGCGCCCACACCAACGACCCCACCTTCATTCTGATGACAAAAGGCGGTTCCCAGACTTAACCTTGGATGCTGGCTTCCGGGGCTGGAAGCCGCAGCCCTGACTGTTTTAGTAAGAGCACATTAAAACCCTCTCTTTGCCCAAACACTGAAATGTTTTTTTGTTTGGTTGGGTTTTTTTTTTTTTTTTTTTCAGTATTACCTGAAACCTGCAGGGAGCAAGAAAGATGGGTCCCAGTGGACAGTTAGGAAAACAGGGAAGGGAAAAATATATCAATTCTCCAAGGTCCTGCAGAAGGAAGTTTGATGTTTCCTGGCGCAAACGATGGGGAGCGTGACTCTCAAATTCTTTCTCTTCCGGTAGAATTTCTGGCTCCAAGAAGGTGTGTGTGTGTGTGTGTGTGTGTGTGTTGGGAGATTTTTTAGTTGCTATTACGTGCAATGCTGATTTTCAGACTTTTCAACCACCCCGGTTAGAACGGCCACTTAACCAATCAGACCCCAGCCATAAGCCATCAGTTCAGCAATCCTGCTGAGCGTCCACGCTGGTCACAAGGCAGACCCAAAGAGATGAGGACAGCGGGAGAGAAAGGAGGCTCACTGACCCGACCATTCCGCCGGCCGCTGGTGGATCACGACACACCAAAAACCACATTTCAAATCTTGTCTCTGCGGCGAAATGTTGCCTGGTCAAACATATGGTTGGTTACCGCGCAGGCTGCGTGCCCCTGATCTAGTATATTTTAAAGTCTGCAGAGATACATGCATTTTCAAACCTGCCGTGAACTTTCCCCTGTCTTTTGTTTATCAGGGTGTTATTCACATACCAGAAAAGCCACCAGTACGAAGCATACGGTCTGATGGATTTTGGTATTTGCGTGCAATCATGAGACCACCATCACAATCAAGATAGGGAACCATCCTCCACCCTCGGTTTCCTGGGGTTCCTTAGATGTGATTCTCTGCTCCCACCCCTGGCGGCTACACATTTCATTTCTCTCGTCGTGGTTTTTTTCCTCCGCGGAATTTCATACAAGTGGACTCTTACAGCATGGCATCTTTTATGCTTACTTCTTTCATGCAGGATAATGTTCTGGAGGTTCATCCGTACCGCCGCAGGTAACAATACAGCTCACTGCTTTTCATCCTGACCCTAACCCTAACCCTTTTCATCGCTAAGAAGCATTCCCTCCTACGTGCTCTGCTTTGATTAAAAAAAGAGAGAGAGAGAATTTGTTGATTCCAACACTTCTGGATGTTTGGAATGACCACAGAGCCAGGGCATCTGGTGCGGCTTTTAACTGCCTACGGCTTCCTGAGAGCTACATGATTCCTGCCCACCTGACTGCGTCCTCCCCCCACCAAGCCCGCGGAAAGGGCACCGTCCCCGGTGTCTCGGACCACACTTACGCGTTGGCAGCGTTACAGCGTCGGGATCAGGAAGCACGCGTCTGACCACAAAATAATGAGCAGAACAGGAAGTCACCCAAGACACGGAGAAGAGCGCAGGCACCGAGGGCTGGCGTTATGAAGCCCAGACCGATGATTCCTTATGCTTGCAAAATAAAGTATTTGCGAGAATGCACAGATGCGTGCAATTGTTCTTCCGACACAGAAAGCCGCCTGATAGAGGAGCTTAACCAAGGCTGCACCCAGCTCTCTCTCCAGGCACACCTGGAGTTGGATTTGCACCTGGCTTTGCAAGCTTCCGAGAGCCACAGTGATTTGTACTCATTTTATGCGACAAGGAACACACACATCTTTGATGGGGATTCTGCGGCTTGGTTTTCTTCGCCTTTAACCACAAGAATACCGGTTTGGTATAAAAAGGATTACAGTGCTCTTGTAATAAGGTTACTGGAGACGCACTTCTTTCGAAATGTCGCAAGCATTTCCGGGGCTTCTTGTCAGTTTAATAAAATCCAGTTTCCAGGGAGTCATGATCATTCTTACAACTTAGTCTTGTCTTTTCGTGAACGCTCATCTTATTTTCAGATTCACTTGCCTTCGTACATCCAGATCGACACTTCAGATCTGTCCACTCTTTATAAAATCGTCCTTCTGGATAAAATACTCATATTACTGTTTTAATCACTACGTTTGACACTTGGTTAACCCGTGTGGAGTCACTGACTTATTTTCAATGAATTCGGAATATGATGCCAACACAATAGAAGCCACACCCCTTGCCAGCTTCACAAATGCAATGAAGCGCACAAACTACATAAAAACACATCAGCCGTGATCAGCCCCGCCCTGATCACTGACTGTTCGCCGAAAATAAAACCCCAGACCATCTGGTCTGTGCAGTGCCCACAGAACTTTAAAGCGGTGATAATCATTAGGAACATAATGTGGCTTCTTTGATCACCATAATTCATCTTGTATTTAAAGGTTTATGACACACACGATTCCATTGCTTTTTCCTCCGCAGCTGTCAAGGCACTTGTTAGCCGGACAGATGTCACCTGTCAGGGAAGGCGGGGAGTGAGATGGACAGCCCGGCGTGTCTGTGGACGTGATGTCCAGTTTGGCTGGAGAAACACACTCTGACAGGTGAGTGGGGACGGGGAGAGGCTGGAGACTCAAGCAGTGGCCAGGCAATGAGGCGTCCCGGTACTGGAGGGGGATGGGTCAGGTTGGTATTTTAGGGGCTTGGAGGGGGTCAAACTGGGGACCCAGAGGTGACAAAGGCAGTTGCTGTAGAAATTCAGCTGAGAGGTGATGGCGGCCTGGCCGAGGAGCGTGGGCTCAGATGCTGAGTGGACTCAAAGGTTGACTCCAGCGCATAAGCACATGCGTCTGTTTTTCGGGAGTGAAGAGGCAGCAGGAAGAAGGGGGAGGCGTCAGGAATGACTCTGCTTCTCAACTAGAAAGTGCAGTTGGGTTGGATGAAGAGGGTTTTGAGTTCAAGGGGGTCCACGGGACAAGGGCGCCAGCATGTGGCACAGGTGTGGGCCCTCGGGACATATTCATAGCTGAGGATCATCAGTTGGTGTACAATCGTGTCCAGAGGTGAAGTGAACCCACGGGACTGGGGAGAAGCCCTCAGAGTGAGGGGCATCAGGAGAAGTGAGGGGCAGAGGGTGGAACATCCATCTTGAAGTTGCCAACTGGAGACTGACGCTGGCCATCCGGCTCTACAAGGACTGAGTCGTTAGCCCCTGTGGACGCTGGCCTTCAGCAGGCCCTGGAAGGGCGGAGATCAGGAATGGGGCGCTCTGTGCTCTGGGAAAACTGGCAGAACAGACCTTCAGATAGAGACTTTTCAGAAGAAATCTTTTATGAACCTGGATGCTTGCATCTTCCCATACTTTGAAAAGCACCAGGACACTCACCCACCCGGACAAGCGGGGAGGAAGCTGGGATGGTCGTGGATGCAGGGGTCTGACCTCCAACTTCTCTGTGGAGGAGGGACTGAGACGCTGCCCGCCCGAGAGGGGCGAGGTGGGAGAGTCAGGCTCGACGAGCCCGGGGCAGGTGTACAACCCCCACCGCCGAAAGGGCAGTGGAACACTTGTTGAGCAGAGACGAGCTCTGATCAGAGGAATCCGGGACCTTAACCTGTTGAACAGTGGGTCACGGCTGGTTGTGTTTGTGAGGGAATCTGGGCTTTGCTGCAGCGTCCCGGGAAGTAAACCCTGGTGGGGCACCGGCTGCCTTGTCTGCACCGCGTCCGCTCCCTCCCTGTTGCAAAGCTCCTCTTCCCTTGAGGAGTCACCTCGCTCCCACTCCCAGGCCATGTGGCTCCAAGAGCCCTCTTCAGAAGCGGCGAGCTGCTGGGTCTAGCCAGCCAATCCGTTCCATTCTGGTTGGTTCAGAGACGGGCAGACAGCCCCCAGCGCACCAAGCAGACGCAGCTCCAGGGCATCTGAGGTGCTGGAGAAGAGAATGTCTCTTTCTGGAGTGATGCTGACTGGGCGGGTCAGGTAATCAACCTGCCGACATCCCTCGTGCTTGAGAACGGAGCCATCCGCGGACACTCGGGGAGAAGCTGGTCCTGATGACGGCGTTTGGACCCCTGGCCCCCAGATCAGAAGCGCCCCTGGGCTTTTTAGCTACAATCCCCTTTGGGATTAAGTTTTCCGACCTTACACAGGAAGCATCCTGGCTGCCACCAGAGGAGACGGCCTGATGCATGTGGGCACCACGGCAAGGGAAGTTCTCAGAAACTACCGAAGGGAAGAATGCAGCAGAGCTCGGCGGCGGCGGGTGGAACGCGAGGGGTGGGGAGCGGGAGCCTTCCAGCGTCGGGGGCTGGAAAGACGGTGATGGTGCGCAGGGGGAAATGCCGGCCACGCGTTGAGGGAGACGGGTTTGGCTTTAGGTGAAACGATCTGAAATGCAGTTGGTGACAGTAAGCAGAAAGACACGGCTTTGAGAGCTCAGAGGGTGTAGCGTTTAATGAAGAAGTTGTCTCATCTCTCTCCAAGATGGGGGCGGAGCTGTGGGAATGGATCAGGAATCCGACGGAGAGAGAGAGAGAGAGAGAGAGAACAAGGCTGAAGATAGGACCTCGTGAGGTGTCCGGTGTCGGGGGTGAATGGATGGATGAAGAGTGTCACCACCGAGGTGGGTGGGAACCAGGAGTCCTGGGGAGCCAAGGCACGTGGGCGCAGGCAGATGTCGTAAGAACAGATGTTTCACCGACGACACTCAGAATGACTGAACAGCAAATTCAGCACGCGTAGGGGCCAGCTGCTGCGTCCTCTCTTTCCCAGCTTTATTGAGATATAATGGACAACACTGTGTGGGTTTAAGGTCTCCAACGAGATCAAGCAATAAATGTTTATGTTGTGAAATAACTACCACAGTAAGGTTACACGGCATCGCCATCACCTCACACGGTTTTCTTTCTTTCTTTCCTCTTTCTTTCTTTCTTCCTTCCTTCCCTCCCTCCTTTCCTTCCTTCCTTCCCTCCCTCCCTCCCTCTCTCTCTCTCCTTCCTTCCTTCTTTTTCGTAGTGAGGACTTTAAGAACTAAGAAGCTCTTAGCCACTCACAAGTACACAATACGTCGTGAGTAACAACTGTCACAGTCACCACGCTGTACATTAGGGCCCCAGAACGCACTCATCTTACAACTAGGAGTCTGGACCCTTGGTGCAACGTCGTCCCATCCACCCCCTGCCCCACGGCTCCTGGCCAACACCATTCTACTCTAAGTTCCTCTGGGTTCATTTTCTGCAGATTCCACATACAAGTGATGTCATACAGTATTTGTCTTTACCTGATTTTTTTCGCTCAGGATAATGCCTCCAAGGTTCATCCATATTAGGGGGGAGGGTGTAGCTCAAGTGGTAGAGCGCCTGCTTAGCACACACAAGGTCCTGGGTTCAACCCCCAGCAACCCTTCTACAAAAATTAAATAAATAAGTAAACCTGATTACCTCCCCCGCAAAAGTAAAAAATTAAAAAAAATTAGAAAACAGAAACTAAAAAGAAAAAAAAAAAAGAGCTCTCTACCACAGACTAGGATAAAAAAAATTCATCCATATTGCCCCAAATGGCAGGATTTCCTTCTTATGACCGAAGAATATTTCATTCCGTTTCTTCAGCTGTTCGTCCACCCCTGGGCCCCGAGGGCGCTGCCACGTCTTGGCTACTGCACGTAGTGTTACTGCGACCATGTGGTTGCAGGTGCGTCTGGAGGACAGTGCATTCATTTCCCGAACGCGTTGTAAAATGCACCTTTAATCCTTACGCTTAAAAATAATCCTGAAAACAACAACAGCAAAAAAATCTGAGCGAAGCATTTAACGAAATACCTTAGACTTTTTGAATAAGCTTCAAAATGTCAAAATCCATGACTTTCTGGGGAGCGCAGCTTCCTGGGGACATTCGGGATGGTAACGGATTTATCGCAAGGAGCTACTGTTGAGGGCTGGGGACAGATTATACAAAAGGGTCCTTTTGTGTTAACAAAACAAAGGTGAGTGTGTGAGAGCTCATTTCTAAACCGTTCCTTGATGTATTTCCCGCCGTTGTGGAATCTCTCCTGGAACTGCTGACGTGCAAGAAGGGAGATCGTAAGCTCAGTCTTGCCTGTCAACTTCCCGGAGCTCACTGGGCTTCTGTAGAATGACTCAGTTCTCCCGACAGCTACCTTTTCCTTTTGGACAATTCCACTTTTTTTCCCCCTGACTTTCAATTTTTCGCAGCCCGAGCAGAAGCCAAGACTTTTTTGTTAGGATTTTGTTTAGGAAGCTAAGCTTTGAGCAGATTCCGACAGGAAACGTTCTTCTTCCCTCACGTGCTCACCCCCACGTCCTTTTTTTGTTGTTTGCATCCTGCATCCCTGATTCGTAAATTTCTCTTTGCTTCGCTCTGCAGCTTGGACGGATTCTCACCCACCGGACACCGTTAACGCGCTGGCTGGGCTCTGTGCCGGTGGTGGGGTACCCTGGCCGTTCTGAACCATGAATAGCTTCTCTCCCACAGGAGCTAAACAGCTCCCCGACCCCTCTGCCCTCTTCTCTCCCCTCAGGCGCTGCAGCTAGGAACTTACACTCCCTTCCTGAAAACCAGTTGGAGCAGACAGGAAACACCGAAATGCCCCTCATTAAGAAACTGACAAAGTAAATCATGACGCATCATGGAGTTCTTCAGAGCAGTTAACGCAGAGCGAGGCAGTTCCGTGCATGTGCGATGCTGGGAGCCATAATGAGAAGTACATACTGGGATCCCAGCTCCCCGAGCCCTTGGAATTCCCTCAGCTCTAAGGAGATGGGGCATCTTTTGCTTTAGAATGTGGTCTCTCATCCTCAGTTCCTGAAAACTGCTTTGGAGCCATAAAGATGAAATACGAGTCTTGTTATTCACAACAAGCCCCTTTCAACCCCAACGGGGTCTATGTTAATGGGGTGACTTCTGGAGATTCCCCTGAAGATGCGGGAGCTGGTTGCCAGGGGAACCAACCTAGAAGAGAGGGTTGAAACTTCCAGTCTCACCCGCCGGTGTCCTGGGAGGGGAGGGGAGCTGGAGGCTGAGTCAGTCACCAGCGGCCAAGGATTTAGTCAGTTATGCCTGTGGAATGGGGCTTCCATGCAAAACCCCGAAAGGAGGGGCTTCAGAGGGCTTCCGGGCTGGGGAACCAGCGCACATCTGAGCGTCACCATGCCGGACCCCAGACTCTGGTAGGACAGAGGAGCTCCTTCGCGTGGACCCCCGCCCTGTGTCTCTCTGCCTCTGGCCATTGATTCATATTCTTTAATCTCCTTTGTAATAAACCAGTAATCCAGTGAGTAAACTGATTTCCTGAGTTCCAAGAGCTGTTCTAGCAGGTTAATCAAAGCCAAGGAAGGGGTGTGGGAACCTCTGATTGACAGCCAGTCAGTCAGAAGCCCCGGCGACAAGCCAGGCTTGCAGAGCTGGCGTCTGAAGGCGGGTGGGGTGGGGGTGCTGGAGGGCGGTCCTGTGGGACCGAGTCCTTAACCCGGGGGATCTGATGCTAATTGCAGGTGGGTAGTGTCAGAACTGACCTGTCGGGCACAGACCTGGAGGCGAACTGCTTGTGGTGGGAGCCCCCCCACCCCCAAACACACACACACACACACACACACACACACACACTGGAATACGTTTCTGAGCTCAGCTGGAATAACCTCTGAGTTTCAGGTTAAGTGGAAAAGGCAGGGTGCAGGACCCTAGAGGGAGTGTGGCACCTTCTCTGTATCAAAACTAAGGGGGGCGGTATATACACAGAGGGCGAGAATCTCACTGGGCCCTTGCACTGGATGCTAAATAGGATGGGTGCCACCGGCAGATGAGCCGGGCACCAGGTTCTAGGGTGTCTTCACATCACTTCATTGCCGGGGGGCATGAAAGTCAACACCTGGGTCCTATAAGCAGGCTGCCGGGGTGCTAGTCCCGACTGCTCCGTCTACCACGAGTCATCTGCCCTCCCTGTGCCTCAGCTGTTTCATCTCTTACCTTATATGGTTGTTACAAAGGTCATATGAATGCATGTGATTATTAGTGGACTCACCCTAGGTGCCCTATGTTAATTATTACTTTCTCCCCTGTCCGGATGCTTGTCCGTGGCCACGTAAAGCCTTTGGAAAAGGAGGGGAGAATGTGTGCAGAACTGATGAAGGTACAAAGGAAGACATTCCACACACAGGCTCTCAGGGGGCCGCGAAGGACCTCCCGTCAAGCGCAGGAAATGAGTGGTCTTTTTTTTTCGCTGCCTGTCCCCGCAGCTTCTAGCAGAAGCAAAGACGAAAGCACAGAGGAGCCCAGGCTGCCCCCAGCAAAAGCCCGAACGGTCGCGTCCAGATGCAGGTCAAAGGAAGTGGCCCCCGGAGGGCCTCAGGTTGGGGGCTCCAGGCGTCAAGGCTGACTTGAAAAGCCGCATGAACTGGGCGGAGCCTCCATCCCGGCCTCCCTGGGGAGACCTTTCCTGGCCTGAGAACCTGAAAACATCAAGACCTTCTCACTCCTCCGGTCAGCTTAGCTCCGAGCCCACCTCCTCTTCGCCACTTGGTCATGACACTGGGGCTCTCTTTCCGCATCCCTGTCACCCCCGCATGGACCACGCCAAATTCCCTCATCCTCCTCCAGAGCACCTCCAAGGTGTAGCCAAGACACCAGACTTTTGCCGATTGTTTCGGAGTGAGGGAGGGGCCTGCTGGGCTGAGGAGGACAGACATCTCTTGCATCCTTGCATACCAGACCCACCCGCCCGGAAGGCGTGGTTCCACGTGTGGCCCTGCGGGGCACCCACTGGTCTCCGTCTCTCCCCAGACTTTTCTCCTCCTTTCAGATGTCGCCTCCAGCCTCCAAACTGTTGCTTCTTAACCCACACAGCGAGTTATAGCTCTCTCTGCACATTCGTCCTCTCCTTCCAGGCCACGCCTTGCCGTTGGGGTGGAAGATGGGGGCGAGGGGTGGGGAGAGTGCAGGGTGGAGGGGGTGCCAGCTGACTTCCCAGCCTCCGACAGCTTATTACAGTGGCCTCCTAAATCTGCCAGCAGTTTCCCGACCCATCTTGTCTTTGTCTCTCTCTCCATCCCTCTGCCAGGCAGAGAGGAGGCTGGAGGCCACTGGAACGGTCATCCCATTAGGCCAGCCTCTCCTGTGTTTCGGAGGAGCAGCCACGGAGATGAATGGTTTTTAAATTGCGTGTCTCTCCCCCTCGACCCCAATTGATACGTTGAAGTCCTAACCCCCCATGTATTTGAAGATGGGTCCTTTAAGGGGGTAATTAAGGTCACTAGGGTGGGGCCCTAATCCAGTAAAACTGGTGTCCTTGTAAGAGAAGGGAGAGACACCAGGGCTCTCTCTCTCTCTCCTCCCCCGTGTCTCCCTGCATTCCCTGAGGAAAGGCCCCGAGGACACAGCAGGAAGGGGGCCATCTGCCATCCAGGAAGAGGACACTGGAGACCCGCCCTCCTGGCTCCTGACTTTCAGCCTTCAGAAGGGTGAGAAAATGAATTTCTGCTGCTTTAGCTGCCCAGGCTGGGTACTTGGATGGCCCAGGTTGGCTGACGCGGTGAACGTGGGACAACGAACCAGGTGAGTGTTAATCCCGGCGTCCACGAGGAGCCTGACTCGGACCTGGGCTAGCGAGGCCCCCGCCCCGACATCAGCCACGTGGCCACTGGGCGCTGCCCATCAGGTCCTCCACGGTGACAGGCCGCGGCTGCAGGGCGCGAGGCACGAACCAGCCACCCGGCGCTGTGCTTGGCGGTGCTGGAAACCACGGCCCTCGCTTCCTCCTCCCCCCATCCTCACTTGTTCAGTTCCAGCCCCTGTGGTTCCTGGACGATGCACTGAGTGGGTGGCCACTGGAAGGAAGCTTCTAGACGTCCTGAGAATAAGGCAGGTGCACTCTTGAGAAATTAGTTTGCAACAATACAACAGGTAATTAATTGTATTTGTGTCCCAACTGGTGAAGCATTTCATGAGATTGCAAGGCTCGTGCAGCTGCAGCCATCATTGTTTCATATAGCATTTTAATTTCTTCCTACGTCCAGGCTGCTGCGGCTATGAATTAAATGAGCTCTGGGATTGTACCGTGTGTGTTGTTGTTTTTTTTTTTTTCTCTTGCTGCCTCCCCAGACACATTCTGGGCTCTTGCCTGCCCCGTCCTCCCCCAGGAAGCTGACTTCCATGGATTAAATCAACGCATGTCCTTTTCCCGCTAGCACCTGGGCTGGGTTTGACCGAGGAAATCGACAGGAAATCAGACTAGGGGCGGAGAAAGGTTGGGGTGTTTACTCCCCCACCTCCTCCCCGCCGGGCTGCTGGCTGGCGTCTGGTGCCTCTGGCTCCTTGTCTGCACCCCGCGCTGCTGCTGGGCAGGTGTCTCCTGCTAGGACTTTGTCCTGGGGTCCAGCGCCAGCTCCTCCTCCCTGCCCCCGGCCCCCGGGTGCAAGGGAGTTGACAGTGTCCCGCTGTTACTGTTTCCTGGCTCTTCATCGCTCCCAGCCACCCCAATGAAAATGCCCCTCACCCAGTTCCCTTCCTGCTCACTCTGAGGGGTCAGGGATAATCGACTCCGTACTCCAGTCCAGTTCCACCGTCTTTGGTCCTTAATCCTCCTCACCGGAAACTGCAATCTGCTCTGCAGGAAAGAGAAACGTTCAGGTGCCCCGGCTGGATGGAGATGGGCACCAAGTGACTGTTCTTTGTCCAAGCGTGTGGCTTCTGTGACACCGTGTGGCTCCTGCACCTTCCCTGGCCGAGACCGAGGACCCCAATCCTGTGACCTTCTGCAGCAACTCAGCAAGCGTCCCCGCCGGCAGCCTGATGGATGTGCAGAATCTTCAGGAAAAACCCACAGCGCGTGCTCGGGGTCTGGAGGACGGCGGGAGATCGTTTCAGCTCCCGGCGCCGTGCTCGCCAGGACCACGTTCCCTGGTCGACAAGGAGCAAGGACTGGGTACACGACGCGTTTGCTCTGAACCAGCTTGAGCGTCGACACCCGTGCACTGGCCTGGTGACTCCTCCATCACAGGAGTGGCTGCAATTCAAAGGACTGAAAGCATCGTTTAAATATTGTTTGAATGTTGGGAAGAACGTGGAGCAACCGGAACTCAGACTTGGCGGCTGGGACGTCTGGCTGTTTCTAATGATACGAACCCTATACCCAGCTTGTGACCCAGAAATCTTACTTGTGTTTACTGGAGCCCAACAAAAATATATGTCCACATAAAGACGTACGTATGGCCGTTCATACCGGTGTTCATACGAGCTCAACAATGGAAGCGTCCACAGGAAAATACACAGACATCAACAGGAAAACATTCATACAGTGAAAAACGACGCAGCAATTAGAAGGGGAGAACTACTGATTCACATGATAACATGAACGCGTCTCAAAAATACTGCATTAAATGAAGGAATGATTCCACGTGTGTGAAATTTTAAGACAGCCAAACTATAATCTGTTAGGAAAAAAAATCTCAAATAGTGGCTGCCTCAGAGGAGGGCTGGGGTTGGCTGGAAAGGGAGATGAAGGAACTTTCTGGAACAACGGTCATGTGTTGATGGTGATTCGGTCCCCAGGTGCATGCATTTCTCAAAGCTCATCATTTGGCACCATCCAGATGTGTGCATTTCATGCTGTATAAATTTCACTGAAATAAGTGAACTGAAAACAAGCATGGAACTCTGGTTACGGACAGACATACTGACGTGCTGGCCAGCAAGGAGGACCGGTGTCTGCAACCAGCCTCGAAACAGATGAAGAAATAGGTCGGCGGTTGTGGGCATGGACAGACAGAGGTGCGATAAAGTAAGTTTAGCAAAATATTAATTGCCAAAAACCCAGACCTTTCCTGAGCTGGTTCCTCCAACACTAGTCTCTAAAGGTACTTCCTCCGACCCCCGAAATGGAGGCTGGTGTCGCAGATACAGGTTTGGCCATGGGGCAGGGCAGTGTCACACCCTTCCTCTTTTTTTTTTTTTTTTTTCCTACAGAAGATATGCATGTTAAAAACAGAGCATTGTAGAAAATTAAATAGTGACACCAGGAGTGCCACCCCCGGGAGCCTTGAACAGAATCTTCCGGCTGCACTTAGGTTGTGTCTCTTGGCGCAAGTACAGGAAAAAAATAAATCACCAAACCCTCCCCGGCAGGACCACTGGCGGAGGCAGGTACCACTCTGGAATCCATAATTCATGACCTGGTTCCCTTAGAAGAGTCACCCTGCAGAGTCCTGGTACCTTGACAACAGCTAAGACCAACATCTAAAGCCAAACAATGGACTGAGTTTCTGCATCCTTCCCAAATCCACACACTGAAGCCTCACCCCCTCGCTATGAAGACAAAGCAAGACAGATCATCTTCCAGCCAGGAGGAGGGTCCCTCCCCGCCACCAGGAACCCACCGGTGCTCCGATCTTGGACTCCCCAGCCTCCGGAATGGTGGGAAATAGATGTCTGTTGTCTTAAGCCCCCGGTGTGCAGCATTGGTTATCGCAGCTGCCTAAGACACTCAGGATATCGTTACAGTGACCGTTACTCTTACAGCTCTGTGCTGGGTGTGGAGTTGTCCTGCGTGCAGGCACCACCGTGTTTTAATTCTCACGCCACCGTCTGAACCAGGAGCGATCATTACCACTATTTTACGGGCGATGACAATGAGGTTGGGTGGGGTTATGTAAGTAGCCTGGTTCCACAGAGAATCATTAGGGGGCTGGGCCTCGGCAACGAGGCTTTAAGATTTTAAACCAGGCACCCCAAGCTCAAATGCCTGCGGGGCTCAGGCAGGGCAAAGCAGCACCATGGGGCTTTGTGTAAATGGGTCTTGTCGCATTTCGTGCCGGGGCTGAATAGGGGCTGGTGGGGACGGCGGCAAACTGGAAACCCCCCCTCACTCTGCAATCGCAGAGATGCAAGGGACACCGGGCTGCTTCCTGGGACTGCACAGCATCTGAGGATCCACGCCCGCGCCGAGATGGATAGCAAGCAGAACCCATCCTCAAAGTGACCTCAGGAGCTCAGTGTGTTCCTCGGTCATCAGCCTTGCTGGGGCCGGCGGCCTCGCCATCACACAGTGGGAAGGAGACAGCAGTCGCAGCATCTTATGAGATCAAGGGCTTGCTCTCCCCAGCGGGAGGGGTGGCCGAGCCACCAGCTGCCAGGCAGCTGGCTTCCCTGACAGCTCCTGTAAATAGCTGGCATCTGAAACCAGACGGCGGGGGTCCTAGGTAGTCTGCTGGTCTACCAGCCGGCTGGGCTGCTTCACATAAAGCCACAGAGACAGCAGGAGGGCCAGTGGGCGCCAGCCGCCCTCGGCCCCAGCGCATCTCCCCACGGGAGATCAGGGGAACTTGCCTCGTCTTGCTGCCTTTTGATTTGTAATTTCCCCCCACGAAGGGCCATCCCCTAACACATATTGTGTGACGGCGGGGACTCTGCCTTTACTCACTCTGCACGGCAGTGGACATAACTTAGGTGTACAGGATGGACGTCTCTGTGACATTAAAATAACCCAGTTTAGAATTCGAATGGCAGTCGGCCCACTGGGAGCCAGCCCACGCCCCGCACTCAGTTTCTGAGATACGGGAGCTCGGGGAAGTGCAAAGATTACCTTTACCTAGAGGCAGCCGTGCGCACAAGGGCCAGGGCGCTGTAATTGCACAAGTGACGTGTGTGGATGGATGGAGTGAACCCTCCGGAAGAAGGAAGCTGTCGAGAAATAAGCCCTCTTCCCTCTGGTTCCCAAAACAATCAAGCTTTTTGCAGAAGGTAGAGATGATAACCGTATTCACGGAGATGAAATGATGAATTCAGAGCTAATAGAAGGAAAAGTACTGAGTCTTAATGCTTCTTGGGAAAATGTATTCTCTTTTGAAAAAAAAAATTTACGGTATTAGCCGTGGAAAAATTGCAGCGTTTTCTACGAGACGTAACTGTGGTTTCTCAGCAGAAAGCAAAGTTCCCGCCACAGGTAATGGTTTTACTGAAGAGGCTTCTCTTTCATCAGGCTTCCCATTTCATCTTCCCTCCCCCCTCCCCCCGTTTCCCCTGCCAATAACAGCTTGATTGAGATACAGTTCATACACCATAAGAATAACCCTTTTAAAGTGTGCAGTTAAGTGGTCTGGAGCATCTCACAGAGTCGTGAACTGCAGTTTTAATCACCCCAGGTGGAAACCCCAGGCCCATCAGCAGTCGCTACCCGCCAGCCCTGGGCGACCAGTAATCTCCTTCCCATCTCTGGAGATTCGCCCGTTCTAGATGCTTCACATACATGGACGTCCCGACATTCCTAGAGGCATCTCAGGGCTCCCCGGCCTTGGCACTGCTGCCGTCTGGGGCTGGGTAACTCCTCGTGTGGCGGTGCTGTCCTCTGTGTTGCAGGCTGTTTAGCAATATCCCCGTCTTCCACCCACTAGCTGTTAGCAGCATCCCCTCCCACTTCGGTGCCAACCAAGAATGTCTCCAGACATTGCCTGGTGGGGAGAACCACCCCTGGTTGAGAACCACTGATCTAACCAAGCCTCTTCTCAAAGCGGTCTTCCACACCCATCACCACTTAAATAAACACAGTCCGGGTGGTTAATTTGCTTCCTGAGGTCACACGGTTAGCTAGTGGCCAAGAGAGGCACCAGAACGCTAGCACTTAATTCCTACTTCACGTCTTTTCAGCAATCTCTCTTTCAAATGTAATCTCACTGGCATCAGGCTGCTTTTTACCCAAAGAGCATTTGCCTAAGGCAGTGGTTTTTAAACGTTGTCCTGCAACCATGTCATCCGAAGGGCTTCTGAAAATACAGCACATCAGTCACCACCTTCAGAGTTTTTGACTTGGTATGTCTGAGGCGGGGCCCATCCAGTTCCCAGATGATACTGATGGTTGCTATCCTGGGGAATCCCACTTTGAGACCCATCGTCTGAGAGCAAGCTCACCCTATCCTTTATTATGGACTAAGACTGTCAAACACAAGTATCTGCTGTGGCTAGGCAGGAAACATAACTACAAGACATGGTGGTGTGAGGATGTGGTGGCTGGAGCTGTGGCAGCCATTCTGGGATAGTGAGTGTAAAGTCAAGAGAATCACTGGAAACCAGGTTGGAGCCCTGGTATCAGGCTGCTGACACAGCCACATCTGGAACCAGTAAGCGCTGAGCGTGCTGTTTTGTAGAGTGGATTATAACTCCTATTATTAACTGCTTTTAGTCTGTTGCTCTGTTATTTTTATCTGACAGCAACCTGAAAGATATAGTACCATCTTAGAATGTAAATAAACCGTTACGGCATCGATTTTTTGTTTATATTTCTATCATCTAGAAGTGGGTCTGACAGACAGAGGGGGTTCGAGATGTACTTAAGGGATGAATAAATGAGAGAATGAAGGAATTTCCTGCTGCCACCCTTATCAGACATTTCCATGATTTTTGCCATGTATCTAACCACTCTACTATCTTTTTTTTTTTTAACAATATCCATAACTTTCTTCCAAGTAAAATATATGCAATTCCAGTTTTGATGTGTTACTTATATTTTTCTAATAGGTTAAGTGAAATGCACAGATATAGTCTGTCACAAGCATCCATCTCCGTACCACCTCGAAGCCTTGTTCTTGCTGTGGGCTGAAGCCATGTCCACACTTCAGGATACCCTGCTGGACCACAGCCAGTGCTTAATTGGGTCCAGGGCGGTCTGACTTTCTCGTGAATAGTCAAGAAGTCTCCAAATCCTTTTCTCATTTAGCGCTGCTCCTTCTAGGTCAGGGGTGAGGCAGTGCGGGGAGGCTGTTCCCAAACGCGCTCTTACCATGTGCAAACTGAATAAATAAAAGGTGATGACTTCTGAGGCTGGTAAAGAAGATCCTCGAGGCAGTAACTAATGCACCAGCAGCTTTGGGTCATGGATGAAAGGGTGGAGAGCAAGCAAATAAACACTAAGTATTTGTTTTTATAAAGATGGATAAACCTTGCCTCCTCTGAAAGTCTCTAAAACCCGACTCTGTTTTAAGAAAAGCTACTTTTGAGATGAAGGACATGATACTTTGTGCCCCCGGACATTTCTCTTACATTGTATCAAAAAATTGTAAAACAGGATGTTCCCTAATGAGACGCAATTTCTCCTACCAGCTGAAACAGCGTTTTTTGAGCTGGCTCTTTCTGTCCAAAACCCTGCTTATTTCTCACCAAAGCTTTCCAGCCCAGGGGACACGAGCGATCGTTTCAGTGCCCGCAGGTTCTGACTCTCATATTGCATTAAACCAATCTTCTTTTGTGATTTATATTTATGCCCATGTTCAATCCTATCAGCTTCTCTTTCCCGCAGCCTCACTTTCCGCTCCGATTCTTTTTGTCCAGATAATATCCTTTTTTTGTCACTCAGCCATAGGCTGTCACTTTGCATCTATGAACCAAGATACAAATGTGCGTGGTTACTTTTACGAATGTCCATAGTGACGAGCGCACGGCTCGAATCTCTAGGAAGGGGCTTCCACTTCTACTTAGGGGTTCTCCCCGCCCCATCTCACCAAATGCTCGGCTTTTTAACAAGCTGCCTGTGCGACAAGGTGATGCTGACCCGTCCTTTTTTTTTCCGGGTTTTCGGATGTTTTGAAGAAAAGCAAGCCTCTCTCCAAGTTGCTTGAATTTCGGAATAGTTTTAAGTGGCGGTTCAAGAGAAGACGGAAATGCACGTCTATTTTAATAAAAATTGGACCGGCATGAACTTCGCCTGGCTCTATAAATACGCACCCGAAGTCCTAATTAGGCCATCTGAAGAAGCGGTGCTCTGCATTTCCAAGGGAGATGCGGCGTGGTGGACTGAGATGACCCCAGGGCGTGACACCCGGAGCCGGATTTGATGCCACCACTTCCTTGCCTATCAGGTTATCAAAAATGTCATTGAGCAGGATGTATTTCAGTTTCCTTATCTGTCTTACAAGTTTTTGTAAGTAAGGAGAATATATGAGAACATGATTCAGAAACACGGGGAGTTTCGTATACATGGAAACACCCTAACCAGGCAGCGGCCCCTTCCCGCTTTCCCTCCCTAGCCTCCTCCGTTCGCACAGTTTGTCACTGTTGCCAGCGCAGTGGTACTTTGTCCACCTCACTTTGTGGAAATAGCATCTTCAGCCTTCAAAGCTTGCTTCTGTCACATCCACGCTCCTTCTGGGGTCTAGCAGATTGAATCCCACATAAGGGTTAGGATGTAAGGCAAAATATTGCGCGGAGCCCACATTTCCCCCCGCAGACCCCTTACAGCAGCATCAGGCTGAACCTGGAGACTGTCTCAGTAATTCTGCCCTCGAGTTGCTCAGTCCTTTCGTTGGGCGCTGCATCCAGGGCGGGGGCTTGTGTCCGGGGTCACCTGTGTGGCACAGGGTGTCTTCAAAGGCTGGTGCAGGAGGATCCTCACGTCCTGAGTCGCATCTGGGGAGGACGATCGTCAGGGGAGGCGCAGACTCCGGTTCCCTGCCCCCAGCCCCGCCACAAGGGAGGCCCTCGGGGCGTAGAAGGTGGTGAAGTCTCCCCCGTCGCCTGACTGTGCTTTCTCTGGCTAAGCTCACAGCGGTACCCGGATTTCCTCGACAAATTCCCACACCACGGGGCCCCGTGGCGCCGCTCAGAGGCAGCCACCGCGGGGCCGCACAGGCACTCTTTGGGACGTGTAACTGTAACTCCTGAACGTCAGGAAATCTCCCCACCACCCGGCCAAAACCATGGAGGACAGTCTGGTATCCAAAACACAGTCTTTTGTTCTCTGTGCCGCAGGGACGACTCCTGGCCTTCTGCGGCTTAACCACCCCCACCCACTTGGCTTGGGAGAACCTCTCTAACAATTTTCTTTTCAATTACGTGCACTGAAAGCCATTTTGAGCCCCGGGCCGTGGCCCCCGGGGAGAACGTGAAATGGCTCACTGTCGGGGGTTAGCTTCCACGGCAGCAGGCCTGGCCCTGCTCGTCGCAGGTGTGAGGACCAGGCTCAGCGATGCGCTTCTAAGAAATAAAACGGCCTCCCTCAGCACACGTCTCGGGCGTCGCCCACTCGCAGCTGTTACGCAGCAAAGTGCCAGGCGTGGCGGTGTATTAGCCTGAGAACAGAGGCCGCAGATTGGGGATCGTTCTAGCAAATACACCGGAAGGGACACAACCCCGTGCGGCCAGGAACCGGCCCCGGTGGTTCTGCTGAACGTCACGGCTGCAGCCTTCTCTTCAACACGGTGCCTGGTTTGGCTACTCCTTATCCGCAAAGGTGCCCGTCGTCCTGGTAAGTGTCATGCTGGCAAAACCACATGTTGGCGAGATTTAATTCTCAGGAAGTGGGGAATTCATGGGACGAAGTGGGGGGGAGGGAAATGACACAAAACATTTATAAATGGAATCACAAGGAATGGTGACTCTCCCTTGTAAGTTAGGTTCTAAAGTCAATGAATTCATTCATTAAAAAAAAATGTATTTCTTGAGCGTCTGATGAGTGTCTGATAAGAAATAGCCCCACTTGGGCTCTGTCAGTTAATAAAACAAGCAAAAATCCCCGACCCTGCAGGGCACGTGCTGAGGGTCAAGAGACGCTAAACAGTCGGCATGACAAACAAGTACATTGCACGGTAAGTTGGGAAGTGATAAAGGACGTGGAAAAGCAGACCAGAGTACGGGGACTGGAGGGCACACCTGATTGTACGTGAGCAGCGCAGGCTTCCTTGGGTGGTGTTTGAGCAGAGACTCGAAGAGGGTGGGGAAATGAGAGTGGTCAAAATGACTGCTGAAAGCCCTTAAATTGCTTTTTGAAAAATCATAGGCCGCGTGCTCCCGTGGAACGCCAACGGGGCTGCACGCGCCCCCGCGCGCGCGAGCACCTGCATCCGGGCGTCGCTGATGCTCCCGCCGTCCTGCCGGCTGCGTCCTCGCCCGCTGGGCCTGGCTCTGCTCGGGCGGCCGCTTTGACCCGGGGAACGTCAGCAAACGTGCAACAGGCAGAGGTTTCAAAAGCACGTGTGCAGGGAGGCGATCTCCCCTCGGGAGCCCGGGGAGCGGGGGCAGTGGCCCGAGGCAGCACGTCCGAAGATGAAGACGCGTCCACGTGTCACTGCCACACCTGAGCGGAAGGAAGCCCAGACCGCAGGCCGCCATCCTGCCCCCGGGGAGCGGCCAGGTGCCGGCAGCCCCTCTGCTGAGCTGGCCCGGGGGACTCAGGGAAGCGCTGCTCGGTGACACACAGGTGGGAGAGGGCAAAATGTGGCCTCTGGAGGAGGATGGAGAAGCCGTTCGCAGGAGGAGCGGGACGGATGGAGAGTCAACCCAAGGGGCGACCGTCCAGTGCGTAGTCAGCCCCAGTAACAATGCTGAGAATGTCTAAGTGCAGCCTCTGATTTTCCAGTCGGGGGAAGGCTGGTCCCCTGGGGGTGGGAAGACAAAGGCGCTGGCTTCTCCGGGTGCACAGGGGCGGCTGGAAGGAGTTCTCAGGTTCTCTCGGGGTTGGTTGCCAAGACCCAGGGACTCTGGCACGATCCTCCCCAGCTGTTTCAGGACCCAGAGGTGCAGGGGGACATTGGTACCACCTCCTTTATATCCATCCTCCCACGGCCATTGAGCAATTCAACTTGGAGAAACCGCAGCGTCTCGAAGCACAACATACTGCTCCCTCGATGGTCCCCTCCCACCTCTCCTGCCTTTTTTCCAATTGAGGTCCCAGCCCTGACTCTAGGCAAACCTGTCCTGGCTGTTTCCCCCTCTCTGCCTCGGTAGGAGCCGTTCCCTTTGCCTGGGATGTAGTTCTCCTAAAGGCACCCTAGGCAGAGGGAAAAAACACATCCTGGGTGAGACCCTGTTTAGTCTCAGACGGTTCAGCTTCAGAGCCACCCTGCCCACCCTCCCCCTGCGTGTCATGAGACTGCCCCATCCCGTGAGTGCCTGCTACCCCCAGCCAGTTTTTCTATCACCTCCCGTGGAGCACTTTATTGCACTGATTTGGAAAATCAGTTTTCTTTCAGTGGAGACAAATTCCTCTGCTTCTTACTGCCACCATGTGTTTTACTCATCTCAGTGTCCCCAGCACCTAGCAAGGCATCTGACGCATCAAACACAGAACACAGGCGGCCGAAGGCACGAGCGGGGGTCTGAAGGATGCGTCTGCGACCAGTGTGAGTGGAATGTGGGGCCAAAGTGATGCACCTCCCTGGTGGGTAGGGTGCCCAGCAACCAGAGCACGGACACGACTGAGACCCTCCACACGGGGCGTGGTGGGGAGGCGAAACTGCCAGGGAAACGGGACCAGCGGGATGTGTGAGGTTGTGTGTGTCCGTGTGTGTCTGTGCACATACATTCACATCTGTATCTGTAGACATCCGTAGATGTCTGTGCCAGATGTCGATCCTGGGGTGGCTTCTGCATGAGACACTTTGCTCTGTCTGTCCGTAGATCTGTGTATCTGTATCTCTCTCTATAGATCTGTATCTTTATACATCTAAATATATATTTGGCAAAGATACAGGGCTATAGATAGAGATATTATATATACAGACCAATAGGCGAAGTATCCGATACAGGTACTCTCCCAGACACACGTAACTGACGTAGGTACAGACACATGTCTGCTGGCATCTATTGATAGCAATGTCAGTCTGTCAGTCAATCAACCTATCTGTCTGTCTGTCTGTCTACCTACCTATGTATCTCTCTACCTAGGGAGATTTTAAGGAATTGGCTCATGAAATTGAGGAGACTGGTAGGACCAAAGTCTACAGGGCAGATCATCAGGCTAGAGACCCAAGGGAGAGCTGATGCTGCAGTCTGGGTCCAGAGGCAGTCTGCTGGCGGAATTCCCTCTTCCTTGGGAAAGGTCAGCCTTTTTTCTATGCAGGCCTTCACCTGATCAGACGAGGCCCACCCATAGACTATCTGTCTGTCTGTCTATCTATCTATGTAGTCTTTTTCAGATTCTTTTCCATTATAGGTTATTACAAGCTATTGAATATAGTTCCCTCTGCTATCCAGTAGGCCTTTGTTGTTTATCTATTTTATATATAGCAATGTGTATCTGTTAATCTGTATTAGAAGGTTTAGAAGGAAAAGAGAAGGGTACCTGCTTGCAGGATTCTGTAGGGAAAAAATTCTTACAGGATTTGGGGGTGCAGGGAATGTGTCACTGCTGGGCACACTTATGGGGTTTCCATAACTTACAGAAGGGCTCAGGGGATGCAGGTAACTACGATGGTTTAGTCTCCTCATGGCTTTTATAATGTGATGCCCAAGACCACCCAGCCTCAGGCACAATCCACTCTTAAGAAGATACGCTTGTGATCATGACCTTGGGGGGTTATTTTTTTTTCCAGTGGCCTATTCTCTTTGGCCCCATACTGTCCATCGATAGTTAATCCAGCTAAGGTGCTGAGTCTGACTCAGAGGGGACTTCGTGCCGCTCCCCTCATATGCTTCCTCTTTCCTGCAAAACCATCTTTGCCCATTTCATCAGAAAGGTGATGCACGTGGTTCCAGGGAAAAGCAGGACAGGTGTCTGGGTGAAGGCAGGGAGAGGGGGTTTGTGTTTCCACTTCAGGCCACCTGAGCTGACCTGTGGCTGAGCCCCACACGATGGGAGAGGAACAAGTTCACTAAGCAAAGCAAAAACAGAACCTAGATGGAAATTATTTCACAGAATCCCAAGGCTAAAACCAATTAACACGAGCTGCGTTGAACCTGGGCTGACCCTGTTTGTTTTCCAAACTTACAGAGTAGCCTTGGACTTGAACTTGAAGCTGACCTTAAAGGTTAAAATTCCCGGTTCTACCTCCAGAAACAGAAGATGTGGGAGCTCATGTACCCCACAGACGTGGACGAGATGGTACCCAGGTACTCGGCGGCACAAAGGATCCCTTATATATGAAACAGCCTTCCCAAGGTTTCAAGAAAAGGCAATTTCTGTTATCTGTCAGCACTAAGACTAAGGGTGTGGCAGAACAGAAAAAAGAATTGCATTTTCAATTTAAAAGAGCTTTTGGAACAAGACAAAAGAAAACAAAAAACTGATGAAAACAAGCTTTCACATGGCAGATTCCTGACTAATTTGCCCACCTAGGAAGTTCATGCTTTCTCCCAGGTGTTTCCAAATATATCAACAATTGGTAACATTATGTCCAACATTCTAAGTTTGTGTCTCAAAATCAGTTGATTTAAGATTTCTCATAGGAATGCCTAATGTTTATATCCATCCATCCATCCATCCATCCACCCATCATCGTCATCTGTCTATTTTATCTATCTTCTATCCATCTGTCTATCTACGTATCTACGTATCTATCTGTCTATCATCTACTTCTCCACCCATCCATCCATCCATCTCTCTATCCATTTATCTATCTATCTATCTATCTATCTATCTATCTATCTATCTATCTATCATCTATCTATCTATCTATCCATCCCCGTATCACTGAATTCAGGCAACTTTGCTCTGGAATGTACTGCATGCAGAGCTTCTGAAGCAGTCTGGAGGTCCTGGAGATGTGTCTTGCTTTAATGAAGTGATTTTACTCCGACAACACCACAGGAACCTCTAACTTTAGTTGCCACAAGAAATCCTCAGACCTGTCAAGGGTTGCATTAAAAAGTCAAGATCTGGTGTTGAGTTCCTTGACTCCTACTGACAGCAGAGCTCAGAGAGGCTTGAAGTCTGCAAAATGCCAGACCCTTCCTTCAGGAGCCCCTGGGAGTCCCATGCGGAGTCGGTCCAAGTGGGGGGGTGGGGCTTGATTTGTTCATCTTTTTGGAACCCTCCGTGGAGCAAAGGGCGCCAGGCTGCCCCTCTGCACCTCCCCTCCGCGTGACCGCCCACTCCATCCCTCCGGGCAGTCTGCCCTTTCACGGGGCCCCACTTCCTGTCTCCTCCTTCTTTCGGCTCCTGGTTCATCAACAGTTGTGTTCATCTGTGAGGGGCACCCTGGTGAATGCTGCAGCCAGACGGTCTGCATCCAAGCTTGGGCACGTGCCCCAGATTCTTCACTGGTGACCTGGGACCTACCTTATGATGGTGAAGTGAGCTCACAGGTGTACGTGCTCAGCACGGTCCCAGGACCACAGTGACCCCTGAGGGCTAGCACACTCATCGTCCTTTGCTAAACCGTAACAGCCACTGCAAATACATTGCAAAGATGGCAGTTTTGCTTTTTTTCAGGATTGATTTTGCATAATGCGTACCTTATGCAGGTTCAGAACACACTAAATTAAAACTAAGTATTTAAGACATTTTCGGTGCAATATTTTTGCAGATTGTGAAAAGATGAAGTAAATCACGTTTCTCACGTGGAACAGTTAATGTAAATAATTAACTGCTGCGGGCCCTCAGTCTTGCGATCTGAGTCCCCTCCGCCCCACGGGTGCGTCTTTGCTCCGCTTCCTGGTGGGCGCACAGCTCGCCCCCCCCCCCCCCCCGCGGTCAGGGAGGACCTGTGACGATGCTCCAGCTGCTGGGCGGCGAGCAGAGCTGTGTCGTTTTCAAGTCCTGCCACTAACCGCCGCTCATGGCTCTGCACGCCCGCAGCGGTTCCAGCAGGTGGCGCCAGAGGAGCCCCAGGGGGTGGAGGAGCCACAAGATGGAAGGAGCTTGGGCCCGGGATCACCACATGGAGGGTGACAACGAACGACAAGGTTGGGCTGTCACGCAAAACACAGGCGAACTCTGATCGTGCCAGGCCCCTTGCAGCGGAGGAAGCCTGGCCCTAGCAGGTAACAGAGGGAGGAGGGGAGAAGGGAGAAGACCAAGGAAGGAGCTTCAGGGTCTTGGACGAAGAAGGAGGCTGGAGGGCTTAGGTGAGGGTGTCGGGGATGCGGCGGTGGTGACGGAGGAGGCAGGCAGAGCGGGACTGGAGTCTGGAACAGCACGACCTCAAAGCGATTTAAAAATGAGCACAATCATTCAACCAGAACCTTTACTTTTTAAAAGACTCACCCACTCAGCTGTGCCGAGTGGCACCGCCTGGAAGCACCGCACCTCGGCAGCTAGAAGTGATGGCCGGTGACGCCCCGCCTTCTGGGGGTGCTGGGACTTCCCTGCCTTCTCTTCGTCAGCGTCGTGCTTCCAGCAAGCACAAAACTGAGCGACCTCGAGCTTCCACGAAGAGGGTGCCCGGGGCTTGCTGAGAAAGGAAGCCATTCCTCCACTTGAATGAAGTCATACATCAGAGCAGCCAGGTCGGGTCACCTGGGTACGACCTTCGCTATTTCCTCTACCCACACGCCACTTGTGTCACCGTCTACTGATGGGTGTCTTCTTTATACTAACAACGTTTTAAATTTAGTCTGATCCCAAGGAAGACTACACAAGAAATCGCAGTTGGACGTCCCAGCCATATGCTCTTCTAGTAAACATTAAAGTAAATATAAACCTACTGCTATAGGAAATGTTCTCACCACCTAGAAAAAAACACTGTATTCTACCTTAGAAAACGCTGCATAAAAATATCCAGGGCAAGAATGTTCCTTAAAACTGTGTGGTTCACTGCGTGAGCCCCGGACATCTTCCAAAACCACCGTTGTGTTCTTTCTAAGTCTTACTTTGGGGGTGACTTTTCTTTTGAAAATGGCATTAAATTGTCGGTTGCCACTGAGTGAGACACCACGTCCCAGTTCCGACCCACGAGCGCTCACTGTTCAGTTTCTCTGAACTCAGCACTTTCCCCCTAAAGGCCAGACCCCTCCCACCCAGGGAAGCAGACCCTCCTGGCCCACAGTTAGGGTGACCGCACCTCCTGGTTGGCCCAGGACAGGTCAGCTTTATACCCGCCTGCATGAAGCGTGCCTCCTTTTGTTCTCAAAAATGGCCTAGCGTGAGGAATCTACTCAATGGCAGTCCCCACCACGTGACTCCCTCAGCGCCTGATATCTCAGACACGGCGTGTCTGTGCTGTCTGAGCTTCCTTTCTTCTCCCCTCCTCCACAAACCCGCTTCTTCAGTTAAGTGTAGTATTTTGGTGGAGGGAACCACTGTCCCCAGACACACTCAAGCCACCCATGGCTGGTCAACCAAGGGGTCAAGATGGCAGGATAAGAGGCTGCCCTGCAGGGGGAGGGCAGGGTTCCCGAGAGGAGTGCTCTCTGGTCCTCGGTCCCACATGAGGGAGGGGAGGAGGCGGCTGGGAGGTTACTCTCCGTCAAGCTGTCAGAAGGAAGCCCCCAAAGGGCCGCTGATAGCATCTGGAGGTGTCCAGACTCACAAAGTCAGAGCCTGGTGACCCGTAATCTGAAAGTTGGGGAGCCCTTGGACCAACCAAAGTGCCCAGTCCTGCTTGCAGATAATGAACGTAAAAATTGAAGGATGGTTTGCTGTAAAAACTCTCAAGTTTCCTACTGCCGAGGAGTAAGGAAGAGGGTTTCTGCTCAGGCTTCGGAATTAGGGCCGAGAGATGCGATGATGTGGTGGGGTGAGGCAGGCTTGCTGGAGACCAGTGGGCTGCGAGGCAAGAGGGACACACGGAGGAATGTGGAAGGCGGCCACCACGGGGGTTCTTGCAAAGTGCTGCTAGATGTGGAGGATTGTGCTGGCCCGGAGACCAGCCCAGCCATCCCCAGTGATGGCTAAAATCGTGTGCTGTTCAATCTGGAGGAAGACTGTGCGGGGCCAGGGAGACCCACGGGAGGCCACGTCTGTTTTTTCTCTCTCCTGTTGCATCACCTCCAAGCCAGGAGCCAAGGGTGTACGTGACCCTCCAAGGAGGTCAACGTCCTGGTCCCTGGAAGCTCTGCCTGTGCTGGGTTACACGGCAAAGGGCAATGGAGGTTGCAGGTGGAATCAGCTCTGGGATGAGCTGAGCGTGAGACCCGGAGCTCATCCTGGGTTACTCAGGTGGCTCTGCGCTGCCAGAGGGCCCTTCGAAGTGGAAGACGGAGGCAGAGAAAGAGAATGGGGGTGGGGGAGGTATGGCTCACTGGTAGAGTGCACGCCTGGCACGCATGAGGTCCTGGGTTCAATCCCCAGTGCCTCTGGTAATAATAATAGTAATAATAAAATAAATAAATCTAATTACCTGCCCCAGAAAACACTGTTAAAGAAAAAGAATCAGAGAGAGATGAGACCTGGAATGACAGACGAGTCAGAAACGCGACTCCGCAGGCCCTGCGGGGGGAGGGGGGGCGGACCAGGGTTGTGGGCGGCTTTTATTTATTGACTTTTTTAAAGGCAGATTTTAATTTTTAAATGGGATCATCTTCGAGGTTTTAGCCAATACGCCTCCTCCCTTGCCCATTTAGAGGCACCTTTTTACTGGAAAACAAAACAAAAACCAAACCGACGTTTTTAAAAGCATTCCGCTAACGCAGACTTTATGAGCCGAGGACTCTGCCCCGGGAAGGACGACTGAATGTCCTCAGTCCTAGGACTGCTCTCTCCTCCTTCCCAGTTGTGACGTCTCTGAAACCAGGATGCGCTCTGCAATCAACAGCGTCAGTCCTGGGTCACATCGTAGCAGCATTTTGTTTTGTTTGCGGTTATTTGAAATCAATGTGGAAACCAATGATGGATGGATCGGATGAGCTATGAAAATCGACTTTGTCTTTCACATCTATAAGTACTATTGACTTTCCTGTTTAATTGTGTTCTGTTTTATTATTTCATTATTCCAGGGGTGCTTAGCTCTTTTTGTTTTTACACGTTTTGCTTTCACTGAGAGAGCAAACTGGAATAACCTCTGGTTTCCATCTTAAGCCTGCTTTGGGCTAGTTTTTCTTTCTTCTGTTTTTTATCACTTTGCTTTATTGAGATACACGTGACACGTAACACTGTGTAAGTTTAAGGTGTGCACCGTGATGATCTGACACGCTATACGTTGTGCGATGATGACCATAAGAAGGTGTTAGCACCTCCATCACCGCACGTGATGACCACGCTTTCCTTTCGTAGTGAGGACATTTAAGACCTGTCCAGTTAGTGGCTGTCAAGGAGACAATACACTGTCGTTAGCCACAATCGCCAGGCTGTCCGTCAGCTCCGCAGAACTGCCTCATCTTATAACTGGAAGTTGGTATCCTTGGACCAACATCTTTAGAAGATGGAAAAGTCAAGGAAAGAGGTTTTCCCCCAGAAACATCCCAAGTGCAGCAGCCCTGCCGATGCTATGAGTTCAGCCGTGCCGGCCGCACCCACGCAGCTGTAAGGCAACTGACACGTGCTCTTTTAAGTCAGTGCGTTGGTGTGTTTCTTCACGACAGCAGTGGGAAGCTCACACAGATTTCGGGGGGGTTCAAGCCAGCCCGGTCATTAGCCGTCTGTTGGCCAAGCAGCCAAAGAGCTCCGGCCATCCTGAGACGGATCGCGCCCCTGCTCTTGTCCAGGCCCCGTTCACAGCGAAGGCACGGTCCGGGTCTCCCTCCCTCCCGACAGGCTCTCCGGGGTCTGCCCCGCTCACCGCCGCTCGCTCCCGGCTCCTGGCCCCGCCTCCGTCCACTGCTCCCCAGCTCCCCAGGCGCTGCCTCCCCAGGCCTGTCCTCGCTGCAGTAGTCCCCCTCTGCGACCACAGCACCTGCTCGCTCAGCCTCTAGATCTGGACCCAGCGTCACCCTTTCAGGAGGCGTGCTGATTTTATATGTACACACACACGTGTGCGTACACGCGTGCACCCTGCTGCACAGACACAGAGGAGGCACGTGGGATACACATGGGAAACTGTTACATGGGATACAGGACATATGGGACACATACAAACAATACATACAACTAGGGTACTTATATGTGGAGTTATTGTAGGGGAGGTAGGTCATATTGACTACACACATATGGGATATATAGAATATATATATGGAAATGAGGCATTTATACCCTGGAGCTGTTCTGTAGGATGTAGGCCATGTATACTACACGTATGCAGGCCACAGAACACACATATATAAACAGGATACTCACGTATGTGAAACTGTTACATAGTAACAGGATACACATACTATATATGAAAAAAATACATGTGAAGGATACACAGAAAAGGAGAAGGATGTCTTGTTTTCCTCCACTGTAAAGGACGCACAGATGATAAATGTCTGTATTTATCTATAAATATATTTACTGGTCTATTTACATATATTTATATATTTTATTCTACTTACTGTATTATTCTATTGTATGCTATTCATTCTATTCTACTTATATATATTTATAGATAAATACTTATGTCCTATAGGAAGTTTATATAGAGATAATACACTTAATTGTTTATATGCAATGTGTATATTACTATGTGAACAGGTAATATGCAAATAGGACATTGCATTATAAGTAGGATAAAATGTAGATCGCATTTTTCACCTCCACGGAGGGAACTACATACGTGAAGCTACACGTATAAAAGCATGTATACGTAGAATGTGCATTTGTCTGTCCATTACAGGTCGCACAGGGTATGAGAAGGTATCTCCTACTTTCCTCCCCTGTTGGGAAAAGCACATACAGGAAGTGCGTTTGTGAAGCAGACACACAGGACACAGGGAGCGTGTGCGTGTGTGGAAGCAGGGTCCCCGTTCGCTCCTTGCATTGCGAGGACGGGGACTTCGTTGTGCCCTCTGCTGAATCCCCAGGCCCTGGACTCTGCCTTTTATGCAACGAAAACGCAGCCAGTATTTGCTGAATGATTTAGGTTTATGATTAAGCTCTTCGTTGGACTGGTTACAAAGATTTCAGCGTTGTTTAATTTTGAATATTATATGGGAGCCTCCATCATGTCTTCAGGCCTTTGGGTCTCGAAAGTCTTCATCTGATTCCGTAAAAAAAAAAAAAAAAGTATTTCCGTGTCCAGTGGTGGCTGAAGTGCTCCCCTCTGGTCCTCCAGCACCTGAGCACGACCCGGGCTGGACGTCACTGTCCCTACAGCCTGACCTGTGTCTAGGCCCCTGGGGAGGTCTTAGCTGGGATGGATCTCTGGACCCTCCGTCCAGTTAATGAGTCGTGAGAAATGCCGCTCGGAGATTCGAGGGTCCAGAGAGGGTCTGCATCTGGGATCTGAAGCCACGCTGCCTCTCTTCCTTGCCTGTGGCCACTGCCTCCAGAGTCAGAAAGCTGTCACTGGCTTTACGTGGAAGGGCCCTAAGCTGGGTGTCTGTCTGGGTCTCAAACACTTATCATGCCTCCCAGAACTTTCTCTCTCTCTCTCTCTTCTTGGCTCAAAGACCTTTCCCTTGGGGGAAGGCCAGCAGAAGCTTCTGTAACTCACCCTAAAATTAAAGCCAAGACTCTGTGTCAATCTCTGCTAAGTCCGAATCCCTCGGTGCCGGGCCCTGAAAGACAAATAGCGAAGGGGGCAAAAACAACCCTTTGGGCTAAGTATAATCTCAGATTTTGGATTCTACACGTACGTTTTTGCCATCCTTTCTCCCCCTGTTAATGTACCTCCGCAGAAGCGGCAGACAGGGCTGTGCGGCTGGGTTGGCACTAATTATCCACTGCTGTCTTCATTAATGCGAGTTTCTGACGAACACTGGGGTTCGAATCACAGCAGGTGTGCTGTGCGCTCGGGTACATTTTAGATGGGATGCTGGAGCTGGCTGCTTGCTGCAGGCCTCACTTTACCACCAATGGAGGTCTGACTCCTAAATCATCACGCGAAACACTGCCATCCTTATGCTGGGCTTCAAAAGAACAGTGCCACGGCTTTGCGCCAATGACACGCATCCTCACCGTGCACATCGGGTTAGGGGATTTAAAAGGGCTTATGGCCCATGACTCGTGCCTTAATGCACCTGTTGTCAACGCAGTTTCCTTCTTCATATAACAATATATTTGTGCGCTACATTGGAAATTGACACAACATTGTAAACTGACTATAACTCAATAAAATAAAGTTAAAAAAAAACTATATAGAGGGAAAAGAAGCAATGTGTTTATATATCATAAGTCAAAGAAATAATTTCCATCACAGAAATGGAAGAGAATTCAAAAGGCTTCCCCTTACGGGCATTAGAATCCTGGAAGGTACTATGCCTGCAATTTGGGCTTCTGCCACCAGGTGGTGCCCACCAGAAGGCCTTTGGCTCATAATGTGCACCTGGCTCCAGGTGTGTCGAGGTGATGCTTCCTGGCACCCTGAGAATAATACATCCAAAATCCAAATTTACACAAAGTACGTGTGTTAACAAAAAGTCAATTTAAAGGAAAATACCATCGGAAGGGAATGCAGAAGCTTATATTTTATACCTCACTGGATGCTTATCAATGTTTAATACAGCCCCGGGTTTATTTTACCATTGATTCATTCAACAAACAATGATGTATTAAGTGACTACTCTGTGCCAGGACCTCAGTTAAGTCCAGGAATACAGACACGAGTTAGACTTGTCCCTAGTCCAGAATTTCTCCAAATCTATCAGTCACGCCCACACATAAATGACCGAAGATAACCATGTTCCCAGCACGGTCCCTGAGAGTGAAGGTCTACAGGAAGGTTCATTGACCTGGAGTGAAAATTACTCTTGGAAATCGTTTAAATTGGGGCTTTGGGGGGCCACGAGTGTATTGTTTGACTTCTGAAGTCTGACTTTTGTCGTTTCGATCCTTCGCGTCTCGGAAGTAGCAGGGTACAATCCGCCTGCACAGTCTAATTGCCTGCCCGGTGTCTGTGCAACGGGCACACGGCCCGTGGCTTCTTGTTACCAGTGCAGCCGCCAAAGAGGCCTAATTAACTGTCACAGCTCTTCCTTCATGAAGGAAACAGAATACGGAGGAGTAGCAACGGGGCTGGCTCTCCTTCCTCCCGACCTTGCCTTTCCGTCCAAGATCTTATCTCTGTAGGCCCTCTTCTCACATCTTCACTCTCTTCTGACCGGGACTAACCCGGTCAGAATACAGTTCTTTATAGTTTAATACCGTTCTGAATATTAACCACCAGTTCAATATCCATCATCAGCTGGCACTCCTGCTTGTCCAAACTTCCTTTGGTCCTGTAAGACGTCCCATTCACCATCCTTGGAATGACCTTGCTTTTTCATATGAAGGTTCAGGGAAACTCCACTATGCAATGATTGTTATTATGGGCATAATCCTTTTCTTTACATCTAACCTGCATCTGGAACGAAGAACTATAGCAATTCTGAAGTGATACATCATGTGTCAGAAACTGATGGGTGGGTAGCGAGGAAGAGAATTGGAATCTGAAAGCTGGGTCTACATTTGAGGAAGAGAAGTAGTTTCCTGTAAGTGAAAATATTTATTCTCAATCAAGCAATAAAGAAGTCTGCCACTAGGAAGTCCATTTCAGGGAAGGAACGCCATTATTTGGCGTCCAAACAGGATGCTGTGATAAGAAGAAAAAGCTCCAGGTGTGCGTGCAGAACTGATGCTGTCACAGCCCACAGGCTCTGCTTCTGCCTCTGCTGCTCCATCTGCATCCAGCGGGGCCTCCACTGATGGCAGGGAGACAAAGCTGGGTCCAGGCCCTGCATCCAGCGGGGAGCTTCACCCCACTCTGTAGCTGCAGATTCTACTCCAATATGAGAGATTTATTTTTAAACAGAACCATAAGACGGATGGAAGAAGGGGTCTCTGGAGAGGTCACTCTCATCCAACATCCCCGCTGAACAAAAGAGCTCAAGAGATACCTGTTCACCGAATAAAACGCGCGTCTCCCGTATGAGCATCTGAAAGGCGCCGTGTGCTCACACGTAGGGGGAGGCGGTGTCTCGCGGCTGAACTGCTTCCTGGGAACTGTTCCCCTGCATGTGGCGCAGGGAAAGCCCCAGCGGAGGCGGTGAGCATGAGAGAGAAGGCGACCCCCTTGCAACTGCCTGATTCCTTGGCCAGGTGTGTAGGAAGCCACTTGGCTAACCTCGTGGGGAGGGGGCAAAAATGCTGCCCGCAGTACAGGATCAGCAGACTGAGAAAAGAAAAACAAACAAACAAACAAAGAAGGGACTAATGCGGTCTCTCCCTACTGAGATCGCACCCCTCCCCTGATGGGGGTCTGCTCCCGTTGCCCCGATTGGCCTTGGGGGAACGTGCCAGGCTCTGTCAAGCCCAGTCTCTAACCAGCGCGTGTCTCTGTTGGAGAAGCGGCGTGGGCCCTGACGCCGTCGGAATCTTGCAAGAGGATGAAGCGGGCCCGCCGAGTCCGGCTGCGAGGAGCAGGGCTGCCCTCCCTTCACGGTCACCGGAGGACGTTTCTGTGGTTTGGGGGAGATGCTTGAGTGTTTAGAAGCCACACGAGCACTTTCAACACAGCTCAGCAAGCCTTCGGCGATGGATGCTCGAGCCCAAATCCATCGTCCTCGCCGTGGGTGACGCGCAGCTGGCTTTGCAGTAGAGCAGCTGCCCACGGGGTCCCAAACTCCCACAGCCCCGCCAGCCCTAAGTGGCTGGGGGTTGGGGGATGCTGTTTCCACTGCTGGGAGCCCCCCCACCTGACTGCGTGCTAAAAGCACAAAGACCTCCCCTGGGGGCGCCCCGGCCCCCCTCCCCACCACCCTCCCTCTGTTTTAGTTCACGTGCGTTGGGGTGATGTAGGCCTTGGGCAACCAGTGTGTTAGGGTGTCTGGGCTTCCAGGATGAGGAGGTGACCGAAATCGGTCCCATCAGAGCAGATCCCAGGATCTCCGTAGGACTCGCCTAGAGGCATTTACTCTTTTCAGCTGCATTTGAGCCAGTTCTAAGGTCTCCATCTTGCTCCCACGAGGGCAGCCTCCGTGAGAATGAAAGTCGTGCGGAAGAAAGGTGAGAGGGGAGGGAGAGATGGGGAGAGAGAGATGGCGAGAGAGGGAGGGAGGGAGGGAGAGAGATGGAGAGAGGGAGGAGGGGGGAGGGACAGAGAGGGCCCTGGTATCTTTTGAGGTCCTGAATAAAATCCCCATCAGCTCGCCCCGATTGAAGTTTTCAATTGCTTCAGCCCCACTTTTTTTTTTTTTTTTAATAAACTTAAGTCAGGGGATTTCCTGCTATCCCCAGCCCCTAAGGGTCCCAGTGCATATGCCCACCAACATCTGACATGTGTCCACTAGGGACCTGTCGCCTTCTTAAAACCCCACCGCCCTTGGGAGGCAGGAGGTAACATGCCTTCGGGTGATTTACGACTCGGTGAGGATGAGTCTCCCAGTGAACTTCCTGAGAGGAGCTTGTCCATGGACCGAGCTTCCTGGGTCCCTGGCTGGGAAAGGAAGAGAAAGCAAATCAAAAGGGAAAGATGGGGGGCGGCCGAGACGGGCTTCCAGGGCAGACCGGCTGCTCGGCGGTCTCCCGGGGGCCTGAACGGGTGGCAGAGAGCCTTCTCCCAGCCCCCTGGCCTGCTTTCTCAGCAGCGTCTGCACCCCGTGATTCTCTCTCAGCGTCTGGGAGTCACAGCACCGCGCGGCGACAGCGGCGCGGGCTGCGGGATCTGAGTTTTAAGTTGTGCAGCCGAACACGGGGAGGTTCTCCAGCGCTCTCCTTGAGACTCTGTGTTTCTGAGGGTGATTTCATGACTCCCAAGACGACTCAAGTCGTTTAGGGCACAAATAGGAACCGGGAATGACGGGACGAAGACAAATCGCTTCGCAGCAAAGGACTCTGCTGGCTCACGGTTAGGGGGTGGTGCGGGGGGTCGGGGCCTGGAGCGGCGCGGTCAGGGCTCGAGTCGTCTGCACACTGGCTCTGGCTTTCTCCGTTGCTTATAACTCCCTGGCAGGCTCCTTTCTCGAGATGGTACCGCGTAACTCCAGCACATCCTCCCAAGGGCAGGGAGTCAGAACAGGAGGGGAGAAAGTACTGCTCCTGCAGGACTGCCAGCCCAAGTCTCCAGACCGCACCCCCAAGGCTGGGATTGGAGACTGTGTCTCCCGCTGAGCCAAGGCCAGTGCCCGGACGGACGCTGTGCCGTGCCTGGGCTGGCCACGCTGGTCCCATGGCCCCTGGAAGCCAGGGTGGGCACAACACCATTTAAATTGCATGGGTTTAAGTCAGTGAGCCTCGCGTATGAAATACACCGTGTGGAAACAGCGGGGTGCCGTTTTTGTATGGTGACTTAGCGTGATGATTTTGAGAGGTGTAGAAATACCAAATCCCTGTGCTGTGTAACAGGAATGAACATAGCGTTGCAGGTGAACTGTACTTCACAGCCAACCAGCCAATCAACCAACCAAACAAATTCATAGAAAAAAGAGATCAGATCTGTGGTTCCTGGGGGGCGCTGGGGTGGCGGGTGAGAGGTCAAATTGGATGAAGGCAGACAAACAGCACAAACTCCTGGTTATAAGATAAATTAGTACTAGGGAGGCCATGTCCAACATGATAAATACAATGAATATATAATAGATACAAGTAAAATATAAATATGGATAATAAATGTAATAACACTGCTGTGTATTTTATTTGAAAGTTGTTGAGAGACTAAATCCTCAGAATTTGCATCACAAGGAAAACATTTTTTTCCATTTCTTTAATGGTGTGCGTATTCGAGGTGACGGAAGCCCACAGACCTTACAGTGACAGTCATTGTGTGACGTCAGTCCAATAATTAGGCTGTTCGCCTTGAACGTCTACAGGGCTGTCCGTCAACTGTATTTCAAAACTGGAAGAGAAAATTAAAAAAATAAATTTTACAAATTGAAAAAAGATTTTTGGGAAAAAAAAAAAAGGAAAAAAATTTGCCTGAATTTAGTGCGAAGACATGGAGGAATTTTCTAGAGAAAACCAGGTTATTGTTACCAGAAAAAGGGCAAATGAAAGCTGGAGAGAGAAAGCGTTAAGTGTCCAGCACGGGAGTCAGCAGAGCTTCCTGAAAGTTGCACAACCGGGAATAAACCACAAAAGCAGGAATCGCCCTCATGCGCAATGATTAACCAAATGAAATGACATGCACAACGCCGCAAACATGAAGCTAATGCAGGGTTAAGTAATAGAGCTCCCAGTGGGATGTGTGGTTTGAGGCCTTCCTCGTTGGCACGCTCACCTTCTTACTTTCCTTAGTGCTTTCCTGGGGCCATGATGCCAAGGGTCCTCAATAAATGATCATCTGGATCAAACTGCATATGATTTCAGGGATAAGAAGTAGCTACTCGGGGCAGAATCATCACAGAGGACTTCATGGAGGAAGCACACCTTTGACTGAATCTTAAAAAGTAGGAGCAGGTCGGATGGGCCAGAGCGAGCTGGTCAATGATCATGGTTGAACTTCCTGACCATGGTCAATAAATGCTTGTTCAATGAAATGATGATGCAATCAAGTGAACCACCCCTCTGCTGAAACCCGCGCAACAACTATCCACCAACCGCCAGACTAAGGTCAACCCCAGAACCCGGCTTTCAAGGCTCTCCAGCACCTGAGTTAGACTCTCCTCTCCAACGATGCCTCCTTGCATATCAGCCTGTGATGTTTGCCTACTGAACTGAGCCCCAGTTTCCTCATTTTTCAAATGAGGATCTGGCAAGACTGCCGCTGTGCCTGGCACGTGGTAACCGCTTCACAGAAGGAGGGGGTTTTATCATTACCACGAGCAGCAGCCCTCCCAGAGTTAAGCCGTGATCAGCCCCAGCGGTTTCCCAGGCACCCCGTGCTCTCTCGCACTGCCGTCCCGCCATCTTAAGTCTGCTCAAAAGCAGAGCCTGAGACAAGGGTTAGGTGTGGGCCGGAGGCTGATTGTTGGCGGCAGGTGGAAGGAAAGCAAGGAAGACGAGGAAGGGAAGGGAGGAAACAACAGTAGAAGGTGTGGCTGTTGATCTGGCTGCCCCTGGGGCACCTGGGGCTCAGCCCTGCAGGGGGCCTCAGCCGGCGGGGGTGGGGGGGCATGTGGAAGACACGCTTTCAGGAGGATGGAGCCTGGGCTGCCCCTGGGAGGCTCACCCCCCCCCCCCCGCAGGGCTGAGAAGGCTCTCCGGGTTTGCACAGATCCCCGGGGCAGAGCAGCCGAGTGACTCCCGAGGCAGGAGAGGTGGGGCTCTGCCAGGAGCGTGTGCAGCGACCCTCTGCTTCGGTTCTAGCTGGACTCACAGCGTGGCCAAGCGAAGGCGGCCCCACGGCCGGGGGAACCCCTCCGACCACCCTCCCTCGTGCTGTGCCCTCTGCCCGCGATGGCCTTTCACGTCTTTCTAATCTAGCTGAACTTCGGGTCTTGATTTCAGTATTTCCCCCGAGAACCCGCTCGCCATTCAGTTAAACACTTCCTCTTCAGGGTTCCCTGTTCGTTCCTGCACTACTGTTCGTTCATTCACTCAACAAACATCTGCTGCGTACCCTCCACACGCCTCGCCTTGTTGTAAGCGACGGGGGAACAGCAGTGAATGAAGGGGACCGAGGCCGCCCTGCTGTCACCGAGCTTCGGTCCCGGTGAGACAGACAATAAACAAAATTAAAATGGCCAATATATAATGCATTTGAAAATCCTATCAATGTGTCTAGTGTATAAATGTCTCGCATATCCTATAAATAGATAACATGGGTGCACACATGTGAAGGGTGGAGAGTCAGCGGGGGTCGGGGGCAGGCAGCGTGGCGGTGCCCGGAGGCTCTCTTACAGCTGAGGCCCAGGCGAGGCCCAGGCGCGGAGAGCGAGCAGGGAGGGGGCCCGGCTGCCACTGTGAGCCAGAGTCCACGAGAGGAGGCGGGCTGGAGGAGGGGGGAGGGGAGGGGAGGGTGTCCGAACTGTTCCCGGAAAGGCGAGAGTCCGGGGTGGCTGGAACAGAGAGAGCGAGAGGGGACCCGACAAGGGCGAGGGGAGACCTGGGGCAGGTGGGCGGGCGGGGCCGGGCTTCCTGGGAAACACTTCGGCTTTTCCCTCGGGATGGGAGGGGAGCCAGCGGGTGGTTTTGAGCCGAGGAATGACATCTTCAGGCTGATGTTCTGATCACCCCACCGGCCGCACTGGAACCTGAGGGAGAGGAGAGCTGCGGGGAAAGGCGGCCACCGGGAAGCCAGCGGGCAGGGGAGGGCGGCTTGGGCTGGGGGGTGGGGGCCGCCTTGGAGCAGGCTGGGCCCCCGGGCGTGTCCAGAAGGCACTGCCAGTGGAATCTGCTGCAGGACTGGATGTGGGCAGAGACAAATCAAGGAGGTGCCGAGATAGCGGTCTGGGCCGCTGGGGGGATGGTCTGGGCCGCTGGGGGGATGGTCTGGGCCGCTGGGGGGATGGATGTGCCGCGTGCTGATGTGAACGAGCTTCTGGAGTAAGCGGGCGGTGGGGCGCTCTGTCGCGTGTCACACGGCTCTGTTGCTTCTCACATCTCTGCCTTCTCCCCGAGCAACTAAGGACAGGGGTGTGCCTCTAACGCGTGGTCCTAACATCTGAAACAGGGACCCAGGACCCAGCGCTCAGCGGAGATTCAATCTGCATTTTGTCCATGCCCTTCTCAAGGGTGGAACCGCTCCCTGGGCTTCACATGGGGGCAGAGGGGTCCGGGGGCCCCTGCGCACGACAGGCAGGCAGACTGGGCTCTGGCTCGTCCCGGGACCACGTTGGCGGGGGGAGTCCCACCCACCTCTGGCCAACCTGGGGCGTCTGCTGGGGGGGCCGGCTCGGAGGAGGTGCCAGGGTGCCTCTGTCACCGCAGCTCTGCCGTGTGGCAGCCCCTGTCCCCCGGGGACTGGAAGTGTGCCAGGCTGCCTGGCAGAGGAAGCTCAGAGTCCCCGCCCAGCGCATACCCCAGAGCTCCTCGGTTCTGGCTGATGTTTGCATTCAATTTAAAACGAGAAAGAAGAAGCCGGAGGGAAGGGAGGAGTCCTCAGCAGTTAAACAGCTAGAGCTGGTCACGCCCTCCCCAGCGGAGGAATTTGGCCAGGGGATGCAGAACGGAGTCTCCTCCTCCCCCTGCGCCGGTGTCCCGAAGCAAAGCTGGGCCTAATTACATGCTCTGTCCGCCCCTCCATCTCCCACAAATGCTTTGTGCTGTGGCACCATCTCACAGCCTTGGCCGCATCCTGGCCAGTCTAGCGTCTGACGCCCGTCCCCCGCCTGGCGGTGGAGGGACAGTACCCTCTATCAGGGTGGCGGTCGGCCATCCCTCCACAGCCCCCTCCAGGGCGGGGAAGAGGCCAAAAGCACTTGGAAGCACGGAAGGTGAGAGCCCCCCAGCCCAGGACTCCTCCCAGAGCCGTTTCCCAGCATGCTCCACTCCTGTGCGCGGAATGTCGCTGGCCGGCAACCAGAGGGGGGTGGGGGGAGCCGGGGGGCCCCGAGGTCCCAGCCGGTCGATGAACACGGATGCTGACACGCCAGCAGATTCCCGTGGGGACAGGGGGGTGTCAACTTGCCTTAATTACATCTTCATCCGACGACCGGCACTCCACGGACTCCAGCAGCTCTGTCACTGTGCCGTCCTCCTCCACAGAGACCACCTTCACGGGCACGGCCACCGTCTTCCCGGTGAGGATGGCTGTGTTCAGGATGTCTGCCTCCTGGAAGATCAAGCACGCCTTTCTGTCACATGCCTCCACGTGCGCAAAGAGCCCCGCCCTCACCCAGGCTCAGCGAGCCTGGGGTTCAGCACGGCGGCCGAGGGGGAGTGCTCTGCCCTCACCCAGACTCCCGCAGCGGGAGCACGATGGGGAAGGGGCGTCGTCGGAGGGGGGCAGAGGGGCGAGTTGTTGATACCGTGTTTGGCAAGCCACACCACGTGCCAGGAACTGTCCTAAGCACTTAATAAATATGGACCTATAAATTCTTACAGCATCCCAACGTGTGATCATATTCGCTCTACTTTGTGCCTGGCACAGAGAGGTTTTGTAACTTGCCCAAGGTCACACAGCTAGGAAATAGTGAAGGTGGGATTTGAACCCAGGAAGTTCAGCTCCTGAGCCCATGTGTTAGCCACCCCAACTGGTCTGAATTCAAGCAAGACGATTCCAACGTAAGCAGTCAGCTGCTGGTCAGAGGAGCAAGGTGTCCTAGAAGGAGATTCGTATGATAACGTGGGCGGGGGGGTGGAGGCTGTGAGACCCCTCACTCTGCACTCGGTCACCCTGGCTTTCTTTCACTTCCTGTCGATTTTCCAGGCTCGGTGCTGGCCTCTGTACAAGTCTGGATGCTGTGATGACCCCTGTGATGTTCCCACGGCCGCATCCATGTGATACATGCGTGCACAACACGCACACGCACACGCACACGCACTCACTCAGACGTGCCTTTTGCTCAGCCCAACAGCTGCGTCCCTCGGGACGTCCCTGCAGAGACCGTGACAGCCCTGAGAGCCTGGGGGAGGAGGCACGGCCGCTCCTTTGTGGTCCCTGACACACTTGTTCTTCTGTTTTTACTCAGTTATTCGGTCCCTTCGTCCCTCCTCCAGGCTGGAAGCTCTGCCCTGCCCCCCAGAGCCCCGTGCACAGCCTGTGGAAGGCGCAGGGAGGGACTCGGCAGGGAGGGACCTGGGATCTGTCATCGCCACCGTCATCCCCTTGCTCTGTGTCGCTCGGTCCTCTGGGCATGAGTCCCTCCTCGACACTGGGTGTCTCAGGGGACTTTTCCTGGACACTGAGCAATAATCCTTACTCTGCACCCCTCTCCCCAACACCCCGTGCCTAATTCAGTTACTCTTTGTTTTTGTTTGTTGTGAACCCAGGACCTCGTGCGTGCCAAGCGTGCGCTCAACCTCCGAGCTACACCCTCCCGTCAGTTCCTCTCAGAGCCTGCAGTTTGTGAACTGCCGGGGTCCTGGGAGACCACATGAGCCCGCTTCTCAGAGGAGAACACGGAGCCCCAGGAAGCAGGACTCTCATTCCACCTCCTTCCTCTCCGAGGGACTGACTCCCCCCACCCCGTGAAGGTCAAAGTCCCCATATAACCCACAACCTCTGTATGACGAGACCCCGGGCCCCAGCCCGCAGCGGTCTTTGCTCAGTCCCCACTCATCACGTGCCGGCCGGGTTCCTAGGAGGTGTGGTGCCGGCCTGCACGCTGCGCTTCTCCTGGACGTGGGGACCTGCCTGGCCCAGCCTTGGGGCAGCAACAACACGTCTGGGCGGACGCTCGGAGCTGGTCACGGAGGCACTGACACCTGTTAGGGATGGGCTTGCGAGGACCCTCGTCGATCTGATTTTTGTGCAAAATCACACACGCCCGTTTAGCCACATGCCAGGAGAAGGCATGGACGGGTACCATCTTCAGGTTACATAACCGTTTGCCTTATGTTAACCTTCCATTTCTTATGTAAGATCTTACTTTTATTTTGCAGGATGAGGTCCATTTTATAAAGAGCTCATTTGGTTTTAGCCTTTGGATATGATTATATATAATATACACAATAATATTTATTTTTATATAATGATATTATATAAATACATGTGATAATATTTTATATATTATATATATTTCTTGTTCCATTATTTTAATTCTAAAAGACAACACTCTACAGTTTAATGTTTCTGAATTTCAAAATCTCATGCTGTCTGAATACACACAGACGCCCAAATGTCAGAGCAGGCAGACAGCTAGATGTGAGCAGGCAAAGGGGGACGCAGACCACATGGCAGGAATGGGGCAGAAAGGAGGGGCACGGGCCGGATGCAGGGAACCACACACCGTGTGAACAGCAGGGGTCCCCAGGCAGAGAAGGAAAAGCAGGACCCTCTGGGCTGATAAGGGGCCACACCTTTTGGGGTGGTGAGTGGCCTGGAGATGAACAAAGGTGAGAAAAGGCGGGAATTTTGTGTCCAAATGTAACCTTTGCTCATTATGCCCTCATTTCAATAAAATTAGCCTCGCAGGTCGGAAGTACCCATCACGCACCGACGCCAGGACACTTCCGATCCAGACTAAACGAGGACAAAAGTCCCTCCTCCTTTTGGGAAGGTGGAGTTGGGGTGATAATCAGGGAACACGACCCCAGACCCTTCCCTCCTCAATGAATATTCCGCCCATTCATTTTCACACCCTGTGTACCCAACTTGCCAAAGAAACTCAGGGCAGCCGCCCACCTGAGCCTGCCCGCTCTCCTCTGAGAGTGTCCTGTCCATCCGTTAATAAATCCTCACTTTACTTTTTTTAACCACTGCGTCTTGTCTATGAATTCCTTCTGGGATGGGACAAGAACCTGGGACACTGGTTGCATCCACCAGCAACACAAATATCCCATTGCTGATATTTTTTTTCTCCTCTGTGGGCTCCCAGCCTGATTTGGTTTGATTTTGGGTACAAACATAGTAAAAGAGTGAAGGTTCCAAGTCAGAATGTGGTGTTACTTCCTGCTGCCTCTGGGGAGGAAAAAGGCCAGGCAGCCTTTTCTGCTCTGAAGGGCAGGGATCAAAAGGAGCTATCCACATTTTGGGAAGAAATGGGAAAATGTATTTTAAGTCTCCGGTCCAAACTGGCCCATCTCAAAGGGGAAAAAAACCAAAACAAAACAATCCAGGGGAGCATTATGATGACGTCTGACACCAGTTTCAGAGAAAACAATTTTGCACATCAATGGTGGAAAAGTAGCGAGCACGTCTGCTCCAACAACATAAGTCAGAAGACTGTAAAACACGCGCACTGTCAGGTCAGCGTCGTGGGAGGTGGCCCCAGGGTAAGTGGGGAGCCGCCGTGAGCCCGCGTGTCTGGGGGTTTGCCTCCGAACGGAACGCCTCGTTCTGCTGGCAGCTTCTGACTGGGGAGGGATGGACTTCCAGGCATTGCCCTGCTTCCTCTGTGCATTTCCAGTTCGTTGACATCGAGAACCTTCTCTTGTGCCTGGTTTGCTTTCTCCAGGAGCTGAGGGGTATGTGGACGGGTCACAAGTCTCCAGACCAGAGCCTTGGCTTGGGTTGACGTGTGATCCTATAAAACCCTTGAAGGCTCAGCTGCCTTGTTGCTGAAGGCAGCTCTTCCCCTTTTCCTGTTGGCCCGTTTCTGTCCCCCTCGAACCTGCAGAGGACCTAGTTACAGGAAGGAGGTCACCAGGCGACTGAGCCTGACTCCTGGCTTGCGCTCTCCTGAATGCGCCCATGCCTCGCCTGGCCTGTTCATCCTCTTCCTGGATGAGAAGAAGTAAGAATGAGGAGTCAAGCAGTTTAAGAATGACCTGCTCTCCACCCCGCACTGCCCGCTTAGCTTCCCTGCAGGCGGGTCATGGGGACAAGGTAACATCTGAAGAAAGTCAGCCGGTCTGCACGCAGTGGAGATGGCGCAGGACCAAGCTCCTGCCCCAGTGCCTCCTGAGGGTCTCCCCCCTTTTCCCCTTTAAAGCTGTCCTGGCTGAGCAGACTCTTTGGAGTTGGTCTTGGGACATGAGTCCCCCTTCTCCCCAGATCGCTGGCTTTTCTGATGAAGCACCTTTCCTTTCCATCAACACTTGCGTCTCAGTTACTGGCTTTTGAGCAGTGAGCAGCAGAACCTGAGTTTGCTAACACTGCCATGAGCTCACCTCATCACAGCCCCTGAGCCTAGGAAATGAAGACAGACATCTCTTTATAAAGTTCTGTCTCGATTTTTACTGGTAGCTCCATGCTCCCCTTTGGCCACCTGGAAACTCTGTTCTTGCCAGTACGGCCTTCCTGGAGACCTGACAACACAGCCGTGTGACTTCAGGCTCATGAGAGGCTGGGAGGAGGTGAAGCCGGGGAGGAGACGCCGACTGTGTCTTGGGGAAAAGGGACGACCTCGTCAGTGAGGCCACAGACCCTCTTATTGGGCTGTAACTCATCACTGTCTATTTCAAGGAAACAATAACTGTCCTCATTTTGCTGGAGAAATGATGGCCCACGTCTTAGTTTGGAGAGCCCCTAGAAATAGATGCTGGGACAAGGATTCAAGGGCAATTGATTTGCGAGGTTCAGCAAACTTCAGTAAGAGAGTGGGGAAGTGGTTCAGGGAAGAAGAGGCAGCCAGTGAGAGTGCGTATCATGCCAGTGACCACCAGTCCCCTCCTGCGGGGACTGGTCTATATTATGAAATACATCATGCATTTTGTATATTTCAATATATTGTAACGTATCCTCATATATTTCCTTGCAGGGAAATTATCCAACATACACCTCTGAAAATAATTCCACCGAGGGGCGACGGAGCTGGGGTATTTATACATCAGCTCCCGCGGGCGGCTCCTGGGGGCTGGCCACTCCCTGGCACAGCCAGCCTGCCGCGCGTGCAGGCCAGGCAGCCTTCTACAGTCTCAGCGAGAGCTCCTGGCAGACAGCGGCGCCTGGAGCTGGTCTGGAGCCCTCTGCTGTGGAATGGTGTCAGGAAACGCGCAGAGCACTGACAGTCTGCCGCGACGTAACTGTGAAACAACTTGTCATGATGGAGGTCTGGCGGGTTGGAACCAAAAATCAGAGTGTTTGTTTGTTTTTTAAAAGAATTTCCTCATGCTTCCCATGTTCCGATGTTCCCTTTGGGTATGAGCACAGTCATTTATTCAAATGCACTCTTGAAACTTAATTTTAAAAGAGGGGAGGGGAAGGAGATGGGTACAGGAAAACATGACATCAGGAGACCTTCGAAAACACGTCCGGAGATGGCTGTGTGCAGTGCCATTCTGCCTTCCCGCCTACCTAACAAAATGCCAATTTTGTTTGAGGCTGTAAAATGCTCCGCTAAAATTATTATATATATTTTTTGACGCCCCTTAATCTGTAACACAGTTCTGGTCCAGGAGATATAAATGGAAGTCACTGGGTGAAGCTTCCAAAGAAGTCTGTTTTTTAAAAAAACTAATTCTGAAGGTTGTTTTGCATTTTCCTTTCTTCCTGCCCACTCTGCACAGATGATCCGGGAGTTGGGGCTGCATCTTGCACCCCCAGAGCTGGAGGATGCTGTTAAGGGCCACACGGGTCAGTGTAGTACCATAGCTGAGCGCAGGAATGCTCTCCTGGGACTGCCGGGTTCCAGCCCCACTTCTAACACTACCTACTGGGTGACCTCAAGCCATTCACTTAACCCTTGGTGCCCAAATTTTCTCAGCCATACCATGAGGATAAGTGCCGGCCTCTTGCGTTTGCTCTAGGTTTAGGTGGGTCTACAACAGTGTCTGATGCCTAGAAGGCTCCCCCCAAGTGTGTGACAAATGCACAAAGGAGAATGATGACTGTGAGGGAGTGAATAGCATCCCCCAGAATGCCTGTCCACCTGGAAACTCAGAAACTGACCTTATTTGCAGATATAACGAGTTGAAGTGAGGTAGTTCCAGGGTAGGGTGGGCCTTTATCCTATGTCCTCATAGGAAGTGAAAATGCATCTGGAGGCACAGGGAGGATGGCCCTGTGAGGATGGACGTGGAGATGGGCACATCAAGGCTGCCAACACCAGCGGGAGCTGGATGAGGCGGGAAGGCTGCTCCCCGGGAGCCTGCAGAGGGAGCCTGGTCCTCTCGACAACTTGACTGTGGACTTGGGGATTCTTGACTTTTGAGGGAAGAAACTTCCGTTGTTTTAAGCCACCACATGCCAAGGGACTTTGTTACAGCAGGGCCAGGGGACGAGTGCAAGGACTGAGCCCCAGAGAGAAGGAGCTTGCATGCTGGGTGCACCGCAGCACTAGCCTCGGACTGTTCCCTCTGCACACAACTGGAGAGAAGACTAAGGCCCTGCCCACTTACATGTGAAAAGATGCCTGACGTCACCAACTATTAGGGAGACGCAAATCAAAACTGCAACGAGGTAGCACCTCACTCCGGTCAGAATGGCCATTATCAAAAAGTCCACAAGTAATAAATGCTGGAGACGGTGTGGAGAAAAGGGAACCCTCCTACACTGCTGATGGGAATGTAAACTGGTGCAGCCATTGTGGAAAACAGTGTGGAGGGGCCTCAAAAAACTAAAAATAGACTTACCATATCACCCAGCAACCCCACTCTTGGGCATACATCTGGAGAAAACTCCAATTTGAAAAGACACCTGCACCTCAATGTTCACTGCAGCACTATTTACAGTAGCCAAGATGTGGAAACAACCTAAATGTGCATCAACAGATGACTGGATAAAGAAGATGTGGTATATTTATACAAGGGAATACTACTCAACCATGAAAAAGAATGAAGTACTGCCATTTGCAGCCATGTGGATGGACCTAGAAATGATCATACTAAGTGAAGTGAGTCAGACAGAGAAAGACAAATATCACATGATGTCACTTACATAAGGAATCTAAAATATGAGACAAATGAACTTATTTATAAAACAGAGAGACTCACAGACACAGAAAACAAACTTACGGTGACCAAAGGGGGAAGCGTGGGGAGGGACAAATTAAGAGTTTGGGATTTGCAGATACAAACTACTGTATATAAAACAGATAAACAACAAGGTCCTACTGTAGAGCACAGGGAACTCTATTCAGTAGCTTGTAATAACGTATACTGAAAAAGAACATATATAAATGTATGACTGAGTCACTGTGCTGAATACCAGAAACTAACACAACATGGCAAATCAACTAAACCTCAACAAATTTAAAAAAAGATCCTGCCTATTTAATCCCTTTCCCCTGCCTCTCTTCCTTCCTTCCTTCCTCTTTCTTTCTTCCTTCCTTCCTTCCTCTTTCTTTCTTTCTTTCTTTCTTTCTTTCTTTCTTTCTTTCTTTCTTTCTTTCTTTCTTTCTTTCTTTCTTTCTTTTTCTTTTCTTTTTCCTTCCTTCCTTCCTTCCTTCCTTCCTTCCTTCCTTCCTTCCTTCCTTCCTTCCTTCCTTCCTTCCTTCCTTCCTTCCTTCCTTCCTTCCTTCTTTACGAGCTGTTACTCACAGATAATCACAATCTTATCTGACACGACCTGGAAGGGAAAAAAACCCTCATCATTTTTCACAGGTCTGAGGCTGAAAGGAGTAAGTTAAATTGCTTATTGCCTCTAATGAGGAAAAAAAAAAACCCAGTTTTTGGCCTTAAACATCACTGTGGCTTCTTTGGAGGTCATTTTAATATGTGGTTCTGAGATGATTCCACGGAAGTTAAACTTGATGATAAGGGTGGAAAAAAACAGAATAAACAGAGGGTCCGCTGCATCCCCTGGTTCCTCTCTAGACAAAAGCATCGCGGACGAAGCTTCGAGCAGCCCACCGCCTGAGGCGGGCAGAAGGGCAAACCTCCCGCAAAACAGATAAAACAAAGCACTGCCCTCGGCCGTGATGCCGGAGGCCAGGGCTGGGGCGGCCCTCGTGAACGCGGAGGTGTGCCTCACCACGGCGGCACAAGGTCCAGTGCCCTTACCGTCCAGGCAGGGTGTTTCCCATCTCTTAACTCAGTGCGAGAGAATTTGAAAGACGGGCGTTACGAGGAGGTGGATGTGCAAGTTCGCTGGCGCACTAAGCTTGATTTCACCCAAATTTGCACAAAGACAGCACTTCCTATGGGGGCTCGTGAGGACAAAAGACGAGGGCATGAATGCTCCAACACACAGGATTTGGGTGAAATGAACTAGATTTCATGCTAATGTTTTTAAAGGAAGATAAAGAGTTACTGGGATGGACAGCTTTTGTTTTCGCCTGTCCCAGCTCCTTCTGCAAAACGGGACATCAGTTTGCCTTCGGGGAAACCGCCCCCCCCTCCCCGCCCTCCTTAGGACTGAAAGTCCCAGGAGCCCTCTCCCCGGTCAGAGCAGCCAGGCGTCTCCGGTGCTTACGACAGTCAGGCTCTCTTACCTGGGATTTGAATTCAAGGACAGTGAGGCAGGAGCCACAACGGCTTGGATTTCGTTCGTCCCCCTGGTGGCACCTGGAAAAGCCTGTCCTCTTATCTGACACTCATTTGCACTGAGCTCCTGGTTCTGCCCTATTTTAGCCAGTCTCTCAGAGGGTCTGTATTCATTCAATAAAATCCTTTTTAGAGGGTAGAGCTTATGTCCAGGGTCCTCACCACACACGCTAGTAATAACAACAGTGACCGTCATGATAGAGGTGGCTCTGGGGGATGACGGACGCGTCCATGGCCTTGCTGGTGGCGCCAGCCTCATCGATGTGTACCCGTCCAGTCGTACACATTAAATACGTGCACTGTTTCATACGTCAGCCATCCCTCAAAAGTAGTTTGAGAAAAACCACAAACAGAATCAGCGTCTTTTGCTTTCAGAGATTCCTAATTAATAAAGCTGCCCAGAGAGTAGTTAGACGAAAGCACGTTGCTTTATAGGTTTCCTTCCAATATTCCTTGAGAAGCAGCCTTTGAATTTCTTGAACAATGGTCACTCTCAGCTGACCAGTTTGCAAACTGCATATTGCATTGGTCTGAATTCGCCCCCAAAAGGGGCCTGAGACAGGGCTCTGGGAGGAGGTGACTGATCTACAGTGAGTGGGAGTTGGGGAGGGAGGTGTGGGAAGCGGCCGAGGAGGAGAAGCTAACAGCTGGACGTGCTGGCCAGCCAGCTGTGGGCAGGGGGCCTCGGGATTCTGCAGAGGCCTGGCCTCCCACAGCTGGCTGGCTGCAGGCTGGAAGCATGCGTCCCCCGGGGCTGTGAACTCCACGCTTGGGGACAGGCTCCCAGGATGCCAGGGAAGCCCTGCGCCAATCTCCAGGGAGTTGTCCGAATGACTCGAGGGGGGACTGGGTCAGGGGACTGCCCAGAGGAGGGCTGAGGGCACGTGACAGGGCACCAGAGACAGAGTTCCAGAGAGGGACTCAGGTGTTACAAAGTTGCTCCCATGTCAGGAGAGAAATTTCCCGCGATAAACTCTGGACAAGCGTTTTCCTTAATTTTTTAAAAATGAAACACAGCTGGACATTCTCATTTGCACAGAAATTATGTGGCCAGAAATCACACTAATTTAAACAGCAAGTTTCAGAGGTAAGACTTCCTTACGTGTCTGCTTATAACCCTTGGAGAGACTAAAATGCTCACTTCATAATTCCTCATCAAATGCTTCGTTGAATCGAAGACACAAACATGGCGGCATCCCCTACAGGGCTCGAGGAGACGAAGGGTTCGCACACCCTGAATCAAGGACTCACGCTGACAGCTCAGATGCTACTTGGGAAGCTAACACTGCACGTTTGGGAACACAGTTAACATCTACCTACAGTTTGCAACATTCTTACTCTCTTCCTGATACTTCTGCAACTTCCTGTATTGCTAATAAATTTGTTTTTTAAAAAAATAGAAGTGAGCCAGAAAAAAAAAAAAGAAAAATACCATATGATATCATTCAAATGTGGAATCTAAAGAAAAAAAAGGAAAAGAAAAGAAAAAGAAAAAAGAAGACACTAATGAACTCATTGCAGACATAGTAAACAACCTTATGGTTACCAGGGGAAAGGGGCTGGGGAGGGATAAATTCGGGAGTTTGAGATTTGCAAAAGTTAACCACTTTACATAAAAATAGATAAATAAATAAGTTTCTTCTGTAGAGCACATGGAACTATATTCAATATCTTGTGAAATAATCTTTAATGAAAAAGAATGTGGAAACGAAAAATAAAATGTACTCCATTTCTTACCATATTTACCCATTCTTCAAAATACTTCGGAAATAATGTTCGGTTTTGAGAAACACCGTGTGAGGCAAGGAGCTTTGTTGCAGACAACAGAATCCACTGCAGCTCATTTCAGCCGAAAGGGATCTGTCGAGCATGGACCGAGCCCCGTACTGTCGACAGAGCCGAAGGAAGAGACCCCAGCCCGCCTCCCAAGCTCTATGCCAGGAGCCACAGAATGGGCCCACCATGGACTCGCTGCTTCTGCCATGGCTAGGAAGCTGATACATCAGGCGGATTGTTCTAGAATCTCGCAGCCTCTCCCCAGATCTCAGGCAGCCAAACCAACGCCCACATCCTTCCTCTTCCCCACGTGGGAAGCAAAGCCTCACAGGTGCATCCAGCTGGCAGAGACCACGTCACAAGCCTGAACCCTCACAGGCACACTGCGCTCTCTCGGAGGGGGACGGCACAAAGTAGAGTTTTGGAATTTACCTGGAGAAGGTGAGATTTACACTGTGGGGAGCTACAGAAATGCAGAGAGGACACCTCTGGGGCCGCTGCAAATGACAGCTTTCCACTACACAGATCTGCTCTACGTGTGCTGTTATTACCCTGATGTTAAAATCAGGCATATTCTGTTAAGTCTGTTAAAGCTCTTATATTAAAATTTTATAGTAGCGGCATTATTCACCCTCTGCTCTTAATGCCACCTCCAATGACACAAACAAATAGCAGACTGAATTCTAGGACATTAAACGGCAAAGGGGTATAAGAAGCTAAAATTTAGGTTTCATACTAAAATAAATACACAGCTGAGTTAAAGATGGATGCCCACATTCGGGATAAAAGTGATTTTTACCCCTCCTGCGAAAATATATCCTATTCAAAAGTGACGTTTAAAATGTGAGAGAGGAGGAAACCCTAAAACACCAGTGTGGCATGGGTACCAGCCAATCAGAAGAGAGGCCTGGCCAGCCTGGCTGGACATTGGTGGGTATGCCACGCAGGCAAATCCAGCTTATGCCAGGAAAAGGCAGGCTCAGCAAATATGCCATTTGCTTCTCCACATTTTCCGTCTTTTCTACCCTTGCAGATCGGTAGAGCCGTGTGAACACTTCCAGCCACTGCAATGTGAAGGTCAACGTTGTGTGCTACTTCTGGGCTGAGGAGGTAAAGCTTTCACGCACCGTTATCCATCCTTCCTCACCACCTTCCTTGGTCACTGAGGAGCCTGCATGTTCCAGATGGAGCGGCTCCAAGATGGTAGAGCCTGTTAGACCCAAATCAGTGTATGGAGAAGAGCTTCCTGCTGGCTCACATAGGACATGAAGCAGGAGCGGTAAAAATGCTTTCCTTGTCTTAAGGCAATGAGAGATGTTGGAGCTGTTTGTTACTACACGTTACCTAATCCACCCTGACTAATACACAACACTGTCCAACTTCAGTTTCCAAAAATATATATATTCACTGAGTTCTAGACTCTGCCCCAAGCCAAAGTAGATGACTCAGGTTTGGAAACTCGACACTCCTGGTTGACTGCCCTGATTTCTGCTGAAATGAGAGCCAGCCCAAGTCAGTGTGAGGACCATACATCTCTGCAGCTCTTTCTGCAAGTGATTCCTTCGCTGTGGTTCATTTCTTAAATCTTTTCAATTCACTTCTCAACAAAGACCAATGACCTAATGAATAGAATAACGGCTCATCACCCTGTCTTTGACTTTTGCTTGTTTGGCCAAGATCTGTTATTCCAGCCCCGCACGCCTGCAGCCCTGAGGAATACCAAACACGCCAACGACGAACGAATTTCTCATTCACACCACATTAAACAGGAGAGCCATTAGATGACCACAGAAATACTCCTCATTAGCAATAAGGCTGCATCACTATAAATAACCTCTCTGCTTCTTTTAATCAGCGGAGGCATCAATCAGTTCGGCACCTGCGTCGCAAACAAATTTACAAATCACTGTTTTTCTTAAAGGTACATCAGCCTTTGGGTTTAAAGGCCATGGCGTGGTATGGAGAGTTATTTTAGCAGCCATATTGGGTAAAATAAAGCTATTCTTCCTCCCGTGGGGAGGGGGGGCTGGGTCACACTGCAGAGCGCACAGGAGGCTGGCGGTCTGCTCATGTCTTCTCCCGGGTACGCTGTCTTCTGGAAGCTTCTGAGACACGAACCCCATGCACGGTGAGCTTACTCTTTTATGTGAATTTAAAAATCTTACGGAGGGTACACAACCTCATTGTTAAAATACCATAAAATGCCATGAAAGGCCATCCCACCCTTCCCTACCCCCATTTCTGTTCCTCTCTGGCGACCACTTCCAACTCTTCTACTGCGTACTGACGGCTTTTTTTTCCCCCATATTTAAATATCTAAATACCACGCTACATTTACTTTCTTTTTTTACTGGAGGGACTGGAGCTCGAACCCAGGACCTTGTACAGTGAAGCATGTGCTCTGCCACTGAGCACTGCCCTCCCCCTCTACTTTCTTAATACAGGAGGTGTAGATATTGATCTACTGATTTTCTGGGATGACAGATGAAATCGTGTCTCTCCCTCCAGGGTCTCCCGTCCCAGTCAAGGCAACGAGAGTCCCGTTGTGGTTCCACTGGTGGTGGTCTTGATCATTTTAAGCAAACACACCTCTAATCAGGAGACAATGTATTGATGCCCGAGTGGCTTCAGAGGATGTCTGCCCATCTCTTGACCCTCTTCCGAGGCAGAGCTGGAGTCTAGTGACCCTCCCCCTCCAACACGGGCTGCTTCAGTGACTCAGGCCTCAGGCTTCCAAGGCAGTGGAAGCGGCGCTGTGGTATTTCTGGGGCTGGGTCGTCCAAGGCGATGTGCCTCGCACCCGCCGTTCTCCCTGGGGACGCTTGCTCCTGGAAGGCAGCCGCCGTGCTGTGAGGAAGCCCAGGTCCCGTCGTGCGAGCGGTCTGGTCGACAGTGGCAGCTGAATCCCAGCATTGACCCACCGGATACATCAGCGAGAAAGCCTTCGGGAGGGCTCTCCCACCTGAGCGGGGAGCCAGTCGGCTCCCAGAACCAGGACAGAAAACTAATACACGCAACAATCACGGTCACATTACAACACAACCTGTGTTTCCTTACCCGGCGGGAGGCGACCCAGATCCCACACGCACGTTACGAAGTGCGGCTGTTAACACGGCTTACTCGCCCCTCTGCCCTTTCTCCCACGTTGACCTCCCAACGTTTCCCACTTCCGACTTCCGCGTTCATCATCGCGAGGCGGGCAGAGCGCCTGCACTGTGTCCTGACACACAGCGAAGCCTCCCGTGCTCGGTACAAAGGCTGAGCGTGAAAGCTGGAGACCGGCGGCGGGGCCGCTACACTTTCACAAATATCGCTCACTGCAGAGCGGGGGGGCTCTGTCTGGACACGACTGATGTTTGGGGCCAGAAAATTCTTTGTTCCCAGACAATTCTCTGCACTTTATATATTTAGCCGCATCCCTGGACTCAGCACACGCAATGCCAGCATCGTCCCCTGTTGTGACAACCAAAAATGTCTCCAGACGTCACCCAGGGCCGCCCCAACGGAGAACCAGCATGGTAGGGCTGACCAGTACCCGGGGGTCCCTTTCCTTTTATTCTGATATTTACGTATCCTGGGGTTACCGACTGCCTGTCTCTCCTGCTGTCTTTCACAATTTACCTGTATCAGAACCTTAATTATCATCAAGCTCTTTACTGACCTCTCTATTCCCCTGGGTTTCTTCCCAGCAGAACCCTCCGTGCTCCAGCTGATACCTTCTCCAAGCATACTGCATACATGTAACCTGGGGACTTTCCTTTATTAGATTCAGGGGCTGTTTTGATAAATATATGCACCAAGGGATGGGAGGAATTTTTTAAATGCAGAGGCAGGGGGAGGAGAATCCTTGATCTTCTTCATGCCAGCAGCAAGTACAGACTCCACGGTGTACAGGGTTTTGTGCGGCTAGGGCCGGCTGTGTGCAGTAGACGTGCCCTTGAAAACGGAATATAAATATATTTTAAAAATCACGATTTTCGTACCTGCAGAGCTTGTTATTAAAGATGATCCTAACATGGTAAGTGCGAGGCCCCACTCAAAGGCCACGTCTTTCTTAATCTCTCCAGTGTTATTGTTTATAGTTCTTTGCAGAGGTTATAGGAAATAAACTGTGTGTGGAGGCAGCAGAGTGCAGAGTGTTGGTGCTGGTTCTGGTCCGTGCTCAAGGCATAGAGATTTTGGTTGTCATTATCTGTTTTTGGAACAGCTTTGTTGAGATGTAATTCACACATCACCTGGCTCACCCATTTAAAGTTTTTAATATATTCACAGGTACATGGAAACCATCCCCACGGTCAGTTTTGAAAATATTTGTCACCTCCAAAAGGAACCCTGATTCCTGTAGCTCCCCATCCCCAACTCTAAGCGAGTACTCATCCACCTCCTGTCTCTTTGCATTTCCCTGCACAGGAATTCAATTGTGCAACATGTGATCTTTTGTGACCAGCTTCTTTTACAGAGCACCAAGGTTCACCCACGGTGTAGCATGTATTAGTCCCCCCTTCCTTTCATGGCTGAGTAATATTCCTCAAGGCCTGGGGTTTTCATGTCTTCCATTTTGCAAAACTTACTTCTGAAGCTGTTCAAATTAGGGCTCTCTGGACTGGACCCAGTCACGGATGCGCATTGCTTGGATTGTATAGACGTAATTCTTTTTCACTGATTGAGGCACAACATTAAAAAATTGGGAGACAGGCAGAAATCTGGATTTCTGCTTTTGTCTTGAAAAAAGCAGAAGTTCAGGCAGTTCTGGGGCCTCATTCAGTGGACACGGCGCAGTGACCTCTCTCCGTCTCACCAAATTCCACTTGTCCTTTGTACAACGTGCCTGGCCATGGGAGGCTTTGTATCTGGGGTCCCTCGTTTAAATGTCAAATGTTTGAGATGACTGGCGTCGTATGCATAATTCAGGAGCCCAGCCCCACCCACTAAAGCGAAAACGTGGACGAAAACGTGGACGAAAACGTGGAAGACACAGGGGTGAGCACTCAACCTCACTTACAACACTTTCTTTAAAGCACGGTAGTCTGTGTCAGAAATTATAGACCCGGTGATTCATCGCCTTCCCTGATAAGGAAAGTCTGACACATGACAAAAATGTTGTTGCGTGCACTCAACACAGATCAAAGAGTGACAACTCGGGATGTCGACGAGGGTTCTTGTAAGAAACTCAGACTTCCTTCATAGCCCCCAAAGAGCAATTCCGTGAAACTGGGCATGAATATTTAATTTACGTCTGTTGGTAGACTCCTCTCACGGTTGCCAAGTATTTGCTCTTTGAAACTGGGGGAAGTTTTTGCCTGTGGCCTTTCACTAAATCAGTCGTCAGACCCTTTTCTCCAGCACCACAGAAAAAAAAACGCATGTCAAATTGTCAAAGGCGACGGAATTCTCCGTAGGCTGAGGCCTGCTGGTTTTAGGAGACAAGGAATAGAGCTCAGTTGGTGCGGAAGGGACAGGCAAAATTAAGAACCGTGAAAGGGCTGCTCCCAGACTTCCCGGCACTAAATGGGTGCGCCTAGAAGGGCGTCTTGTTTAGAACCTCAGCCCCCCAGGGGGCCTGGAAGTGGCCCTCAGTGCTGTCACTGACCTGCAAGCCACAGGGCTTTCAGCAAAGCTCATTGGTGGGGCTCAGAGCCCAGTGTTAATTACGTATGCCAGTGAGGATTCAGTGGTGGGGCTAGTTTGAAATGGTGCAAAAGTGCAAAAGTCATCGGCAGTTTGGCCCCGGAATACGCTATGTACTTTTTCTTTCTTCCACCAGAAAACTTCTTACCTATGTTTCTCTTCATGCAATGTAACAGTGAATTTGCATGCCTTTGCATTCGAGCCCTGGCTAGTTAGGATGAGGGAGGATGCAGCGAAGATTATTCTGGGGGGCAGGGAAAAGGCCATTTGGGAATTTAAATTGGCCACAGTCACCCATGCACTGACTTCAGCCCCGTGACGTCCTGGCCTCTCCTGCCCTTTCCTGGTGGTGGCGGTGGTGGCTGCAACCTTTGAGAGGAACAAAATCAGTGTTCTTTGCTGCTCCCCCAGCCTGAACCTTTACATCACCCAGTGTCTTCTCGGTACATAAGCCTCTGATTCAGTGCCTCCTGGGTGCGGCTGTCCTCAGATCGGAAAGACACACGAGGGTCAGTCACTTGATGAAGATGAAAATGATTACAGACCCTCCTTCAAAATCTGTGATCAAAGCTCAGAGATGCTGATCTTACTCTCAGCCTGGCTGAAAACCCAGAGAAATGTGTGCTGGAGAAAAGCACTCCGTTTTCAGGGGGTTGGTGGGGCCACCTTGCCAGGCAAGACCGTCTTCTAGGAGATGCCCTGGGATCTTCACATCCTGTGCGTTCCCAGATCGTTCTCCAGCCCTGACCACTCCCATGAGCTCCCGACTCACATGTGACCTCTGCCGGGGTGTCTCGGATTCTCTGGGTTCAAGACAGAGCTCGTGAGGTCCTCCCTCAAACCTGCTTCTCTTTCTATGTCCTGAATGGTCAACTGTGCCACTGGGCCCCCGGCTGCTCCAGCCACAACCTCAGGAGTCATCATCCATTTTCCCCTTTAGCTCATCCCCCATATCAGGTCCAACCCTGGTGGACTGGCCGCCGAAACACTCCTGTTGGCACTGTCCCAATGTGTTCTGCAGACCCAGCCACCAACTTCCACCTCCACTGCGGTCACTTAAATCAAGCCTCTGTGATGTGTGCCCGGGAAAAGCCTTGGAAATCACCCCTCTTGTTTATTTTCCTCCGCAAGAGAGTCCTTGTCGCTCTCAGAAGTCATTTTTTTTCCCTATGAGTATATTGCCTCTGACCCCACCTGGGCTTCTCTGTGGCTCCCCACTCCATCCAGCGCCTCCCAGGGCGACTGTCAGACATCGAGTGACCCGTGCTTCGGGCGGGGCTCACCAGTACCCCCGGAGTCCGCGCTGAAGTCCTTTCCGTCAGTGTCCGCCTTCGGCAGATACTCTGCCTTCTCTTCCACATTCTGTCCCACGGTGAAGGCTAACCACACCCTTGCCGGATCCTGGTAGAAATATCCTTGCCCTTCACGCTCCCCGGCTGGAACTGGGAAGTCCTGCCACACCCACACGGCTTGACGGGCAAGGGAGTCACGGGCCTTCAGTGACCAGACTTCACCGGACTTCGTCTAATTCGGAGCAAGGACGCACGGCGGGGGTGCGTCCTTTGCTGGGATCGCCGCGCTATCCCCCACCTCGTGTCGCCACTGTTGTCACTACTTTTTATTTAATTACGCTGGACTTCGGCAGACACGTCCCGGCTTCCGGGAGGTCCAGGAGGCACCTGCCGGGGACTCGTTCGGCTGTCCGGGGCACGGGGTCGATGCGTCCAAGGCCGTGGGTCAGCCCCACCTGGCTGGAGGTTTGCTCAGTCGGCAGGCTGAGACAGATGGTAACCCGCACTCTGGCCAACAGCGTGAGACCTCCAGGGGAGAGCATGGACATATCAGGGCCAAAACGTCTTGTCTTCCCGCGGCTCGGGGCATCCGGGGTTGGGCCCAGAGCACTGGCTCTCAGCCAGGGCTACCGAGGGTCATTCCGCAGGGACTGCTGCAAATCCCAGTGCCAGGACCCCGCTGCAAACCAGTTACAACAGCATCTCTGGGGAGTGAGACCCAGGTATCAGTAATTTTTTAGTATCTTCCCTGGTGGTTCTAACCCAGTGGTCCTCAGACTTGGCAGCCCTTAGAGTCACCTAGGGGAGATCAGACAGCCCTGATGCTGGGCCCTGGGTGCTGATTTACCTGTGGGGGCTGCAGCCGGGACCGCGTGGGGTGTTTCAGATCTCCCCAGGTGTCTCTCTTCAGGCAGCAAAGTCTGAGAACCACTGGCAATCGTCTTTGTCCACGAAGGATGGCCACTTCCCTTAGGGATTCAGGAGCGCCCTCCACCCTGTTGGACCCATGAAACACGTGTCCCAAGGCAAATGGCTTGACAGAGAGGGCAATCCACAAACCAGTGTGAGGCACAAGGTTTATGCTCTGTGTTTAAGGAGTATTAAACGAGAATGATGGAGCCGCAAAGTAAACCCAGAAGCAAGGGAAGCCGGCTGGGCACAGCGCTAGATTCAGGAGGCACCACGCGGGCTCTGACCTGCCTGTCAGACGGCGATCCATCTGGTCCAGAGATCCCAAGCTGCATCTGCGGGAGGTGGGAAGCCAGCGGGCGCAGCATGGCCTCGTTGCCCCAGAGCCTCATTCATGTTTCCACACCAGCAGCATCGCCTCCGAGGGTGTTCTTCTCAAGCTGATTTACTAATGTTTGCCCCCCGCCCCCAGCTCACAGCCACCTCCCCACCTCTCGCCCGGACGATGCCTCCTTTTTCATATTCAGCTGGAAGTGACTTATGTTTATACCTATTTTGTTTTAAAATGTCATTCACTCAATGAAAGATCATTTAATGCCTTGAAAATAAAATTTTACAAATGATCAAAAAATTAATCCAGATTAATTACTTAAACTTTTAAAACCCCGCCTCCTCCTCTAGACTGTCGGGACCCTGTTTTGTTTGCTTCTCTGATCCGTCCCGTTAGGTAGGGAGCGCGTTCAGTCATTCTTAAATGAATGGATGGGAGAACATTGCCACAGGTTTTAGAAAAAAGATGCCTCTCTTTCCTAGAGCCATTCTTCTTTTTCACACTTAAACCCCCCAAACGGCAATTTATCTTTTTAAAATTATGCCCTGCTCTGGCGGTTTTGAAAGCTCTTATATCCTACTTCATTACAGGATATATTTTTGGTGAGGGCAGAAATGATTCTATGAAATATGCTTCCCAGTGCATTGGAGAAACTCTGGAGCAAACAAGGCGATACATACCAATACACCTCGAGAGAACAGACTGCAGTCACAAACCGATACTGTTCGGTTTTTAAAAATGTGATTGGGTCTCTCTGTTTCCAAAGGTCAGCAGATTAAAATAAAAACAGCAAAGTGTATATTTTTTTAAAAAAATCACAACCTGGCTAATTTGTGGAATGAATATTCCAAGCCAAACGGAAAGAAAGAAGATGACATCGAATGAATGTCAGTGCAGCTGGTGACTTTCAAACCAGATGAGGGCTGTGAAGATTTCTTTGTTTTCCCGACCCTGGAGTCAGATGTGTGCATCAATGCAGGTTTTCAAAGGTAAATTCTGCTCAGCCCTGTGGCGATACATGACTTTATGAGTCTGGCCATTGAGAAGAATTCGTAAAAGTGACTGTAGAAAAAAAAATAAATAAATAAACCGACTCCGTAGTTTACTGCAATGCAGGAAGGATGCCAGGAAATTAAGGACTGGGAATTAAAATAAGGAAGAAGCATGAGGACTCTGGTGCTGGTCATCCGCAAAGCTAGGGCGGTTTGGAAATGGGGAATCGGAGAAGCCACTATGATGAGACATGGCGGGTCTTGTAATAACCTCTTAGGAAGACGTGCGAATAAAGCTTCCAGTCCTTTCTCACTGTAGACTCTGCAGCAACCGTTAAGTACCTAATCTTCTCTGACTGGTTCCCAGAGAATTAATGCTCATGCCCGCCCTGTGCTCAAGAAAATAAATCCAGGCTCGTCTTCGGCTTTCAGAGCCCGTGCTTTGAAAAATCCGCATGTCTCCACAGTCTGATTCATGATGACCTGCACGCTGGTTCTAACCTGCCCCAAACACAGAACCAGCATTTCTTCTCTGCCTCTTGACCAGGATGAAGCACATTTTATGAACTTTCCCGTTTTATCGAAATCTCCTTAAATTACCACGGGCACACAGAATCACAAATCCATAAAGAATGCCGACAGTGATGACTTCTTGCGTTAATTGGGTAGGTTTTTAGTAACTGATAGAAATATAAGTACTCTCACTGTGGGCAAGTAGAAAGATTTTTATTCACAAAGGCAACCTCCGTGAGTGAAATCCATTATCTTGAAAGTATTTTGATAAGGATAAACCCATGTGGAAAGGACCATGCATCTCGTCTGCAATTGTTAAACTCCATTAAACATGCTTGATAATTAGTTGGCCAAAGAATCTCATTAGAGGTACATTAAATGTGCATTTAAGGCATATTTGAGATGCTTCATTAAGAGTGACACGGTAAGCTTTAGTGCCTAACTTTCATAAAAATTCTAGTCAAATTAAGGCTTGAATTTATGGTCACTCTTTCTTTCTCTTTAAGAACGGAATGCTGCCTTGAGTTCCACTTTTTTTTCCTCCACGAGGACCAGCCCCGGCCGTGTTATGTATTTTACAACTGCTGTATTTAGGTATAATTTGCATATAATAAATTTGACCAGTTTAAATAATTTGATATTTTAGTAAATGTATACCATTTTTAACTACCATTACCATTCAGTTTTAGAACATTTCATCACTCCCTGAAAAGCTCCTTTATAACTGTTTGCAGTCAATTCTGACTCCCAATCCATGACTCTGATTTTCCACTAGTTTTGAGTTTTCTAGAAATGTCATGTACTCTCATACAATATACCGTCTTTTGTGACTAATTTCTTTCACTCAGCACGGTGTTTCTGAGATGACTCTATGTTGCTATGTGTATCGGGGGGGGTCCATTGCTTTTTCAGTGCAGAGTAATATTCCATTATGATGATATATCACCATTTCTTCACACATTTGCCAGTTAAAAGAGATTTGGGGCTGCCTCATTTTGGTTATGATGAGTAATGCTGATTTGAATATTCACATAGAAGTCATATGTTTTCATTCCTTTTGGAGGGTGGAAATGCTGGGTCATGTGCAAGTTTGTGTAACTTTAAAAATCTGCCAACCGTTTTCCGACACGGCTGGAAAGCAAAACATTCTCACCAGCAAAATATGTGGGTTCCAGTTTCTCCACGTCCTTTCCAGCACTTGATAGTGTCAATCTTTCAAATTTTAGCCATTTTAGTGAGTGTGTAGTTGTGTCTCATTGTGACTTCACTGTGCATTTACCTAATAACTAATGTTGTTGAATATATTTTTATGTGCTTATTTGCCATTTGTGTGTCTACTTTCATGAAGTGTTTATTCAAATAACTTAGCTATTTTTGTAGGCTTGTTGGTCCTCCATCCTGATTTATAGGATTGACGTTCAATTGTAAGTGTCTTTTTCCAATACATACTGGATACAAGTCCTTTGGAAGAGACGTGTTTTTTTCAGAGTCTGTGGCTTCCTTTTTGCTTTTTAAAATATGTGCCTTTTGAGGAGAAAACGTTTTTAATGTCAAGTTCAACTTGTACATTTTTTTTATGGTTCATGATTTTTGCATCCTAGCTAAGAAACATTTAAACAGCCCAAGCCACAAAAGCTTTATCTTCTATCGTTTTCAGGAATGTTCATAGCCTGAACTCTTCCATTTACATTTATGCTCCGTCTTGAATTAAGTTTTTGTGCATGGCTTAAAATACGGGTTGAGTGTCTTGAGAGAGTAGGCATAAGGATGACCAATTGTTTTAGCACCATTTTAAAAAAAAATACTCTCTTTCCCCAGTGAGTTACCTGGCTCTTTTGTCAAAGTCAGTTGACCACATATGTGTAAGTTTACTTCTGGTCTGTTTGTTCTGCTCTGTCTTTGTGTCCACATTCTGTGCTTAGTACCGACCTTTAGAGTAGGTCATGAAGTGAGGCGGACACGAGCTTGCAGAGCTGAGACGTCATCAATTCTCAGAAGATCTGTGCTGAGTGCAGAAGAACCTGAGAATCGTCCCAAATGAGACTGTGTCCACCTCGACAATATCCCGTCTCTAAACGGTGACATCACAAGGCAGAAGAAGGCGAGGAGTGAGCAGGATCTCACGCAGAATGACCTCTTGATTTGTGATTTAATGAAAAGAAAGCTTTGTGACTTTGAGTGTTGACTTCACCTGTGGCATCGGAATATTTAGATGAGTGTTTTCTCCCCCAGACTTAAGTCTTCAGGGTCGAGGTACTGAGCCTTGTTTACATTTGCATGAATACCCAGTTTCTAAGGGAGCACCTCAAGGTCAATAGATGCACGATGACCTCTACCAGCCACTTGGCCCACTTGTTTTCTCATCTCAGAGAAGGACACTACTTCTCCCCAGGTGTTCAGGCCATCAGCCCAGGAAGGTCCCAGGCTTCTCTTCACCTCCCGTCTATCCATCACTGTGTCCTGTCTCCATTCAAACTTCTGAACCTCCCTCGGTCCATCCCCTTCCCTCCATACCCATCCTACCCATCCCATTCCACACCCCCCCTCATCCAAGCTGCCACTGTCTCCTGCCTGGGTTTTTCCAGTAGAAAGAACTCCCTCATTGGCCCACCCACCTGCAAACATACTCCAGCCAGAAAAGTCCTGAAGTTGTCTCCATCTCCCGGTACCCCATTGCCCTGCCCTTCCCCATCCTTTGCCCCAGACCAACTTCAATACTTTCCATTGCTCTTGGAACAGCAAACCTTCCTTGACAAGGTCCTTAGTGATACAGCCACCTGCTCCCTCTTCCTACACCATTTATGACCCTCTTCTCACTCTCCTCTCTGCAGTCAGAGTCCTGCTGTCTGCATCTCTGTATGATGCTGCCTCCTCCCACGGATTCTCTGCATGTGCTGTTTCCTTGACCTGAGACACGGTCCCATTGCCCGGGACCCCGTTCCCTCCCATTCACCCTTTTGGTCTCTGGCTGCACACCCCTTCCTTGGACAAAGCCCCTCCAACTTCTCTCAGTAAGCCATCCTCTGTACTGTAGCTCCTCCAGCGTGTCCTGTCTACCTTCAGAGCACTTGTCAGAGATAAATTCTATATTTATTTGTGTAATTATTTGATTACGATCTGTCTTCCTCACCCGATTTCTGTGCTCCCTAGGGGCAGGGACGGGGCAGGGACCAGGCATGGTTTGTTTTCATTTTATCTTCAGCAGCTAACGGAATGCTTGGAAAAGATCAGATGACGAAAAATACTTCCCGAATGGATGATGCAAAGAAGGTGCTTAATTATAAAGATGAATGAAGACCAAACTTATCCAAGGAGAGAAAAAATGCATTATCTTCTTTAATCTCACTATTCAGAAAGTGGGAGACAGAGACAGAGACAGAGAAAGAGAGACCTTGGAGACTGAGCCACTGATCCCACATTTGGCCAACGGGTGTGCTGTGACACCCATTCCTAGCATTCGAGAGCATCTCAGTTGGGAGACTAGAGTCCATCCATCAAAATGTCATTCCAAAAATAGCTGTCAGCTCTGTTCTTTTCTATCTTTGGAGACAGGGTTTTAACAGCTTCTCCCACTGACCAGTTCTGGAGTTTAATCCTCCTCCATTCAAGAAAGGTTTCCTTATGGCTAATAAATTTGCTTTTCATCCTAGGAGAGGAGTGAGGTTTCAGAAGCCTATTATTTTTGGTGAAATATTTATGCATGCAGAAAGTGTACAGAACGTATCTATACAGAGAGATGAATGGATGGATGGGTAGACAGATAGATAAGTAAATGGATAGATGGATATTTAGATAAAGATGATGGATGGATGGATGGATAGAGAGACAGATAAGAACCGTTTTTACGTCTACTTCTATATTTTACCTCCAAGTCTATTTCGCATGACAGTTACACAGCCACACTTTCTTCGGCTTAGGATTTGCTTAGTGTATAATTTTCCAACCTTCTACTTTCTTTTTGTGCCCTTGTTTTTCAGGTGTGTGTATGTGTTTGTGTGTTTGATACAGACATACAACTGGAGTATCACATTTTTTCAGTTTAGCCTGGCAATCTTGGTCTTTTAATTGCAGAGTGTAATTCACTTCCATTCATTATCATTGCCTGTATATTCGAATCCATTTCTTTTGTGCTTTCTGTGTTTTGTGCTTTCTGTTGCCTAGGCTTTAAAAATTTGTTTGATTTCTTATTTCTTCTCTTCTTGCCTTTTTCTGGTTTTGTTTGTTTTTTTTTTTTGTTTTTTTTTGGCTGTTATTTTTCTCCCTTCTTTCAATTTTTCTCCCTCTTCTATTTTCAGAAGTTACAACCTTATTTTTCCCCTATTTTCAGTAATTAGCCCAGAGATTTTATTTTTTAACGGTTCATTGATTAGTTCTTTAATCATTTAATTGCTCTTGAGCTGTGACAAAATGCCAGGCAGAGGGGCTGTGGAAATGAATCCAGCATCTTTGAGGAACTATAGTCTGGTGAGAAAGGCAATCGTTTTAAACTAGGGTCTACAAGTATGACCCGACGGCTGGCTGTCCCGTGTCTGTTAGGAGGACAACAATGTTAATGCAGCCCATTTGGGCCACAAAATCTAGTCTTAGCTTCACGATCCTGTTCAAAATGCACGGCTGGATTTAGCTTTCCGACACAGCAAGGCAGAGGAAAGCAAGCACACACACGCACACACTTACACACGTGCACACGCTTACACACGTACACACGTGCTTTTTTGCCACCTCCGATCACAGATAAACCGTAATGCAAATCGCTCGCTGCTTTCCCAGATGCGCCGTAAGCACAGGGCGCCTCCCAGGAGCCGCAGTTAAAAGCACTGTTACTCGCTCCCAGCTGTTCCTGGTGGTACGTACTCCCGGTTGAGTTTTACAGATGAAGACGCGCAACGTATCCAGGAGAGTCGGACCCAAGATTTACAAACAAGGCCAGCACGCCCTGCTACACGCTACGCGTAATTTGACATACGCAGGTGACGTCTGCCTCGCCGTCTGTAGGCTGTGAAAGTGTGCGCGTGCGCCGGCTCACACTGGTCCTGCTCCGGCGCGCGCACGGCCAGCTTTACCCACCAGATTAGAACGGCTGGGAAGGGTCTGGCCTTTGGCTTATCTCTTCGCCAACACAGGGCTTCATCTCTAGGTATTTTGTGAGTCTCATGATCACTGGGCGAGATTTGATTTCGATTCTTGTAAAGGTGAGTTTAACGCAAAGCAAATTAGCTTCCCTAATGGGATTTTCTTTCAGCATGAATGAGGCGTAGAAAGTGTCAATATCAAATAGCAAATTATCCTTGATTAATTTTTTTTGTGGATTTCACTAACAACTGATTGATTACATCTTAGATAATTACTTCTATGACTACCTCATCTTGGAATTTTAATTAACTGTTGAAACGTTCTCATTTTGATTGATTGCGTTCTCTTAAGTCAGGGAAGCAGGCACCTGGCTTGGGTTGACGTCTGAAATCTTAAGACCCCTCAGGGGAGGAAGTGCTGGGGGCTCCTGTGTTCATGGTCACTTGTTCCGACAGGGACAGGGACAGGCGTGAGCATTGCGGCGGGGCAAGGAAAGTGACTTCCACTGACCACAAAACAAGGGATAAACATTTCACATCTTGAGTCTTGAGTCTAATTAGAAAATGGCAAGAAACAAACTGGAAACTAAAAAAAAAATAAATACATAAAGAGGGCAAACTTATTAGGGAGGTTGGTTTATTATATCAAAAAACCTAAATCTAAGGGGCAACTCTTGAGCTTCTCTCTCTTAAGCACGGAGTAACATTCCCTTGTCTAGTGTGCCGCTGTTTATTTACCTGCTGGAGAGCATCTCAGTTGCTTCCAACCAGGAGTGAATTGTGAATAAAACTGCTATACACATTTGTGTGCAGAGAGTTCTCGCCCTCGGTCGATTTCTGATATCGGCTGATAAATGAATCACTTTCACTCCCTGTGTTTTTATGAGGCTGTGTTGTGTTTGTAAGGGGCAGTGACAGGGGATGGAGGTGGTGGACATGGCATTGCTTCAGGCTACAAAGCAAGCAGCAGCGAAAGTGATAGACGGAGGAGAAAAGTGACAAAATATAACACAAAACGTGAGAAATGGCATCCCGGAAGGCAGACCTGGCCACCTCTGTCCCGACAGAACAGGGTTCTATTTAGCCTGCCTGGTGCTTTTTTTTTCCCCCCAACAAAAAAGAGTTATTTGCCAGCCTTTAAAAACCAGGAAGTTTTGCATAAAAATACAGAACGATGGCTTTTATTGGAAAAACCGGAACATCTGCCAAACCTAGGCGCAATTCTGGGGTGACCTCATTTGACTGAGCTGAGAGGCAGCTGCTCCCCGTTAGCTAGAATGGGTATTGACTGACTCATCATCGTTCCTGCCTGGTCCTTTTCTTGCATCCACCAGCTCCTACAGGTGTTCAAGTTTCTCACCTCACACAGCAGGTCACCACGTTCCTAGAGAAGTTTTCCCAACGCCAAGGTTGTAAAGCAATTTAAGTTCTTTTAGAGGAAGGACCACAGGAAGAGAAAGAGGAGGAGACGGGTCCTGGCATGGCAGCACCAAAGAGGAGCGTTGTGGCTGCTTTTTCTTTTCCACATACGACTGAGCTGGTAGAAAAAGAGAGACGGAAGCCAATGGAAAGAGTTGGGATAGCAGCCCAACAAGACCACACAATGAGGCTGAAAAGTTCTCATGCTCAACACCTGCCAAATACTTGGTTATCTAGTGATCGGCCAGTTCCATTCCTTTACTGGAACTGAAGGATCCTTTATGGTCCAGGATAAATTCTATACGTTATACTCACCCAACCGGTTTTCTTCTGCTCATTAAATTAGTGTCCAAAGAGTGAAAACTGTACACACTGTAATATGGATTTTCCTGTTAATGTCTCTTATTCCTTAATTGAAAAGGTGTTCCAAAAGCTGTCTAAGTTGCTCATTTTATTTTCTCTAAAAAGGCATAGCAGCAAAGTGCTACGGTGAAAAACCTGGAAGTCAACGTACAGATTTTCTTTGAGAAGCAGGCAAATGGTCATCAATTTGTATTTCACTAACTCTTCAGATGGGCTGTTAGTCAGAGATGTTTTTCTGCATTTCAGGCCTCAGAGCATGAACGGGCAGGCCTCCTGTTTGTGGAGAACAAGGACTCGGATCGATGGATAAAGTGACATTTACAAGGGATGTCTAGACCACACTGCCAGTTTCTCCTCCTCTGGCTTTCAGAATGTTCAACACCCGTTAAGCAGTCAGCCTCCTAAAATATAACTAAAATAGGTCACGTTCTGAACTTGGCAACTAACTGACATTTTCCAGTATTTAGAAGGCCACAAAAACCAAATCCTAATTTCTCTCCTGTAATACTGCTCTGTGACTTCTCGCTCTTTTCCACAGACAGGAAACAAAACCTTAATGTAAATCATCCTGGTAAGATTCACAGCCATGCGGCACGGAGGATGGACACAATACTACCAAAAATAACTAGACACAGTAACGAGACGCCTAATGAGTACCTACAATAACCAGCCGTGACACTATTTAGAACAACCAGGCGGGCGGAATGCTGTCTGGAATAATTAAAATAGTCACTAGTTCTCAGGAAAGTTCGCTCTTAATGGGACCCTGCATAATCCACTGTCAATTTTCCAATTCTGATTCTAGTATTTCCCCCATGATTCTTTGAGCCATTCAGGATCTTTTCACCTATTTTCTGTCTCTATCACCCAAGGTAAATATCTGTTATTGCAAGCAAGAGCCCTGACGGACACAGCGACTGGTCACTCCACATGGGCAGGACCCTGGCCCATTTTACCCGCACCTGATATGGGGAGACTGGCAAGTAGTAGGAACTCCATGTGTGTTTGTTGAATGACTGAATGAGTGCAGCGAATGAAAGAAGACTGATGTTTTGACATATGTTACAATTACATGCGACGCATGATGGGGACTTCAAAGTTGTTCCCCTGGAAAGTCATCAGTTTCACTGCTCAAAATATTCTTGGAAACTCTCCTTTTGGAATTACCTTTAGAGTCAGATAGTTCATTATTTGTGTAAATTGCATGGAGGAAAGTGTTTATTTCAATTTGCACAATCGCCTGAATCCTTCTCAACTCCAATCTTCTTGCCCCTCTGAGGGTCTGGGACAGACAAAGCCCTTTTGCACAGGGTGGATAAGAGAGCCATGAGGTCCCCGAGCTGCTCTTAGACCAACGATCCCTCTTAGACCAAATGTTTGTTCATGCTTAATGCAGTGAGTGATTCATTCACTTTCTTTATGGGTGATTTAAAACGATTTAATGACAGAGCCTCCCACATTTCCCCAGGGTGTCTGGGACATGCATGGGCTGGCGCTCATGGCTGATGGCAGAGGGTGACCAGACCTCCGAAGACAAGAATACAAGCCCCACTGGAGCCAGGCTCTGGTCCTCTGGGGGCAGTCCTTACGCTCCCATGCTCATCAGGTGGGAGGAGAGCATGAGATACTGACTCACAGTATTTCCGCCCCAGATTTCCTTGTGCAGAGGAGTTGCATTTTACATAGCAGGCAGTTTATGTCAGAAGTGCATAAGGTAAAACTGTGCATCGTCAAAATTAGTTTTGAAAATCTGCTTAATTGCACATAAATTTCAACTTCGATGGTTTAATGTGTGCAGCCCTGCTGAAGTTTGGTAGCACTGAACAGGACGAAAGGAAGGCGTGGAAAGACATGCCCGTGTGGACTCTTGGTAATTGCAACTCCTGTGCCTTGAGGTTAGCCATCAAGTCCCTTGCACAAATGAGGGATGGATAAACAGCCCTCAAGTGTTCCTGCTTGTCTGCAGGACGTCCTTCATTTTACCTGATAGCAAGCCTCTAAACTTTACATGCTCACAGTTTTTTGGAGACTGAGTAAGATGGAGGGGCTGCATGTGGTATTAAAGTGTCAAGGTCAGTGGTTTGGGCACAGACACTGGCTATCATCTGCCTTTAGGCTCCTGGGACTCAAGGCTAGACTACATTTCCCAGCTTCCCTTGCTGCAGGGTGTGGTCATGTGACTCAGAACTGCCAATGGCTTGTGATGGACGGACGGATGAATGAATGGATGCTACTTGGAACAGCATCTTGCAGAGAACAAGTGTGTCCTCCCCATGGTCTTTACTTGAGTGGCTGGACCTCGGAGGTGATGACTCCAGGGAGGTGGCAGAGCCATGGAAGTCCTAAATCACTACCTGGATGGGAGCTCCTTGGAAACTGAAACTGTCACTCTGTACTTTTATGCAAGTGGGAAATACTTCTCTCATGGTGGAGCCAGTGCATTTGGGGGCTTATTTGTTACACCAGTTTAGTCTCCCTAACTGATAAAACGCAGTCAAATCCTTCATGTATTTAATAAATATATGTGTGTGTCTCCATCCACGTAATGAGTAGTCCAGAGCCTCCCTGACTCCTTTATTTCAAATTTACAAAATCTTAGAAGATGAGAGGATTGTTTAGAAAAATAATGAAAAGGACTTGGGACAGAGGCATAAGATTTCAGCCCAATAAAGAAAGTGAAGACTCAGATTATGGACAGAATGTTTTGTCCAGAAGTAGAGGACTGGGTCTGGGACTTGCTCCTCCCCCTGAGATGGAAGCTGTATCCCAGGATGGGCGGGTGGCAGTGGGGGGTGGGGTGGGGGTGGGGAGAAGAAGAGAGAGGGTGACTTTTGACCTCGGGCTTCTTGCTGACACTGCTGGGAACCCACAGAAGCGACTGGTGGTGAAACCAGGCAGAGAAGACCCGCGGATTGCCTCCTAGAAAGACCCCAGGTTCCTAAGCATTGCTTTGAAGCCTCAGAGAGCCCCCCAATTCACGTGGCCAAGATGACCGAGGCAACGACCTCCCAGCAGCGACCGGACTGATGGACTAACCCTGTCCAACGTCCAAGTACCCTGATCTCATTCAGCACAACCTTTAAACGACCTCAGAAACGAACAAATGACACCAGGGTTAATTTTCCTGCCAAGCCATAAATAATGGGGTCTTGGAAAAGTGATTAAGCTGAGTTACAGCAAAACAAAAAAATAAACATTTCTTGATTAACTGAGCCTGTCCACTGAGATTTATATCCACTACAGCCAGGCTTTTGATGTTGAGCAAGACGAAGAGCTCAGGTCTACTGGCCGGGAGTGTTCCCTCTGTCAGGTCTCAGCCGAACTCAGCCTCTTGCAAAGGGTGGGCGTCGCAAAGCAAGGAGAACTCACGCAAGGGAAGCGCAGGTTCAGCCGGCATCTTCGGGGTGCTGTCTGGGGGCTGCTGTTTTTCGTTTTCTCTTCTTTCTGTGGGAGGGGGAGGGACCCACTTTCCCACAAACTCAGAGATGCCCAGCTGAGCGGACACACTTCCAGGTGAGACGGGATCTGGTTATTCTTCCCATGGCAATAATCAGGGGGGGGAAACAGAGGCACAGTTGTGAAAAACTAATTCCTTACTAAAGCCACCTGAATCGAAAAAGCTCTTGGAAAGGAAAGGAACTGGGGGTCGGTCGCATATAAAAAGCGCAGAACAAAACCCAAGCGCGCAGTCTCCCGGAAGCCACGGGTCTCAGGGTGCTGACTTCACTTTCTTGGCTGAAGTGGAGGGGCTGACGCAGCAGGAAGAAGCCCAGCCACTCTTTTACTGGGGGAGGGGCCGCGTCGACAAGAACTGGAGGCACAAAGCCCTCCTCCAGGGCGCTCTGCTCTGTGGGGATTGGCAGGTACCCCCCTCCTCCAGGATGAGAGTGCTGCATGATGCACGGGGACTCGACACTGATGAGGGTTTTTTAAAATGGTGCCTGTGCTTCAGAGCATCCCTCAGAAGGGCGGAGAATTGAAGTAGGAGCGTGGGGTTAGGCGGCCTTTCTTCAGTCCCCAGCTTTACCCTCTGCCACGTTGCTGGATCTGGGACTCGGGCAAATTAATCTCTGTCTGCGATTAATCTCTCAGATCCCTCCACAGTCAAATGGGGATAAACAGGTGTATCTAAATGGTAGAGTTGCAGGGAGGATTCAATGAGATCATGTCTGTAAAGAGCTTATCGCGGTGCTTGGGTGCATTCAAAGGACTCAGTGAATGTCATGGAGTTTTGTGTTTCCTAAGAGGGGCACACCTCCCTGTCGAGGACAAGGCTCTTTCGGCCACCTCTGCCAAGGGCGCTGCCAAGGGACACTTCTTTGCGTCTCCTTTCTCAATCTCTCTGGTTTACATATATCTTTATGTAACCAGGTTGCAATCCTGCCTTCCTAGGCTTGAATTCTCACCTCTCACTCTACCCTGTCCATGGGCAGTGGTCATGACTCTGGTTATAAGCCACAGAAGACAGAACTTAAGCCTAACCTAAAAATGAAATTTATTGTTTTTGCAACTAATGTGTTCAGGTAAGGCTTGATCCAGGGGCTCAAACTGTGTCACACTGTAGGGACCTGATTTCTCTCCATTTCATGGTTCTGTCTTGCACAGGTCAGCCTTAAAGGGTTTCAAGGTCTTGCAAATAAAAACAATGAATTTCAGATAAGCAACAATTTTTTAAAAATAAAAGCATGTTCAAGGAAGTACTTACATTAAAAATATATTGTTATTTATCTGTATCTTTATCTGGCAATCCTATGGCTTTATAAATCCCCAATTTCCAGCTGTCTCTCACCCTCTAAATGTATCCTGTGTCCTCTGACCTCAGCACTCTTGAGAGTGTTTCCAGATTTCACATCTTCAAATGATGCACTTAAGACGGGGATGGAAACCCTTTTAAAAGAGAGTTGGCTTCTCTTTTTTCAGAAGCCCTAGCAAATATCTCCTTTTTGCTCATCGGCTTTGATTGGGGTTAATACCCATTCAGGAACCGATCCCTATATCCTGCAGGGTGGAGCGTGTGGAGTGGTTCATGTAGGTCCAGGACCACCCCTGCAGTTGGGAGTGGAGTTAATCCCACCTACGTCACGTGGCTGATAAGGGAAGATGGCACCACTTGAAGGATTCTTTCAGAAGGAGGACAGAGAGGTGCTGGGTGTCAGATAAGACATGTCCATTTCCTGAGTAGCTCTTCTGTGATTCCACACAGCTTGTTTTCCTCATTGAATTATCAGCAGGAATCCTAGCTTTGAGGCTCATCAGGATTTCAGGTGCCATCTACTGGCAATTTCACGCCCACTCTGGTGTTTTGTGCCGAGCCAGACCACCCTAGCTCACCTGGAGAGGCTGCATGTCCGCACATGGCATGCCAGAGGGACTTGGGAAGAACAGTGTCTAGAGAAAGGACCTCGAGATGAAGTGAGTGCCCCTGTGAATGACAGGTGAACTGACCTTGGGTACTAGTTCTAGTGGCACCCCCTGTTTCTGACAACATTTCACCTTTCTCCTGCTAAGGCCACCCCAGGATTTACTCCTGAGGAACCGGGCCCTCTTCCCACCTCAGCCCAGTCCGGCGTGAGCATGTGACTAAGGTCTGGGCCATCAGAGCTGTCTCTCCTTCTGGGCACAGCAGTGGGTCTACAGATGGGTATGTGGCTCATGCAGAGACAGTGAAGGACAAGAATTTCACTGGGGTTTCCAAGAGGTGCCACTGGATTTGAATCTAGGGGGACTGAGCTGGAACTTGAACACCCTGACACCACATGGCATGAAGCCACCTGAGAATGGAGCCAGCTCAAGGGATGGAGAGAAAGCAGATCCTACTGACATTGTTTGAGCTCCTTGATCCAGCCACACCTGAAGCCAGTGCTCCCTCCCCAAGTGTCTTATTACATGTTATTTCCATGAGCGTAGACTTGCATGAGCCTTTTCCGCCTAAGCCATTTGGGTTAGGCGTCTATCTCTTGCCACTAACAGAGTCCTAACTGATGCACAGTTAAGAGAGGATACACAACCCTCATACCCCACTGTTTAAATGGGACACTTTTCCGTAAAACTAGACACTTGTGTTTGAGTTATATTCCAGTCCCTTCTGGATGGCTGATCTTGGGCAAGTCATGTAAACTCTCTGAGATTCAATATCCTCTTTTATACAGCTGAGCTAGATCCCACCGAATTTACAGGGTTATGTTTTAAGAATTAAATTATCTATGCAGATCAGACAGTACCTATATGACCATAGTCAGAACACTCTATCAAAGCTAATTATTATTCCTGTGATTAGCATCATTATTAAAGTAACTGGAGCACTGAGCATGCCTGGATGCAGGGTGACACGATCCTGCATCTTTTCTGCAAAGATGGAAAAGGCACATTCCATGCCTACAAGTTGCTTATCCCTAAATTAAGGAATAAATCATTCCTAATACATATTGGCTTATAGATGGCCGCTGGGAGAAATCATTTCTGAATGGTGAAGTTATGTGACTGTCCTAAATGAATTCCAAATGACATCTGCAAGGGGAAGGATAATGACCCGGGCCATGTGTTCACTTTTGCCTTTGTGCCAAAAGACAATCAATTTGCCAGTCAGTCATGGAAGACAGGCTGCCTGCTTTGCATGCATTCATTTGTTGAATTTTTCATCTCCTTGTGTAATATATCCGTGCATCCATTCTCTGCCAAGCACTGTTCTAGGCTTGAATGGCACTGGACATGGATCACTGACATTCAGAGAACTTCTAAGTGAGAGAAAAAGGACGGAAAGTAGGCAAACAAAGGAATCAAGTGGCTACATCAGAGGATGGGAAGGGCGGTAAGTAAGTGACCAGGAGGCTGAGAGGATGCGTGTCTCCGGTCCAGTCTCCTAGAGGCAGAGTCTGAGATGAAGATTTGGGGGCAGGGTGTGACTTATGGGGCGGGGGGTGGGCCTCTCCCGGAAACAGATGAGCAAGAACGCGTCTCAGGTGGAGCCCAGCCCTGGGAGAGCCTCGCGGGCCCCTGGGGCAGAAAGCCCACAGGTGAGAGTCCACACCTGGGACCCTGACATCAGCGGAGCCCGGGCTGTGCTTAGGCGGCTCCTGAACCCCGAGGGTTGTGTTCCAGAGCAGGCGGGCAGCCAGCACGGACGGGGCGGGGAGGGGCCTCGGCTCAGTGCCAGCAGCCCCCACACAACGAGAACCCCAAGTGCGTCTGGGTGGCATCCTTGCCTTGGCTTCAGGTGAGATGCCGCCGGAAGGAGAAGAAGCGGCCGTGCCAAGGTCTCGGGGAATTTGTTCCGGTAAGACTGGGGCGTGGACTTGCTCCAGGTCCCACGGACGGTAAATGGTGGAGGTGGGCTTTGAACCCAGGCCATCTGCCTCCAGATTCTGTTCCCTTACTGCAAGACAGAGGAGGTCAGGAAAATCTTAAAGATTGGCCGTTTTAGCTGTGTCTTGAGAGGTGGACACAGGCAGAGAGGAGGAAGGGACGAAGGCAGGAAGGACACACAGGGTCTATGACGCTGTGAGCAGAAGGGTTTCCGCAGATACGGGGAGATGCTAACGAGGGTGAAGCATGTGGAACAGAGCGGAGGGAGGTGGAAGGAAGGCGGAAAGGAGAAGGTCATGGCGTGAAGGTGCTTCCGAATTAAAAAGAAGAGCCTGAACAGGAGACGTTGAGTGTGCATAGTCAGAACTGCTTCAGATTCCAGCAGCAGGAAAGCACTGAACACAGATCAAGCAAAAGAAAAAGGAGCCTGTGGACTCATGAAGCTGAAAGTCAGTGCAGGAGTGGACGCAGCTTTCCGGGGCACTGGAGTCCGGGGCGTAAGGGAGGCCACCAGTCTGCACCCGCTCTCTCGGCTCCGCCTGCCTCCGTGTTGGCGGTCACCTTCGGGCAGCCTCTCCCCACGGGGGCCCTCCCCTAAATTCCAGGCTGACATTATCCTACACAGTGCAGTCTTGGTGGGAAGAGAGTCTAATAGTTGCGACAGAATCCAGGAATTCTCTTGGAGACGCCTGGCCGGGGGCCTCTGGTCATCCTTGGACCAGCCACCGGGGCCAAAGGGCTGACACGCTCTCAGTGGCCATTCCAGGGTCAGGCGACCACCCCTGGACCTGGGCAGCGGGGGTCAGCCCCATCTGAACCACAGGGACTGGGGGTGGCTCAACAAAGAAAAACTGGGTTGAAGGCTGGGTAACTGAAGAACAAACGTCCACTGTAGACAGATGGAGAGACGCGGGAAATTCCTGAAAGCTGAGGTGACACGTGGCGTGTCGAGCTACGTGAGCGGCCAACAGTCCACATACAGCGTCGTCCGCAGCAGCTGGGCGCGCTGCCTCGGCTCGGGCGCTCCCCACCCCCAGCGCCGCCCTTCGCCCCTCGCCCCAGCCTTCAGCCCCCGGCCCCCTCCGTGGGGCTGCATCACTCTCCCCCGTTAGGCTTTCTGATTTGCTACCCTCTCTGCTTGCCAGGCTCTTCCCCCAGGAATCCACGTGCTCAACCCCCGTCTTCCTTCCAACGCCGTCAGGTCTTCTGGGACCACCCGCCCGAACCGGAATTTCTAACCCCTCCCCTCCCAGACCCTCCGTCCCGCCTTACGCGCTTGGTTTGATCCTGTCTGGCGGGCACACAGCACTGGCTGAGCACGCAGGTCACCCGTCTCATTCGTTATCCCCTCGCAACAGCAAGGTAAAACGAAGATTTTGTGTTTTGTTCACAGCCTGCCTTGGCACCTAGCAGGTGCCTGATACGCTAATGTGCCGAGGGACTGAGTGAATCCCACCTGCACCTGCCCCACTGGGCTGTCTTGGCTCCTTTTGCAAGGTCACCGACGGCCTCTGGGTTGCCTCGCTGACCGGTTGTTCCAAGCCTTCTCTTTGGAGAAGCAACACTCAGCACGGATGTCTCCTGCCTCCCTGAAACGCTTTCTTGTCCCGGCTAATGAGTGTCTGACCACCACCCAGTGCTTCCTGCTCAGTCTCCTTGAGTGACTTCCCGCTCTGGCCCATCTATCAGAGCCGAATTGGGACATGGCTCTCCCTCTTTCCTTGTCCACCTGCCCCCACCTCCGCCCTGACCACCCAAACTCAGGGAACCATCTTGTCTCGCCTAGATAAGCAGAAGTCTCAAAGTCATCTCATTCTTGGCCATCCACACCTCCTCAATTCTTTACCCAGCAGCAGAAGGAGCTTTAAACGGCTACCCCTCCCTGGTTTAAAAAAAAAACCTCCAGTGGCTTCTGATCACACCCTAGAATCAAATCCAGCTTCTCGAGAGTCCTGAGATATGGCACCCGCCCAACCCTCTGGGCGCCCCCGTTCCATTCTGTCTCTAAATCATCACATTCCGGCCACAACTGCCTTCTTCCATTCTTCAAACAGGACAACCTGGTTCCCATTTGGGTTTTCCCACTATTCCTTTTTCTAATGACACTTTTTCTCCCCCCCGATCTTTGCATAACCAACTATTCCATCTCACTCAGACCTCCGTCTATGCCGTGATTCTCCAGAGGAAACTTCCAGGTCCCCCACCCAGTCTAAGGGGGCCCTTCCTACGGCATTCGGCATTCGTGTATGGGCTTTCTTGTGCCGTATTTATTCTAATATTTCCTCCCGTTCCTTTTTGTCCTCCCTCCCTCCTTCTTCTGAACGTCTGATCCACCAGACTGTCAGTTACACGAGAGCAGGAATTTTGCCAGCCTTGTGCTCGGTTCCATCCCCAGGCCTAAAACGGTGCTTCATGGACACCAGATACTCAGTAAGTATTTGTTGAGTGAATGTGTGAGTGAGGTGCTCGCAGACACCAGGGCGGACAGAACTGGGAGGTGGGTTATCAGGACAGGGTGACTGCGAGGGGGAAAGGGCTAAGCCCGCTGGCTTTGCACTTAACAGAGTCCCCCCAGGGACTCTTTTCCTTGGTTCCCTCCCTCTCAGTCCCACTGGCAGCCTGGCCCTTCGTGTCACATGATGGGGTCAGAGTTAGACGGGGCTTCCTCCGAGCAGAGACTCCGTCTAATTTTCAGGCTGCATGCAGAACCCAGCATCTTGTTAGTGACAGTGCCAGAACCACAGGGCTGCTGCCACTTGGTGATGGTTGGGGGGTGGCCAAAGTGCTCCGCAAGGGATGGTAGAGGCGTGGGGTCAGGGGCTGCCATCTGATGCGCGAGTGACACTCACAGACGGACCAAAAGGGAAAACCCAGCGAGCCAGCTGGAGGGAGCGGCGGAAGAAAGGAGAGGGTCTGGCAGGAATCTGACACGTTCTGGCTTTTCAGAGTCGCGATGTGTTAAGTCTCGGTGCCGGGGTCTTGGTCGCAGGCAAGGTTATTCTGGCCCTTCCTTTGCTCTCGCATTTTCCTTCCAGCCGTGATTCATCACCTGCATCTCCACCAGAAAGGTAGCGTCGTCAAGAGCAGGCTCCCGTCACCAAAGCGAAGTGGCTGCCTCAGGACCGGAAACCCAGCCCCTGCCGGCCTGGCCTGGTTCCCATGGAAACCGCCTAGAACAGAGGGTACCACCTGAGTTTAAACCCTAAGACTGAAGATCCAGGAGGACTCCCGGGAGATGAAGGTGTTTAGATCATCTGCCGAAGAACCGTCTGCATCGTCGGGCAGGGTGACGTTAGCCTCCACGTGTGATCTCGTTCGCAACGTCCTGCTGAAGACAATGCCTGGCCACGGACCCAACTTACACGCGGTTAGAGTCGCGTCTAGACAAATCTCTTATCAGGCGACAGAGTGCGACGCAACTGCATATTTAGAGGGTTTCCTTTTGATCTCTGGAAGTGCCTCACATCCTTCACCGTCAAAACCCCACATCGCTGGCTCGAGTGCGAGAGTGCGCGTCCGGAGAATGGGTGCACGCTGCAGCTTGCGGCTCACGTGAAGTCGGAAAAATACTCTTTGTTTCCCTGCGCAAGTGAGGTTCTAGAGCGTTCTGTGCACGAAGGGCTGAGCTGCTTTCAAATGAGCCCTCATCCTCCAAGTCGGTCACTTGTCATAACATTAGCGTCCCTTTGGAGTCCTCCCAGATAATTACCGTGCGACGAGGTTCGGCGTGCACGCGAGAACGGGTTGCTGTTGAGTATCTCACTGTGGCAACCGTGGGCCTTGCTTTCTGAGAGGCAGCGATGTTTTTGCCGTCGACTGTGGCTCCCCGTGACAGCTGCCTCAAAGGCCTCATTGTTAAGAGCAAGTGAAGGAATAATGTTTGGGTTTTATAATGCCGCACACGTGCCCACCATATTTTTTGTTGCTGTTGTTTTTTGGTGGGTTTTTTTTTTTTTTGAAGTGTATTTTCCCCTAGAGCTGTAGCTTTTAAGTCATGTTTGTGAAGCTGATTTAAAAAAAAAAAAGGACCAAGCTTTTGCTGGGATGGAGTGATGTTGTCAGGGAAAACAAGACAAAAAAAAAAAAAAAAAGCAGAGAATTGGCTCTTGGAAGACTAACGTGCTCCCTTTAGTGGGTTTTCAAGAGGACTGTTATTCTCAGCTTTGTAACAGAGAAGCCAGGAGCAGGCACGGAGAGCTTTCTTATTATGCTGTGACTCAAAAAACTGTATCTCTTTGTGGGAGGAGAGACCTCTGGAAGGTTTTCCTTCTCCAAAGTCGGGGTGTTTGAACGCCAGGCACTAAAATGTCTCAGAGGTGACAGGGCTGAGAAGGAAAGGATGCTCAAGCCACACAGGACTTTGCTCTTCCAGGTAAGGAGCACCAGAGGTGACGTCACCCGGGAGCTTGCCGGAAACGCAGAGTCCCAGGCTCGCGCTAGACCGACTCAGATTCTTCACTGCGACCCGAGGGCCAGGTGATCTGTGTGCCCAGCAGACCTGAGAAGTACTTCTCCAGGGAGTCCGGGAACCGGGTCATAATAACCCTTACCTGTAACACTGGACCATCATCCACCAGTTTCATTAGATGAATCAACTTGGAAACACGATTAGTTTACCAAAGTCGTCATTTGAAATTCCATAAATTTTAATAATGGGGTCCCATAAAGTTCTTCACAAATTGGATAGTTCTTTACTATTGAGACACAGTCCTGCCCTTAAGAGTGTTTGCATCTGACTTTGTTTTTTTTAAATTGAAGTAGAGTTGATTTACGATGCTGTGTGAGTTTCTGGTGTACAGCAGAGTGATTCAGTTACACATATATATTATTTTTCAGATTCTTTTCCATTATAGGTTTTTACAAGATATTGAATATAGTTCCCCATTTGATACAGTAGGACCTTGCTGTTTATCTGTTTTATACACAGTGGTGTGTATCTGCTAATTCCAAACTCCTAATTTACTTCTTCTCCCACCTTTCCCCTTTGGTAACCAAAAATTTGTTTTCTATGTCTGCGAGTTTATTTCTGTTTTAGAAATAAGTTCATTTTTGTCATTTTTTTAGATTCCACATAGAAGTGATATCATATGATATTCGTCTTTCTCTGTCTGACTTACTTCACTCAGCATGATCATCTCCAGGTCCATCCATGTTGCTGCAAATGGCATGATTTCATTCTTTTTCATGGCTGAGGAGTATTCCATTGTATATATATACCACATCTTCTTTATCCAATCATCTGTCGTTCATCTGACTTCTAATCCTGAATTCACAATGTCTTTATTTTGCTAGTTCTGGATGTGTGAAAAGCACACATAATTTTGACACATCCTGCACTTGGCTGGGAAAAGAAGATACATTCTCTTTGATGTGAGTAGCAGCGCCATGGAAGAGAGAGGATGTACTTTAAATGACCAGTTGTCCCCTAAAAATGGGGAGTTGGGCATGAACGTTAAAGGAATTGGGGCTTCTTGGCTCCCCTAGCCTCTCCACCCGATGGGCACACACAGAACTGCAGGCTCTTCAAGCTTACAGAAAGCAGGACAGAGACTGTTCCAGCAAAAAACGCCCCAGCGGTGGAGTTCTTGGGTCTGGATTTCCCGAAGACGGCATGGAGGTTGGTTTCAGTTAACGCATGCAAATGGCATGAGAAAAAAACACAGTGAGATGCAGGTCCCCTCTTCAGTCCTCCACCCGTGGTTCTCAGAACTTTACAAAGTTGATGTCAGTTTGATGCTGGTGTGACTTCACCATCCTTCCAACGGGGCCAACTCCTTCCCCACTTTTTTTCCCTTCTTTTAACAAAGAGCAAGGAGATGTATGGGATGGCTTGCTTTGTAATATACCTATTTTTACAGTTACCCGACTGTACATGATACGTGTAACAAACGTGATAAAGTATCTTCAGAAAAATTTCTTAAAGGAAAAGTTAAGTCTATTTGAAGAAGAGTGTCAAGCTTTTAGCAGAAGGAACACAGACCACCTGGAATCATGAAGGTTGTACTTCATGGACTGACCTTGGGGCAATGCTGATTTAAGCAAAAACGTGTTTATTCATTATTTAGTGTCGGTTTATTTCTGCACCACTTGCCAGCTTGGAAAAGAAGCTAAAAAACCCAAACCATGGGCTCAGAAAACTCCAACCCCACGTAAAGCTGAGTTACCAAACGTAATCGTTCAAGAATGACCCAAGACAGCTCAAACACCACGTGCCCCAGCAGGCTGGGAGGACCCAGAGACCGAGGTCGGAGGATTTGTGTTCCACCTTTGTTCACTCTGCAAACATTCTCAGGCCCCTCCCAAAACTGTTCCTGAGATCAGGGAACTTTCCTGCCCCAGAGAAGGAGTAACGTCTACAAGGGTGCGAGCCCGACCACTAAAGGGGTTTTGCAGAATCTGTTCATTTAGGAAAATCACGTCCACATAACTCACTGATCATTCTTCCACGCAAAACTTCTTTTTGCATTGCTACCCAAAGATACAGTGTTTGCTACCCAAGGCACCATGTCTTCGAATTGCAGCTTTCATGGGGAACACAGTCACTGGCAGCTGTGAAAACCCTACCGTCAATCTGTGGGGAGCGGGCAATTTTTCTTTTTTTTTAAGAGACAGCTTTCAAGGACACCTACGATCAATCTATGAAAAGAGAGCTACTTGCAAGCCTGGGATTTATGGAATTTGCCAGTTATTTGTGTCTTTTCTTTTGCCAATGACACTCTGATTTGCTGTTTGTGTGGAATTATCCACCGACCCAAATCCCAGCAAGCTATCAAAACCCGTTTCTCAGATAAAGTCATGCAGGCATGCGATACACTTATCAGTGCCAGGCACGCAGCCAGTCCACTGAGGGGGCTGTTTGTGACTTCTTTGGGCGCCGGACAAAGCGGGAAACAAGGGATGAAGCACAACCCACAGACACCAATAGTTTTCAACAATCACTCAGCGCTCATTGTTCAAAAAGTACAATAACCGAACTGCAGTCTCCCAGTTTCCTGCAAACTTTGTAGGGCTAATGACACCCAGTTGGTTTGACTAACGCACAGCCCTGAGAATTCCTGACAAGGCTAACAGCATTTATTATTCTTACATTATGCAAAGTGCCCTGGGCGGATCATGCCTCATGATGCAAAATCGAAGCCATTGCTGCTCACTTGAATGAGTCTCGGCGCGTCACTGCCAGGTGCCCACCGTGACTGGCGGCGGCGTGTGTCAGCGGCCAGCTGCCGAAGAATTCAGGGCAGGATCGGGACGCAAGTGCAGAGTCTCATGGGGGGAGATGCTAATTTGGACCAAAGGCTGGGGTCCCAAAACCAGCATGAATGACGCAGCACAGACAATGCTTAATAATAAAAAAGTGGACTTCAGGGTCTTAGAACACAGGTGGGAGAGGAAATGGTGGGCGTGTATTAAACAAAACCTTTAGAAACAAGCCTGGATTTCTCCCTTCCTTTTTCTGGCTAGAGGGATCTAGTCTTGTGTGTCTGTGAGTCCCTTTTAAAAAAGAGATTTATTCTTCTCAACCGCTAGACCCGAATCTTAGTGGTATCCACGTCGGATTAGGGCTTCATCATTACTTTGTGATGAGACATGTGATATAAAAAAATCCTATCTGATTAGCAATCTGCTCAACTTACCACAAGAAATTTCAACATTAAATTTGTCAAGTTAAAAAAAAGGATGTAGCTTCAACTGCTGTAAATTTTTGCATGGTTGTAAAAATAATGATTAAAAAAATTTTTTTTTTGTCTTGATCATCAAGGCTGACTGTCCAGAATCTGAAAGGCTCATTTAAAAAGACTTGATGCGGCCATTTCAAGAATAAAACCAGGTATTTAAAAGTTATGCTCAGGCATGCAGGCGAAAGTTTCTCATTCAGAAATTTAAAAGGTTGTATTTGGAAGTTATCAACAAATTTAGGATCTAACATTTTTCTTAATTGTTTGCCTTGTGTTTTCCTTGTCATATCATCTAATCATAAGAAATACACCAGTTTAAAAAAAAAAATCTCTCACGGAAGTGTAGCTGGTTTACAATGTTAGTTTCAGGTGTACAGCAAAGCAGTTCAGTTACACACACACATACACATTTTCTCTTTTCAGGTTCCTTTCCATTTTATGGAAATTGAATATAGTTCCCTGTGCGATACAGTAGGTCCTTGCTGTTTATCTATTTTATAAATAAATTTGTTTATCTACAGATCATAGTAAAGTGTGTCTTTTAATCCTCAGCCCTACTTTATCCCTTTATTGAGTGAAGTCAGTCAGACAGAGAAAGATAAATATCATACGGTATCACTTAAATGTGGAATCTAAAAAAAAAAAAAAGATGTTAATTCTATTTACAAACAAAAAGCAGACTCATGGGCATAGAAAACAAACTATAGTTACCAAAGGGGAGATACAGCACTTTTCCAGGACCCCCGCCGATGCTCTGAAGACCCTCTCGGTCCCCCTCCGGGGCCTCTCGACTTTGTGAGGATGCTAAAGCTTAGGACGTGCTGACCCCGAGGCGGATTCCATCGGGGTAAGAGCTCCCTTCTCCGCGTTTCATCTTGGAAAACTCCCATGTCTACGTAGAGGGGAAAATGTCCAGATCTTAGCAGAGTACCAGTTCTCTGGTCGACCCTCTTCCTTTTGCAATGAGAGGATTCAAGCCGGAGTGGGAGGTCAGGGGACTCCGGCGCTAGGTAAGGGCAGCAGGGAGGGCTGGGCCGACCGTGCGGCCCCCTCAAGACAGACCTGGTCTCAGTCCAGCGCGCGCCTAAACGGCTCAGCCTTTACATAGTCACATGCCCCCCCCCCGCGCCCTCCCAAGCCCCCAGCTGCAGTGAACGCTGTAATAGCACGTTTCTTCGCATTCCCTCTGGCCGCTGGCAGCAGACTTGAGGTCACAGTGATGGACTCGGAGCTGGGACGGGAGATTCAGGGGCTGTCACTCCTGGGAACGACCCAGTGGCAGCAGCTCAGCGCCCACAGCCCTGAACGCTCCCGGGTCCTGCTGCCAGGGGGGAGCCGGGTGGGTCTAGAGGGCGATGAAAAACCAGGGGAGGAAGTCTTCAGCGAAGGGGAGGGACTCGTTCAGAAGGGAGCGAGTGTGACTTCATTCCAGACCCCTCACGCTGAGACTCCGTCTTAACCCCAGCCTTTCATCTGGGTCTCAGCCACACTTGCTCCAGAGGCTTCTTCCTGGGGTCAAGCGGCCATTCAGTGGCATTTGGATGCATTTTTAGGAAACAGGAGGATGACTGCTATTTGAAAAGGGCACCTGTAGCAGGAAGGGCTTCTCTGGACTTTGGAAGGAGTAAAGAGAATTTCCCATTACAAAGGATCATGATTTCCTTCCTTCAAAGAAGTCTACTCTGTAGTGTAGACTGTCAGCCTGGAACGGTCCAGAGGGTAAAAGAAATGCAGAGAAATGAGCAGAAGACAGGGTGCATTTCCTGAGCATTAACACCCTGCTCGCTTTGGGACAATATTTATTTCAACATCATCTGGTTGTTTTTGCTGTGAACAGTGGAGGTCTCCCAGAAATGCTGGGATGTGGCCCAAAATGGAGGGGACTGGGTCAGTCCTGAGGCCAACAGGAAAACGTTGTGCCTGAACTGGACGGAGAAGCTTCGGCTGGCCGTCCCCAAGCTGGGTACCCACCTGCACGTCAGTTTCTCTCTTTTTCAGTAGAACTCAGAAATCCAGAATTTACGTAAAACTTGCTGATGTTAAGCTTAGAGACGAAATTTAATTTTTTTTTTTTACTTTCCTTTAGAAAAAGCCCTGTGAGGAATCAAGATGCCCATCCGTAGGCGAATGGATACATAAGCTGTGGTTAACAATGGAATATTATTCAGCACTAAAAAGAAATGAGCTATCAGGGCAAGACATGGGGGAACCTTAGATGCATATTTCTAGTGAAAGAATCTCATTGGAAAAGGCTCCATGTGGCACAACTCCAACTACAGGACGTGGAAAAGGCAAAACTGTGGAGGGAATAGGAAGACGAGTGGTTGCCAGGGGTGGGGGCGCGTGGGGGAGCCGAACAGGTGCAGCCCAGGGAGGACGTCGGGCAGTGAACTGCTCCCAGAGACTGTAATAGTGGATACACGTCACACTATACGTTTGTCCAAACCCACAGCGTAAGAGTGCACCTTCACCTAAACCATGGACTTGGGGTGATAACGGATGTCAGCGTAGGGCCATCAGTTCTAAGAAACGTATCTCGTGGGTGGGGGAAGTTGATGGGGGAGGCAGGGGCACGTAGGGGAAATCCCTGTCCTTCTCCTCAATTTTGCCCTGAACATAAAACTGCTCTAAAATGAAAAGCCATAAACGAGGGAGGTATGGCTCAGTGGGGGAGTGCAGGCCTGGCGTGCACGAGGTCCCAGGTCCCATCCCTGGCACCTCCGCTAAAACAAATAAATAAATAGATTAACCTAATTACCTCCCCCTCAAAAAGTAAAAAAAAAAAAGTCATAAAAAAAGGTCCCTGTGCACCCCAAGCACAACACATCTGACTCATGGGACACGGATTTGCAGCTTTTGCCTCAAAGGGAGAAGGGACCATCATTGAACTAGCCTTTGAGAAAGACACTCAGGTGTGGGGGAGGCTGTAGCTCAGGTGGTAGAGCATGGGGTTAGCATGCGTGAGGTTCCGGGTTCAATCCCCAGGACCTCCTCTAAGAATAAATAAATAAACCTGATTATCTCTCATCACCAACAAAACGAAACAAAACAAAAATGCTTAAGGAAGTAGGTTTTCCTGTCGCAGGATACTAAAACTCAGTGCAGCTAAGCTAATGGATGTTGGCAAAGTAAAAAATGTTGTGGTAAAGGATTCTTTGTTCCACTTCCTTTGCTTCCCCAGGTCATTTTTAGGAAGGAGGACTTTTTACTCACTTAGGAGAGAGTTGGCCGAGGGTTCCAGCAATCTGTGAAACATCACGGCGCGCCTGCAAGCCTGCAGCAGAAATCGTAACGACGCTTCACGCTGGTCGAAAAAAGAAGGTCTGAGAAGTCCCTAATGGCTCAAGTCTTTAATATTTGATTTCTTTAACTTGATTTTTTTTTTTTTTTGGTAGCAAAGCCCAAAACCTAGAAAAATTTTAGCAAGAGATCAAATATGAATTTGAGCCAATCCTTTAAGGGCGTAAAGGAAATCTGACCGTATTTAAAGGAGGAGATGTTTGCCTTATGAGTGAAAAGTGAGAAATCGTGAAAGAAAATTTTCTGTTCACCCTCCCCCACGGCTCTATCACACGACTTGGAAAGTCAATAACCGTACGAGCATCAAATGATGGCCTCATTTTTTAAGTAGCTACGTCAATTCACCGGTAAATGACAGGACTTCATAAAGGACAGGGCCCAACAATTCTGTCGTATCTGAAGTCGGGGACGTTAATGGAGCCTGAATTAATCTTCCTGGTGCTAAAGTGAAAACTGGACTCATAAAAGTGACACGTTGACTTTTGCAGAGAATAATGTGTGGCTTATGAGCAACGGCAGCGTAAATGAAAATTAGCCTCAAGACAATGTTAATTACACTCTATCCGTTAGGAGGAGGGGAACTGAATGACTCATTTCACAGCAAAGAAAACCCCACTGGCTTCATAAAGGGAAACCATAGCGTTTAACGTTCTCGCGAAGGCTAACAATGCAGCTATGTCGAGAGAAGAGAGAAGTGAAATGCACGTCGCATACCGGAGACACAGACTAGGGGTGCCCTCGCGGTGCATTCCCTTAACACCCTCACCATCCCTCTAACCTGTAAGGAGCTGTTTCATAAAAGGCTTTCAAGATGGGTGCTGAGAGCACAGTCATGTCCATCACACACACGTGTATCCTGCGAACACATGAAGCTAGCGTACTACTGCAGATACAATTTAGATCAATATAATCGTGTCTACAGTGAAGTCGTGATATGTTATTTGTTTTTTCCAACCCCCAACCCCCCCCAAAAAGAAAGAAAATCAAATTATTGGTTTTTACCACAAACGGGTGTTTCTTTAGGTCTTTTACCAAGTCCAACCCCCTACTGTGCTGTGGAACTTGAGAAGTCAGCTGAGAAGTGTTCGTGGCGGGGCTGCAGGTGGGTTCGTACTGACTCCCCGAGGGAGCGACCCTGAATTTTGTTGATGGAGAGGCATTTCTTTTGCAAAATTTGAAAGAATGTGGCTACGCTAGACTGGAAACTCATGGAGGACAGAAAGAATCTTCCTGATGCCCGAGTGGTAGCCGTCCTGCTCATGTGCACTCAATTATCTTCTACTTCTAGATAAACAGGACCATTAAACCCCTACCCTGACTCTGAACCCGCCGTGGGGGTCGGATGCTAACAGCTCACAGCTCAGGGATCCCCGAGAACTCTCTATGGCCAATGGGACCTGCCTCTCCTGGTGGTGTCTGGGAGGTTCTGCTCTCTCTGAAAACTAGCCCAAACCACTGCCCATGCCTGACTGATAGGGAAGACAAAAGACAGTCTTCCTTGCCTCGGGGGGGCTCCGCTCAGGGATGCATTCGCACCCCAGAGCTCCCCACGGGGTCAGGCCGAGTATGGACTTCCGTGAACCTCTGCCCAGCTTCTTGTCCAGCTAAGCGCTTCCTTCCCTCTCCCCTTAGAGGCTTCTCCTGAGCATGCTACCCCCAAGGAATCACTTGGGCAAGAAACTTCATCCTACTTCTAGAAAACTCAACCGAAGACAGAGTCACAGCCGTGATAGCCATAACCCAGGGATGAGGTAAGAGTGAACAAAAAAGAGAAACAAAGAGTGAACAGAGGGCTGAGTGTTCCTGAGAAGGCAGCTCCAGCTGACTGCATCTTGGTCTGAATTCCAGAAGCACCTTCGGGTGAGGCTGGGACGATGAGGGCGGAGGGAACACATCCCTCTGCCTAGTTCCATCCCACAGCACAAACTGGGAGCTGACGAGGGAGTAGAGAGCCTTCCAAATTATGTGATCCATTTTTGCCTTTTGCTTTTAAAATGGGATTCTTAACGTTTGCACACATATAAAAATACCTTCGGCTAGAAACGTTCTTTTCTAACATAATGGATGATTTTCAAAATCTCTCTTTGGAAGTGGAATTGTCCTCCAATCCACCTGAGGGAGAGATAAGGAAAATGGCCACAGGGGCTTCTGTGCTCTGAAACTCTCGGGCCACCTCACAAGATGAGAAGAGTAGGTGCCCCATGACAGAGACCAAGCTGCCCAGCCAACTTCTATTCTCTCATTCAGCGACATCATGTCCTGGGGAGGTGGTGAGTCTCCAAGGCAGCCCCTAACAATAGCTCATCTCTGTGTGCACGCACGTCGTGGAGGAGGAGCTAATTCACCCCCCACCCCGGTCTTGAATATGAACTTGCCCTGTGATGGTTTGACCAATAGAAGGTGTTGAAATGGCACGTGAGGCTGGAAGCAGACGGGCAGCTTCTGCGTCTTTTTTCTTGAAACTCACTCCTAGGTGCTCCCGCCCAGAGCCAGGTCACCATGCCGTGAGGAGCCCCCGTCGGAGGAAGGTGACGTGAAGGAGAATGCAGGCTCTCAGCTCACAGTGGACAGACGGCCACACCTGGGTGTGTGAGGGAGGCCATGGGACCCTCTGGGACATTTCAGTCTAATCTATCACCCAGATGATCAAAGCCTTCACCCATCTCACTTGAAGCAGGAAACTGCTCTGTTCTACCCAGTCAACTCACAGGACCATGAGAGCTAATAAAACAGCTGTTGTTCTCAGGCTTCCAGCAGTTGGTAGCTACAACAGCCCCTTCGTGTCAAATGTTGTGACATGAACCCTGAAGGTTGAGGGTTCTTTGAGCACAAAACTCATGGCTTCCATGATGCCAGTGTGCAGGACGGAAGGGAACGGGACACAGAACTGACCCCACAATTCCACCTCTGTGTGCATACCCCAAAGAACTGAAAACAGGCAATCAAGCAAATAGATGCACAGACATGTTCACCGCAGCATAATTCACAGCAGCCAGAAGGTGGAAACTACCCAAGTGCCCATCAGCTGTTGAATGGATTAGCAAGATGTTCATCCGCCCATACAGTGGAGTATGATTCAGCCATGAAAAAGGAATGAAGCGCTAACATGTGCTATGAAATGGATGGACCTCAGAAGTATTGTACTAAGTGAAAGAAGTCAAACACAAAAGGCCACCTATCGTACGATTCTGTTTCTATGAAAAACCAGGAGAGACAAATCCACAGAGATGGCGGTTGTTAGGGGCAGAGGGAAGCAAGTGGGGAGAAACCACTTCATTGGTACAGGGTTTCCCTTTGGAACGATGGGGAGGTTTTGGACCTCCATAGAAGTGGTGGTTGCACAACATGGTGACCACAACTGAACTGTTCACTAACCAACTATTTTTTAAAAGCAGTTATCTTCATGCCACTGGGGCAGTATCCTTCAGTGGCGACATGGTCCTTTGCAAAGAGGGACCTGTTACGATCTCAGGTGGAGATCATGATGCAGAAACAGATCAACAGCCAACCGGATGAAAGGTACCATTCTGATTCCAGAAACTGGAAAACCACTCCCAGGGTGACTTCTATCAGTAAGTTACATAAGCAGAGAAAAAGCTGTCATCCCAAAACTGAAATGATTTCAATTTACTTCTGTCTTTATTTTCTCAAATAAGTTTCTGTCTTGATACAGTGTAGCCAACTTACATTGAAATCAAGTTGCCTCAAATATAGGTGTGAAAAGTCCCTTCTTTCTTCTTCCATCTCTAAAAAAAGCCCAGAATTTCAGTCCACCTCACTTCTCTCTTCCTACAGATCTTCTTACAGACCAGCAATACCCTCCCTTCTGCTTCTCCTCCTTGTCAACCAGGCTCTGCCTGTCAGAGAGAAGGATTCTAATCTAGATCCTCCTTCAGCTATAATTTGTTGCAGGGATGATGTAAATTTACTGACTCCATCTCGCAGTTTCATATTTCTACTTATATCCAGATAAGATGCTTTTTTGAAGCAATGTTATTAAAGTCTCCAATTTTCTTCTTGCTAATGAGAAAGGTTTATTTTAAATGAATAGTTTATAGAAGGCTGTGGCCACCAACCCCTGAGTCCAATTATGGAGAGAAGGTTTCTCTAGTTTTGGGTTCATTAGGAAGAAAGTCGAACTAAAAATACGCTGACTGGAATCCGAGTTTCAGAGGCACCAGCTTGCCACCATCCACTTTAGAACCTTATGCAGGGACAACAGCTGATGTCAAACCCAGAAAGAGTGCGGAACCGAAAATATACGTGGACACTGGAGTTTCACTTGTCGTGGTTAATAAAATTCAGACAACACATCACCGTTGTTGTCTCTGCAGCTGTCCTGATCAGCTGAGATATTTTTTAGAGACAGGGAGCATGGATCATTTACTGGGAATGTGACCAAGGAGTCAGGCTTGAAGGAAGACACTGTGGGGTTATTTTTAAGAGTGAAAAGTTGGAAGCACGGGAGGAGGTGAAATGCACTGAAGACTGAGCACACATGGCAACACTACAGTGGTGGCAGCCACGCTGTGTGGTCACCATGCTGTGTCCTCTTCCTGGGCACCAGGGAAGTGAGATTTCTCTGTCTCCCTTATCCTTAGGCTGGGAGCACGTGGCAAAGGGCTGGCAGTCGGAAATGAGAGCAGGGCTGATGCACTGCTTCTGTTCAAAAGCAGGCACGAGCAAGCATATGTCCCTGGGACCCAGAGCCTGGAGCGTAAATAACATCTCTGATAAAAGGAACCGAAGATCCTTGGGACCATCTGTGACCTGAAAAGTATAAGACGAGCCTGTGCCCTCTTAGGGTGGCAGAAAATTTTAAAAGGGCTCAAGAAGAAAGAAAGAAAAAAAAGGCTATTGGCATCCTGAAAGGACACAGGAGCCAACTGGAAGCATTTTATTTTACTTATTTAATTTTTATAGTTTTTTTTAATTTGAAGTATGGTTGATTCACAGTGTTTCAGGTGTACAGCAAAGTAATTCAGTTATACACACACATATATATTCTTTTTCAGATTCTTCTCTGCAAAAAGTTATTACAAGATATTGACTATAGTTCCCTGGGCTACCCAGTAGGTCACTGCTTTTTTTTTTTTTTTAAATATTAGTATTTATCTGTTCATCTCAAATTCCTAATTTATCCCTCCCCGTTTCCCCTTTGGTGACCATAAGTTTGTTTTCTATGTTTGTGCTTCTATTTCTGTTTGGTAAGTTCATTTGTGTCGTTTTTTTAAGATTCCACATATAGATGACGTCATATGCTCTTGGTTTTTCTCTGAATTACCAACTTGCAGCGTTTTCAATGGATGAATCCAGGATAATTTGAGCAAGAAGGTAAATAATGAGAGTGATGGCTTGTATTCCTCAGGATAAAACAAATACCCACGTGCCCGAAGCTGATATAAATACAAATTGAATAAATAAATAAATTCCAGCTACTACACATAGAAGGAATGATTGGAAATAGAAGGTCACCAGGGGCAAACACCACAGGGATGACTGTTTCAGGCTAGAATCATCCAGGGAGGCTACAGTTTGTGGGCAAAATATGACAACTGACAGGATATTTACATAGTTCCAAGGTATCTCGACTGAAGGGGCAAAACCCTCAAAGGGACCAGCCAGACCTCCCAGGCAGGGCCATTGCCTTCCTGCTTTTGCGCTTCTGTGAAACGGCTTGCTTCTAGGAAAATGAAGCTTACCCCTAACATTCCATTGGTTCCCAAAAGCTCACTCCTGATTGGTCCATTTCTAACACCTTATTTGCATTTACCCCTAAAATTCCATTGGTTCCTGAAAGTTCACTCCTGATTGGTCCATTTCTAATACCTCATTTGCATACAGCGCAAACTTAATCAAAGCCTAAAACCCTATAAAAGCCTGTGTAAATCTACAGATGGGGTCCAGAGCTTGGAGTGTTAACTCTTCTGGGCCCGCCGGTGTAATAAACCTGAGTTCTCCAACCCTCCAAGTGTCGCTTGATCTCTTGACAGGATTCAGGTTTCGGTAACACTGCTGTTGTTTAATACACAGGGGAAAACAGAAATAGAAGCGTCCCAGGTGATAAATCTGGCAGATGCCGCCCTAACCGAAGGCTCCAAGCCAACCTCACCTGTAACAGGACATAATCACATCACCGACCTGCCAGGACAACGCACCGAGAAAGGCACAGAGTGATTTCCATGGTAATCATGTCCAGGAAGCACAGCCTGAATTTACTCACAAGGGAACATTAGGCAAACCCAAAATAATTGGCCGATGCTCATTAAAAACGGCAAGGTCATGCAAAAACCAAGACGGTCTAAGGAATTATCCCAGAGTAAAAGCCCTCGTGTCAGAAAAGGGCATCAAACGGGAGAACCGGCAGAATTCACGTAGGTCTGAATTTCATCATGGTTCCGTCTCAGGGTTGTTTCCTGGTTGTGATCACTGCACTGTGGTTATGTAACATGTTCACACATTGGGAGGCTCCGTAAAGGGACCGTGGGACTACTTTCGATTTTTGCAATGTATTTTTAAACCTAAACTTATCTCAAAATGAAAAGTGAACCAAGTCAATGTGTTTCCTCCACCGGTCTCTTTCCTTTCCCTGTTATTCTTGGAAACCATGCATTGAGGTGGGAACCACACGAAGTGGGAAAAGCCTGGATCCCTGAGTCACTGCATGAAAAAGCTCCTTGCCAACCTGATGTTAACCTTCCATGAGGGAGAAACGCGTGTTTTGTTGTGCTAGGACCTTGCAGTTTCAAGGAACATTTGTCACTGTAATGTAATCTATATTATTCTGATTAACACGGCTATGTGGCAGTTCATGGGACTAGCCAGTCCTACGTGTGGAGACATGGGTAGGTGTTTAGAAATATTGTTGACTGAGGAAGAAGGAAGTGGTCAGACAGTAACTTCAAATGACACCTTACACGTTGAAACAAAATCTCAAAAACTCTATGTGCATGAATGTGTAGACAGAAGCTTCAGAAAAGGTCAAGAAAGACACATAGTTGGAACAGTGGTCACTTCTGATGAGGGGAGGTAGTGTCAGAATGTGGGATGGTAACCTCATATGCAGCATTTTAACTATGGGGATATTTTCAGAAATCAGTCTTGTAAGTAACATTCACGATAAAGGCGGGCAGTCTGCTGAGCTGTTGACCTCAACGAAGTGACCTGCAAACCCATAGCAAAGACACATTTTCATGACAGACATCATTAGTTCAGTAGGGCCAGATGAAGTTGAATTTTACTATTTACTGTACGATGAAGTTGAATTTTCCCAGAGGATTAAGTCTCAGAGTCAGAGCTAAACGCAGAAGCAGCATCAAAATCATTACTCTGAAAATTTTCCTGAAATTGTCCCTTGAGTACCGCATAGCGGGTGACACGTTTCCAGTGCAGCACAGTGATTTTCATGGACGTGAATCTTAAGGGATCACTGGGCTAAAGAGAGAAGCCAGAGAGAATTCTGGCTGCAGGTGTCTGGGCAAACCCTCTCTGATGTTAAGTCTACAATCCTATCAGTCAATGGGACGTGGCTGGAAAGACATCCCTGCAGGATTTTTCTATTTTGTTTTCATATTTCGTGTCTCTAGTTTAAGGTAAGCTAATAGATGAGTCCATTGTTGGAGAATTAACTAGAATAACGAAGTGTCATCTTGATGAAGTTCGTCTCTAAAGAGAGTTCATAGGTTAAGGTAAATTATAGCACAACTTCACTTTACTGGGCTTTCTTAATGGGGAACACATCTTGTCTGTGGTCTTTCCATTTCGTTCTTTCTTACAACGATGTCGAATAATTATGATTCTCTTGGGGTTTTTTTCTTTCTTGTTCTAGATGACTTTTTGTCTTAATCTGAGCTACTAAACTGAGATTCAGTCCCTCATCTCTCCCCACCCACCCCACCAACCTGGATGGGCCAACTTGTAAGAAACAGATTTAACACTCTTACAATGGCACATAGGCAATGGGAAAAGGTGCTCAGTAAAAAACTGGGGCTATGAAGTTGGAGTCTGAGGTCTCTGCAGGGTTGATTTCGACTTGACTATTAAGACAGCCCCCCGGGCTGCAGCGTTCCCTCCAGCCTCCCATGGGCTCCCTGGTTCCCTCTTGGGTCGTGGACCATGGAAAGCGGGGAGCTGGAGGGAAGAGGAGATGTTTGGGAGAAGGGCTGAGAAATGACTGTGAGGTCACCGCAGAGCCATGACTCCTGGCCTGAGCTGGGGAAAGTCCAAGTAAGCATCACATGCAAGGGAGGAAGCAAAAGTGTCTGGGCGGGGGATCAGAAAGACAAAGCCACAGGTTTGGAGGAACCCACTGGGAAGGCATGTGGTCAGGGGAGATGGCGGAGGAAGGTTTCGAGTCCACAGCACCACCTGTGGTGGGGAGGAAGTACTGCAGGTTGACGTGAGCAGAGCATGCCTTGTCACATCAGGGTGAGGTTTATAACGAAGAGGCAGAAGAACAATAATAAGGGACGCACGGCATTTCTGTCTGTCGTCACTATTCACGTTCTACGTATGACTCAGCGAAAACAAATCCTCATCCAGAGAAGAGGTATCAGTCCTGGTAACGATGCGTCCTCTCCCCTTTCCCAAATGTGGCCCTAATGTGGTCAGCAGAGCAACGGTGGAAGGACTCCATCCTCCTTCTCCCCATCAGCTTGCCTGCATGGAGCGGATACTAACACCCGAGCAGCCAAAGCGCCACATAACGAAGAGGGAGCCACCTTCATCCGCCCTTCATCGCCAGTCAAATCACACGCACCAGAGCGGGTGAGATGGAGCCATCCTTTACACAGGATCCTTTGGCTAGACAAGGGCCTGGGTGAATTACCAAAGGAAACCGACCTGCACACCTCAGCCCTAACCTTGAGCATCTCAGTTCCAGCCGCACATTTATAAACTTTACCTCCGGTTCCTTAGATCCTGCCACCAGCCGTCCTGGGCGGACAGAGAGGAATCCAAGCAGAACCGACCAGAGAGCCAGCTGATGTGACTGGGGATTATTAAAAACACTATTTTTAACAACACGCTTTGTGATTATAATAATACAGACATATACGCGGCTAACAATGCCACCGTGTGGGATGAGATGTGCGAATAAAAAGCAGAGAAGAAAAGCAAAGGAAAGAGGGAAAAATCTTCTCCTGGGCTTTGATTTCTAAAAGTCTACGCTGGAATAGAAGAGAAAAATACCGCCGGTGATAAGATACGAGGGACTCCTTAGTAAACAACAGCAAGGCTCCTGGAAGTGCCTGATTTTGCTTCCTCAACCTGAAAGGAAGGGAAGGAAGGCGGGGAAGAAGTGGGGTTGCTGAGTTTCACACAGAGTCTTGGACCCCGAGCTAAGGCGAGATGGAGTCCGAGAGCAGAGAGGCTGTCCTGTCGCTTGCTTCCTGAGGTGAGATCGCAGGGGCGTGGAGCCTCTCCAGAGAGAGAAACTGCCGAGACTTCACTAGGCTGACAGAGCATCTTGGAGGTGTACCACGCCCTGGGTTGCAGAGAAGCAGGAGGGTTGTTCTTGTGTGCCCGGGGGTGGCTCCAAAGTGGCCCGGAGAGCTCCTGGATCTGCAAAGCTGCTTTACCCTGTGCATGGGGCTGTTCCCGGTGGCTTGTGTGCACTGGAACTTCCATGCACCAATGTGCAGAAGCCAGGTGGGAGAGGTGGCGTCCCAGAAGATGCCTGCATGACCAAGTTACACGCAGTCAGACGCTCCCATCTCCACAGGCCTTTGGAAATAGATTCTGGGACTTCCCAGTAGGTAAACAGCCCCAAGAAGGAAAGGGGGGAGGTGGGGAGTTGCCATGGCTGGGATTCGCTTTCGGACGACTCGCCTAGCAGAACTAGGAAGCGTGAAAAAACGTGACCTACTGAAAAGCAATAAAAATATTTATCTCACATCTTTAAGTTGATGACTCAGAACACTGTTTCCATGGAAGCATCATGAGCATTTATGTAATCAGAATACCGTGAATTATATGGACTAACGTTCAACGTTTCTACCGTGATTCGGAACACACTTCAGGATTTTTTTTAATGCCTGGAATTCCTATACACAGATATATGTCTGTAGATGCGTGACACTGTGCTGCACACCAGAAATTAACACACTGTAACTGACTGTACTTAAATTTAAAAAATGATGGGAATATGGACTCAATGGCTGCTAGATCTTTATGTCCATTTCCTAATCTGTAAAACAAGGTCATTAGAGGAAATATGTTAGTGAACAGTGAGACAGTGCAATGAAGCTTATAAAATCCACCACCGCCCGCCCCGTGTTAGTGATCCGGGGCCCGAGCAAGGACGCGGCCCCGGGGAGGCGTCTCAGCAGAGCGTGTGCGGACGTCTAGCAGATGCTTGGCAGAGCCCCCCGGCTCTGCCTCCCAGCAGTGCCGGAGCCTTTCCCACGAACGCTGCCCACACGGCCAACCTGCAGTCCAGAGGAGGGCTTGGTGGACAAGGTGACGTTACCAAGCGCTACAGGGGCAGAGCAGGGCGGACCTAACGTCAGACACTGTCCTCTGCGCCTGCGCAAGGTCGCCAGCATCGCTGGGGAGACCGTAGCTACGGCAGCTGGAAAAAAAACAGCCCAGTGTCCCAGAGCCAGGGAGGGCTGAGGAGATCTGACACGACCCAGAGAGGCGGGTCTGGCACAGGTTCCTCAGTGCAGCTGTCTCAGCCTGCCCTCCAAAGGCCACGCGGGGTGGATCTCTGACGCTGGCCTGGCTAAACCTTGCAGTGGGTGCAGGGCGGGACCTTCAATGCAGGCAGCAGAGAGTGACTTTGGTCACTGAACCATGTCGGGCACTGATAGGAAAGGTACAGGGGTGGACACCACCCTCTGAAGGACGCAGGTGTCCAGGGAATTCATGGCAGCAGGACTCTTGACTCTGCCATTGTGAGGTTGTCCTTCCAACCTGAAAGTTCTGGGGAGAGAATCTGATGGATCCATCTTGCCTGCCGTGTTCTCACGCTTCAGTCGCTGCGGTGAGGCCAAGGCGCAGATCACGGCGGATGGAACACGTTCCCGTTGGAACCCTGCATCAGTCTGGATGAGCTCGGATGGGCCGAAGAAACAAGCAGTCCCCTCGTCGCCTGCTTAAACAAAGCCGTGCTCCTCTCTCAGGCTCCCTACCTGTCACGGGTTGGCTACGGACTCGCCTCATTCTGGGACCCAGACTATGGGAGCAGCCGGCGTGGTGAGCACCGTCAGACACCAAGCCTGAGGAAAAGATGTCACTGCGGGATTCGGGACTGGCAATTCAAGGTTCCTTAGCGAGAACGAGTCATTTGGCTCTACCCAGACTCCAGGGGAAAAGGGAAAAACTGGTCCACGATGTTCCTGGAAGGAGCGAGTAACAGAAGCCTCTGGCAAACAACATCAATTAATTCCACAAACACCTGGGTGGGTGGGATAGGATCATTCCCCATGGAAGATGAAAGGACCACAGGGTCCACGGATATCACACGCCACGAGAGGCTGGAGTGAGAGCAGCGTCCCTCGGAGGTTTAGAACTCAACTAGACCTGTAGCTTACCCAGTTACACCCCTACCTTCAATCCGTGGCAGAGCTGGGCCCAGATCCCTGGTAATTGCCAGGGAGACGCTCTCCTTTATCAGCACCCATTATCACCAGCTCCCAAGTACCTAGTTTTAGCACAGGCTTCATCGTCAAGGTAATTGGCTGGCTTTTTGCCATTCAAACCATTTCTTCTAACTTTGACATCAGAACCTCAACTTTCCTTCAGAGAGCCAACTTCACTCTGCTTCCAGGTCAAATATTTCAGAAACAAGTTCCAGGCGTAGGTATGTTGACTCCAGTGTGGCCTGACAGAGCCATGTGGTGAAGATATGACATCTGAATGAGTCAGTAAGAACCAATAAAAGGCCATGAGATGTGGCCTGAGGGCCTTGGAAGATGGCTCTGCAGGGGCTGGGAGTGCCAAGAATAATGTGAACTTGGAGATGAGCCCGTGAAGGTTGACAAACACAGAGGAATCCAGAGCTCAGTGCTAATGAGAGCAAAACTGTTCCTGATGATACTGTCTAAGCTCCTGGATCAAGCCATACCTGAAATCGATCTGCAGACTTTTCTTATGGAAGCCAACAAATATCCCTTTTCTGTTTCACCCAGTTGAATTGGTTTTTCTGTCAACTTGCAACAAAGAGTCTGAACAGTTTCACGTTGGAATGATGTTTCTCCAAAGCACATTTTGGTCCAAAACCATATAAAGAATCACTTATAGAAAGCCAGGGCAGCTCAGAAAATGTTTTATATTTGATAATGCATGACAGTCTCCCCCACCCCACCTCTCAAACTGGACTTATTGAACAATCAACATTTTTTTAGACTCTTGGAACATGTGGACACTATTGATAATGGAGTATCATTTTCACTTCTTCGTTGGCACCAGATTTAATTCACTGCTGAGACAGAGGGGAAGCTGGCACTGCATCCTTCTCAGGCGTCCTTCAGGATGGTCTCTCAGGGGCACTAAAGAAGAGGAAGCTATCATTGCTATGCACTCTTTGTGCTGTAACGTTAAACAGGTTTCTTCAATGAACCATCCCAGACTGACGCTTTCCCAGTCGCACTTAATCATTTTCATAGGCAAGCTCCAAACCTCAAGCACTTCCTTTGTGCTTTCAAAATCTGAAATTAGTCAAACACACAAAGATAACTCTAGTGCTTTCAAGGTTAACCAAAAAAAAAAAAGAAAAAAAGGTGCAAAGATGAAGAAAAAAAATAAAACCTCGCACCTTTTCTTTTCACGAGTCTCTGTACGTTTGGAGTTTGGGGCACAAAGAACATTCATAGAATAATGACTCCTTTAATGGGCCTTTCAAAATGTACAGGGAAGCCAACTAATCTTACAGGCGACGGTGAGCACTCGAGCAGCCCCTTAATAAAGATGCAGGCGTGTGTGGTGTGAATCCAGTACTCCCAAGGCCAGTCAACGCTCAGAGATGCTATTAACCTGCACGACGAAACACACCGCCCAACAGTTACCCTACGGAAGGAGGGAATTCTGAGAGTCACAGAGATGGGAATGTCGTGGACCTGTTAAAGTGAAAGGCACTCCATGTTGCTTGGTAGCCAGGGCGAGGGATGGAAGAACAGGGCTACAGACAATTACTGGGCACCCACCGAACACACACAGTTACCGCTTAAGGTCCTTGGGTTAGTTTCCTTGTTGCTGTGGTAACATAGTCCCGCAAGCCTAGTGGCTCCAGAAAACAATGCAAACAGATTCCCTCTCCCTTCTGCAGGTCAGAAGTAGACAGCAAGGCGTCAGCAGGTGTATTCCTTCTGGAGGCTTCAGGGGAGTACCTGTTCCCTCGCCTTTTAAAAAACTGATGTACACTGTTGTGTTAGTTTCAGGCGTGCAGCATAGCAATTCAGTTATACATACATATATATATATATATATCCTTTTTCATATTCTTTATCAATATAGGTTATCATAAGCTATTGAATATAGTTCCCTGGGCTATCCAGTAGGTCCTTGTTGTTTACCTATTTTATATACAGTAGTTTGTATCTGCTAATCCCAGACTCCTAATTTATCCCTCCCCCTCCCCTTCACCCTTTGATAACCATCACTTTGTTTTCTATGTCTGTGAGTCTCTTTCTGGTTTGTAAATAAGCTCATTTGGATCTTTTTTTTTTTTCTAGATTCCACGTATAAGTGATGTCATATGATACTTGTCTTTCTCTGTCTGACTTACTTCACTCAGTATGATCATATCTAGGTCCATTTGTGCTGCTGCAAATGGCATTATTTCATTCTTTTTTATGGCTGAGTAATATTCCACTGTATAAATATACCACATCTTCTTTGTTCAGTCATCTGTCGATGGACACTTGGCTTCCATGTCTTGGCTGTTGTAAATAGGGCTGCTGTGAACATTGGGGTTAAACACCACATTCTATTGTCTCAGATAATGATGTCCCTGGGAGGGAACCTAATATTTTAGGCAGGTCCATTGTTTAAAGACCTTCACAGGACCAGTAGACCTGGAGAGCTATCAGCACTCTCTCTCTCTCTTTTTCATCGTGTGTCTACAGCATTTATCTAAAGGACATAAACTGTAGCTGTTGTGAATCCTAGGAGATGTCCAGACTTTAAAGACTTTGCTTAAAAAAAGGCAGAACAGGGCTCATCCATATTCATAATCCTTGTCTCCCACACTTCTGATGGCTGGGGCTGGGTGCACTGCCTCAGTTAACTGCTGGCTGACCACACGGAGCATTTATCTTCACCCTCCCTGATCTGTGGATCAGCTGGTGATGGTCTGCTTCAGGCTGTGGGTCTGCAGGTCTGCTGGGCTCAGAGGGTCCACAGACCTTGGCTCCAAGTCCAGATGGGTTTCAGGTCTGCTCCACACGTCTCTCATTCTTCTGGGACCACCAGACTACAGGGCATGCTCTTCTGATAATGATGGTGGAGCCACAGGACGGCAAACCCGGCCACGGAAGCACATTCCCGGCACCTGCTCCATTCACATCTGCGAACGTCGCCTTGCCTAGAGCAAGTCACAGGGCTACGCTCAAGGTCAACGGGGGAGGACATGAACTCTGCCCCCAAGCAGGCAGGGGTGCTGGTATGAAAGAAGGGATGGAGGGATGGGGTCCCAGCATAGTCTCCCACCAGCTGATCATTTCCAGCTTTGTTTTCCTGACGGAGATTCCCTCACCTCTACACCTGCTTTGACGCAGGAAGATGCAAGAAATAAAACCCAACGTCTTCTACCTGGATTACAAACACTTGCTCTTAACTCCACTCCCCACCCCCACACTGACTCCATCACTGAGCATTGATGTCTCCATCTCAACGCCACCCAGTCCCCCCTCCCCTCCCCACCGTCTCCCTGCACCTCCATCATCATGTGCATGGATCCTCGGAGCCTCGAAGCAGTGCCATTGACTCAATACGTTCCCTCCCATCTGCACACGGTGGCTGAGGTGATCTGTTAAAGTGTCAGCTCCCTACTGTACAGCTAACTCTGCCCTTACGATAAAATTCAAATTCCAGATCATGCCCTGAAAGACCCCACCTTCTCCAAGTCCCCGCCAACACACGTCAAGTCATCTTGCAACAGTCCCCTGCCCTGCCCTCCTGGCCCAAGCACAGCTGGGTCTAATTTGTTGTTAGAACTTGCTGTTCCTTTGTCTGGTGCACTGGGAGCCCCGGATTATCACACTGCTGGCCTTTCTTGGTGTCTCGAAGCCCTAGGCTCACCGCCCTACCTGTAGACACGCATGTCCTCCCAACACCAGCCACGAACTAAACTGTCCTCGTTTTTCAAATTAGTGGGCCGGGCCAGAACCTTCCTTAGAAAGGAGTGTGAGAGCAGGGACTTGGTCAGCCCGATTCGGCACTGTATCTCACAGTGCCACTGTGCTCCCTAAATACTGTGCTGAATTTAAAAAATGATCAGAAATATCTACATGAGAAACTCACACGTGCTCCAGAAAGCTGGGGAAAGCAATGCCTTGTAGAAACTGCTCCAAGCAGGAGCTGTCCATCAACTTCAGCACACGCCCACACACGTCTCTGACACTGGGGAAATCAAAGTTTCGCCGAGTTGCACGGAGTCCATGTGCCACCGTCTCTCCTGAGGCTTGGCCAAAGGTCTCGTGTAACCCCCCTCCCCCCAAAGGGTAGGACATCAACTTATGTGTCAGTCACAAAGCCAAGTGATTGGGCAGGAATCTATGCCTGATGGCACACAGCTTGAGTGATGGAAGGCAGCGTGCTTTGAGTCTGAGGTCTGGAGCTAGACTGTCTGAGTTAGAATTTGGTCAAGTTTCTTTTTTTTCTAGGCAATTAATTAATTAACTTTTCGCTTATATGCTTAATAGAACATAAATAATTTAAACTGTCATGATAAAATGTCTCCCTTCTTCCAGCCCTTGGCCTGAGGTAACCCTGTTATCTATTCAATATTTGTCATTCCAGACCTTTTCTATTCATAGGATTTGGTCAAGTTTCTTGACCTCGCTTAACCTCAGTCTTGCCATCATTTAAATGGGGGTAATCATAGGACCTACCTCCGAAGTGATCGTGAAGATTCAATGGGTCAGTTCATGCAAAGCCCCTGTGGGTAGTGCCTAGTACATAGTAAGCAATCCATCTGGGTTTGCTATCATTAGTAAAAATAAATATTAATTTGGGTCCAATTGTAGATATGAAAGCAGGGGGGTGGGGTAAAATCATAATTAGAGCTGTTAAATAACACTTGTTATAATTTCCCTGCAGTGCTTTCTCAAAATAAGGTCTTCTGTAAATGCCACTTCAGATTTCTGAGCTCAGCAGCTCACCCACCAGCCAGCTGTCGGGGCGTGGGCTGGGCACGTCCAACTGGTTCTGCTCAACCCTTTCTTTTCTGTGTGCTGACAGCGTTACCTCTGGGTTACCCGGTAGAAAAGTTAGACTATTATAACCACAGTACAAACAACGCCTGGGATTTACATAACACCTCGCTCCCCAGAAGCTAAAAAGCGCATCGAAGTGTTGCACAGTTATGTCTATTTGCACAACATCCCAGCCAAATTAAGAGAGTTTGATAATATTGTCCCATTAGCAGATAAAGAGATTAAAAAGAAATCGAATAGCTTCTTTAGGCTGACCCGGTGGAGAAGATCCACAGCAGAAAAGAGGTCAGGAAACTAATGTTAGCGTGACAAGCCTTCATGACTTACCTCACATTACATCTCTCCCCCTTTCCTTCCTCCCTTCCTTCCTTCCTTCCCTTCCTTCCTTTTCTTTTCCTTTCTTTCTTTCTTTCTTTCTTTCTTTCTTTCTTTCTTTCTTTCTTTCTTTCTTTCTTTCTTTCTTTCTTTCTTTCTTTCTTTCTTCTTTCTTTCTTTTTCTTTCTTTCTTTCTCTCTCTCTCTCTCTCTCTCTCTCTTTCTTTCATTGAAGTGTAGTCAGTTTACAACGTTGTGTCCATTTCTGCTGCACAGCACAAGTTTCAGTCCTACCTGCACACACATCTATTCATTGTCATGTTCTTCTCCATCCCAGGTTACGACAAGACAGTGAACACAGTTCCCTGAGCTCTGCAGGAGGACCTTGCTGCTTTACATCTTTGATTTGTTTACTTGTTTATCATCTCTATCCCAAACCCCATTCCACGGAATGAGGACAGTTATTGGTCACTGTGGCTTGGGGGAAAAAATCCATTGGCCAACAGGATTCCAGGGTGAAGAGAATCTGCAGAACACAGTCTTTTAATCCTCTTCACGCAGAAAAGGATCATTACGTACCGTTCTGAGTGGCCCCTACTGCAGAGACGCCTGCTCACTTTGGTTAGCCCAGCACTTCACATGCCTGGCAAAGCTGCTTTAAAACACAAAATCAATAATCCTCAGACCGTCCATGTTCCATGGATCATTTATTTGGGAAATGCTGACTTGAGGACATCGTGGTGCAGAGAAAAATTAAGATAAAAATGAGAAACCCAGGGTTGGGTGAGAGCATATGAGTCCAGACCACCGTACTCTGCACCCAGTTGCTAAAGGCAGGCAGCAAACGTGGCCATCAGTATCCTAACGGCCAAGGCAGAGGGAGGGGTGCCAGCAGCTCTGAGGATCAGCCAGTGAGCAACAGGTGAATCTGGGAAACAGGTAGTTTGGGGGGCATTTGGGGAGCCTCTAACTCAAGCTTCTTCTTCAACTATTTTAAGCTTTGAAATGAAGAAGCAACACAGGACAACGAGCAAAGACTACCCTGGATTTTTTTTTTCCTCCCTAGGCAAATTTAGCAATTCCAAATGCAACTCGTGACATTCATAGAGGTACTATTTAAACTTGTTTTAAAATTAGTGCTACTCTCTTGAACATGGGAGGGTATGTTAATGCAGAAAGATTTCAGAGTTTCTAGGAGAATTAGAGAAACAACCTGAAAACACCATGGAAAGGATATAATTTATATAAATGACAGCAACTATAAGGCACCTACTGTGTGCCTAATAGCACACCTAATGGAGCAGGCATTCAGCAAATGACTCCCTTATATTATTATTATGGCAATTAAAAAAAAAAGTGGAAACACTGTAACTTAAGCTTCAGCATTGTGCCTAGTTGGTAATTCGAGCCTAGAGATCCTTTCTGGCGATGAACACGTGATTTATATGATGGCCAGACCTTAATTCCTCTTCCTGCTTCCCAGGCACATGCAAAACCAAATTTTTGATTTCCCCTCAAAACCGTTCCGTCGCCGTCTTTGCCTCTTCAGTTCCTGGCAGGCACCTCTCCATTTCCACCTGTTCGTTCTGCAGACTTACAGGACCCTCTTCTTGGTCTGGATGTGCCCGCGACCACGCACCAGCAAGTCTCGGGAGCTCTTCCTCACTGGGCAGCTCAGCTCTCTTGACTCCGCCCACTTCTCCCCGCCCCTCCCCCTCCTCCAGGTCTCCCCTGGATGCCGCCAAGCCACCCACCAATGGTCTTGCTGCTCGCATCTCCGCTCTCCTCCAATACCATCTCCGCTTGCAAAGTGTTTTAAAAACCATAAAATACATATATGTTTAATCCTCTAGTTGACACGCCCCGAGTTCTAACCATTGCACTTGGAATAAAACCAAACACCCTGTGCAAACTCATCGTGAGACCCTCTTCCCTGACTGCTTGCCTTCTGGCCGCCCTGTGGCCGCCTTGAGTCCTCTCTGGCCTTAGAGCCTGCCTACAGAAGGCCCCCTCTGTCCGCAGGGCCCGCGTGACCTGCACTTTGTAGGACTGACACCTCTTCATCCTTTAAGCCTCAGCTCCAACGCCACCTCCTTAAGGCTGACCTTCCGATCTTCCAGACTAAATGTCCCCCCTCCCCTAAATTAATTCTCTGTCACAATGTGCTGTCTGATATGTTACTGCACGCTGTTTGAGATGTGCAATTTTTACTTATTTATTCACTTACCTTTTCATTATCTGTCTTCCCCATCTTTACTGCTGACTTTACAGGAGCGGGATCTGTGTCTGTTTTATTTCCCAAACTTTGCACTTTACCTGCTCCATTCAAGGCATATACACACACAGAAACACACCTATAAGTATATAAATACATGTATATGTTTATAGCATACATGCATGATTGAACGGACGAGGGAAACTCCACAAAGGATTCTTTGTGGAAAAGGAGTATAATTTAAATGCGTGTTATATGATGTAAATAATCTGCAAAACGTCCATGAAAAGGCGATTCATTAATTAATCCCCTTCCGTCTCTCTGCCACGAAAACACTTTGGCTGGCGTATCAGAATACAAGCAGGGCTTACGGACCACCCCTTCCCTTGGAAATGAGCAGTGCCCTTGTTGAGAATCCCTAAACTGACTGTAGCAGCGAAACAAAATGATTCCTCAGGGAGAGCAGAATACCCCTTAGTTAACTGTCAAATGAATGATAAGGCACAGTAAACAGCCCACGCCACTCAGATGTCGGATGGATTTATTAACTAGAGTTCGGGGAAGGAAAGAGCCAGCCTAATTCAGCCACTCTCTCCGGGCGGGTCCCAGACACACACACGGAAAGGGTGTCCGATGGAATGAAGATGTCCTAGGACAGAGGTGTCCGCCTGCCGGGGAGAGGTAAATAGCAGACTCCAGACCATTCTAGACGTTGACCTAAATGACGTTCTTAAAGCTGCTACTGTTAGGGAGGCAGGAAGCTGTCGGTTTCAGTCAACACTGGCAAGAAGTACCCAGCGACAGGCCGCTTACGTTGCTAGCGGAGGTGCCAAGAGACTCAGGACACACGGGATGCTCTCCGCAGCCTCCTCACCCACCCACTGGAGGGTTGTGCACCCTCCCTCTGCCCCTGTCACCTGTGTACCCTCCTGAAGAGACACATTCAGAAGCCAGCGGTGCAGAAGGGCCGTCGAGAGCAGCACACGCCATTGGCACCTTCTTTAAAGACGGGTCTCTTCCTGGGTCCCCATTACTCGTTCCCTCTGGCTCTTTCTGAAAGTTCAGTTGATTTCTAGAGTTCTCCTTATGGCTGCTGGTGGCATTTTGCTGTTGTTGTTGTTAAATGCAGAGGAAATAAACCATCTAATTACCTACCTAATTACTAGCTCAGTAATTACTTTATCGCTACTTAGGCACCAAATTATCTAAACAGCTTACGTTCCGGGATTGACAGTCCCCTTGGGTTCGTCTCTCTAATGCACGTTTGGCCCCATCTCTTTCCCCACGTCAGCATACCCTGGGGTGGGTGGAGCCCTTACAGATGTAAGTAGGGTTGTGACTGGGGAGCTACTGGCTTCAAGATGCTACGTAGATGGTGACCCAACCTACAGTCCAGTTTCAGAAGCAGCCGCGGCCTGACCACCGAGGGGAGAGCCGGACTTCACGCAGGGCCCGTGTGATCGGACCTTCCCCCTGGTCTGTGCTGTTTAGTTGGCCCACACGCACCAGGAGGATGAGGAGTCTTACGGACTGAACAGTTCAGACATGCTCAGTGACGCTCCCGGGAAAACAGAAACACGGGGCATTTGAAACTCCCTGGCGGTTAACAGGCGATCAAACCAGATAACCAAGGAATCCCAGGAAAAAAAAATAAAGAAAATAGAAAAGTGAAGCTATCTCTCAAAAGACTCTAAGAGAGCAGCTCATAAAGGGTAGAACCGAGTCTCTTCACCCGGAACGTTCCCACGAGACACCTGGCGGAGCCGGACGTGGCCGGTGTGGAAAAGTCACTTGTCACCAAGCAGGGTGACAGAAGGAAGCCAGACTCCTAAAAGTTTCAGGAAAAGAAAAGAAAAAAGTTCTATAGACAGAAAATCGAGATGGGGTCTGGCCAGGCGGGAAGATGGAAATTCTGATCTCACAACGCCAAGTGATTGCTAGGGGCAGAGAAGCCAAAAATGTCGAAAGGTTAGACTGGGGAAGGGCTGGCCAGGAGGCAGGCAGTAAGGACTGTTTTTCTGGTTGTTTGTTTAGAGGGGGAGGCCATTAGGTCTGTTTATTTATTTATTATTAGTTTTTTTTTTTTAATGGAGGTACTGGGGATGGAACCCAGGACCTCGTGCATGCTAAGCATGCGCTCTACCATTTGAGCTACACCTCCCCCCCCACCCCACAACCAGGACTGGGTTTGGAGGGAGAATATCTGGGGAACCCATCAGGGTCCCAACAGAAAGCAGGAGGGCAGGTTGAGGAGGGCGAACTTAGAAAGGCGGTGACACAGGGGGACCAGGGGGAAGGCATCGTCCTCCGGAGCTAGCGCCGGCTGTGCAGCCGGGGGGAGCAGATGAAGTGGGGAGAGCAGGGGTGTTTGAGAGAGGGGCCCGCCCAGCGCCCCCCACCCAGGGAACCTGCAGAGAGGCAGGCGGAAGGGCAAATACGCCAGCCTCCCTCCACACCCGCCCTCGGAGCTCCTGCTGGGGTCCGAGCACCTCTCTCTGGCCAAAGCTGGCTGCAGTCCAGAGCGTCCCGAAGCCCTGAAATGCAGAATACACTAGAAGACGGTGGAACCCCCGGACCCGCGGCAGTAAAAGGAAGATACCAGGAGAAGGAAGGCTTTCAGAAATGGCGTCAGCTGCCCAAACTCCTCGTTCCCATCTCTGCTTCGATTCCGCTGATGGAGAGTCATCAGACCAGAAGTGAGAGTGAGTAAGAAGGAACTGGACCCAGGTTGGGTGAGCAGCTTGCAAGCCATCACCGAGCCTTTTTAAGTGGAATCAACCCTCCAGAATTGTGCGTACTACTCTGTGGGACAGACAGATGGACTTTGTAGTGTTTTTACTGAACCTGTGAGAACTATATATACACAGAAAGGCCCTAAATGATTTTCAATGAACAAAAATGGCCAAGACAGAAAGTTAGTGATGAAAACTGCAGACCAGTGAGCCTGAAATTAAGGTAGACGTGGGTACAGAGTAGCTTCTTAAAATATTGTGAGTAATTTAATAGAGACCTGACAATCGCTGGAAGATACTATGGCTTCATAAGGATGTGTCATGTCTGAAAATCCTCAGTTATCAATTGGTTGGATCCTTTATGCACCACCCCTGGTTCATTCGACAAATATTTTGAGCCTCTACTCTGTGCCAGTTAACATTCTAGGTGTGTGAATGCTGCATCGGTGAAGGTGGACCATCTCCTTGTGCTCAAGAAGTTTAACAACTAGTGGGGGAGAAATATTCACAAGGAAACATAAAAATGAGCAGGATAATTTCAGATAATTAAAGGAAAGGAAAGCAAACAAGCCATGTGATGGGATAAACACATCTTGGTGGTGGGGCCACGTTGATTCGCTGACTGAAGAAAGCTTACGCACAAAGGATAGGTTGAGTGATGAATCAGCTGTGAGAAACACTTGTGGAAGAGACTCACAGGCAGGGGAACAGCCAGTGCAAACATCCCGAGGTCGGGGTAAGTTTCAGGAGCACCAAAGGACTGGGATGTGAAACCTACCAGGAAGGGAGTCAGTTTTAGGAAATGGGGTCAAAGAGGGAAGTAGGGACCAGACAATGAAGGGGTCTTTGAGACTTAGAAAGAACTCTGACCTCTAAGTGTGGATGGGAGCGCACGTGACGGTCTTCAGCAGAGAAGAATGGTAGGCGCCTCGTGTTGTTGTGGAAGGGTCTTCCAGCTGCTACACGGAAAACGGACCAGGTGGGTGTTGGGGTGGCAGAAGTGGAGGAAAGGAGACCACGTGGTTAGGGCAAGAAATGAAAGTGTCTCGAACTTAGGGGCAAGCAAAGAGATCAAACTCACGGATACACTTTGGAGACAAAACTACCAGATGGGGTTACCAGTTGGCTTGTTGGGTAAGTGCAATCAGTACCACGGAGAACTCCTAGGCTACTGATTCGAGAACAGGGTGGACAGACGTGCAATTTATCGAGATGCTGAAACCATGGGAAGAAACGGTTTGGGGGAAAAAAGAATTTATGAATTTTCAGAGAATGACAGACATGCTACATTCGGGACATTGGTCGGAGATAAAACATCTCGTTGTGGACAATGAAAAGTTACATGAATCTGTATTTATTCATTCATTAATTCATTCATCTGAGACATTTTTGAATACTCACTAGGTACTAGAAATTGTTTCAGGTACTAAAAATTAAAATCTGGGGGAAAAATTCTGTAAAGAGCCTACCAGGGGGGTCCGGCAACAAACTACTTGGGTCCTCAATAAACGAGACAGTCTATTTTTTTTTGCAGGATTGAGTCCTTTCTCAGTAATTGAATTGTGCTCTCATTACTAGTCCCTGATGTCATTACCACAAGGGAATTTCTTTCAATCAAGGACAGATTTTTCTAGAAAGACAGGGGACCTGGGTTCCATCACAATACCTGGATTCATATACGGGAAGGTTAAATTTGCCACCTGCCTCATAGCTCAGAACTGAGTTCCATCTTTTCCTATTTTTTTTAAAGATGACTCTGTTAGACATAGTAAGAGGTAGGTAATACCAAACACTCTTATATTAGTTAAAAAGAATTAACTGTCTAGTCACACACACTTTCAAAATGGAAATGCAAGATTTACGGATCGAACGCTCAGATCTCTCGTAACATGCTCAGCACACCCCTTTTCCTAATCATCCCATTGCTTTCCATATGTTATCTTATTATACTTGCATATAACTACAAATTCATAAGGACTGATAGCCTTTATTTCCATTTTAAAATTGTCAGGAAAACGGATCTGCATGAACAGCACCGAGCAGTTTAAATCCTTCCTCCCCCACAGTTTGCTGCTGACAGGTTTAAGAAAAATAAGTTCTGTAAAAAAAAAAAAAAAAAAGTCACTTTGAACTGTAAGCACCACATCCCTCAGGCAGTAATTTTGCAGAATTCCACTGCAGGGCAGTCATTCTGCTGTGTTACGACAGTCCAGCCACCGTTTTATACGAGGCATGAAAAAGTCCCTTCTTCTGATTGCTGTTAATGCTTCTCATGTTTTTACAATTAAAAAAGCTTAAATAGTAACTTCTCCCATCTTTTCTGATCCCTGACACATACAATCATTCTCTCAGTAGAAGGAATGGGTACGCATCGACTTGCTTTGGCCGTGGGGACTAACACCCAGCTTGGTGGATATATTCCAAACAGGGACATAAACAGAAGAGCAAAACCCAGCGTTAGATGAATCGATAAACCCAAGGCTCACTACCGGCGAGCCATAGAGAAGTAAACGGATTCTGGAGAAAAGTGCTGATTCTTTAGGAAAATGTGTTTAGAGGTAGTTTCGACTTGAGCTTAAGATTATCAGATTGCTTTGTTACATGTCTGTTAAAATCCCTTTCAATGGGAAGTTCTTAGGTTACAAATAAATGCATTTCAAAACTCTGAGCCTGGGCTGAAACTCTATCTTCAGCTTTTTCTCATTTTTAATTTTTTCTCTGAGGTGCAGTTGATTTATAATATTGTGCTAGTTCCTGGTGTCCAGCACGGTGATTCAATTTTACATATCCCTATATATTCTTTTTCAGATTCTTTTCCATTATAGGTTATCAGGAGATATTGAATATAGTTCCCTGTGTTCTACATTAGGACCTTGTTGTTCATCTATTTTATATACAGTAGTGTGTGTCTGCTAATCCCAAACTCCTAATTTATCCCTCCACACCCCCTTTCTCCCTTGGTGACCATCAGTTTGTTTTCTACGTCTGTGAGTCTGTTTCTGTTTTGTAAATAAGTTCATTTGTATCATTTTTTTTAGATTGCACATATAGGTGGTATCATATGATATTTGTCTTTCCCTGTCGGACTTACCTCTCTCGCTGTGATCATCTCCAGGTCCATGCATGTTGCTGCAAATGGTGTTATTTCGTTCCTTTTTATGGCTGAGTGTTTCAACCTCCAACTTTTAATATCACCAACCACGCACCTTAGATTAGCCATCGACGATGAGCTGCAGCAGAACTGACATATTTGCTTCTTTACGGACCACGGTGGCAGTGGTGGTGCCCTGAAGGTGGGGGTGACTGTTTCCTGCCACACCCAGCTGGGCTCTACCCATGAGGAATGGTGTGGACGTTCTTTCATCACATGCCCTATTATTTTGATTTTTCAAGCACCTTTTCTATAGGAAGTTTTTCATTGTTCTTGTTGAAGGTTTTAAGATTTGTGTTGTAAATGATACGGAAAGGCAGTTATCTTTTCCCTCCCCAAATCCTATGCAATCATATTTGCCCAGTAATTTGGAGGAATTTTCCAGTCAGCGTCCACATAGTATCAAGCTTCCATTCTTCCTTCTCTGCATCCTCTCAGAAACCTGGCTCTGTTCAAGTTTCCATCCCTACTTACAGCCTGTGGATTCAGAGAAAGCTGACGCCGTCTGCCATCTTAGCCAAGCCTGGCGATGCTCTCCCCTTGGCCGTGATGAGCTTAGGAGGCCTGCCTGAGATTAATCAGAGCATCTGGTGATTATCTAGGGAGAGGCAGTGGCAGGGTCTAAGGAAGAGGAAGGACTCCATCTGGAAAGTGGAGGAGAGCTGTTCTTTCTCCGGCTGGATGTGAACAAGGAGCCTTTGCTCCAGTGGTTAATGACAACCATGAAGCAAGCGTGGAGGGCAAGACCAGAGCAGGGCTGAGACAGGTACAGGGAAGCAGCGTTGGCACCCTGGGCTGGCCACTTGGAGACCGCCCCTCTGGTCCTCAGGCTGTGATGTGAGACGCTGGCTCGCTGGGTCAGCATGCTGAACGTGGGGCCCCGGTTCCTTGCATTCTGGACGCGCCTCAGCTGATCACATACTGCTGCCTGATAAATGCGCTAACAAGGTCCTCGGGGTCCCCTGAGTGCTGTCCACAAGCTGGAGGCCCAGGAAAGGCAGTGGTGTAAGTCCAGTCTGAGTCCCAGGGTCTGAGAACCAGGGGAGCTGCTGGTGTAAGTCCCAGCCCAAGAGTGGGACAGGTGAGATGGGACAGGTGAGATGGGACAGGTGAGATGAGACAGGTGAGATGAGCTGTCCCAGCGAGAAAGGGGCAATTTCGTCCTTTACTCAGCCTAAATCATATATTATACTATATTTTGAGAAAATAAGGAATAATATTATTTCATATATGTGTGTGTGTGTATATATATATATATATATATATATATATATACACACACACTATTTTTCAGCATATATCTGTCTCTCCTATTGGTTCTGCTTCTCTGCAGAACCCTGACCAGTATGGGAGGAGAGGAAAGAGGAGGGGAGAGGGTTGAGAGAGAACAGAAGGAGAGGAAGGGAGGAAAAGAGGGTCTCTGTCACCAAAGGAAGGGTAAGGAAGGGATGTCTTCAACCTTTGCCTTCATAATCTCCTCTTTGAAGCAAAAGAGAAATTGCATTTTAGGATAAATCAGTGCTTTTTTTTTGCTTAGGCAATTTGGTCTAAATTTAATAGACAATTTAGGCACACAACCGAAAAGGCTGGTCTATACAAACTGAAAAGACAGACATTTTTTTCCCCCTTACTTTGCCCGCATTGCATGGCTTGTCATTTACCACCCATCACGCAAAGATTAGCAGCACGAAGAGCTTGTTACTTACAATGGAGTTTTCTTTAATTCTACACCAACTCAAACTTCAGCACCTTTTGAAATTTCCAGTTTTCTTAGCAGCTGTCAAGAAAATAATTCTTTTTTATTAACTTCTGAGTTAAAGAACACAGGGAAACTAGTTCAAAGTCCCACGTGAGAAAACCATTACTTTGTGAAAAAAACATATTTTAATGTGCTGTTTGAGAAATGTTTTCAAAAGTTTTAATAATAATTTTTTTTCTCATTATGACCAACACGTTTATACTTCGGTCCTTCATGGTTTGCATTGAAATGGGAATTCTCCGCTTTCCCGTGTACTTTATTTACAGCCAACCCTGGTGAACGCTGAGGGCGGCTCCTGCTAGGAAGGAAGGAAGCTAAGGCTCCTTGGGGACTGTTACTTGGGGCTCTTCTTCCTGTGTTCTTCTATTACACGACACCTGCATTTTAGAAGTCCTGAGTTCTTATTAAAAAGACAGCAAACGCTTCATTCATGAGCCGGCAACACATCTGGATGGTGGAGTCACCAGGTTTGTAGAAGCTGCATCGTTGGACACCTGAATTCTCAGTCCTGTCGAATGGGTTCACGTGGAAGTTCACCTCTCCTGGGCAAAACTAAGAGGCACAGCGGAATCCCCCGGTGCCCCTTCCGTATTCATTTCTTTCTTCTCCCTTTAATGGCCACAGATACTTCTTTAAGGAATGAGCCCTGGATTTCTTTTCCCCTGGATTTGAGAAAATGAGGGTGTGAGATTGGCACCGTCTTCAGCAGCTTGCCTTCAAGAGGGGACCGGCCTGAGGGTGAAGCTGGTTCCTGGGTGAAAGCAGGGGTGAGAGGATTTCAGGGGGGCAGACTTGGCTCCTGGGGGTGCCATGGAACCTTCTGGAGTAGAACTGGTCAGAAGCCAGCCCGCAGACCTGGAGGTTATGTGTGTCTGGGAGACATGGCTGGCTGCCATGCAACATCTGGTCTACCTGCCTCCTTGGTAGGAGAGCCCCAGTTCTATCTAGGTGTGGACCTGCCATACTTCACTCCCCCGGAGTTGCACAGTGATGCAGCCTTCTCTGCACTCAGCCCAGAGACCTCGTGTCCCAGCAGTCCCAAGAATGACCGTGGGACTGGGCTCTGCAGCTCTAAGCAGCAACGTGGTGGGAGGCTCCCAGGAAGGCTCCGCATGGGAGGCGGATTCTGATAGTAGATGACTTTGGGGTGCCTTTCCTCCCTCCTTTTTAAGTCTGGAACTCAGACTTGATGGCTGGAGCTTCAGTAACCATTTTGGATCATGAGGTGACTTGAGAAAAGAGTCCCCCGGTAGAAAGACACACCCAGGCGGATCCCGGGTCCCTGACGACCAGGAAGCCACCGTATCCGTCCCAAATAAAACAGTCCGGTGTCTGCCTCTGGACTTCGTTCCCAGGCAAAAGAGACAAACTCCCCCTGTGGTTACAGCTGTTGTATTTGGGGGGTCTCTTTTTTGTAGCCAAATGAATCCAGTTTTACATAGGGAGCCAATTAAATTCTGATTTCTGCACAAACCAGTTTGGACTGAGTTTGAAAATGTCCTCACAAAGTCACTATTGTCATTCTGTGCCCGATTAACTGGTCAGCCAAGGCTCCCATCACAGAGCACAGTCATTATTACCCAGTATTTAAAATGTTATAGGTTTCCTGAGTCCCTTTATCGCTATAGGACATTCGAGGTTTATTTTTTCCTTAATTTCTTGGAAAATTTGTACAAGAAGAATATGGAGGAAACAACAGCCACTTCAGTATTTTGTGCTAACATCGCCAAACACACTGTCCCTCTTGTTGTAGTTGCTAATCGCAGCAAGAAGTGTTTACTGCACAGCCCCCAAGTCCCAGACCCCATGGTGCCGAGTGTTTCACTTGGGCTCGGTGGATTTCACATCACCCTGGGAGGTAAAAACCATCATTATCCCCATTTTCCAGACAAGAAGAAGGAGGTGCAGAGAAGCAATTCAACTTGCGCAAGGCTGACGCAGTTCTGAATTCTCAGGCCAGGGACGTTAATTCGGCCTCGTATGACTCATGCTACACCACCAGCACGTGGATGGCGCATCCGCTGTGGGCCTGGCATGAAACCCACAGGCAAAGCCCAGATTCCCTCTAGGCTTGTAGGCTGAACCAAATCAATACCTGGCACGGTAGGTACCAAGAAATACCACGGAGAAGAAGGAAACGGAGATGAGGGGATCAGAGAGACAGAGCACACCCTTTAGGTAGGACAGTTGTGTCTGACGAAGTTGGATTTTGTGGACCACAATCTTGACCACATGCTATGGGACATCAAGCTGACCGTGACAGATAAGCCAGTGCTGGATGGACTCTCAAAATTACGTGGATCCTGAGATCTTCCAAAACTTTGTGTTGGGTTTAGGTGCTCTCCCTTGAGAAAAGAATAACAAATTTCACAGATAAGCAAGACAGTCATGGGCTTGGCAGTTGGTGCTCCTCCAGGCAATCCTGCTTTTTCTGAGCGGTGTTTTCACCTTTTGATAATTGCTACCAAGACTTCGGAGGTCTTGGCGTGAGCCAGCCTTTAGATAACAACTCAAGAGGTGAGGAAATGCTGGCTCTGAGCACGTGGCACCCAGGACTGAGTGACAAGCATGCTCTCAGAGCAGTTACCAGCTCTCTTTCCGGACCATCTTCAACTCTTTGATAATGAGGTTAATTGAAAGGCTAATGGCAGCTGTAAAGTCAACCAATTTTGATATTGTCCAGTGGATGTCGACAAAGAGGAAGACGAGCAAGTTAATCAAAGAAAGTGAGGGACAGCAAGGCAGATTTAAGAAGAAGAAACATCACCAGTGTGGGGGATCTCCCAGGACTCCGAAAAGACGGAAGGCATTCATTTGACCGTAATGATCAAACCGTCAGAAGGGTTTGCTCAGGAGTGGAACCAACAAGCACAGGGCTGAGCTGTCAAACCTGAGATGCCGAGGGTGTGATCCAGGCTCCGACGACCTGCTCTGGTTAACTCGAATCTTATGGAAACTCTCCATGGAGCGGACTGCAGTGGGAAAGGCATCCCCGCTTGGTGCAGAAAACACACGTTTCTCAGGACAATGTTACTTTTTAAGTTTGCTCTTATTTTCAGGGAAGCCTTCATTCCAGGGGGTCAAGCTTTATATCATGACTGGACCACACGGCAGGGATGTTCTCAGCTGCCAGAAGGAGCAACTAAGACAACGGTAAGGAAAGACTGTGTCTACATCAGAACAGGGACGGGCAAGTGTAGTTTTTGTACAGCCTGCAGCTAAGAACAGCTTTTATATTTAGGAGAAAAAAATAGTTTCTACATTTGGAAAAAGAAGTCAAAAGAAGAATCCTTTTTTTGGTGACACATGCACCTTATATAAAATTTGAATTTCAATGCCCATAAATAGTTCTACTGGAACTCAGCCCCACCCATGTGCTTACACATCTTGGTTGCTTTTAAGCTACAAGACCTGAGCTGGATGGTTGCAGCAGAGCGTGCCTGGCCTGCAAACCTGAAAATATTTACTATCTGTGTCCTTGCAGAAAATATTTGCCAACCCTGTTGTTTTCAGCCCCATTTGAGCTACTGCTCTTTTTATATGACAAATTACGTAGCGCTGACTTTATTAGCCCTAAATTAGAACCATAATGAATATAATCTACCAACACACATGCTTTAAAAAATCAATATAATGTCTTAAGTGAATTATAAAGGAGAAATAAAAGCAAATCATTTATAGTAAAATAATATGGTTGGTGGGAATGTAGTTCGGTGCAGCCACTATGGAAAACAGTATGGAGATTCCTCAAAAAACTAAAAATAGACTTACCATATGATCCAGCAATCCCACTCCTGGGCATATATACAGAGAGAACTTTAATTTGAAAAGACATCTGCACCCCAATGTTCATAGTAGTACTATTTACAATAGCCAAGACATGGAAGCAACCTAAATGGCCATTTATAAAATGGAATATTACTCAGCCATAAAAAAGAACAAAATAATGTCATTTGCAGCAACATGGATGAACCTAGAGATCATCATTCTAAGTGAAGTAAGTCAGAAAGAGAATGAAAAATACCATATGCTCTTACTCATATTTGGAATCTAAAAAAAAAACAGGACACTAATGAACTCATCTACAAAACAGGAACAGACTCACAGACATAGTAAACAATCTTCACTAGCGGGGGAACGGGGTGGGAAGGGATAAATTTGGGAGTTTGAGATTTGCAAATGTTAGCCCCTATACATAGAAATAAATTAAAACAACAAATTTCTTCTGTATAGCACAGGGAACTAGATTCAATTATCTTGTAGTAACCCGTAATGAAAAAGAATATGAAAACGAATGTATGTATGTCTCTGCATGACTGGGACACTGTGCTGTGCACCAGAAACTGACACATTGTAACTGACCGTGCTTTCATAAAATAGTACACATTTCAGTGAATGCATTTTAGGGCAGGAACTATACAATAAGACAGAACGCGGCATTTAGATACTTCCAGCTGTCTACAGCAGGCACCTCAACGAGACACCCATCAGTGCAGATGGACACCAATGCTTGGATTTGCAACACAACCCCCGTGACTGGTACTTCTGCTGTTACTCAGCGAGCATGTTGACTGACAGGACCTGGTGACGTTGACAGAGCAATGCGGCCATTGGGAACCTGTGGCCCATCAGGGAAGGAAGGAGGGGACGCAAAGCCCGACCTTTCTCTTCACTCTCTGTCTGATCTTCCGCCACTGCCTTCCACTGACCGGACCCAAGCAGAATCCAGTGGACCATGCGGCCCCTTTGAGGCCCTCTGTACAGGAGAGGCTCCAAGGGCGTAGCTCAGGGCGCAGAAGAGCGGAGCGGGGGTTCCACAGAGCATGTGGAGAACGTCCAGACACCAGCTCAGGAAACGGCACGGCCGCCCCCGCACCCGCCCAAGGCAGCGTCCTGTCTAGTCTGACAGCCACTAGATCAGATGGTTATTTCAATTTCAGTTCATTCAGTGACATAAAAATCTCAGCACCTCCGTGATACCGGGTGCCTTTCCAGAGCTCGGTGACCACACGTGGCGGTGGCCCTTATTGGAAGGCTCAGGTCAAAGAGCGTTGGCATCATCTCAGAGAGTCCTGTGGGACCGCTGGGTCTAATCTAGGTGCTTTTCTCTCTCCCAGGCAAACACACTCCTCGTCTTGTCTCTGAGCAGGTTCTGATGGCCAGACTTAGAAAGGACACCCCAAGACTTCCCATTTGTCCTCAATGTCACCATCATCCCAGTCCAGATTCTCATTCCTTTCCCCTTGGACCATTAAAGTAGCCCCCGATGTGGTCTTTCCATTTCGATGGTGGTCCCGTGCCCACCCTCCCAGTTTGCTCTCCTCCAGCATTCAGAGTGAGATTTTAAAAACAGATGACGGGTTAGATGATTTAAACACAGTGAATGAGAAGTCCTACCACACGCGTTGTGGGTGGTGAGGTACACCGCCCAGGGCCCGCCTGCCCTGACCTCCCCCAGCATCACCGGACGGTCTCTGTCCGGAAGCACCCTGAGCTGCCCTGCTCTGGGCTCTGGCACCCACTCTTCCTTCCCTCCATCCAGACAGCCAGCTAGACTCAGATCTCCCTGCCTTGGCTCCTTCTTGGCTTTCCATCTCAGCCCAAATGTCACCTCTGCAGAGATGACCTGGTCTCAAAGGGCTTGCCCAGCCAACCTTTCTCCTTCTCAACATCCTGCTTTGTTTCCTTCCAAGCATGGGTCAGTTCTGAACTCATCTGGCTCAACTATTTTTTTTCTTATTTGTCAGCCAACTGCCCTGAGTGGGAGGCGGGCTGCGTTGCCTCCCTGCACACACAGGCCAGTGCCTGCCACACAGTGGGAACTAGGTAGGCGTTTCCTGAATGGACCACATTTCTGTTGTGTCTGCAAAATGAACTGCATCCCAGGCATTGGCTCATGGGGAGCAGCTGCCTGTAACGTCGCCGGGGCTGTGATAACCACACGACACCCCACGGTAGCAGTGCGTCCCCGGCTTTGCTTTGTGCTGGGTCCCTTTAAAAGCACGGAGGTCTGCCGCTGCTGTCTCATTATAAATCACCTCTGGAGAGGACGGCTCATTAGGGAGCATGAAAGACAGCAGAGTGGGCTGAAAGGAAGAGGCAGAGGCTTTGTGCGCGTGATAAATAATTCAATTTCGGATGACTTTTCCTATCTCAGGGAGACTTCTCAACTGCGTATTTGCCACGAGTGTGCTCTCCTGCATTTGCATTTTCCGAAGATCTCTTTGCATATGGAACCGATCAGCAGCCTTACTTCTGTTTTCACGTGCCCTGGCCGTGGGCACGGATTCTGGCCCCCCCCCCCCCCCCGAATCTTAATTCCAGCTCAGCTTCTCAGCTGGATTGCTTGGGGCCGTTCCTCCAACTCCACGCGCTCCCACCCGTCTGTGGAATGGGGACAGGCGCGGGGCCAGCATCGGCGGGTCTCTGAGCGAAGCCCCGCGGGGCCACGCGGAGGCGCGCCTGGTACGTAGCGCACGGTGAGCGCGTGACGTCATTGCGCACCCCCCCCACCCCCCGCCCGCCCGGCGGAGCCGTGGTGACGCGGCGGGCGCGTGAAGCCGCCAAGCAAGAATGCGTCTCGGAGCAGAGGTTTTTCCCAAGGGCTGTCACAACATCCTAACCTGCACTCGGCGGAGCAAGCATAGCAGTGAAAGCAGGGCCGAGCTCTCCCGCGTGACTGCGTTTTCACAAAGTCTGCGCGAGGCGGCGGAGGGCGTCCAGGGCACCAACTCCCGGCTGACACAGGAAAACGGAGAGCGGGAAAAGTCAAAGCGGAAAGGATCTGCGTTTAGGCCAACAGCAGGCGGACATTTCATTATGGGAGCCAGGAAAGAGGGCTTCCTCCCAAACCTGGGGGCCTTTTCTGAAGTTCTGACCGCAGACAATGACGGTCGCGGCGCATACGATCTGATCTGCGCTACCTTCAGCCTGATGGGAACGGACACCAACTACCGGATATATGACAGATGAACAGCCAGGTCCTACTGCACAGCACACAGCGCTACCTTCAGTATCGTGGCACCGACAATGAAAATGAACATTAAAAAGGAAACTTATGCAGGACGCCAGGAATTGACATACACTGTAAAGTGACTATACGTTTAAAAAAAACAACTGATGGATGAAGCGGTCAGTGTGACCCCATCGCCACAGGCCCGCATGTGGGCCAGTGGGTGAGAAGACTGTCCTCTGGGGTTCTCACGGAGTCACCATGCCTTCAGCCAGGTACACACACGTGGAGGAGGCACGGTGTGATGGCAGTCACAGTGCCTGGAGAAGATAAATCAGCCCTCAGGGTTCTGAAGATTAGGGGAGGGCGCAGAGGATGAAAAGGAAGTTCATTTTGTGTAAGAAGAGAAAGGTGTTCAATTTGGGAGAGCTTATTTAAGATGCACTGATGTCCTCCGAAGCTTTGCAAGAGTAAATTGCATGGTTACCAAAATGCGGGTGAGTTTCGCCTGCTGGGTTTACAGAAATGGACTTGCTACTGACGTCTCGATTTATGAGGACATGCCTTAATCAGTAAGGTTTCAGAAGACGCAGACGAGACGAGGAGGGAAGAGCTTATGTGATGGCTGCTTTCTGGAAGTTCCAAGAATCGCATCAGAAAGAACTCGGGACTGAAGGAGGTGAAGGGTCAGGCGACGTCTACACTGCATGGCTCCCACTTGTCACTGTCTGGGTTACAGAGACTCTCAGCTCGAGCCGATGAGAAGAGGCATTTCAGTCTGACATAAAGGGCAAGTCAGGGGTGATGCAGGGAAGTCCAGCAGCTTCTGCTTTGGAAGACATGCTTGGAGGTTAGAAGGGGTTGGTTGGGTGGGGTTCAAACAGTAAGGTGACACAGGAGGGACTTAGAAGGAACCCAAAGGGACATCCTGAGCTTAGGTATGCCCAAGCCTCTCGGGTTTGACTCTTGCCCATCTGGGCTCCCCATGGTCCGATCTCAACCAGCAAGAACACCTCAGGAGTGTCTGAATTCCCCAACTCGACTACTGTGCTCGCTGTGAGCAAGGAGATCATGAGATGGACAGAGTGGAAGGGCCAACAAGAATCCCAGCTGGCTGTGCAGATCAAGGGAGACCCCCTGGAGGAGGGGGTGTGGAAGGTGGGCTGTGCAGAGAATTCTGAGAGGCATCTGGGCTGCCACTAATGTCACATTTGGGGAGAAGCTTGGAATATATCACGTGGCTCAAGTCTTTGTTTTTGCGTAAAAGTTTGGTTGCCCTTCCCTGAAACTCTGCAGGGCCAGGTCTGGCAGACACGGGGACTCTAGTTCTGCATTATATAAATACCATGAACTGTCACGCTGGCCAAGTCACCTTAGGGTGAGGGTTCTCCTTTGGCTATTTTCAAGAATAACTGTCTGTGCAGACTGCACCTCCTGATTAAGTTTCATCTAAAGTCCCAACCCTCCTGCACTGCGGGTGGGAGTGTAGACTGGTGCAGCCACTATGGAGGGCAGTCCTTAAAAAACTGAAAATAGACTTACCACATGATCCAGCAACCCCACTCCTGGGCATGGATCCAGAGGAAAATAAAATTCAAAGAGACACATGCACCCCAATGCTCACAGCAGCACTATTTACCACGGCTGAGACATGGAAACAGCCCAAGTGTCCATCAACGGATGACTGCATAAAGAGGATGTCGTGTCTATATGCAATGGAACACTACTCAGCCATAAAACAAGAATAAACTAATGCCATTTGCAGCAACATGAATGGACCTGAAGATCATCATTCTAAGTGAAGTGGGCCAGGACGAGAAAGAAAAATGCCCTAGGACATCATTTATATGAGGAACCTGAAAAACAGTAACAATAATATAAGGCCACAAATGGACTAATTATCACGTTGGTTTCTTGAATATGTGTAAGGACATCTGACTGCCCTTTATGACTGGATCAACGCATTCTTTTTTTTTTTTATTGAGTTATAGTCAGTTTACAATGTTGTGTCAAATCCTGGATTACCGCATTCTGCTGATTCTCATTTCATACTTGGCTTTCTTCCTTTAATCACTATGTAAGTTTAAACTGCTAAAGATCTAATCTCCTCTTAGAAACAATAATGACTCCACACATGAAAACTAAAAAAATGTGCAGTATACTGTATAAAAAATATAAAAAAAGTAAAGTCCCAACTCAACTCTAATAACTGAAACGTAGTGGTCAAGGCTGAGGCAGGGCGAAGCGGGGACCTCACCAGAAGCCCCGCGTGGGAGGAGGGCACGTCCTCACGATCCAGAGGAGAGCCCCCATCCACCTGCAGCCCACACTTGGGACAGCAGCCCTGGTGACAGTCCCCACACAAGCCAGTGCCCAGCAGGAATGAAAATAGTGTTTGTTTTATTTAGAGAAAAGAGCACGTGTTAACAGCTTTGGAAGGACTAGCCGGTAGGGCACTCAAATATCAGGGTCATTGTCTCTGAATCCAGCGGAAGCTCAAAACGTTTTCTTTTCTTTTCTTTTCTTTTCTTTTCTTTTCTTTTCTTTTCTTTCTTTCTTTCTTTCTTTCTTTCTTATTCTTTCTTTCTTTCTTTCTTTCTTTCTTTCTTTCTTTCTTTCTTTCTTCTTCTTTCTTCCTTCCTTCCTTCCTTCCTTCCTTCCTTCCTTCCTTCCTTCCTTCCTTTCTTTCTTTCTTTCTTTCTTTCTTTCTTTCTTTCTTTCTTTCTTTCTTTCTTTCTTTCTTTCTTTCTTTCTTTCTTTCTCTCTTCTCTCTCTCTCTCTTTCTCTCTTTCTCTCTTTCTCTCTCTCTCTCTTTCTCTCTCTCTCTCTCTCTCTTTCTTTCTTTCTTTCTTTCTTTTCTTTTTGCCAAAACTCAGGTGGCAAATAGGAGAGAAGGATGTTGAAAAGCCTTGAGAAACTGGGTCCTCCCCCCGCCCCCAGAAGGATGTGCTCCATCTCCTCTAAGAAGTGCAAAGACCGCTCCCCGGAACCCGACGCTGACACGCAGTTACAGACATGCGCCAGTTAGATCCATGTCCGTGCTCATCTAATGACCTTTTCCTTAGAATTTTCTCTCTAAGAACAAAAAATGTATTTACCTACGAGATAGTAAGAGATCACTTATAATGTAATAAAAGTCATAGAGATACATGAATGGGTAAAAAAAGAAAAGGAAATTAAGGCTTTTAAGGCCCTAGACATCAGGGAGAGAAAAATAGACAAAATACTGAGGAAGGGATAAGCGTCTCCTGGAAAATCAGCTTTGAGCCGAAGCGCGTGACTGCACCTCATTCCAAAGCTTCCCTGGAGGTGGGGTTTTTACGCTTCACACAACGAATGGGGGGCCATGTGCGCACCCCAAGTTGATCTCAAGCCCTTAGTCAGAGTGTCAGCAGTCCCGGCTGCGCTGACTTGCAGCACCATTTCCTGAAGGTTATCGTTCTAACCCATTCAGATGTGCCGTGTGTGGGAATTTTAATACTTAGAGGTTCTACAAGAACGCAGAAAACAGGCATGTTTGCTCCTCTTGGTTACAATTAGGGGCAGAGGAGGGATCTCCGTGATGGAAACGATCAGTAGATCTGACTATGTAAACATTACACAAATACCCGCCAAACTTCCGCACGCTGAAACGCATGATCTGTGACACTGCAAGGCAGATGGTAAGCCGGGGGGCGTACTTGCAGAGTGTCCTTCAGAAGGCCACTATCGCTAATCCATGAACGCAAAAAACGCAAGGTGGTTACAGACGGCTGGGAGGAGGGGGCAGGCACTAGTGCTCCGTGGATGCTGAGTTTCACGCTTGCAAAATGATACGTTCCTGAGGTCTGCTGCACAACCACGTGAACAGATTCAACACTAATGAAGTGAACAGTTAAAAGTAGCCAAGACAGTACATTTAATGCTATGTGTGTTTTAACCACAATTTAAAAAAAAAAAAAGATTTTTGATGACAACGTAAGAAGTTGTTTCCAACAGGAAACAGAAGTCGGCTAAGAACGAATGTTTAATAAGGAAAATTTTTAAAAATGTGAACACAGAAGGGCAAAGCAACACTGAGATTGTTTTTTGCTTAACACATAGCTTTTTTCACTTTTGTAGTCTGTGTTGGTGAAGTTGCAGGGAAATGGGCGTCATTATACACAGCAGGTGGAATAGTAAATTGGTTAAACTTTCTGAAAGGCAGTTTGGGGAGTGTTATCAAAAAAAATATGATTGCACTGCAAAGTCTTTGATTCACACCCTTTGATTTAAGTTCATTTCCAAAGGTTTATCTCAGGGAATGAATCAGAGACGTGTGCAAGGATTTGGAGGCGAAAATGTCAACCACAGGATATTTTGTATAGAAAAATCTTTGAAGCATTTTAAGTTTGTGTGGTGCTGTCATGGGGATACATGGGAACTTTGGGGTTAGGTCTAAAACTAAGATACATCTTTTTTCCCACTTTTCCATCACGCCTACATCCAATGCATCGCAAAGTCTTACCATCCACCCACTAGGCTGTATCCTAAAGTGCTCTGCCTCTCCATCTCTCCACTGCTATCACCATGGTCCACAGCGGTGGTCCAGGACAGCCTCAGTGTTTCCCACATGCACTTCTTCCACTGTAATGTAACTGTAGCCAGACACGTGGTCTCCTGGGACAAAGCGTGCTCTCCCAGCCTCCTTTGCAGCTAGATGTGGTCCCTCGGTGGAGTTCATGGGCTGATGGGACGGGAGCAGAGGTGGTGCATTCAGAAAAAGGTCACATCCTGCACGGAGAGGGGCACAACCATCTCCCATATCATTGTACTATGCCTGCAGCTGCCTCGTGGACACACAGCTGCTATTAGTTTGGGGTCTTGGGGATGAGGTCAATACCTTTGAGGCCACAGGATAGAAGGATGCTATGTCCTACGCCACAGAGCCACCTGAGCAGGCTGCTCACGTCAGACAAGAAAGGTGAGGACAAGGAATTGCCAAGCATCTTAGGTCAGGGTTATCTTCCAGCAGCCAGAGTACCACCCCCAAGCCTCTCTGACGCCCCCACCGCCGGCCCTCCCAAATCGGTTCTCCACTTACAGACACTCAGCGGTGCAGCAGCCCCAGGCTGAAAACCTTCCGGCCGCCCCCCCTCCCCCCGTCTCCTTTAAAGATCCAGCTCCCGACTCTAGCTTATAAGCCCCCGTGTGGCCCTGAGCGCTACTCAAAGTATCTTCTCCTCCTGGACTCATCGTGGTCCAGGTGAAGCTGGCCATCCTTCTGTCCCTTGACCATTTCAAGAATGTGCAACACCAACAAGTAGATTCATGGATGCAGTGATATCAGATTTCTTCCAAATGTCTCTCAATAAACACGGAGTGAGCACGAAACACAAAGCGGCAACAGGTCTATTTAATGGAAGTAACTCCCCTGAAAATGGCGAAAGTTCTTTCACCCATCAAGCCAAAGGTGAAAGGAACAGCTTTCTTTGGAAACGGAACTCAGGACACTCTGCGTACAAGAGACGGGAGGTCAGTTCCCGAGGAAGACGCTCAGGGAGTGTCAGTAAAAACGCATCAGATCAAACGTGTTTTCATCCAAGTCATTCACTTCTGTTCCAGAATCAGTGAGTGCCTGCACTCCACCTCACACGCCCCTTATATTGGGAAACATGGGGGCTGGGACCATTCTCTTCCCTGAAAGAATGTACATCATGGCCAGTGTATCGCTTATCCTTTGCATTCAGCAAATACGTGATAAGAGTAGCTAACGTTTACTGCATGTCTGAGTGCACTGGGCATTTTTCCAAGCATTCCTGAACCATCCTTTTATCCCTGCAGCAACCTTATGAGTAGATATTATCTTTCCCTCCCTTTAGAGATGAGGAAACTGAGGCTCAGTGAAATTAAGCATGATTGCATGGCAGGTAAGGGGTAAGCCTAAGCTGTAAGCATGTGATTTTGCTTCCTACGCGGCTCCTAGGACTAACAGAGAATAGAAAACCCTCCAGTGCCAGGATGAGCGACCTCTCTGAGCCTCAGTTCCCTCAAGTGGAAAAAGAGAAGGATTATTGCAAACCCTGCTCTGTGCTTTGCAATATCTAATCCCTTGTTTCCTTGTAATCAAGCCTGCGCAATGCACCATGCTGTAAAAGAGATTTACCAGCCTTCCTTCCAGCTAAGTGTGGCCACAGGGCTGAGTTCTTGCCATGTGGATATAACCAGAAATATTATGTTGGATTCTTGTGAAGACTCCTTGAAGGGAAAAGGAGCTGACCCAGTTTGATCATCGACATTTCTTACTTTTTTCTGCTCTGCAGAATGTGGACGTGTTGGCTGGCATTCCAGCAGCCATCTTGGACCCTGAGGTAACCATGAGGATGGAATCCAAGCTGAAGCAGAAATAAAGATGGCACTCAAGTCCAGATCGCATGGGGCACCAGACCAGCCTGACACCACTAACCTTAGGACTTCCTTCACATCAAAGAAGAAACACATTTGTATGAGAGCCACTATTGGCCGGGGTAGAGTGGAGTGGGCGGGCAGGGAGCTCCCCTGCTTTCAGCCAAATAAAACTTCTAACTGATGAAAGGGTCCACTAGGCCTTAGCTGAGGTTCTTTCTAGCTCTGCCATTGTATGCTCTTCTGTATTGCACACATCACAGCCGGAAAGGGGGGGCCGGAGGTGAGGACGGTTTCAGAGGCCAGTGGAGGACAGAGAGAGGGGCTCTTGTGAGAGTGGAGATTTCTGCGGGTGTGGAACAGGCACCAGGAGCGTCACAGGGACAGCCTAGGCGGGAGGAGTGCTGAGTGCAGGAAACTAAGCCCACTGGTCTAGGCCGAGCCAAGCGAGGGAAGCCCCTCAGAGCATAGCCGAAAGCTCATCAGACCAAAGATGCCGAAAAGGAACAAATTCAAAGAATTACTTATTCGAGACAAATGGTCTTGCCATCCCCTAGCAATAGGACCACCAACAGCCTAAACGAAGGAGCGCTGCTGTCAGAAATGAAGTGAGGGACCAGGGGAAGTTCAGTGCCTTTAAAATGAAAGAAATAGTTAATCAGAGCCTTTCTCAATGGATGGGCCCCAGCACCTCTATGTTCCCTGATGAACAGCCCAATAACTAACTTACTGTCACAAGGTGACTGTCCACGTCACCTTGGGTTGAAAGATGGATTCCTGACGTCCCTTCACCACCACATAATGACACTTGTCACTAGTCCCTAAAACGTGGTGAGGGGGAGACACCACGGCGACACCGGAGAGGTCAAGCCATCCTTCACCTCTGACAGTAAAAGGACTTTTGTAACAGAAATCTCAAACTGCTGTCAGTGGAATAGCAGATCCAGGCACTGGCACTGGGAAAATCCACATTCAGAAAACGGGTGACTCCTTTGCAGAGCGGCCCTGGGGAAAGGTGGGACTACACAGGCTGCTGGGGGGTTTGGCTTAGGTGAACCCGGGTGATCCGTCTTCCTGCAGGCAATGTTTTCTGTTGCCTAGAAACCAGGGGGCGGGTCCTTTCAGGGATGAAAGCCCATCTTGTTTTCCACAAATCCTAGGAAACACAGGGGCAGACTTGGAGTCCTAAATCTTTTAAATTACAAGTTACATAAATAGATGGCCTGTGAATGGCTTTGAGTTAACCCTTTCTTGGATAACTTTGATTTTCTAAAGGAAAAATTGGTTCCACCATGAACAAGTTGGTGTTTCACATTAAAATCAGCAGATCTGAAGAACCCAGAATCTGGTTTGGTTTTCCTGCATGGCAAACATTGGCTGGGGCCGTTTTACCAGGCAGGTGTTTGTCAAGTCTCCCTCCTGCCACAACTTCACCCACATACGTGGTCTGTTTGATCCCTGCAAGTGTTATGTGTTTGAAATCCTTAGCCTACAGATTGATTAAATCGTCACCTTTTCACATAATGGAAGACCCAAACCTAATGCCTGGATTTTGATTATTTTCTAAATAATATTCTAAAGATACTATCCAGAAAATAATTTTTGAGAATTGGCGATTTGCGGTCGACTTTGTGGTTCGGTTCCTCCCCTCCCCGCCCCGCCTCCGGTTCTGGGCTCACTGACACTCCCCGACAGCGTCTTTCCCCGTGGTCTGCGTTAAGAGCCCAAGGCAGGGCCATTCTTACCATGGCCAGCGGGACGATGCCGATCAAGTCCTTCTGGCTCACGTAGATCTTGGACACCCCCAGGTCGGATGTGGTGCCTCCTGGGTAGTCGACCTGCCACGTGATGAGCTGCGTGGCCGGCAGGTCACTGGGCTCTTCGATTTCCACGTCGATCTGCATGACTTCGTAGGAGGCGCCGTCCACACTAGAGGGAGGAGAAAACAACTTTGAGGACTGGGGTGGGCGTGCTCGGCGGGCAACTATTTCACACGTGAGTTCATAGCATCCCTGCGAAGGGCTTGGCAGAGATAGGATTCCCCAGGGTCCACCGGCAGGTGATGAGATAAAGAAGTTGTGATGAAGATATATATGTGTGTATATATGCACGCACAATGGGTTATTACTCAGCCATAAAAGCAAAAAAATAATGCCATCTGCAGCAACATGGATGGACCTGGAGATGGTCATACTAAGTGAAGTCAGCCAGGCAGAGAAAGACAAATATTATATGATATCACTTATGTGTGGAATCAAAAAAAATGACACAAATGAACTTATTTACAAACCAGAAACAGACTCACAGACGTAGAAGACAAACTTACGATTATCAGAGGGAAAGGGGAGGGGGAGGGATAAATTAGGAGTTTGGGATTAACAGACACAAACTACTACATATAAATAGGAAAACCACCAGGTCCTACTGTACAGCACAGGGAACTATATTCAGTATCTTATAATTACCTACAATGGAAAAGAATCTGGAAAAGAATGTGTATGTGTGTGTATAACTGAAACTCTTTGCTGTACACCTGGAACTAACACAACATTGTAAATCAACTCTACTTCAATTAAAAAAAAGAGGAAAAAAACGGAAAGAAATGTGATCCTCAGAAGGACAAACTGCCTTTAACAAGATCCATGGCCTTGGCCTGGCCTCGGTCGCCATCACTCCAGCTTCGCAGCTCTGCTCTGTGTGAGCTGCTCGGAGTCCCCAGGACAGGTGTGTGTGGGTAACTGCGGGAAATGGTGATTGAATTTCCCACATGCTTTCTTCCCCGTGCCCCATCTGAGAGGACAGGATTCTTTCCCTCTCTCCCCGAAACCTCTGAACTGCCTAGATTGGATTTCCCAAAGCTGCAGTCCACTCAAGCCCGGGGCACAGAATTTTAAGGGCGTCTGAGGGTGATCTGGCTTTGCTATCCAGCGGGGCTGAGACAGAATTGCAGAGAATCAGAGGTGAGGCGTGAACAGGAGGGCGGGGCCAAGGGATCCAGACGGATGAGCTGGGAGAAGCGGCCAGATGTTACTTGGAAATAGGAGTGATTATGACAAGGGTTCGTTTTTAGACATTCTAGGTTTTCCACAAACACGTATCTGGCAATGAATCCCAGTTGGACGATCAGGACGATTTTTACAATTATTTTGGTTCATTTCATTCACTGGCTATCTCTTCTGCCTCTTTAGAGTCAGCTTTTCTAAATCACTGGCTCTACTAAGTGACAGGTGAAAAGCAGGGCAGGTGTGGTACCAGCCACTCCCTGAGGGAAGAGGAGCACAGGTGACAACGAACCCAGGAGGCAGCGAGGACAGACGCTTTTGAACCCTTCGTGACCAAAGCAACTTCCCCCATCAGATCTGCCTGTAGAGGTGCTGAATTTCACATACTTGCAAAATGATCACTGACTCCGACCTTTAGGACGACGAGGCTTGGCCTTTTGTAAAAGGCAAAGCTCTGAAGCATCTTTATCACGCCATCAAGGCACGCAGATTTATCAGGAAGAAGCTCAGAGATGAATGGCAGGGGCTCCAGGGAGCTGCCTCCTTAAAGGGAGGGATGGGATGGAGTACCAGGATACTGGGGGGGGCCAGAATAAAAGGAGGGAGGGAGGGGAAGGCTGAGAAGACAAGGAGGGGGAACTCCAGGGGGAGGAGGAACAGAGACAGGACATCAGAAGACCTGCGACGAGAGCCCAGTTGCAGAGGTTAGCTTTCGTCTGAAGCAGCGATCTCGCAGCCGGAACAGGAGGAGCGACCCTGGGCTGTGAGCAGTGATTAGAGAAAAATGGCCCCTGGTTTTTAAATCCTGCAAGATTTACTCTCAGCTTCTGAAAGAAGGATGCTTAACTCTCGGAGAAACAGTGGCTGTGATAAGAATTAGACACAAACTGCGTCAACCGTTGGGGATTTATCCCCTCTCCAGCTTGCTTTTCTTAAGACGTACGCTGCCGTCTGTCTGGAACGTCTGACGAGGGTTCTGCAAGGACAGGAAACTTGAGATCAGGGTGCCGGAAGGCATTTGTGCATTTTGTATCTGGAAATCCCACGAATGTTGGTCTGACTTCCCCATTCATGAAATGGGACCATCCTTCTTTTGGGATTTGCCATCTCTGGTCACAGGGCAAAGAGAGATCCACAGAACAGAATCAGCGAAAGTTGGATTGTTGAGTGCAGGAGCTGGGCTCCACCACTAAGGCGCATGGGAACTCGTACGCAGTGACGCCTGCACACAGTCATGTGACCTTTCCCCACTCTCTGCCCCTCGAGGTGCCAGAACCTCGAGGAAGCTGAGCGACCTTGGCCTCCATCGGAATACGGGACTGTTCTTACCTGCACATTTGTCTTATGGAGTTCACTTTACCAACAATACATTATAAACTTCATGTATTCAAATCCTTCCCATTCTCCAACACCTGTCTACAACACCAGCAACAATTTTTATTTTTTAATTTTTTATCTTTTTTGAAAAAAAATTTTTTTGAGGTTACAATTTTTAAAAAATTTTATTGAAGTGTAGTTGATTTACAATGTTAGTTTCAGGTGTACAGCAAAGTGATTCAGTTATACACATACATACGTACACACATATATATATATATTTTTTTTTTCTTTTCAGATTCTTTTCCATTATAGGTTGTTACAAAGGATTGAATATAGTTCCCTGTGCTCTACAGTAGGTCCTTGTTATTTATCTATTTTATATATAGTAGTGTGTGTCTGTTAATTCGTAACCCTTAATTTATCCCTCCCCACACTTTCCCCTTTGGTAACAATAGTTTGTTTTCTATGTCCATGAGTCTGTTCTTGGTTTGTAAACAGAATTTGTATCATTTTTTTAAGATTTCACATATAAGTGATATCATATGCTATTTGTCTTTTTCTGTCTGATTTACTTCACTTAGTATGATCATCTCTAGGTCCATTTATGTTGCTGCAAATGGCATTATTTTATTCTTTATTATGGCTGAGTAGTATTCCACTGTATAAATGTACCACATCTTCTTTATCCAGTCATCTGTGGATGGACACTTAGGTTGCTTCCCTGTCTTGGCTGTTGTAAATAGCGCTGCAGTGAACATTGCGGTGCACATGTCTTTTTCAATTACAGTTTTCTCCAGATACCTGCCCAGGAGTGGGATTGCTGGATTGCAGAGTAAATCTATTTTTAGCTTTTTAAGGACCCCCCATACTGTCCTCCATAGTGGATCAATCATTTTTAAAGTGCTCTATGTACTTCATCTAATTTTACTCCTTCAGGAACCTTGCCTGGCTGTCCTACCAAGTCTGGTTTTCCTTTTTTTCCCTTAGGTCCCTTGCCTGGCCAAGATGTAAAGGAAACGCAGTCTGTTTTGAGCTAGCTTTCTTCTTTTGAGGTGCTGATGAAAACACCCTAAGTTGGGAATTCTTAACCTGGGGGCCACAGCAAACATTAGGAAGATCGTGTGTCCTGAAATTGTGTTTTTCTTGACTGAGTCCGTAGCTTGCCTGGGCTTATCAATATTTCTGATGCAGCAGGGTGTGCCCCAGCTTCCTGACAATTTCCTCTGTAAATTCTGCACATGGTGATCTAGCTTTAGAATATCTCATCATATGTGTCTTGGCAAATCAGTGGAAATTTGAATTTTAATTCCTTTTTTGTAAATATTTAGCACTCGAGAGCTTCCAGAACTCCTGCATATTTGGCAATATTTATCCCTTCTTCCTGTTTAGCTGTAAAGCCAAGGACTGTACCTTTGCAGTTTGAGTGTTGGGGTGTTAGACTGAAAAGCGTAGCCATGCTTGTCCTGTTCCAAGTGTGTCTGGTGCAGAGGATAACGCCTGGTAGTCATCAGAAGGAAGCTGCTACGTTATAGGAGATAAATACAGAGGCACAGGTAGAAGTATGTAAAATACGTCTGCGTATTTTATAGGCAGGGGTTCTCCACTGCCGCCAAGGCATTGGAATTGCCTGGGAGAACTTTACAAATAAACTGAAGTCCAGGCACCACCCCCTTCACATTTCTGATGGTTCTTGAGTGGGCCAGGCACTGATTTTCTTTCTTTCTTTCCCTCTTTCCTCCTTCCCTTCCTTCTTTCTCCCCTTCCTTCCTACCTTTCTTTCTTTCTGCCTTCCTTCCTTCCTTTCTCTCTCTCTCTCATCTAATCTCCCTCCCTCCCTCCTTCCTTCCATCTTCCTTTCCTTTTCATCCAGGTGACTCTACCATGCCAGCAGGATCGTGAACAGCTGCATTAGAGGTTTATAAAGTTTAATAATGTAGACACCTGTGCTCTTGGAAGTATTCTGTATGTAATGGTATTAGACATAGAATGTACTAAGTTAGTGGATTTGGGAAATAAGATCAGTAGAATCTGGGAGGACACAGATGCACCAAGAAGAAGAATTTTCGACGTCCATGAGTACAAGAGTGAGGGAGGACAGGGACAGTGTTCCAGCCAAGGGGGCCTGGGGGCCTGGGGGTCTGCATAAGCATAAAGTGTTCAGATGCCGCTTCTGGTGGCCTTAGACACACAGCCCCGCCCACCCAGCCTCCCCTCCTCCCCTCGTAGGCGAGTCAAATAATGAGCCATACGGACGGACAACACTTGATGTGTGAGTTCCACATCAAGTCTGTTGAGTCCGGGCAGGGTTTGCGTGGGACACAGTGCGGTCCCCCAGGGACAGGCCCAGTGCTGGGTCACACTTACAGACCCAGGAGCTGCCTGCGGTTTTAGTGTCTCCCGCTGGTGTGGCCGCTACCAGCGTAGGTGAGACAAGGAGCCTTCTTCCCGCCCTGTCTGGCTTGCAGCTGTCCTCCGCATGGAAGACGAGCAAAACGCAAGCAGAGGAGGGGACGCAGCCTCTCACGGGCACCTCGAATCCTTACTGACTGGCTCCACACATGTGAGTCTGGAGACATCTTCCAGTGGTCCGTCCTCTTTCACGGAGGAGATGAATAACACCTCCTGGATTCAAACAGGTCGTCTCATTTCCCAATAAGCTTCTCCTTTGTGCTCTGGGTTCAAAATGCAGGCCTTTCAGATGAGCAACAAAGACATACTGTGCAGCACAGGGAATTACACCCATTATGTTCTAATAACTTTAACGGTATCCATCTGCAAAAATACCGAGTCGCTACGCTCTGCACCTGAGACTAACACAATACTGTAAATCAACCATACCTTAATTTTAAAAACATCTAAGCTTTTTTTCAGTGGGAAGAGCTTCCTTCAAACAAAGACACAACTGCTCGTGACACAGCCAGAGGCCTCCCCAAATGTGGGGGAAGTGAGACGGCTGTTCAGGAAACGAGCTGTGGGTCAGGCCAGCAGAGGCACAGGCAGGGACCACACCCTCCAGGGCCGTGGCTCGGACACCCAGGACAGAGGACCGGACTTGAGGCTTTGCAGGGCCACCTCATGCCTCTTTTTCCAAAGTGACAGAACAATTAAACTTCACTGAGTACTTTTAATGTGCCAAGCGCTGTTTTAAAGCCTTGTTTTGTCTTACGCCGTCCTCACGGTCTTCCTATAAATAATAGTTACTTCCTACCAGTTTTGTAGACGAGGGTGACACATTTGTGCAGGGCCACCCAGCTTCTGAGTGAAGGAGACAGGAGATCTGCCTGCAGGATGCCCACTCTTGGTCACTGGGTTCTATGCCCCCACCTCTTTTTCCAGGGCAAGGACAGGCATGCTGACTAGCAATGAAGATCACTAAGGCAACTTCTCATCCCCCACTAGAGACACAGGTCAGTACGTTACACAGGGCTTACTCAAGACCCCGAAACTGGATGCTTCCAATGAAAGCCGCACAAGCAAAGCTGGGACATTTCTGTAATGAGATGCTTTGAGATTAGCTTGCCTTTAGGCTGTTCTGCCGACTCTTTAAGTTCCATGATGTGTCTCTAAATCAAAGTGGAGATGTGGAAACTAGAGCATTCGATACAGAAGCCTACCATCCCGTCGGACCATATAGACACTGACCTGCTGGCATCAGAACAATTTGGAGCTAAGTATTTCAGAGGCAAGTCCATGCATCTTAAAGCTACCTGTATTTTTTTTTTTCCCTTCAGATTAGAAAACCAGCATATTATGGTAGGTCCTTAAAAAGCATGCCAATGATCAGACTACATTCTGCAACCACCCACGTGGGCAACTGGCTTCCACTGTGAGAGTGAGTGTCGTGGAGAAGCTGGCAGGGTGGGTGGGGGAAAGCAGAGAGTGAAATTCCATTTCCAACTTAGATTTTTCCAGATGGTACTCTAAAAGATAATTGGGTAGAATTTCTGGAAACAGAAGTCAAGCCAGAGCAAGAGCGAATTCAGCATCAGAATGACCTTGCCCTTAGATAGCAGCGTGAGATGTGTTCCAAGAAACTGAGGACACTTTCTAGAGGTCATGTGATGAGTGAGGGCCACGTGTTACTGGGTGGCAAATTATGGTGGGTGGTGTCAGTGTTCCACCCAGGCCTCCTCATATCCCTCTAGCATTTCCACATGCCTTACCTCTGGCTTCTAAGTGCTTTTTTCTCTTTTTAATTTTAATTTTAAAAATCCTGTATACAATTTTTAAAGGTTACTTTCCATTTACAATTATTACAAATATCAGCTATATTCCCAGTGTTCTACAATTCAACCGTGAGCCTGTCTTACCCCCAGTAGTTTGTACCTCCCACATCCCCACCCCTATATTGCAGCTCACCCCTGCTCTCTCCCTGCGGGTCACCACTAGTCTGGTCTCTATGTCTGTGAGTCTGCTGCTTCCTTGTTATATTCACTAGTTTGTCGTATTTTTCAGATTCCACATATAAGTGGTATCATACAGTATTTGTCTTTCTCTGTCTGACTTACATCACTTAGCATAATATCCTCTGAGTGCTTCCACGTGGTTGCAAATGGCAAAATGTTCATTCCTTTTGATGGCTGAGTAGTATTCCATTGTGTGTATATATACCACATCTGATTTTCTTATTCATCTGTGGATGGACACTTAGGTTGCTTCCATGTCTTGGCTGCATAAATAGTGCTGTGATGAACACTGGGGTGCGTGCATCTTTTCAAATTAGTGTTTTCATTTTCCTTGGATATACACCCAGGAGTGGGGCTGCTGGCTTATAAGGTAGTTCTATTTTTAGTTTTCTGAGGTGCCGCCATACTGTTTTCCATAGTGGCTGTGCTGATTTAAGTTCCCACCAGCAGTGTTCAAGGGTTCCCTTTTCACCGCATCTAAGTGCTCTTGCTTTTGGCATTATCTACCTGTGACCTTCCTTGGATGGCTCTTCTGGAGTTTCTGAAGCCTCCTTGCCCACAAGTGCAAAAACCTGCACATGCCTCAGAGTTTACTTCCCCCGGAGGCGGCCCTGGGCAGAGTCTGATGGTGGCGAAGGGGAAAACCCAGCCCCCTTGCTTCAGTGGGGCCAGTCAAGGGCGCTGCTCATGCTCCAGAGTATCCCCAGGGGACCAGGCTGAACCACCCTGCACGTGCCTTCTGAAACGGCACCGCTGCTTGGGTTCTTCCTTCCCGCGTTTACTCTCCCTGATCTCTAACTGGTTTCCTGGGGGACTCTCCCTTCATAAATCACTTGCACACAGATTCCTGTCTCAGGATCTGCTTCTTGGGAAATGGAAGGAATTTTTAAAGTCAGGCGGACACCCAAAACAATTGACAAACGCTATGTGGAAGATGCTGGCAATGGAAGAGAAATGAGGAATGAGCGACGGGGTGGAGGGGCCGTTATCCCCGGTACTAAGCATTTCCAGCTCTGCTGGGAGGAATCCTCCTGACCAAGCCAGTATTTGTCTGTGATGGTGTTTTGGGAATTTGCATCAGACCCAGACACAGGCTACCAGATTCTCCCAAATGGAGGAGCCATGTCCTCCTTTCCTCCCTTCCCTCACGTCTCATTTTCAAGATTAAAATAAAGATATTACTCAAACAAATTGTTCCTTCTCAGACATTATCACAGTCTTCAAGGTTCCTACTATTGACGTATATTTTCTAACTTTCTTCATTAGCATTTGCAGAATAAAAGCCTTTCCTTATGGAGTAAAATATACATGACCCCTTTAACCTATGTACTTTACAGTGAGATTTCTGTCACCAAAAATTTGTCTTCTCCCGTCCTCTGGTCCCCACCTTGCCATACTCTGAGGTTTGGTAACCAGTTATTCCAGAGAAGCGAAATGGAAAGGCTGCAGCTTGACCCGAGTCACACTGCATTTCTGCCTTTTATTTCTGTGCCTCATCGCTGTCCACCCCAATATGTACGTCATTCATTCATTTATCCAAATGATGTTTCTGGAATTCTTGTTGTTTACTGAGTACTCTTCTGGGTGATGGGGATGCAACTATGAAGGTTAGTTTAAAAAGATGGAGATCCAGTGGTGCCCCAGAGCGAGCTGATTCTGAGCATCTCATTTCACCTCCACAAGCAGGGACATCCTTTTGGTAACTTGACATTGACATGGGTGGGAATATTTACACCACGGAAACTGGCAACTGCCGTAACTCAAGGTTCCCGCCGAACTCCCTGAGAGCAGACGACTGAAGACCCTTGCTCTTCTAGAGCGTATGGTCTGGTGGGGAAGACAGACACTAAATAAATGAGTAATCACCTCAGCTAATGTAAAGTGGTGACTGTAAAACGAGGTGAGAAGCAGAGGTAGCAGGTGAGGTGAGAACTGTGGTCGAGCACAGGGCGGTAAGGCTAAGTTTCCGGGGGCAGCACGGCTCAGGCTGTGGTCTCTATACGGGACGGATAGGAATTCAAAGGGTTCCAGGCAGAAGGAATTGTATGTGCAAATGCCCTGTGCTTGGAGAGAGTGGGACGGGTTAAAGAAAATAAGAGAAACCAGTGTGGCTGGAACACCCAGAGGGCCTGGAATGGAGGGACGAGCTGCAGCAGCTGAACGGTGGGTGCACAGTCCTTGTAGCCACATTCAGAGCTGGCTTTTTCAGAATCAGCAAACCATGGTCAGTGGGTCGAACCTGGCCACGGCTTGTCGAATCACAGATCATAGGCTAAAAGCAGCTTTTACATTTTTTTAAAACGTTCTTAAAAAAGAAAAAAGAGGGGGAGTTGAGCTAAGATGGCAGAGTAGAGAGACTCACAGCTTGCTCTCTCCCACAAATACACCAAGAATTACATCTACAAGCCCATCGAATCGCACAGTGTCTCTTGCTTCAAAATACAGGAGGATTCTCACAAAATCCAGTAAGAAAAAAAACAAAAAGAAAAAGATAAAAGGAAAAATTGGTGCAGGACTGGTCCTGCAGGGAGGGAGCTGCATAGGAAGAAAGGTACCCTCACCCTGGGATGCCCTCTCTCCAGCTGGAAAGTCAGTGGGGACAGAAGTGGAGCTTCCGAGGAGGCTCGGAGGAGAACGTGGCACCTGCTTGGCAGGCAGAACTTTGGGAAACTGACACAGAGGGTCCCCGCGATCCCCAGCCCTAGACGTGAGCCAGCAGGGAAAAGACGGGACTGGCTGCTGATCAATAAACAAGTTTATACTGTAGAGCACAGGAAACTATATTCAATATCTTGTAATAACTTATGGTGAAAAAGAATATGAAAACAAATATATGTATGTTCATGTATGACTGGGGCACTGTGCTGTGCCCCAGAAATTGACACAACCTTGTAAACTGACTAGACTTCAATTAAAACATATATATTAGCAGGAAAAAAAAAAGAATATGCAGGCTACACAGCATATGGCCCACAAAGCCAAAAATATTTACTACCTCACCCTTCACGGGAAAAGTTTGCAAATGTCTGCTCTTATCATAAGAGAAATGGGAAATTACTAAACCTCTAAAAATAATAAACTCACGTCCATTTCAATAAGCAAATGTTTGGAAATACCATCACCAGAAGGCATTGTGAGGCGGTCAAATAAAATCTGCAACTGGGAGAAGAATTCATAGACCAGACTGACTTGTATAAGGTAATAAAAAGTTACAGAATGATCGTGATTGAACTAGCAATAATAGGTCAAGCCAAATTACAGATTGTCGCAATGGGGAAAAAAATGAAGAAAGAGTGATAGTCCTTCAGGTGAGTTATGAGTCTTGCAAAAATGTCAGCAGAACATTAGAATTTCAAATGGAGTGAGGGGCATTCTTCATTGTGTGGAAACATCTGTCATCTTAGGCCCTGCCCTACAGGTGCCGACAGCAGGCCCCAACTATTATGACAGCCAGACCACGCCCGGCTATCTGCAAAGGGAACCTCAGACCTGCTGCGTATCTCGGCTCCTTGGTCTCATTTATCTGCCCTGCCGGGCCCGTCTCTGAACCAGGTGAGGTTCAGAACTGGTCACTTCCTTCCTTTCCTTCCACCGCACATCCTGTTTTCAGCCCCGAGATCCTCTAAAAGCGTGATTGTAGGGTCACTGGGGATGAAGGTGGGGATCCCTGCGGGACCCTCTGCAGGGAGGAGCGGCCAGACCATGATTACTTGCTCTTTTCCCAGTGGGGAGGTGGGACAGGCCCCCCTGAAACTTGTGGCCACACCCACCCTCCATCTGACCACTCAGTTAAGGTTCCTGAGTGGTTCTGCAGTGGAAACACTGAAGGAGGGCTCTCTCGATCAGTCCACGGATGAGTGGGGGGGTCAGTAAGGGCTGCGTTTAGGAAGTCAGCCCAAGAAGGGGTGAGGTCTCCCCTGGAAACACGGCCGCCACCTGCTCGGCTGAGCAATTCCTGACCCTCCCCTGGACGTCTCCCACTGCACAGTGTGCCTTTTGCCTTTCCTTTCTGATGACAATGGTGGCTCTTAGAGCTTACATTTCAGCATATAGTTCCTTCCTGGAAAGGCCCACTGCTGGGGTCTGCAGTAGAGGAGCCTAGGGCTCAGTCAGCCAGCCCATGAATGGGTTTGTTCTTGTCTAGAAACACAAATGGAGTTTCCTGTATTCAGGGCATCCTGGGGGCCACCAGGGCACTGCCACCTGCAAAAGCAGCCGTACACATCTGAATGCGAGTCCATCAAATCATCTGCAGCAAAGGGTGAAGGGCTTGAAGACATCCCTATGGCTGCAGCACTGAGAACGGATCAGAGGTGGACCAGAGCAGATGTGGGTGGCCCAGGCAGAAATTCTAAAGAAATAAGGCTGTAGGAGAGACACGCCTGAGCCTGGGTGGGCGGCGGGGCAATTTGTAGGAATTTGCAGGACTGACGGTGTCTATAGATGAGCTTCTGTTTTGAATTCTTTAAGCTCCTGTTGGTAGAGTCACCATCTTCCGGTGCCATGACTATCTCCACCGGTTATCACCGAATTTGCAGGGACACAGACACATCGCAATGGTATTCGGTGCTCCTGATAGCCGCGAGGACACTGAAGCACGTAGACCAGCCTTCCCTGCAGCAAGGAAGGGCAAATGAAGAGGCAGAAAGCAGGGAGGATACCTGACGAATTTCAAGGGCTCCTTGTGTCTGAACAAGGGTTATGTGACGTGCCCTTGACAGAAACTTAGACCTCACCCAACTCTCACCTCACTCAGCATCTGCGCCCTAAACGTCCGTCATACAGGTCACTGCTGATTGCTGTTTGCATACGGAACACAGTAGAGTGCAAATACCACGCAAACCTACTGCAAAGACATATTCCTAATCTTTTAAAAGATGTCGTATTTAATAAAATCCACCAACGAAGTCTCAGAGAGAATTGCTTGAGTCATTTGATTCATGCACAGAACGACTGCCAAACGAGGACACGGCAGAGTTAAACACACCAGTGTCTGAAGAAGAGAAAATCAACAAGGTTGATGGCAATTTAGGAACTTTGAAAACACAGGATGTGGCTGACAAAAGCACAAGATAAGCCTCTGAGAAAAGTTGATGAAGACCTAGATTGCTTTTTCAAAATTGATCAAAACTGAAGGAGGTTTTTTTTCCTCCTAAAAGATTACCTCTCCTACCCAATCAATGCTGATTTCAGTCTTCATCTGTGACTAAGGCCGTAATTCTTTTTTTTTCCTTTTTTCTATTTTTAGCTTTTTTTTAATTGAAGTACGGTCGATTGACAATGCTGTGTTAGTTTCTGGTGTACAGCATGGTGATTCAGTTATGCTATATACATAAGTATTCCTTTCATATTCCTTTTCACTCTAGGCTATTACAAGATATTGAAAGCCATCATTCCAACTATAACTTTTGCTTATTTAAGGCGAAATAACTGGGTCCTCTCTGTCTTACGTTTCACTTATAAATAGTAATTTCCTAATCAAACCTCATTTTAAACTACTTTTATTGTGGCATTTTAGCCTCTATTTTACAGAGATTGACTTTAAATGATTTTTTTTAAAGAGTGTATTACCCTCAGCTGAAGAGGGCTTCCAACATTCACAGTAAGAGAGACACGGGGCTGAAGTGGAAGGGATGGAGAAGCCACGAAAGGTCTTCCCTCAGTAACAGGGAAGAAAGGCAAAATTCTATTTAAAAGTGAAATCAGAGGGGAGGGTAGAGCTCAGGGGTAGGGCACATGCTTAGCATATGTACGAGATCCTGGGTTCAATCCCCAGTCTCTCCATTAAAATAAATAAATTAATTGACAAATAAACCTAATTACCTCCTCCTCCCCAAAATTAAAAATTAAAATAAAATAAAAGTGAAATGCTCTTGGAGTGATCCAGGAGTTGCCCCCTCCCACCCGGCCCCCAATCAGAAAGTGTTTTCCACATGTGAGTTGGAACTTCTGCCAAAGAAAAATAAAGCTAATTCTTTCATCTCCACGTCATGACACTTTTCTTATTCACTTGGAGACAGAGAGATATTTTATTTTATATGTTTCTTTTTGTTGGGAGTTTTTTTTTTTTTTTTAACTTAAAGAAAAATACAATTCGTATGCCACAGACACATTAGCATCCTTGCCAGGGCTACAGACTGTCTGAGATCACACTTGTCTGCCCAACCAGGTAACGGGGATATCGTAAACCCTTCCTGCCCAGTGTCTCCGATGAAATCCTAGATGCTCCTTGGGCAGAACGCACAAAATCAGAATGCAGTGGAACTGGCAAAGGCGGTGAGCCAACTGGTGGTGTACAATTAGCCCCTGAGCATCCGAGTCTCTCCTCTTCGGGGATTGGGAAGAGAGTCTGTCTTTGAAGTACCAGCTCTGCATGCAGGTGCCTTTTCCCCTTCCAGCTTGAATGGATAATTGTACATGACATAGCATTTCTGCCTAGACTTACTCTCCATCACTTTTAATTAGAAATATTTCCTCTGCTCCGTCTGGGTACTCCGTGCTTCTCCCACCAAACCCTCCACTTCTATGTATTTATTTTTTAAGAGAGAACACATTGAGAGGGACCTCTCTATTAAGACTCCATCTCTATTAAGACATCCAAACCCGTTCTGCTCGCCACAGGACAGGCCAGTAAACCGGGAGACGAGGTGTTGGGGCAAGGAATAGAGACTTTATTTGGAAAGCTGGCCAACCGAGAGAATGGCAGACTCATGTCTTGGAGAACCATCCTCCCCCCAGTCAGAATATAGGCTCCTTTTATACAAAAAAACAAGGGAGGGGGTGTGGTTGGTTGCTGCAAACTTCTCGGTGCAGGAATGCTTTGTTCTGCAGCTGTCCCCGTGGGCCAGCTCCTGGTGCTCCTGCAAAACCTCCAACAAAGAAAACTGTTGTTCTCTGTTCTGCAACTTGTCATCTTTGCGTGGGTGCAGAGCTAGCAAGACTAAGCCTGGGAACAGGGCACAGGGTTAAAGCCAAAGGAGCAGATCGAATATGGAGTCAGATTGGTTCTTTTCTATTACAAGCTGGCTATGTCAGCAGAAGGAAGACAGTTTGGAAGGAAATTCTTCGTGTCTTGACAAGGGTTTTTAGTACCTGGTCTTAGAGGAAGCGCTATAGCTCACTGGAACGGCCAAAGGACTGTCTCCATCAGGAAAGTGAGGTTGCATCCTTGAACGTCCACCCCTGACCGCTAAATTGCACGCAAAACCTTAAGCACAAAACTCTAACACCGTCAGCGTGATGTTGCAATAAACGGCGTGCAAAGATGAATTTTCTTTATCTAGCTGTGGTCTCTTGAAGCATGCAGCTGGGGTAGAAATAAAGAGTCTACGCTCATGAGAAAACGCAAACAGGACAGTGCCGATCGGGATCAGGGCTAACTCTCCCAGCGGTCTTCTCAACTCCCGTCTGACGTGACAAATGGGAGCGCTGCGAGGCTCAGATGTTTCATCCTTTTGCAATAAAAAAATAATTCAAATATGTATCTAGTTAATTCCTGTTTCTTTAGGCTTAGCCGTTAAACTCCCCCGTGAACAAGCCACACCACGTCCCCTGGTGGATACATAATTGTGCTCCGGTCCTCAAGTGCTCCAGGTCTGAGGTTGAAGAATTAATTTGCTGGTTGAGGTTAATAGAATGTCAATGAATTTCTTGGTATAAGTGTCAATACATTCAGTTAAGCTTCATGATTTAAATATAATTAAAGATAAACTTTAAGTCAATGCTGCCTTTCTGCTTTCGGGCCTGATGGGTGATTTGCTGAAATCTCACAGAGCTGCTGGGGAGGAGAATTTCATCAAGAAGCTTGTTTTTCTCATAGAAGCACCTAGGTGTGTTTGTTACCAGTTCCGTGTGAGGAATAGAACTCACTGCACATTATTTTATCTAAGGCTTCGAACACCCACCTATTAGCCTTAACGGTTCGCGTCACTCCCGGAGAGATTTTACAGCCTGGAAGTTTATCTGGCCATTGCGAACACTCTCTAGAAGACAGAGCAGCTACGGGCAGTGAAATGCAGTGGTTCAGAGAAGGAACCTGGGAGTGAATTTCACCCGGAATAGGTTCCTGGTTATATTACTAGTTATGTTGCCTACTATTTCATTAAGCCTCAGCTTTCTCAACTGTGAAGCAATCAGTCATCACAACTATCTCTGCACAGAGGGTCCCGTTTAATCAGCATCCCCAGGGCTAGGTCTGCCTCATACACCAGTGCAGGTTCTGCATTGCCCAACTTAACGATATGCCCCTAGAATTGTTCAGTGCACCACCTGTGCACCGTACTCAGAGGGCTGACCACCATGCAGAGAGATAGATGCAACTATTGATAAATTACCTATTTACACATCTGTTTCTCTTAGCAGAGAGTGAATGTTTTGAGGACGGGAAGTAGTCCTTCCCCTTCCTCTCTTTTCCTTCCCTCATTCCATCTTTTTTCCCTCCTTCCCTCCCTTTCAACCCTTCCTTTCTTTTACTCAAACCTTACAGACCCCCATGCATTCTAGATTCTCAGCAGATGAGTATTCAATAATGCAGTGGTTCAATAGCTGTGTGAACAATGCTGGCTTTGCTCAAAATCCGTTCTTCCCTCCCTCTTTGTCAGCAGAACCCAATGTGTTCAAGTTGGAAATACCTGTCCCCGCCCCACCCCAGCCACATGAAATAACTGACTGGGAAGTTAGGTCATACGTGTATTTCTGACCAATGAGACGTAAGCAGAAATCTATTTTGTGGAGCTTCCAGGAAACAGGTTCCCGCCCTCTACCCTGACAGCAAGGTGCAGTTTCAGAGGGCATATGCTTTTTACCCTCCCTCCTTTCTCTTTCCTGCCTGGAACACTGATGTGATGTCTGGAGGTGCAGCTGCCATCTTGTGATGGTGAGTCATAGCAGGAAGACAGAAGAAGGAGATGTCATTGTATCATTTAGCCATTATACCAGCCATGGGATACCTCCTGACATCTTTTCATCGTTTGGGATACACAAACCCCAACGTCTTAAAGGGAATTACATTTGGGCTTTGGTTACATGCAGCTGAATGCCATCTTGGCAGTACAGAGAGGGTGTACAATTCTTGCTGTGTGTATCTGTGGTGTCTGTGTGCTGGGATACAGAAAACAAAGCCAGGAAAAGGAACGTTCGCTTTTCTGGGCAGAATGTGACAAACTGAGTGCTGATTGCCCGCCCCCTTAATGAATGACCCTTCTTTAAAAATTCTAACTTGATAAAAATTATCTGTTCCTCAGGCTGTTTTTTCCCCCCCAATTCAGATGTCAGTCCTGCTGTATTAGCAGTTCTCTATCTGCGTCTCGTCAGGTGAACTAGGCAGGAAAAAGTTTCTGCTAGAATGCTTGAAAACACACTCACAAGATTATACCTCCATTGTCTAAGTGCTCCCAGGTAGCTGGATCTGATCCGCCGGAGTCAACACTCCTCTATCATTCATTCTTTAAATGCCCCGCTTAGCGGTTGAGAGGCAACTTGGGGCAGCTCTAAACAGTTGGGGCCCGATCTGCCAGAAGGCTAATTTGCAAAGATCACTGCCTGATGAACGCGATGGGAGATGTGACAACTGAATTTGCCTGCAGCAATGAGAATAGCCAAAGGCATGATCAGTCTCAAGTGACAAACAGGGAAGGGGAGGGGACAAGTTTCACGGAAGAAGAGATCAGAGCCAGGTGAGCTCAAGCAATTTCAGCACGCTTGTGAGCGCTCTTTATCTGTGACATGTGTAAGGGTAAAGCATTGGGAAGGAAATCTACGATTTCAAACACTGCAAAGACCCAGCAGGTCACACAGGGAGGGGCACAGCCGAAGGAAAACAGCAGTGGGGGGGACAGTCACCAATCGGAGAAGTTTCTGGAAAGAAGTGCAGTCTTGGCAGGTCTTCTGATTTTTAAAAGATAAAAATCTATAGTCTATTTTTTAAAATGGAAAGCTCCTGGTAGTTAAATATTTACAACTAGTTCAAAATTTCTTAAAACCACCATGCAGGCCAAACAAGCATGTCAGGCCAGGTTGAGGGCAAACGGCTTGAAATCCTCTTCGAGGAAACTTACAGACTGGACTTTCCATTCTTTGCTGCCATGCAGCTGGGAGCAGGATCAAGGTTTCTGGAGAAGGGACCTGAGCTTGGCATCCACGGTTTCTGAGCAGGGCTGCCTGTATGCTTCTGAAGGGGATTTAGTTCGCTGCCCCTTCGAGGCCACATAAAAAGAGAGAAACAGAGTGGAATCTCACTCTGAGCATCATAAATTTGGTTTTTTTTTTTTAAACAAAGCAGCGGGTAGGAAGCTCCCTGGCAGGTAAACAATCACTTCCTCGTTCCTACTGGTGACACCTGGGTCACATTTACGTTAACTGTAGAAGGCAAAGATTCAGTTCATCCTTAAGGAGTTTAAAGTATAAAATGAAGCCAGAACACCCGAGGATTAAGGACTAAGGTAACATTTTTGAAAACTTAACTGGTTATTTCCCTGATTTTTCCCTTTTCTTCCTTTCACTCCATTCAGGCTGAGAATCTACTTGGTGCTTTTGGGAAACAGGAAAAAATTGAAGTATACTTCCTGGCTTTTACCTTCCAAAAGCCTGGGGTCTTAGGGAAATAAAAATAATAATAATAAATCAATAAAAGAAAGAAATGAAAATCTCAAAGAATAAAAAAGGATGTGTAAGAAGGCATTTCCCCTACTCCCCAGAGAATTGTCCAGCATGCTTTCTGAGTTCAACACACATTTTGGCAAGGGGAACACGGTCCTGTCCAGAGCAGATGCCTCGGGCTGGGAGGGGAAGGGGATCCAGAGACGGAAGGAAGAGGTGGTCTCTAGGTGGGAAGTGAGGACCAGGGCTGAGGAGAACAGAGCCATGGAACAGACTCTCAGCCTGGTTTCAAGAAAGCCAGGGCATCACCTGGACCCAAGAGCTGTGCTGGGCATTTTCAGGTTGCCCGTGAGCCTTTCCTTTTGGAGACCTGGGGAGTGACAGCAAGAGCGACATGAATTTTTGTCCCAAGACTGCTTCATGTAGTTTGTAAACAGCCCGTTGACCCATCAATATTGCCAGAAGCCTCAGAGAGGGAGGACAGAGCTGGTGGGAGAGCAGTGGATGGGGCGGATGCTTCTAAAGCTCTACTTGGGTGGGGCTTCAGACCATCCCTTGGGGAGCCACTAAAATGTACCCCAGCTCCAGGAAATAGCACAACAACCCCTACTTGGCACTCTCCCTACCTGGGGAGACCCACCCCACCCCAGCCTCTTAAACTAGCCATGCCCTTGCACAGCCAACCGGAGGAATTCTCAGAGTGACATAAATGTTGGCCACAGCCCAGTGCCCAGGGAGCCTGGGTGGGCTGCGGCTCCCTGATCGCTCATCTCTTCTGCCACAACAGATTCAACAGTCATTTGCAAAGGAGATGATAAATCCACACCCAATCTATTATGCTCCGCCTTATAATAATTTGATAAATTATTCAGTACCGCAGTCAGTAAACACAGAGCAATTTACAAAGAGCCCAATCACGAGAGGTTATGATTCAGGCAAAGCACCTGCAGTTGTGTCTACACCGCAGATTCAAAATCGGTGTCATTCTGAAACAGAAGGTCATGGCGCTGGCTGCATGCTGGGGACCACCTGCGTTGCCAGGTAAGACGGATGCTGAGAGTCCACCTCCCACAGAGTTTGGTTTAGTTTGTCTGGTGTGTGCACAGGGCATGGATTTTAAAACACTTCCTTGCATGATTCAGGTATAAAGCCATTACTGAGAACCACCATGTTTGTGTGCAAGGAAATTAAACTTTGGGGATGGTTAACCCTATCAGATTTGGGGACAAAGTCTGGAGATGAGACCATTTAAATCAATGTCCTCAACCTGGGCAGCATATTAGAATCACCTGGATCAGTCCAACCTCTGCTGCATTGGAGGTCAATGACTTCCTCCTCTACTTAAGATGTGTATCTGCCCCCTAGCCTCCCCAGTAAAATTTCTGCACCCAGCTCTTCCCCTTGGAGTCCATGTCTAGGGAACCCAATCTAAGAGAAGAGCTCTGAAAATACATCATGGAGGGAAGTGGTATTAGGTATCTCCTCACACCTGTCAGAATGGCCATCATTCACAAGTCCATGAATGATAAATGCTGGAGAGGCTGTGAAGAAAAGGGAACCCTCCTGCACTGCTGGTGGGAATGCAGTTTGGTGCAGCCACTGTGGAAAACAGTATGGAAGTGCCTTAAAAGGCTAAAAATAGACTTGCCATATGATCCAGCAATCCCACTCCTGGGCATATATCCAGAGGGAACTTTAATTCAAAAAGATACATGCACCCCAATGTTCACAGCAGCACTATTTACAATAGCCAAGACGTGGAACCAACCTAAATGTCCACTGACAGATGACTAGTTAAAGAAGTTGTGGTATATTTATACAACAGAATACTACTAAGCCATAAAAAATAAAATAATGCCATTTGCAACAACATGGATGGCCCTAGAAATCATCCTTCTAAGTGAAGTAAGCCAGAAAGAGAAAGAAAAATACTGTATCACTCATATGTGGAATCTAAAAAGAAAAAAGGACACTATGAACTCATCTACAAAACAGAAACAGACTTGCGGACATAGTAAACAATCTTATGGTTACTGGGGAGAGGGGGTGAGAAGGGATAAATGTGGGAGTTTGAGATTTACAAATGCTAGCTACTATATATAAAAATAGATTTTAAATGAAGTTTCTGCTGTATAGCACAGGGAATATTGTGTAATAACTTTTAATGAAAAAGAATATGAAAACAAATATATGTATGTCTATGCAGGACTGGGACATTGTGCTGTACACCAGAAACTGACACATTGTCACTGACTGTCCTTCAATAAAAAACAAAAGGGAAGGGATGGAGGTTCTCCTTTTGATACAGCAAGCACAGAAGATATTATGGGATGAATTATATCCCAACGGCATTCACCTACTGAAGTCCTACACCCAGCATTTCAGAATGTGATGCTTTAGGGAGATATGGTCTTTAAATACGTAATTAAGCTTAAATGAGGTCATTAGGGTGGGCCTTAATCCAAAATGACTGGTGTCCTTATAAAAAGAGAAGATTAGGAAACAGACACACACAGAGGAAGGACCATGTGAAGACAGAGAGAGAACATGGCCAGCTACAAACCAGGGAAAGAGGCCTCAAAAGAAATCAGCCCTACAGCTCAGATATCCAGCCTCCGTGAGACAATAAATCCTGTTGTGCAAGCCACCCGGTCTGCGGTCCTTGGCTCTGAGAGTCCCAGCACACTGATACAGAAGGCGTCGCTGGGAATCGGTCATTTCAAACAAGTTGTAACTTGAGAGAGGTCTGAGAGAAGAATAAATCATTAAGCTCCCAACCTACATTGAGCACTGTGAGAAGAAACAGTAGAATAAAAATTATTCTTCCCAGTTGTTAAGATATTGCCAAGGGTGTGGTCCACCAAATTCCATGGTGTTCCTTCTCTAAGGACCAACAAAAGACATTCCTTTCAGGTCTTGTTACCAAGAAGACGTGTGTGTCTCCTGAGTACCTGGTTTGGATGCATTTTGTGGTTACTCTGACTCCTTACCTGATTGCATTCTTCAGTCTGTTGACCACCAGGACTTTAGGAAGAAACACCTGGTCTACCTCCTGCAACTGCACAGAACTACACTGTGTGTATTTCCATTCTGAATCCTCACTTGACTTTTCTGTTTCCATCCATGGACTGTCCCTTCACATGGACTCCCTGATCATTTTTTAAAAATCTTCTCTATGGTTAGCCAAGGTAATCAAGACACTGTAAGCCATGTGTGGGATGAAGAAGGTAATAAACACATGACCTATCAAGGATCTGTATTGCTAGCACGTTTGAACGCTGGTCACCGTCTTCAGGCAAAGCCAACACCTCACATGATTTTGTAATCTTGTCAGTTCCCGCTGTTTTCCGGGCCATCTCCTGAAATGTCTGCACTCACCTTGTTTAATTTTTATTAATCCCTGCAGCCTCTTTTCTTGTTTAAGGTCACATCAAAACAATCACTTCCTCAGAGTGAAACTTCAGAATGGATGGAGAACGATTAGATGCCCCACACCTCAAAGGGTGTTCTCATTAAAAGCTGTGAGGGCGTTTTTAAGGCGAGAACGTGCACGTAGGTCCAGGCTCGTGGAGGCAGGCAAGACCAGCCTTTGAGGCCGCGTTCCACGTCTAACGAGGATGTTCCGAAGTCGATCAAAGCCGCGTTACTTCCGGTTCCCCAGCACTTTGGGAGCTCTGCTCTTGATGCTAATTGAAAGCTGTGGTCAGGCTGTGTTCTGAAACACGGACACTTTTACAGCTCTCAGTAGCCAGGAGGAGATTTCCCCGGAGCTAATCAAAGGTTTTGGGGGAGACCTGAGACAAATAATTTCAAAGGCAGCTGAAGCTAAAGAGCTTTGGCTGAAACAGAAAATTAAGTAATGGGGTCTCTCCACGTTTTGCTGGCTCCTTCTTACGGCTGTCTGCCCTGAAGCAGAACAGGCCAGCTCTAAACGGAAGAATGCCACCCCCGTTTCCCATTCAACTCCTTACAGAATCCTACCTTCTAGCTACAGAGGCTCGGGGAACTGTGGCAATGCCGAGCGATTTTAAAGCGTAGCCATCAGCACCATCATGGCTCGCTGTGCTTTTTTCAGCAGAGACTTGGATGCCATCGGAAAGTTCAGTCAACACAAATGGCAGACAGAGGTCGATGGAGTACATTTTGAAATAAACGTCTTAAGCAGCTTCGGAGACAGAAACAAATATAAGCCCTGAGTGTTATTTTCAATCACGATGTGCCTTTGGTTGTTGTCAGGAGCTGATCGCCCGGGAGCACTGGTGCACTTCATCAGACAGGGCCCTTGAGATTGCGCCTTTAATTCAATCAATGGACTCCGCTTAATGAACCTGGGCTTCCATTCTAACACGTGATTTAATGTCGTGGAAATGCTTTTTCAGTCCTGCTCAGCCCATAGGTGAATTTGGTCCCAGCTCTACGGTCAGTTACACACACACACACACACACACATACACAAGCACAGGTCGTTAATTTACAGACTTAAAGTTTGTATAGAAAGAAAAAGAAGAGAACACACTGTTCCGTTTTGAGAGCTGTACTTGTTGGCTAGGTGGCAGTAATCGCTAAAGATCCGTGAATGAATGAATGAATGAAACTGTGATAAAGATGTCTCTTTCCACAAGACATTTGGATTGATAAGTGGGAAATACAACTGCCGGACCCGAGAATTCGTCACAAACCTACATGATCAGAAACACTTGCAGTAGTAATAAAATATGCCCAGTTGCCAGGATTCCCCTCCTGGCATAGCTGAGTTTTGACAGAAAAAAACACGCTGCAAAAATATGTTTTATGAAAGGTAGCTGATCAGGTTTCACATGTACATGGAGTTGTTACAAAGGGAGACGTATTTGCCTGTAGACACAACCCACAGACTCTGCTGAGCCGTATAGTTTATTTCCTTGCAGTGCAAGCGACAAATCGGAGTTGGCCTTAGATTGCGTTATAATCTCTCCATCATTCCCTAGACCCTCAGAATGGCAGGCTCCCTGAAGAGATGCCCCAGTATTTCTTCACTTTAACTAGGATGACTCTTTTTTCCTTTTACATTTAACCCCTTTGACATTGGCATAACGGTGTTGTCTTTGTGAACGCATGAACTTGGTTGTTCTACGGGTAATCTCCCTTGACAAATGCCACCCTTCGATATTTTTTAGTCAACGGTCCACTCTGAGGGACACTTGAGAATTTGAGTCCTGGTTGTGGTCCGAAACCTTTCATCGACATCGTCTGGGAATATCAAGAGTGTCAAAATCTAGTTTTGCCACCAGAAGGGGAGGCAGTGGTTTGGAAAGGAAATTCTGAGGACGATAGCTGAGAATCCTTTTAAGAAGTGCTTGCCTCTTGAAGGTGAGAGGGTGATACTCTCGAAAAATGGGGTCATGGATAACTCAGGGTTGATGTGATTCAAAGAAGTCAGACTCAATATAAGAGGGTTAGAAGTGCCACAACCAATTTACTTTGCTTTATCTTATTTTATGTGATAAAAACCTACGTCTGGAAGAGATCTTTCATTTAGTTTCTTTTTAATTTTTTAATTTTTAAAAATCAAAATATAGTTGATTTATAGTGTTGTGTTAGTTTCTGTACAGCACAGTGATTCAGTCATATATATATACCTTTTCATAAAAGGTGAGATCTTTCATTTAGCATAAAAAAACTTCTGAAGAAGAAAGATGCTGTCATAATTTAAATGGCATTTTTTCTTACAGCAATCAACATATTAGTACATTTTATAACCTGTGACACTTTAGCTCCAAGAGATTATGGTAATAACAACCTCCATTTATGTGAGAATGCAATTAATAGGTACATTTAAAAATAAACACTAGACAAATATGTAATAAACTGCTAATGATTCTCAGGATTCACTTAGCAGGCAAACAACACAAAGCAAAAATGAAAATGTCTCATTTCTTACAGGAAATATTTTAAAATGATCAATACTCCAAGATGCCACATTTATGGTGCTGATAATTAAGTATTTTAAATTTACATTTATACTGAGATAATTGTAGTTTCATGTAGTTATAAGAAATAATAGAGAAAGACCCCCTTTACCCAGTTTCTCCCACTGGTAATGTCTGTGCAATACCAGTCAGGATGTAACCAAGTAGGACCTTACTGTCATCAGTGACCATATGGTATTTGTAACTGCTTAACTGTGTAACAGTTTAGATGACTTTTCTTATGCTCTTGCTGACCACCATTAGGCGGGAGAGGAGCGAGGCTTAGGGGGCCATCCAACCCCCTCATGGGGCTGTGTGCAGAGATCATGCTCAGTGCCCTGTTCTTGCTCCCAGTACCTCAGAAATGGCAGTTGGGTTTCTGTTTACTGTATCTTGTTGTTCATAACTTGCCCCAACTGCATGTATGCAGTCATTTTTAGTCCCTTGGGGTTTCTTTGTATTCTGTTGTTCAAGGTGCAGGTCCTAGCCTGTGCAAACACTGCAGCAAGAGGTCCCAAGCCTCAGCCTGCCCTAAATGCTAGAAGCACTTACCAACCTGACTTTAAACTGCACAAGTTTTTCTCTAGAGCACTTTTCCACAGACTCCCTTCCCAAGCACCCTTTTGTTCTAGGCACAAGAACATTCAGAGATTCTCAAAGCCAGAGGAAAACATCATACTCAGCAGAAGAAGAGAACGATTGCATCTGCAAAGACAAGAACAACTTTGCAACAATTTGCTACCCTGTATGCAATCTCTATGGAAACCAGTACTACCCCTTAAATTCTTGAACTTTTACTATAAAACCCCCACCTTATCTCCCCAGGAGGCTCACAGTCTTGGAGGCACTAACCCACTGTGACCTCCTTTGCTTGGCAAAGAAATAGAGCTTCCTTTTCTACTTCATACAAAACTCTGTCCTCGAGTCTCAACTTGGAGGCTGAGTTTTGGCAATAAGGATACTGGCATGGATATAATCCACTGATCTTATTCAGTTTCCCTGGTTTTACTCATACTCATTTGTGTGTGTGTGTGTGTGTGTGTGTGTGTGTGTGTTTGTGTGTGTATTTAATTCTCTACAATCACATGTACCCATCTCGGCAATCAGAACTCTGAGCAGTGCATCACCACAAGGATTCCTTCTTGCTGCCCTTTTATGGCTGCACCCATCTCCCTCCTGCCTCTGTACCCCCATCCTTAATCCCTAGTAACCACTGTGCTATTTCCCATATCTAAAATGTTATCTAAATGGAATCATAAAGCATGTAATCTTTTATGACTGGATTTTTTTTTTTACCCAGCATAAATTTACAAAGATTCTTCCATTTTATGGCATATATTAATAGTTCATTCCTTTTTCATTGCTAAATTGATTTTTTAAGAAAGAAAATGGATACTGAGTCATTTGAGAATTATTTTGAGTGGCTGTTTAGATATATGTATAAAAGAATGTCATCTGTGCGGTCTTCGTAAAAGATAGATGTGATTCCTCAAGCCTAGAAGTAGTAGCAACTTTGATATAAATCATGACTGGCCACAAGGTCCTGGGTTCAATCTCCAGTATGTAAATTAAAAAGATTTACATAAATCACCCCAGCCATTCATTGCTTCTGTAAAGTGAGAGAACAGTGGACAATACAGCTGAAACTCATAGGTAATTCCAGAAGCTTACTGTATTCAAAACCAGCCTTTCAACACCCATATTTTCTTTTCATGACAAAGTTATTTCTAAGAGCAACTATGCCCCTTGGTATTTCATTTCTTGTTTCTTTCTTCCTACACGACAAAGTTATTTCTGAGAGTAACCATGCCTCTTGGTATTTGATTTCTTGTTTCTTTCTTCCTACCAACTCATAGATATACAAGTAAACAGTGATAAAATTGCCAAGAGAACCTAGCAAAAGAGGGAGATTAGGCTCTCAATGACTCACAAAAGGATTATCTGCCTTTGAGAACACTGGAAATCACTTCTTTCCTTTCAAATAATCAACTGACATGGAATTACAGCTTTTCATTGCAATTAGATTTGAATCATCCTTTTGGGTTTTTTTAAGGATTTATTTAGCAAACGCTTCTCAAGTGCCTGCTGCCATCTCTGAAGCAGATTTTTTGATGATTCCCATTTTGCACATGAGGAAATTCAAACCCAGCATGGTTACAAGAGTTTCCCCAGGTTCTGTGGCTTGTAAATGGAAAGCCAGTATCTGAGTCCAGGTCTGTTTCTACCATTGCCTCTGTTCCCTTTTAATTCATTAAACTTTTCATTGAACTATGCATTACCTATAGGAACATCTACACGTCATATGTGCAGAGTTTGACAAATCTGGACAAAATGAATTTGTCATGTAATCAGCTATTGGGTCAAGTAACAGGGAATTAACAACATCCTAGAAGTTCCTCTCCAATTGCTGCCCTTTTGCCCAACAGTAACCACTTATCTGGCTTCTAAAAGCACAGATTAGTTCTTCCTATTTTGGTACTTGATGTAAATGGAATTACAGAGAGTGGATTGTCCTACGTCTGATTCCCTTCATTTAACATGAGCTCATCCTTATTGCTGTGTACAACTGCAGACCATTTATTCTCATAGCAGAAGAGTATTCATCTGTGTGAATGAGTTGGAATTTATTTTTTCATTCTACTCTTGAAGTGCATAGGAGTAGTTCACCATTTTGGGCCATGTTCTATGACCATCCTAGTACATATCTTCTGGCAACATATATGCACCCATTTCTTCTGGAGTATGATTAACCCAGGAGTGTAATGACTGGGTTAGAATCCATACTCTTAAACACCGCCATGTTCTTGGAAAAACTTGTTGGTGGTTCAAGTGTCATGAAAGCCTGTGAAATTTTAATAGCAATTGGAAGTTCCATTCTGCTACCGAAAAAGCAGAAGTTAAGTGCTGAAATATTCAGGAGTCAATTTAAATATCAAACCTTCCCATTTCTATCAGGTAATCAGACATCAACTCAGAAGTCAGTTTACAAGACTCTTTCTTTGACATTTACCACCTTTCAAGCCATAGTCGTTTTAATCAAGATTAGAACATCTGATCACAGTTTTTTGAGCACTTTAATTCCTTCCAGTCCATTAAGCTGACAAAGGGCATTCAATTACCACGTATGACTGTAATCATCCCTGGAAAACCATCTCTAGGCAATACTTACAGTATAGAGACTTACTCCAGCAAAATGATAATTGCTGGTTGTCTATCATACTGAAAGAGAGTGCTGGACCCGAGACCCCTCTAGCAATGAGCAGGTAAGGTGATCTGTGAAGTGGGGAAGTGCAGCCTAAACACTGGTGCAGTTCTGACCATTTCTGACCAGAAAATATAAGGTCCTAAAATCTCAAGTGTTAAAGAAAATACTGATCCAACTGAACCAGCAAAAAGAAGACAGAGACCCTAAGTATTAACCCTGGGAAATGCTAATAACTGGAAATCATTCCTTTCTCACGATTGCATGCCTCATTTTCATCATAGGTGAAAATGCTAACCAAGGTCAATTTTTACACCATGGTATCTTGAGTTTGTCAACCTTGCATGGAACTTAGAAAACTGGCCTCTTTTCATAATAAATAGTTTTTCTGAAAAAGTTAAAAATGAGAATTGGGATGAAGATGTGCGTAGACCTCAGTCCATTCTCCTGAGAGCCAGGTGTCCGAGGACAGAAGAAATCTTGGTTTTCTTTTATGGCTGTTGGTGCTATGTAGTCAGTTTCCTCTTTTAGCCTTTTGGCAGATTTGTCATTACATCTACAATTTCTTGTCGGTGGCTTCTGTAGGGCTGGGTTAATTTCCTAGGACAGACCCACTCTTTTTATTGTGGGGTATAAATGACATATAGGATTGGTGGATGCCTGAGAGACAGTTTAGACTGAGTTCCTAGCTCCTGGGAGTCATTGCCAAAGCCACACCACAGGACTGGACCTGCACGGGGCTACCGACCTGCCCCAAGCAGAGAGCTGTCAAGTCAGCAGGCCACCCACCAGATCATCAGTGTCACCTTGAGCTTCCGGCTCCAGTCTGCACCAGCCACAGAAGGAGCCCCATGCCCTGCCTCTCTCCAGATAAGATTCAGTTCCAAATCCAAACTTGTCTGTGTGCATCTGACTGGAGAAACTTAAATCACACCCAGAAATCCTCCCTGCAAGGCCATCTGGAAAAGCAGTTATGTTAGCTGCTCCCGAGAAGGGCAGAACACACATCCAGCCCCCTGAGCCCCATCATGTAGCATTTAGGAACGCTATCAACACAAACACTGACACGACCATCTTATCACCCTATACTTACAAATATTACATCAACTCTATAGACAACCTTTGTTGAAGCTGAGATTTCCATTAATTGGAGCAGCCGTTCTCAGCCTTCACTGAGCCAGCTTCACAAAGACAAGTGAGAAACCGCAGAGGGCTGGGTCCCAACTCCCGGAGATCCCAGAGACCCTCATTCACTCCCTCTCGCTGACCCACAGCATCCCTAGATAATTCTCATGTGCAGCCAGAGGTGAGGAACGCTGGGTTAGAAGGGGATGTGATCACCCACTGTCAGCTACCTTCTGAGAACCACAGAATTTCGCAGAATGCAGATGGCTCTCTGCAAGCTGAGGACCACCTGGTGAGTAGAGATGACACACAGAAACAGAGATTCAAGAACAGGCTCCCACACGTTAGGACAGCACACACTCGTCACGCTCTGGGAGAAGGTGCTGACAGAGTGCCACAGCGTATCCGGGGGACAGTTTGATAAGCAAAACCTTATGTCTATATTTTTTAAAAAGGCGAAAATGCAAGATTCAGCTGCCAAGTCAACTGCTGAAACGGAAAGGGGCTTATTGAAACTTTAAGAGCAAATTAAAGAAAACAAAATGGAGCAAAACAAACAATGGAAAGTAGGCAAAAGACAGCTGCCAACAAACATCACAATAGGAGGCGCCCCACAAAGCTGTCTGGGGGTGACTCCCCAAGGAATTAACATTCGGCAGGACTCCGGGGACTTAAGCCATGCGTTCATCTTCTCTCCAGATAAAAAAAGATCTAAAAAGTCAAGGTTATGCACAGGTTCCTAGAAAGCAAATGGAAGGCCAACAGTTTGCTTTCCTGGCTCTATTTACGGGTAGAGGGTCTGCACCAGGCTGTCCCTCCGTTTCTTCCTCTGGCTACTCAACGTGTGTGGTCCATGGACCAGCGGCTCTCAGAACTGGTTGAAAGGAACACTCTCATGCCCACCCCAGGCCTCCTGATCGGAATCTGCATTTTCACACAATCTCCAGGTGATTCCTGTGTTCATGGCAGTCTCAGAAGCGCTGGGGGAAAAATTTTCCTCTCTTCCCTACCACGCTAGACTCCAAGTCTTTAAGCTTCCATTTTAAAGTGTTACGTTCTATTTTAGATTTTTGGAAAAATATAAAAAAGGAAGCCAGCCAGCCCTCTCAGGACAGGACGTGTTGGTAGGACTCGTAGAGTGAAACCATTCCACTCACCTCAGACTGTCTCTAACGTACACACATCCTCTGAGGCAACAGGGTTGTCGGTCCCTGCATCCCAATGAGCGTTTTAAATGGTCAAAGTGCTTCTTAAACTTCCCGGGCTACAAATTTACTAGGACATTTGGGGGAAAAGGTTTTGTATCTGGGTTACTCCCAGTGACCTGAAAATAAACAAGCTTTTCATCCACCTACCACCCACCACCTGGCTCAGTGGTTGATCTCTGACTGCTTGGCTGGTTTTTCAGAGAATAAGACTGAAATTTCCCTCTTCTATAAATGGGCAGCAAGAAATAGTCGGAAACACAAATCGAATCTCCCATGGCCGGACGGGAGAGTGAGGAGACAAGATTAACTGTGAAAAATGTCTCTCTGACTTATCTTCAGGTTGAATAATTTAGAGCTTGAATTGTTTGCTCAGAAGGCAAACAATATTTTCTGTTGCATATTTTATGACTCTGTATGTACAGCGAGCCGGCAGCCAAACCGTTGGTGCATATTCAACGGCCTCCCCGGAGAGAGGAGCTGTATCAGGGAAGCAGAAGAAGAGGCTGGATCAACCCTGAAAAGCCGGCACGGAGGCTCGGAGGGGATCAACATGTCAGAGCGAGTTTCAGAGCCTCTTAATTAACTTCCACAAGAGACAGGCCACTCTGCGGTGCGCACAGGTCCCAGGCGATACTGCCAGTCCCGTCTCTGAGGCTCTCTTTACAAACTGGCCAATGAGGACAGCACTGCCTTGATCATTCAGGGTGGCTCAGTCCTGCGTAACCAGCTGGTTCATGGGATGCACACAGCCCGAGTCCTCTGTTACTTCAGGAACCCGGACACTTGGAATGGACCGAGCTCCTGCCCAGTTATGGAAACAGTAACAAAAGTATGGAGAGGCGATCTGCTTCTTAGGGCTGGGGACACTAATGCTAACACCCACACCGACGCTAACACCGACCCCGGCCCTGGCCCCGACACTAACATGACCCGTAACAGTACTGCTAACACCCACGCCGACGCTAACACTGACCCCGGCCCTGGCCCTGACATTAACTAATACTAATGGTAACACTATACTAACATTAGTAGTAAAAAAGTACTAGCCCCGACTCTAACCTCAACACTAACACTAATTGTAACACTAACACTAACACTGATAGCAAAAAGTGCGAACCCTGTGACCTCAACACTAGTGTTACTTGTAACAGCGATAATAACATACTAACAATGACCCAACCTCAACACCAGTATCAATAAAATACTAACTCCGTGTCGATATAAGCCTTTCTCTGGGGGGCGGGATATGATTACTGGGTGGTGAATCCTGCCCGAAGACAGCCACCTCTACTCATCTCCAGTCTACGTGACAGACGTTTCTGATTTTTCAAGATGCTAGAAGCCTGGCTCCTCACATGAAAGCCCTTGGTGTTCAAACAAGGCCTGTAATTATTTTAAACGCAGGTCACACCGCATCCTGTGAGACAACTGAAGAGTCCTCTGTGGGGCAGACTCAGCCGGGGGCTGTGAGTTCCGGATGTCCGATCTGGACTGCGAGAGTGCCTGGAAGGAAGGGCTGTGTCGTTTGGATCACCTTTGCCCACTTCTGTGTGGCTGCAGTGGCACAGAAGGTGTCCACTGAATAAGTGGGTGAGTGAGTGAATGGATGAATGAACCAACACGGGCACACTCCGGCTCTTTGTTAAAAGCATCCATCAAGCCTGGCGTGCCCATTTGGTTGAGTGGTCAAAACTCAGATGCAGTGACGTCTGGGGATTTTTTCCAGTGTCTTTCCAGGATAGCAGTGGCTGTGTGTCTGAGGCAGTGGCTGAGAGTATGTGGCAGGGTTTGCTGAAGACACACTTAACCTTCTTCAGTTTGGGTGGCACCAGCCAGACTGCTGCCTTCATGTTCTATTTTCCAGGGCAGCAAAGTTCACATAATTGCCTTAGGCTGCTTCTCAGAAACTTGGTTAAGTTGAAAACCACTCTCTTTCAGCTACCCTGAAAAACTTTTCAAAAGCTCATCTGGAAAAGTCTTGAGTAGCTACGCTCTCATGAAGATAAAAAGACTCCAGGCAGCTCGAAGACCTTAGCCAGCAACTCATGGCAAACTGAAGTGGTTTCTTTCCCTCTTGCGGGCAACATGCATCGCTCAGAGTTGCCCACCACAACCCACACTGACGCGTGCACCCAGAAGGAGCGAAGCCATGCTCTCCACGTGGTTGCACAGTCGGGCTCCTCCCAGGCAAACATAAACCCCACCCCAGAACTCAGTCGCTGATCTGTCAGCCGTCTCTGAAAAGACATCCCCCTCACAACCAAATAGAAATAATTTTCTTGACAGGCTCCTCATTTGAAATTAATACTGAAATAAGCAACAAGGCTTTCCATCATCACCACGTCCTCATCAACAAGGCAGAATTGCAAACTGAATTAAATGGCTTCAAATCTCACAGCGGTTTTGTGGCATTGCACATTTTTTTTTTCAGTAACCAGGCGAGAACGCTAAGCCATGGATCAAACTCTGCGTTCTCCGAACAATGGGCGGGGAAGAAATGAAACTGGCCTCTGAGCTGGGACTGGTAGCTATTACTGGCAATTACGGTTTCTGCCGAGAAACATGAAGAGATTTTATCCTGGCTGGCTGCGGCTTCCCTCAATACATTTTTGTCAGAACTGGGAATACAAACCCTAAACATGAAAGGAGGTGATTACGATTGCCTGCTAGGCTGAAATATCACCCCGAAACTCAAGGATGGGCCCCAGTTGGTCAATAAAATTACTGAGATCAGTTGGCTTAGAAATGACAATATGTGTCTTTCTCTCCAATCCCCGACTAGGGAAACAGGTGGATCTTTCCGGGCCCCTGTTATTTCTTGGAGACTTGTGGGAGGTTCTTGTGATGAAGGACTCTCCGATCTGGGCCACCCAGGAGTTGGGGGAAGTCAGCAGGGATATCCCAAGGGAAGGATTTAAGAAGGGGTGCATAGCGGTGCAACTCTGATGACAGCCCAGGCTTGGTGGCTCTGATGTGCTAAGCTGTGCACACAGGATGCCCGCAGATACACTCAACGACATGTCACATCCCATCAGTGGAAACAAGGACGCTGAAAAGACCACATGTGGTATGATTCCATTGGTGTGAAATGTCTAGAAAAGGCAGACCTCTAGGCAGAAGTTAAGTGCTGGTGGCAGGACTGGAGATGGACTGCAAGGACTCCCGGCGATCTTTTTGAGGGTGATGGAAGTGTTTTTAAAACTGGACTGAAGTGATGGTTACACAACTCTGTCAATACGCCAGAAGCCATTGAGCCGAACACTCAAAACAGGGGAACTTTATGAAAGGTAAATGATGTGTCTGTAAAGCTCTTCAAAAACAGTGACACTGATGACTGTCATCCAACCACCATGCTCGACGTAAGCTCCCCTCCAAGGGTATCTGAGTCTCCCGAATCAGCTAGGAGTTTCTACCACCAAGCAGAACCGGAGACTCAAAATAGAAATGAACTCTTATTATGAAATATCAGAGGTATCATTTTTCATCCATTCGGTGAGTGCAGACTGTGACGTTTGACAACAGAAAAGGGAGAAAGGACGAGGGAACAGTGTTCTAGTGTAAGGCCGGTGGGTGGTGAGTCACTAAAGCCACTTTGGGGAGGAATCTGACTGTCTTTGGTAAAACAGAAAATATTCATAACCTGGAGTCCAGTAACTCTCTGGGATACACCTGAGAGAAACTCTTTTTCCTGTGCTCACGGAGATGCACACACAGCCATGTTCACTGCAGTAACGTTTATCTGGTGAGTAACAGAAAACGACAAAAGTGTCGAAATAAACAAATGTGATTTTTTTACAAAAGGATGATGAAATAATACCATTTGCAGCAACATAGACGGACTTAGAGATGATCACACTAAGTGAAGTAAGTCAGAAAGAGAAAGACAAATGTCATATGATATCACTTATATGTGGAATCTAAAAAAATGACACAAATGAACTTATTTACAAAACAGAAAGAGACTCCCAGACATAGAAAAACTCATGGTTACCAAATGGGAAAAGGGGGGGGGGAGATAAATAAAGAATCTGGGGTTAGCAGATACAAACTACTGTATATAAAACAGATAAACAACAAGGCCTTACTGTAGAGCACAGGGAACTGTATTTAATTTCTTGTAATAACATATCACGGAAAAGAATCTGAAAAGAAAATAAATATATGTATGTCTATGTGTAACTGAATCACTGCTGTACTGCAGAAATTAACACAGCATTGTAAATCAACTATACTTCAATAAAAAAATAAGCAAATGTGCAAAAAAGGATATATTTATAGAGTAAATACGATTTACTAGTTAAAATAACCTGACACCTATATGTGTGGCATATTTATGTGCGTATATGTGTATATACTCAAAAAATAAACTCGGTGATAAATTTATCTCAGAAAGTATAAAGACAGTCATGCCGCTTGTGCACCTGAAATTGAGATTTAAGATCTGTTTCCACGAGGGACCTATCACATAAACACACTTACTCGGTTTGCAGGTGGATTTATTTATTTCATGTCTCCTAGCTTCTCCCGAGCCCTGAGCAAAGAAATAAGCCCATTCTTAACCTTAGAGAAAACCTGACAACAGGCGCCTGGGTTTTCAGCACCAAGGTCAGGACCGAGCCCACGTTCCACTTTCAGTGTCTCAGCTCTCGCCGGGCATCTCAGTACAGAAAACGCAATGGGTGCTTATCCACCTCTTCAGGTGGCCTTTTCTAAATTCCTTGTTGCCCTGCCTGTAAGCTTTCGGAGGAGCCTCGCCTGTCTGGGAGGTGGGGTCTGCCCATGGCCATCGCTCACCAAGTGTGTGCTTGTCACTGGGGGTCAGAAAGGAGATTTAATTGTGCCCTTGGTGACCTGGGGTCCTTACAATGGCACCGGCCCTTAACTGCGGCACGCGCTTGACCTTTCCAACGAAGACTATAAAACTTAATGGAACACAGCCCTAGCAGGCAGTTAGAGTGATGTCCATCAGAAACTTGATCAAACCCATTCCCGTTTCAGTCCAAATGGCTCCATTAGGCCTATCCTGGGACTGAGGATAAGCACAGAGGGGGATCTGGGCAGTGAGATGCAGGAAAACCACAGTGACAATGTTTTTGTGGGCCTTTCTTGATGTCGGGGAATGTGTCTGATGTAATCAGCGGTCATTACGGGTTGGTTGAAGGATTTTTCCAATCAACAAATAGTTCTATTCTTCTGTCTCTGCCAACACTTTTCTTTCTCCCTAAATGACCTAGAATGGAAAGCAGAGCTGGATGGCAGCGTTCAGTCTCGAAAATTCACATCTACTCTGGCCACATGGAGCTCTCCTTGGGTCCATCTCCAGAACCAGAAATCTTCCAAAAGAGCTTTGCTGACCCAACAAATCCCTGCAATGTGGGTCTTGTGCTTAGGGCCAAAGCTTTGCTTCCTACATGGGAACATTTTGGAGAATCAGGTGCACATAGTCCCTGGAAGTCACAGGGGAAGAGAGGAAGAGAACCAGGGAGACGTACCCCAGGACATACATGGAAGGCCCACAATGCAGACGAGGTGAGAAGGCCAAGTTCAGGGTTGGTGGGAACAAACACACAAGGACAAATCTCGAAAATTATTACCCAGATGCAGGTGCGTTAGTCAACCGAGCATCCTTTCAGTTCGAACTTGTAACCAATGCTGGGACTTCAACTCCTGCGGCTGGGTTAACACGGTCCACACTCCTCTCTCCAGGAGACGCACCTGGGCTCCGCGGGCAGTGAAACTGGTTCATTGTGCACCTCCAAGATCCAATAACTGAAACTCAGGGTCCAATCTACTCAACATCGATGTTTTCAAATTATTATGATGGAAAGAAAGTTGTATAATTTGTACTTTCTGGGAGGAAAATTCTTGGGGAGTGTATATAATTCTGATGCCAAGTTAAATATATAGTCTCTTCTGCATTAACTCAGTTGTTCTGTTTGAGTGGGAAAACTACCAAGATCTTTGCAGGGAAAATGTGAGTCATAGCATGTTGGTCACTTAGAAGCTATTCAATGAAGGAAAAATACAGCTGAATTTATCCAGGCCTGACTTCCCTAATATGGAGAAAGTTCAGCGCACACAGGAAGTCCTCTCACAGCACTTCTCCAGTTACAGACCTGGGATGATGCTTCTCCTATTTCCATTGCACCCCTGAAGTTTTCACTGAACCCCGCTGCTGGTTTAATTTTTCTGCACCGAGCCTGGCGTGGATGAAGCTGCATGACTTGGGGCTGCAGGATGAATGCATCTCCTTCTGACACTGGGACTGCTTCATCACCACAGTCTAGTTATGGGGGAATGGTGAAAGGGGTTGGGATTCGCAGAGCCCCCAGAAGGGGGTGCACACATGAAAGTGATGGTCATGGGACCACTGGTGGGCCAGTATTATAAGATCTGCTTCACAGCCACTCAGTCATTTAATCCTCGTCTTGACCACATGAAGAAGGGACGCTATTCTCTACTCCACAGACGAGCAAGTGGGGAGGCACAGAGAGGTTAAGCAACCCCCTCTAGGACACACTGGAGCCCTTCCCTCCACCCCTCAACCTCCTCTATTCTCCCGCCTCCTCGGCCTCATTGTCCAGCACAGAGTCTTGCACTCTCTAGACACCAGATCGTGTTTCAGGATGTGAACTGGCCCAGTGAGGTTGGCCTGGGGAAGGACACACTTCCTCTCCTCTCCACTGGCTCTGTGACGGTGGATGCCAGAGTCGCAGGACCACCAGGGGAAGAGGGTGGAGGGGAATGAGTTCATGGTGAAGCCCCGCCCAGCCACAGAGGCTCCAACTCCATCCATTTCTAAGACCCAACGTCTCCAAGGACAGGAAGCAACCACCCCAGGCTGCCTGGAGGGAAGTGTGCTTCTTGACTGGTCAGGTTTCCCATGTCTATATTTACCAACTACTTTTGGAAATTGTTGTTGTCTGTCTGGAGGGTGACAAAGAGAGAAAGATGGGAAACTCTTTGGGGACTCCTGATGACTAACTTTTAGCAGCTTTCCTAGAAGCATGCCCCTAAGGCTTCATAAAAGAAATCAAAGCCATGTGGTGTCTAGACTCCTACATTCATTTGAGCCTGGACAGCTCTGGCTTCATGACACATTCACTGGGGACCCAATGGAAGGCAGGCTGTAAGAGTCCTTCCGAGCTTCTCCGAGAAGATGCTGGGGAGGTAGGGGTCACTCCCTAACACAAAAGCCCATGAGATGTCCTCACTTCGGTACTCACCAGGAACATTCAATCCCAACTAATCAACACGCCACAACCCTTCAGTTCAAGGATGGGACATGGGACCCATTTGTTTCTTTTTTTAAGTGATGGGGAAGAGAAAGTGTTTCTTTCCCACAGCCATGATGCTGAGAGGATGGGTGTGGAGTCAGGTGGGATAGCTGGCGACACACAAAGAGCCTGAGGGTCTAGTCCTGGGGGTATTCCTCGCAGCACCCAGAGTCACCCTTATTTCTTAACATCACCCACGTACACCAACGAACTCTCCTTTGTTTTGCTGGTTGGAGTGTGGTTCCAGCCATGAGTTATCAAAGAAGACCTATCCAATAGAATCACTTCCCAGGCTTGTGGTAGGCCCCTTGAAAGTCCCAACTCAGTGCTAAACACAAATTATTAAAGGACTTGGTTATAAATAAATAACAGTCTTCACTTAGTCGGTCCTTCCAAGCCAACTCAATACCCAAAGGATAAAGTTCCCACGGCTTGAGTAATCCTACTGCTTGATATCAAAGATTTGTCAAGCAAGGCGACTGTTACAGTGGGTCTCGGCAAGAATGGAAGATCCATCTAGAATGCTGAAGAGCAGACGGTGGCTTGAGAAAACGCTCCCAGGCATGCCTCTCTTAGGAGACTTTAGACACATCTTTTACAACACACAAATATCTCCCTGAGAAAAAGACCGTGTAGCAGGGACCAAGCTCACAGAACAGATGCTAGGAGTGTCTGCAAAGCGTTCCCATGAAGCGGCAATCTCAGATAGAAAGCTGCATTCATGCATTTAAAATAGATTTTGACCTTCAGACATTCAGCTCACACATAACTTTTGAGGAACACATCTGCTGTGGAAAGTGCAAAGCACCTGCAATGGGGAAAAAAATCAGACAAAAGCAAGGACCCCATCCCAGACAATTTGTCATTGTTCATTTTTGTGTCTAGTTACCATCTCTTGGGGCTCTACTGAGTGTCAGGCAAGGGGGTAGCAACTGCAGAGACAGAGGAACATGAGAAAGATGAGGTCTCTGCTAGAGGCATTCTGTTGAGTGTCTTGGGGTTACACGTTTTTTCTTTTTTTTTTTTTTTTTGAAAATCCTAAAATTCATGTCATGCCGTAAAGTGGATGGAGTGTAATGAAGACATTCATGAGAAAGGTTGGTCAGGAAAGGCTGGCTGCAGAGGCCACGTTCTAGAAAAGATCTGCATGAAGTAGGAGAGCCACTCATGGGGTATCAAAGAGACGCGTGCTCCAGGCAGGTGGGAGGCAAGAGCAAAGGCCCTGAGGCTGGCGTGTGCTGGCGTGTTTGAGGGATGGCAAGGATGCAGTGAGGTCGGAGGGAAACTGGGCCAGAAACTGCATGGCCTTTGGCCTTGATAAAGACTTTGGATTTTATTCTGAGTGATGTAGGAAGTCACTGGAAGTTCCTTAACAGAGAGGCTATCTGCTTTGCATGTTTATAAGAGCACTCATATTTTTTAATGTAAAAATGGACGTAATACAAGAATAAATGTATCACCATCTCATGTGGGGCCATGGTGTGATGTGAATGAAACGGGTCAAGTCTTCTCAGTGTCTACTCCTCCATGTCATTTTGGTTTTTGAAAACCTGAAATGTTAGTTCCTGAAGGAAACCATAAATAAGAGACTGTCCTTCTGGCTGCTGGGAGGGGAGTCGCCTGTGGGGCCCAGGGCAGAAGTAGGGAGTGATTTGGGAAGGCACCACAAAGTGGCCAGATTCAGGATTTCTTTTGGAGAGTAGACCCACCAGCATTTGCTGATGGATTCAGGGTGGGTCTTGGACGAAAGAAGGAAGTCAAGGATGGCTCTAAGACTGCCGTATTTCTTTAAGAAGATGTGCCCCCTCCCTCCCCATACTGGAGGGACATGCAGGATGTAGATGACATCCTTTGAATCTTAAAAATGAGGGGAGACAAGAGGTTATGAAAGATGCCAGATGTATTTCTTGAGTTTTCTTTTCTCCTGGAGGGAAATTCTTAATCAAGTTCTCACCCCCATTTTTTTAGATAAATTAGACAAATTAATTAAAATGCCCAAACCCAATTTGCTGATTCACTCAGAAACCCCATTAAAAAGAGAAGCATCCTTCTTCACAAATATATGTACATTCTCATGATGTTTATATAAAAATGAAACTTCAGACACATTAAGACTTCAGTCAGGTATTTTGTATTATAGAGTGATTCAACTTTAGCTTTACAACCTGCACTTTTTGAAAATGCTGCCTGTTTATACTTCAACTGAAAGTGAATTAGGAACAAAGAAAAAATTGTAAGCAGACTTTAATACCTATTTTTACCAAAAATGCACATATATATACATACACACACACACAGAGAAGTATTTATACATACACTAGAAACATGTATACACATGCATGTGCCTATAAGTATGTATTCTTGTATGTGTTCAAGCATACATGCATTTTTATGCTTAAGGACACATACACACGCGTGCACACAGCAGACACACACGTCACACACTGGGCGTGCATGTGAACTTTCAGTAATGAGATGACAGAGATTGGGGTGTCTTGTGTGCCCCACAGGTTGTGTGCTGTGTAATTAGACTCTAGTGTGTTACAAGCCTGCACCCCACCTGCCCCAAATTGTGTGATATGCAACTGATCCGCCCAGGAATAGCGCTCTCAGAAACATACACAGAATATGCGAGTTCTGCTTCCAGCCTACTAAGTTTTCTCCTTGCCTTGTTTCTCTCTGTCTCCGACGCACCCTGCATATTAACGACAGATTAATTTTCTTTTAACAATGGTCCTTATTAGATAAAGCAAAGGTCCCCTTGATCAAAGAAAGACAGCTGCAGGAAAGGCAACTTGAAATGAATCTTCTTAAACCGGGGTCCAACATTTCAAAATCAACAATGAGAAAGATTTTTTTTTAGGTTTAAGACTTGATTTAGGAAGCTAAAATGATCAAGTTTGCTTCTTACCACTTTAACAAGATTTAGGAGGACTTAATCACAAGTACCGACTGATTCTTAGGAAAAACAAAGAACACAAGCCAAGCCACTCTCTAACTAACAATTTATATAGAGATTGAAAATGTTAACTCGTTAAATATCAGCCTTTAAAATGCAACATGACACGTCACTCTCCATCACTTCTTTATCGGTAAGAACCAGGGACTCTGCAAAAGTGGGAAGTGGTCCTAGTTCCCATCGGTCTCTGAGAAGCTCAGAGAAAAAGGTGTAAGGTTGAACTTCATATATTTATTTTACTAGAAATGAATATAAAAATATCTCAACAACCACAGGGCGATGATTTGAAGTGTCACCATTAATAGATGCCAATTTGTTAAAACACACAAGCTGGTTTCTGGATTTTTAAGTGGCATTGACCTAGTGTTCTCAGAGGAAGTCTCTCCTGGCAACCCAACCTGACGCAGCAACCTCTGCTCCAGGCCATTACCCCTCTCGGCGCTGTTTTATTTGCACCATCCATCCCTCTCAGCTATCAGAGACACGCATACTTCCCTCTGTCCCCAGGTATTAGAACGTAGGGACTTTGCCTTTCCTGCTCGCCGTCAGCACTAAGACAGTGCCTGACATGGTCTACACTCACCGAATATGCATCTTCCTGTTCCTGCATCAGCGCACGTCGTTACAAGCATGTAGCTTTACAATTTATTTATAGGATATGTCTTCCTTCGTTACTTCTCTTTGGCAAAATATTTTGGCTCTTTTAAGCATTTGTTCTTCTAGATGAATTTGAGAGTCATTCTGTTATTTTTCTGAACGCCCTGTTAGGATTTTAATGAGCATAATGTGGCACTTATAAATGAACTTGCAGTGGATCTACCACTGTTTGATATTAGCTTTTCTCTTATCATCCAGGAATACGGGATGCTATTCCAATTATGTACATCTTGTTTCTCACCCCTTACCTCTCCAGGTTGGGGAGTCTCTCCGTATTGTTCTCAAATAATTTTTCTGGAGTTTATCTTGGGGTACTTTACATTTTCACACGAGGCAGTTTAATACCATTGAGAGACGTTCAGAGGAAAAATAACGAAGTATGCTCTGGGTCGGTGGTGAACCTCTTTGAGAATAGGATGAAGTTTAGGACACTCAGGAGCTCTCTGTGCATATAAATGTGTGTACGTGTGCGCACAGAGATATCCACACAGGCCCACATATCATGTGGTGTCTATGTTTCCTGGGTCCCATGACCATGGGTTGACCACAGTCAGGTAAACCTAACTTTTTAAGTAGAAATCCTCTTTTATTCAACACGATCATTATAAACATATGCCTGTAGTCCAACTTACCTACGTCTCTTTTGGGGAAAAGGAACGAGGAAAGAACAGAGGTGAATTAAGGCAGGAAGTCTGTTTAACTCTCATTCACACTTCACAATACCACTAACGCATCCACACACACACACACACACACACACACATTCACACGAGCTTCAACACGGACAAGAAAGGCAACACGGACATTTTACTGGATCCTCTTGGAGAAAACGTAAATGCTCTCTGTGTCTTTAATCACTTCTGTTCCAGCCACAAAATACCATGTGAGAAAATGTTTCACCAGGGGATACTGAGAACCTGGTGGCTGAATCACTCGTGTGAATTGTGAAGGGCCAAGCCCAGCAATTTGGGGAAAGCTAATTTGTCACCAACATTCTGAAACTCCTCTATATGGTTCTAACTTCTGCAAAATAAACAGAAACATTTATTTACGCATGGGATGTGAAACACCAGGGTGCCTGTAAATAGTAAGTACCCATATTTGAACATTATGTTATTGCGTATTTATATGTTACAGAACTCAGACTACGGAGCTTAATAATGCATATAAAATAGTAAACATCATTCGCTTGATTTGATCCACGCACAAAAACACAACCCAAATGGCCCAGCAAGTTGAGCATATTTACAAATGCCTAGGCAAAAACTAGAGTGCTGTAAAATCTGTGAACCTCGGTAATGTTCCGGGAGGCTGACATGCTTTTAGAATAAATCTTTGCTTCTTTCCTACAATGTTATTTTTAAATACTTTTATCATGCACATCCAAATAATACAAGTCGTAATCATAACAAGCAATAAAGTTATTTCCACTTGGAGAGACAAAGGCCCACTCTCACAATAAAATACAAAAATGCATTTGAATGGGCTAGATTAATCCTAGGGGAAAAAAAATCTGTATATAATTAGATCATTGGCCAACCTAATATGAAGAGGACCAGATGAAACAGCGTCACTATTGTTTTCCAAGGACACAGCCCTTCACTGAAGGAGGTCACCTACCAGCCACGTGGCGAGCCAGCTCACCAGCTGAGTGAGTGCGGCGAGTTCTCGACATAATTCTAGGTTGTCCCCCTGGGAACCGAGTGACACCCTTAAAGTGGGCACAGCGGCCCAACCCCACGTCCACCCTGGTGAGATCACATCTGGAAAGGACTGATGCTCAGATGGCTGCTTTTTAAATCACCCATTCACACACTCAGATACCTTATCAGAAATGCAAGGTCCTCCCAGAAAGGATGTGATGGATGTGCTGTGATGAAAGGGAAGATGCCTTGACATTCCCAAGGGCTGACCGGTCCTCTGCAGGGGCGCCACGTCTTCTACAACTTTGATCACCTGGTTGATCGCCTGTTCTGCCTGTTTTCAAATGGCAATATCGAGGCAGGGGGTGTCTATGTCACTCACCGCCCATACATGTTGGTTCTCTCATTTTCCCACTAAGAATACTTCCTCGGTTTATTTTTCACCCACTTGGAGCTACATAAATATATGATATATTCTATATATCATGTATGATATATGTATCACATAACATATACGATCGATACATGTATCATATGTATTATATATTACGTATATATGATACAGTGCTAGTTTTAGAAGTTTACAGAGCTTAAAACAGAACTGTTTGTTTTTAAACTGATTTTTAAGTGCAGTAAGAGGGGCAGGAGAGGGTTGAAATTTAACAAATTATCATTTCTGAGGAAACGATACACAACATACATGACACATACATGTATATGCGATGTATATATGATACAGAAGACCTTAAGGATATAAATGAACTCATCAAATAATCAAACGACTCTACAGACATCTTTAAAACTACACAATATATGCAATGATATACTGATTTAGAAATATTTATGTATCTCCTGCCAAAATTAAATTTTTGTGCAAACCCTCCGCATGTCTCTTCAACATAGCTACCTCTGTCAAAGACGTCATTATAGTTTTATAAACTACACTCCATTTAAAGTTATTATAAAATACTGGCTGTGTTCCCTGTGTGTGCAATATGTCCTTGTAGCTTGTCCACTTTATGCACAGCAGTTTGTTCCTCTTATTCCCCTCCCCGCACTGGTCATCACTAATTTGTTCTCTGTATCTGTGAGTCTCTTTCTGTTTCATTATGTTCACTCCTTTGTTTCATTTTTCAGAGCTACGTGTAAGTGATCATTTGTCTTTGACTTATTTCACTAAGCATAATAAATACCCTCCAGGTCCATCCATGTTGTTGCAAATGGCAAAATTCCATTCTTTTTTATGGCTGAGTAGTATTCCATCATATGTAGGTAATATGTATGCTACATACAATATATATACACCACATCCCACAGACATCATTCTTTAATCACAGTTTTTCAGAGCACATGATTGTCACCTCCAAAGAAATTGTTCGAGGACAAATGTTAACACTCATGATGTTAACACTGCAAGTTTTACTCCAAGTTGTGAGAGCTCATTCATGTAATGTTTGAACAGCTGATTTTCTCATTAATTCTGTAGATGTGTGTTCATGAGCCTTAATAAGTAACTGCTTACTATATTGCTTTTCAGACTAAATCTTGTTAAGTCTTGTTTGACTTACAAATGAAGTCATTTCCTTAGAAATAATAATTTGTTAAATTCCATCCCTCTCCTGTCCCTCTTACCACATTTAGAATCAGTTTTTTTTTTTAATCAGTTCTGTTTTAAGCTTTGTAAACTTCTAAAGGCAGCATTGTTTGAGTGAGGTTTAGCAGACCCGTCTCCCCCAAATGGTTATTAGCAAGTAAATAAGAGGCTTTCATCCGCTCCCCCCCTTTTCCAGAAATCTCGCTATGGTTCCACTAAGCAGTATTTCTTTTGAAAAATCTTTGTTTTCACAAGCACGTGGGGCTACAGCATTTTCCCCATAAGCAATTATATTTAGCACAATGAATGTAATCTTTGATTTTTACCTTTACTGCTCTCTCAAAATTACATGCTTAACAAAAAATCATTTTGGTATGTGCTCAAAACTCAAGTGTCATAATGTAGGAAGCTTTTTAAAGACTTTAATATAAGAATCCTCCCTCTTTTCTGAAGAATGGTATTTTGGGGAAAACTCACCTTATATGTGTTTATATAAATGTCAGACGCCTAGATTTTGACTCCAAAATTTGTATTCCTAATCACACAGCCACCGGCCACATGTGGTTATCCTGTGCTTGAATTGTGGCCAGTGCACCTGAGAGATGGAATTTTAAATTCTATTTCATTTTAATTTAAAGAGCCACAGGTGGCCAGTGGTGTCCATACTGGACAGGATACGAGTTCACTTCCACGTAGCAACAGTGAGAAACAAGAAAACAAAGACCATGTGGATTGAAGAATATCTGGTTTTGTTGACTCACAATATTGTGTTAGTTTCAGGTGTACTGCAAAGTGATTTAGTTATACAAACATATATATTATATATATATACACACACACACACATATATATATATATTTTTTTTTTCTGATTAAAATTTTAAAAATACCTGGCTTATTTATGCTTATCCTAATACTGGTCTTAATGATGCCCGTGGGGTGAACAATGCTGGTGCCCATGGTGCCCTCAAGCACAAGGCTCATTCTAGTCCTTTATTCACCTCCCAAGCCCTTCTTTGCATGTTCTTGAACTTTCTTTTTTCAACTTCTCTCAATGCTCCTCCCAATGCCTCTTCCAAGGTAGAGCTTACAAAACAGGTGTCCCCGTCACTAATTACTGTTGATGCCATTTGACTATGACAGTCTTGTCTGTGATGTAATTAGCAAGAGCCGGTCCAATAATGGAGCGCATTGCAGTGGTGCCCAAGCAGCTCAAATGTAAGCAGACCTCATCTTCCAACGGTGAAGCCCCCCACACTTCTTGCAAGAAACAGTCTTGTGCATAACCATCTTTTTCATATATTTGGTAGCATCCATTGGAGAGAGAGCTCTGCACACGGTGGGTTACACCATTTTTTTAACATTTTTTATTGATTTATAATCATTTTACAATGTTGTGTCAAATTCTAGTGTTCAGCACAATTTTTCAGTCATACATGGACATATGCACACTCATTATCACATTTTTTTCTGTGATTCCCTGTTACACCATTTTTTACTCATCAGAAATGGAAGACAGTGTTCACTTCCTCACAGCCATGCCAACAGACAACGTTGTGAAACTTTGGATCTCATTAATTTGGGGGGTGGTGAGACATGGTATCTCAGAATACTTTTAATCTGCATTTCTTTTTTTAAGGAGCGAGATTGAGCAGATTTTAATATATTTAGGGACCATGTGCTTTTATTTTCAGCAGACTGGATTTAACAAATGAGAAGTTAACTAAAATATAGCACTTTCTTCAATCATCTTCTTTTTGTTAATTTATCTTGAAAATTAGTTTCTTATCAATAATCTGTATTGGAACAGTTAGCCAAAATATCAGAAAAATCTCATTTCAAAGACAGTCTAAATACATACATATATATATATACATATATATATATATATATATAAAACACACATATTAGTTTAAATTTATTTATATTTAAATATGAATATATTTTATAAACATACAAAACATACATATGTATGACAGACTGTCTTATGCAATATACATATATATGGTGTATATGTGTGTGTGTGTATATACATTTATATATACATGACAATCAAATACTGTGGTAAATGCTGTAACAAAGGTTTTAGATGATGAGCTAAAAATTCACAAAAACACTCACTGCTTTTGCAGAGTCTAAATTCCTATTTTTGAAGAAAATAAAATATGACGGGGTTCTCTCTCCAAAGCATGAACAGCTTGAACACAATGACTTGTTTATCCAGGACCCCTTGGGGAAGACATAGAGAGTCGCTTATCCAAAATGCATTTCCCCTTTTTCCTTCATTATAAGAACTGCAGTTTTGCTTGGGCCGGCAGTAAACCCAAACCACGACTCCCCTCGCATCTGGGGCAGCCGGGGCACCGTGCTGCCTAGCGTTTCGACGGCGGAAGTCTGCTGGGGATTCCGAAAGCACTTTGCTTCCCTGCTCTAAGTGTGACCCCTGCCTCCTTGTTCTTCCTTCAGAGAAAGAAGGAGGCGGAGGAGCTGTCTACACACCAGGAGGGAGAAAGCCACACTCTGGGGGATGGAATAGGGGAACCATGGAGCCAAGTGAGGGGACGGTAGTGAGGGGAGATGAGTCCGTCCTGGACAAGGCTTCGTCTGGACTAAATTTCTTTTGAGAAAAGCGTAATCCCCTATTGAATTAAATTTCAGTAATCCAGTTTCCGACATAGATTCAAACCCTGTTTCATCGATGCACATTCCTGGATATTTAATGCTACTAGTTTGAGATTGAGAATGTCTATGGAAAGTAAGCAATGCTGTTTCTTATAGTTTGGGCATAAAACTCACTTGGGAGAATGGGGTGATTTCCAATGTAGGCTGTCTTAGAAAAATCTAGATAAATTCCTTTTTCAGCGAGCACCATCCTGGAACCTTTAGTCTTTGGAGGATGAAAACACACCCACAGGTTTTAAGCTCTGCAGATGTTTACAGGACGCCAGGTACTTTGCCAAGTGCAAAATGAATAGGAAACTCTTACTTTGACCTTGGAGAGACTACACGCTGCTTATTCTAGGAGACAGACAATCAAACAATATGGTAAGCACTGTAACCGAGGTTTTTGGACGGTGATCTATTGAAACACAAAGAAAGGAGTAATCATTCCTCCCATGAAGTCACATAAATCAAGCACGGGGAGCATCTCAGCTGGCGGTGAATTAACAAGGTCTTACACTAATAAACACTCACAAAATATTTTCTAAATGGAGTTACAGCATTTCACCATACCTCCAGCCAGAACACAGCCCCCGCATGTCCACGAGCGCCCTGGCACCGTGAGGGCTGGTCATAAAGAGTGAAAACCAAGCCCCCGCAACGGCGCTCCTGTGCCTGGCGGGCTCGTCCTCAGCCCGCATCACGCCTGGCACTTGGCTAAGGATGGCTTGTGACTCTTCCTCCGGACATCATACACTCTTTCTTCCTTGAGTTTACGACAGTTGGAAGGTGCATGTTTGTTTTGCACTTATTTTTAACGTCCGTTGTCCAAACAATTTTGGATGACCTTCACGAGGGGAGGGGACGGGTGTTTGGCTCATTACTTCCCCCAACACCTAGCACATGACGTGCCCTCGGGCACCATGTTCGCTGAGCGAGTGAATTCCAGAGTCGCCGTGAATAGGAGAGTCATTTGAAAAAAAAAATTTATATTAAGAAGTCATTCCTTCCTTGGCAAATAGAATGTATGGCTTGACATAGAGACCACGGTGACAGGGAAATGTTAAGATGGAAAGGAAGTTCTGTTCTTCTGAGTTGAAAAAGTATCTTCGTCAAGAAACACATGTGAATGGATACAGATAACTAACACTTTCTGGCTAGAAGCAGCGCACGGCCACGATACTATCTGTCACATTATTTAACTACCACGGACAACACTCTGAGGCACATCTGAAATGATTACACATTTTGGGGGGGCACATCCGGGCCACTGCCATTTGCAAGGATAACTGTCAACCATCTCTGCACATACCCTGCGGCTGACAGGCTCTGCGCTGGGTTATACGTGAGCGCCGACCGGTTCCAAACCGCCTCTAAAACGGCCAAGTGTAGCCACCAGCGCGCAGCACCTTGGCAGACCTGTCAAATGAATAAGGAAAACAGCGGGGGGTAACTTCGAGCCCACAGAACAGCCAGAACGACCGAAAGGAGAGCTGTTCCTTCCGCCGGGTTGTCTGTGTGCTTTCTCGCGGAGCTCACGTCCTGCAGGAGGTCACGAAGGCAGGCAGTTATCCCCACCGCCAGGGATCTGCGAGGCCGGCCGGCAACACGGTGCAGGAAAAAGCCTTCGGGTGGGCACCCTTGTTTTCTACCTCCCTCCAAACCCATCTCCAACTCACCCAACGCAAAGTAGCTGCAACCTCCAACACGGTTTTTTTTTTTTTTTTTTTGAGTACTGACCTGTGGTACCCAGTATTAATCTTCTAACTGGCGAAGCAGTCCAGGGATGTTTTTAGGCTCCAGTATTTAGTCATTGTGTATGGTGATGTCTGACGCGGGTTTTCGACACAAAGTCTTCATCTCATTCAGACAATTCTCACCCTTTCCTACCATTTAAATGCTTTGTGTATCTATTTTAAAAATCAAGAAATGGCATTGCATTTTTGAGACATTTTATTGAGACGTTTATGAGACGTCCGTTGAGATGATCGTATGTTCTTTCATTGACTCTGCTCATCAGTGACATTCATCTGGCAGTTCTCCTCCAGGGGAGACTTTTTGCCACTCAGAGTGCACCTGGCCATTCCTGCAGGTACTTTTGGTGGTCATACCTGATGGAGGAGGGTGCTGTGACCTCTCGTGGGCAGGGACCAGGGATGCTATTAAATGCCCTACAGTACATCACCTCGTGACCCGCCGACGAGGCATCTGTATTCCAGAGCACTCCCAGCGCTGAGAGGAGCACGCCCGCACCGCAGGCTTCCTCACGCGGACCCCGATGTCCTCACGGCGAATTCCCAGTGCACTACGCAGTCCAAGGCAGTCTCCACCCCGTCGTATTTTTAATACACTGTTGGATCTGATTTACTAATATTTTATGTAGGATTTTTGCACCGATGTTCATCAATGATTTGAAGTACACTTTTCTTTGTTTTTCAACTACTGTCAAATGTTGTCATCAGGGTAAAGCTAGACCCTTAGAAGAGTTGGGAACCTTTTCTCTTCTAAAACTTATTATTTTTACTTTATCTTACTTTATTTAGATTTTATTGAGTTGCAGTTAGTTTACAATGTTGTGTCAATGTCTGGCGTAGAGCACAGGTTTTCAGTCATACACGAATATGCATTTATTCATTTTCACATTCTTAAAATTTATTATTTTTCTTTAGCACGTAGTAAAATTCCCTCTTATGGTATGCATTTCTATGAGTTTGGACAAAAACGTACAGTTACGTGATGGCAGCAATAGTAAAGATACAGAACAGCTCCGTCAGCGTCCCCCGAGCCCAAAACGCATCCCCTGTCCTGCTCGATCATGGTCAAACCCTCCCTCCTCAACTGACTTTCTTGCTTGCTTTCTTCCTATTTGCCCTCCCTCCCTCCCTTCCTTTCATCCTTCCATCCTTTTCCTTCCCTTTCTTTCTTCCTTCCTTCCCTCCCTGTATTTTTAATACCATTAATTAGTGCTCATTGCAATTAATCAAACCACAGAGCAATGTTGAAAATTCTTTTCTCTCTTTCCCGCCCCCTACTGGCACGAATGTTAACATTTAGGGGAATATTTACCTATTTGGGGATTAAGACACATCCTGTGCAAGAGACAAAATGAACATCTGTACAATTTAAAGCCTTTGCTGGTGACCGTCACCATAAACAAAGCCAGAAGAGGGGCACCTGGCGGCCGTGTCACTGCACGTGAATGTTGCCGACGCCTCCTAGGACAGGAGCCCCCATGATGGCTAAGACAGAGGCAAACAACAAGACGCGAAGCCATCAGCAGAGGGGGTCAACAGGGAAGTCACAAAAGAAGAGGTGCCAAAGGCCAGGGAACCCCTGTAAACTCTCCTCTGCACCAGTAGTCCAGTGAATGCAAAATAAAACCACAGAGACAACATCTGCCCTCATCAGACCAGCAAGAAATACGCGAACATCTCAGTCTGAGAAGGTTGGTAAAGAAGGAATTTCACAAAACGTTGTTAGACAAACGAATTGCTGCCACATGCTGAAAATTAAACTGGTCATGTCCATTATCATGAAAATCCTCACATATTCTTTAACCCATAAATCTCACTTGGGGATGTATCTACAGTAATAAAAACCACCAGGATGTGAGGATGTGTGCGGAATTATTCATACGGACAAAAATATTGGGAAGAGACTCGCCTGTCTACACGTGAGTGGTTGAATCAATTATGGTGAAGCCATTCTTTTGATTATAAGGCAGATTTTCAGAAAAGAAAGAACTCATTCTATTTGCATTGACCTGGAAAAATGTATAGGACATATCTTTAAGTAAAAAATAAAAATTCATCCCGGTTTGTTAAAAAAATATGCACAAACACTCATTTAGACAGAAGTGGCTGACATGTTAAGCCAGAAATGATATTATTTGATGATTTCCATTCCTTGTTTTTCCTCTTCGGCATGTAAACTTGAAAAAGTGCTCTGCAGGTTAGAATGGAATTAAGGTTGAAAATGAGTCACGGTGGTCTGACGTGACGCGTGCATGGCAAGTCTTTCCACGGGTGACCATCCCCGTACCTGCCCTGTTTCGTCACAGAAAGCACACTCCCTTCTGTAACATCGTGGTGACACCCTCATTAGGGGAGGCCTGATTCTTCTAGACTTGGGTTGGCAAATGGATTCCCTTCCAAGAGCCAAAGTGGGTTGACTGGCGGTGGCAGCCTGGCACCACGCCAGGGCTCGGTGTAAAAGCATCGTTGTTAGTGACTGACGTCTTCCACAGGTGGGGCAGGGGACTGGCCAGTGAGAGTCTGCATGCCACCACCCTCGTTCCAGACGCCGTTCAAGACAGCTGTTCCGTGATGGGAGACAGAAGCTGCTGTGTCCATCAGTAGAAGGAGCTAGCACGCTACTGCGGCCAGATAGTCACAAAATGTCTCTGTAAATAAACATTAACTTCAGATAATCATTTATGGTAGCAACTGCTGACTTGAAATAGAAATACGTCACAAGGTTTGACAAGGAGAGCCCACTGCATCCTGAGTTTTAAAAATATACTTCCCAATCAGAGCAATCCAGGGCATGAAATTCCATTCATTAACGCCAAACAGATCGTAAGTCTGTTGCTCCTTGCAGTTTATAACAGCCTCGTGGATAGGTCTCCCGGGCAACTGTGGCTGAGAAAATATTTGACATTTTTAGGAAATAACTTAAAAATTTTCCAACCTTTAAAAATACCATCTCCACAAAGAGGTATTATTTTCTGTGAACGCCGTATCCATTTGGTACCAACGACAGTTGGACGATGATGATGCTGCTGACGATGAAATTTAGAAGCATCTCTGTGCCTGGATGACTTCCTTTCCAAAAAGCTACTTGTCAGTCTTTTTGTTTGTGTCCAAGGTGAGTCTGTGATGAAACTTGCACACCCAGGGCTTCCACTGTCTTTACCAGGAAGTTTCCTGAGAAAGTCGTAGCTTCCTCCTGAACTCACACCAAGGATACAGGTGTTAAATACTGGGGCTGACTCTCCAGGGAAACCCCCAGAATGTCTTCCATCCATCATCTTTCCCTTGCCTGGCCCTGACTTGGGCTCAGCAAAGGCATTTCCACCTCTTACACGATACACTCTTCAGCCTTCAGAATGCTTCATTTTCCAATGACTCATAAACACAAGAACAAGTCATCTCTCTCAAACTAACTGTGGGGTTTCAAGCATAATGAAGCACATCATGAATAGTATTTTTTTAAATGAAGTACAGTCAGCTTATAATGTTGTGTGAATTTCTGGTGTACAGCATAGTGATTCAGTTACACACACACATATATTCCTTTTCATATTCTTTTTCATTATAGGCTATTGCAAAATACTGAATATAGTTCCCTGTGCTACACAGTGGGTCCTTCTTGTTTATCTATATTATATATAGTTGTTAGTATCTGCAAATCCTGAACTCCCAATTTATCCCTCCATCCACACCCCCTTTTCCCCCCTGGTAACCATAAGTTTATTTTCCATGTCTGTGAGTCTGTTTCTGTTTTGTAAATAAGTTCATTTGTGTCCTTTCTTTAGATTGTATATGTAAGTGATATCATATTTGTCTTTCTCTGTCTCATTTCACTTAGTATGATCATCTCTAGGTCCACCATGTTGCTACAAATGGCATTATTCCATTCTTTTCTATGGCTGAGTAGTATTCCATTATATATATGTGTGTATCTGTATCTATCTATCTATCTCACATCTTCTTTATCCAGTCATCTGCATTCACCTACCATTCTTAGCATATGGCCCTCATCCTGTGACTACCTCATGGTCACAAGAAGGCTGCACTACCTCCCTCCTTCTGCCAGTAACTCAGGAAGGGAGGTGATGAGGATGAAAACAACAAGGAAAAAGGAGGCTCCCCGAGCACAGAAGCAAAACCTTCCCAGAAACCTTGTGGGAGTTGTTTCCTGTGACCCTCCCCCCACCTCCAAGCAAAGGAGGCCTGGGAATGTAGTCTTAAAGCTGAGGCGATGAGTCCCCTGTACAAAGTCGGGATTCTGAAACTAGAGGGAGGTGGGGAGGGGGCAGGGGAAGGCAATGAGCAGCCGTTACTGCCTCCGTCAGGTCAGCTTCGGGCTCCAGTGGCCCTGGAACGCCTCTGGTCATGCTGAGATGCTGGCCGCACTCCCCCTCCAGTTCTGTCTTGGATTGTTGAAACACTAGAAGATGCGTTCGTGGAGCATGAAGTTTGGAACAACAGTAGTGACAGCAGCTGCCGACCCAGGGCGCTTACTCTGGACCACGGGCTCTTCTGAGCTTTTTACACATGAAGTTTAAATCCCGCAACAATCCTGGGAGGCAAGTACTGTCATCACCACCATTATTCCAATGGGGAAACGGAGGCACAGAGAGGTTGAGCAATTTGCCTCCCGGCGCACAACCGGGAAGTGGCGGAAGTCGGGCGAGTGGCTCCCAGGAACATGGTGTAGCCGTGACATCCATTTACCTCGTCCTGACCCACTGCCTCCCACCGCAGAACGTGTAGTCTAGCTTACAGACCTGCCATCTCTTGAGAGATACACGACCCCGGGCAGGTCACTTGCCTCCTGCTGATGCCCGTGCAAGGGGGGGAGACGAAAAAGACCACCAAGGACGTTTGTGAAGAGTAAATGAGAACACACGCAGGAAGCACGCATCCTGGACGACCCTCACATTATCCGTGCTTGGGCGGAAATGTCTCTGAATTTCATTAGGGACAGAAACAATGACGCACGGGTGGTAGGAGCTGGGGAGACAGGCGGTCGAGGAGGTAAACTTGCAAGGTGTGGCACAGAGAGCGCGAACGCCCTGTCACTGCTTCTCTTGTTCAGAAGATGACGCCTAGTGTTAGGAAGCATCCTCTGCTTTTAGTTTGATCCTGGTCATTTTTGACTCACGACGCATCCCCGTGTGTGTAACGAAAATGTAAAATTAAAATGTAACTTAAAAAAAAATACACTGCTGGAAGAAAGTGAATTTTGTAAATATGTCCCACAGGAGGAAAATAAAACAGAGGACCTTAGGATGCTGCGATGCCACAGGCATGAAGGCTTTGATTTCACTATAAGAGCGTATGTTCACTTTAATTGCTGTATTAACAGACTTTTCAGGTATTAAGTCCCGCTGAGCTGATCCCAAGTGCCCTTTCCCGTCTTATCTCTGCTCCTGTTGCTGGGTTTCAATACTCTCCAGAAGTAATGGAAATTTCTGGCTGGGTTATTTAAGCATCTATAAAAATGTATATACATTAGGGAATGTTTTCTCCTACCTGATAAACAAAGACACAAAATCCACAAAGCAAAGAGTGCACACAGGGGCAAAACCAAAACCAAAAACGCAAAAAGAGAGAAAACTAAGAAGGAAGGTCAGACGCGAAATAATCGAGGAATGAGTGATCGGTCTCTTATGTGAATTTATCAACCAGTTTTTACATCGGATAATTCAGCGTCCAGGTGTGCTTTACAAATATGCCACAACACAACAGCGTCTCACGAACAGGACATCAAAACACCTTTCCTTTAAAACAACAACAAAAGCAAAAGAAGCCTCCAGGACCCAGGTGTGAAATTTAAACGATGACGACCAAAGAGGTGAAGCCTTCACATTTGCATTTTCTCTTTTGCAACTTTGTGGTTAATGCGATGCATGTTCAGAAATTCTTAACATGTGTTATTACTTGGAGGAGAGATTTCATTGCTTACGTATGATAGAGAGGGTTCAAACAGAAACTCTGCCGCTTTATTTATTTGTTCAGCCCTAGGACAAAATCTGCTTTTCCACGGCAGAGGAACGTATTAGCCATGGTCAGTCCTCAAGTTTACATATTCGTGGAGGCTGACAGAAAACAGTATTTGGCAAAAACAAAACAAAACAAAAAAATGAAAAAAGCAATATTTGGCTTCAGAAGGTGTTACGCTTTTTATGTAGATGGATTAGTGGGATGTTTTCTCAAGGCAAATGCTAATCCTTTCATCACCTGGTCCTCACTCCTCAAGAAAGCACTTGCGAACAATGAATTCCTCTCACTGCTGAGCGGGGTGTGGGGAGGGCAGAAAAATGGCCTCAGCAACGGCTGGACGTTCTCCTTTGGGGAGGGAAGGCTCCTGGGAGCAGCTGGAGTGGTGTGAATTAATTGCATTAAACCGTCCAACATCACTCATCGGAAATCTCTCAGGTTGCCTTGGCCAAGTCTTTGGGACTCGCAGCCTGAGCTCCACGGCAAGGCCAACTGGGTCTGTGAGTCGGGAAACAGCTGCCGTTCACAGAAGCGCCGTCGTGTTGGTGAGCAGAAACGGGGTAGAAAGGTAGGACGCCACGACACAGTCCTGGTCAGCGCCGCCGCCGCCGCCCGCCCCACGCTGGGATGCAGGGACGCCGCCCAGGCCCCCCGCGCGGAAGAGGACCACCGCGGAGCGGCTGCAGGCTGTGTTAATTAGGACTCAGACCTGGGGAAGCGTTATCGCGCTGGTGGCTCCTGGAACACACGTCAGCTGTCATCAGTGGGCTTGGGTCAGAATTCTTGGATCCAGAAGAATGCCGGCCCTGCTAGAGCCACACCCGGGGAAGGGTGCTTGGCTCCTGGTGCACGTCCGCTCCTGTCCCTGGTCCTCCCCCACACACGTACGGCCCCTTCGGGGCTCTGCTGGGATGTTCCAGCCTCAGAGAGAACATCCCCTGCCACTCAACGTAAAATTCCACCCGACCCTACTCCATCTCCAAACACTTAACATCACTGACAGGTGACGTATGTATTTCTGTGTTTTATTTCCACCCACTAGGATGTAAGCTTCTTTGAATGCAGTGCTTAGGTTAGAAGTTTTAAGTACAAGCAACAGAAATCCACTGACAAGAGCCGGCAGCACCCACCGGCATCTCCCGGAGGAGGAAGCCAGGCTCAGGGTTCACCGTCTGGGAGCAGAGGTCACATGAGGACCCGTGAGGTTTCTGAAAAGCAGAAAAAGCTGAGCTCCCCGGGGTGGGCACCTGCCCCTGGGAGGTCACTGCAGCTGGAGCCCCGCACATGGCACCTCATCGCCATCCCCACCTGGACTGCTTCTCCCCTTTACCTGACTCTCCTGGCCCCTGCAGGCCACTGAATTTGATGCTGAAATCAAACCTGAACTTTGGTTTCTGACCTCCTTGCTCTGCCCACACCACCTCTCCACCTCCAATGTTCTGTCCGTTTTCTCTGGTGAACTAACTCTTGTTTCATCTTAGGCTCACCTCCCCAGAAGCCTCCTGGGACCCCCTGGCTTGGGCACCTTCACCCAATTCTCAAATAAGGCACCTGTGCACGCATCTGTATTCCTGCACCCACCCCAGCACTCATTCCTCCTGCTGGACCAATGGCCAGCATCTCCTGTCTGACACTGTGCTAAGGACATTACGTATGAGAAATCACTGGTTCTCTACAACAGCCCCATGAGGAAGTGTGGTTAACATTATCTTCATGTGCAGAAGAGGAAACTGGGTAACAGAGGGTTTAACAAGCTTGGCCAAGGACAGTCACCCAGCATGTGGCCAAGTCAAGATTTAGTGTTAGATGGAAGCAACCTAAATGCCCATCGACAGATGGCTGGATGAAGAAGTTGTGGTATAGTTTATACAATGGAATACTACTCAGCCATAAAAAGGAATGGAATAATGCCACTTGCAGCAACATGGATGGACCTGGAGATCATTGTACTAACTGAAGTAAGTCAGAAAGAGAAAGAAAAATACCATATGATATCATTTATATGTGGAATCTAAAAAAAAATGACACAAATGAACTTATTTACAAAACTGAAACAGACTCACAGACATAAGAAACAAACTTAACTTACAGTTACTAAGGTGGAAGGGGAGGGTGGAGGGATAAATTAAGAGTTTGGGATTCGCAGATACACACCACTCTATATAAAATAGATAAACAGCAAGTTCCTACTGTAGAGCACAGGGAACTATATTCAATACCTTGTAATAGGCTATAACAAAAAAGAATATGAAAAAGAATGTATTTATATGCATAACTCGGTGTGCTGTACACCAGAAACAAACACAACATTGTAAATCAACTCTACTTCAAAAAAAAAAAAAAAACACTTAAGACAAGAACAACAATAATAAAGACTTAGTCTCGGGTTTCCCGGCTCCAGAGTTCAGGTTCCTGATCACCAGCACTAGAGTGTTTTTATTTAACTGTCTCATCCGTTCCTGTGAAGACTCCTAGACGGGAGGGAGTCTCTCTCTTCCCACCTCTCCTCCTGTCACTGCATCTCCTCTTGTGACCTGAGAAGAATGTGTTCACCCTACGGTGACTCACATCTACTACACATGAGACCCCAGAATGTGATTCAGATTCGTGTCATCCTGGAAAGAGCACCAGGGATGGTGTTCCAGTTTGTTTTTTCATCAAAACATCCCCTGGTGACACATCTCTTGTTCCTTGGTTACTGGATATGAATCGTAAAATTAGGTGTGCAAGAAACATCGATGCCTCTGTTCTCTGCAACTCAAATTACTTTCTTTTCTTTTTTAAAAAAGAGAGACACTTAAGACTTTTGCACTGTACATGTCAGCACTTGATAATTGAAAAAGTACATACCATCTTATCACCAGTCAACTGGGTGTTGGAAAGAAATCAATTGTTATTAGAGGGTAACTCAGACACAGTTGCACAGAACAGTGGCTGTTTTCGGAATCCGTGTACTTGCCAGCTCCGTGTATATATAGTATGCCATATGGAATCTGCTTTGAAAGTTTTTTTTCTTTTTGCAATTCTCAATGGAATCACTTTTGCCATAGCTTCTGGCCACTCTTTCCCCATTCCAAAGCCCCAGGTTTTCTGCCCGGCACAGGATTAAAAATAGACCGATAGCTACAGTTTTCATGATTCCCTTTCAAGGCTTTGCTCCTAAAAACAGTGCTGCGGGAAGTTGAGGGAAAGGCCACTGAGGCGGGATTTGGGATTTGGAGAATTGCTGAATACACGGGAATGAGCACTGCGCGCCCCCAAAGGGGAAATGCACAAAGCGAACCAGGTTTACCTTTGGGGACAGTTTCCTTTCTTTGGCGCTTCTGAAAAGCACTGAAAGCCCTTTTGCTTGGACCAAAATTCCCCATCTGGTAACAGGTAAGTCCTTTAAGAATAAGGTCAGTCCAGACGCCAGATGGCCAGCACTCTGCTTGCGTTCACGGCCAGACCATGTTTTTAAACATCAATTTAGCCCCCCTTCACCCGCCTTTTTCTCTTCACCCAGTTTCCACTATTTACACATAAGCTAGTCCCTTCTATTCCTTTTTTTTTTTTTTAACTCTGTTCTATTCTTAACAGTCAGCAAAAGGGCAGACACAGCCTATCTTCCAGTCACTGAAACTGTAGAAAGTGTGGTGATGATTCTATTGTTTCCAAATATGCGTTGGTCCTCCCTTCGGTGGATTCTGCTTCTCCTCCTGTTGACGGCAGGCTTGGACATGTGACCCACTTTAACCCACGAAATGTGAGCAGAAGTGACACGAGGTGGCACCTGGGGCGGATGCTTGAGGAATTATGACCTCTCTTCTCCCCAAGACAAACCTGAACTTGACAGCAGCGGCTCCTTTGGTCTTGTCCCAAAATGGAAAAGAGGTATCACAGAGCTAAACGCCCCCAAGGATGGGCTGGCAGCGAGAGCGAAAAAGCAAGCTTTGGCTGGTATGAGCCGGAGATCATTTGGGGTCATCTGATATCCAAGCTGAGTTACACAAAATAGAGTCATCACAGGAAACGGGAAGGACTCAGGTACAGAGAAGAAGTCATGGATTTTGGAGCATCTGTGATAATGTAAGAGTGAAGCTTCCTGTTCTCCAGACAAAATAATTCTTTTTTTTTTCAAAAAAATTTACAAGTTAGATTTGGTATTTATTTACTTATTTTTACTGACGTATAGTTGATCCATAATGTTGTATTAGTTTCTGGTGTACAGCAAAGTGGCTTAGTTATACATACGTTTATTATTTTCCATATCCTTTTTATTATGGGTTATTACAAGCTACTGAATGTAGTTCCCTGTGCTATATATGTTACATCCTTGGTGTTTATCTGTTTTGTATATAGTAGTATGTATCTGTTAATCCCAAACTCCTGATTTATCCCTCTCCCTACCCTCCATTGGTAGTTTGTTTTCTACGTCTGTGAGTCTGTTTCTGTTTTATAAACAAGTACATTTATGTCATTTTTTAGAGTCCACATATAAGTGATATCATATGATGTTTGTCTTTCTCTGTCTGAGTCACTTGACTTCATAGAATAATCTCCAGGTCCATCCACATGTTGCTACAAATGGTATTATTTCATTTTTTTTTTACAGCTGAGTAGTATTTCTTTTAATACTGAGTACTATTCCCAAGGTAGATTTGAAAGGATGGCAAGGAATGAGTAGAGACTGTGGGTGTCTGAGCAAAATGGCCAGGTCCACCTCCCTAAGTCTCAGGGAGAGAAAGCTGTGGACCATGAAGAGATTTAGGGAGCGAACACCCAGGAGACTGTGCCTCATCTTCATACAGAAGCCAGAACCCAGAGGAAATGACTGCAAGGTGTGATGGAGCAGAGGGCTCGAGCGAGAGGGTAGGATTTCTCCAGCTGCAGGGATGGAAGAGCTCAGAACACGCCTCGCGTGTCCCACGGAAGTGCAGGGCTCTCTACGAGGCATCTCCCTGCAAGGCGGGCTTGGAGGGGCCTTGTAGAGGGAAAGATTCATGATGTATCAGACCCACGAGCAGATCCAGACCTAAAGCCCAGGCAGATCTCAGACATCTCAGGAGATGTCAGCCAGTTCAATGGTGGCCAAATCCAGACCTCCCATCACCTTCCTCTTGAACACTTGCCACACGCAAACCGCTAGAGCTTACATGCAATTCTGTAAGGAGACCGGGAGCCTGGATTGGCAGGAAGAGTGGGTAAAAGCACCTGAGTTGATTGAGGTTGAGGGTTTTCATCTGACAGAATGGAAGCTGGAAATGGATATTAATTAGATCAACTGTACGAAAATAACATTGTCTTGCTCACATGAAGTTTCAGATGGATGTTTGTACCCCTCCCAAACCTACTTACCAGTGGTCTTTGAGGTCCTCCTTTGTCTAGCTCTGGTGAGTGACTTTGTGGACTCAGAGTCCAATCAGGAAAACACGGTCTTTGTCTGGACTTTAACAGAGTGAATTTAATCCGAGGAACTAGTTTAGAAGATGTTGGGATGTTCGTTAAGATGTACAAAATTACATGAACTTTTCCAAAACTATATTACATTTTGGTAAACATTAAAAGGTACTGGAAGAACCCAAAACTACAAAAGGAAATAGTGAGGCAACCCAGGAGTCAGTGATGGCAAGAAGCAGCTCACATCTGCAGGGATGGAGATGACAAGGAGGAGGTATTCCAGAACCAGGAACTGAGGCCACGCGATAGGACACAGAATCATGGCGGAGTCTGTTTGGTGTGAGATGGAGCCACAGGGGAGGCACAACCCAGAGTAAGAGGCTGTGCGACACGGAGAGAAAGAGACTGAGAGAGAAATCCTGGATTCTCCTTTCTCCCTGCTCTCAAGTCTCCTCGCCTTGTCTTCCGTTGACTATACCTTACCAGCATCCAGTGGGCAAGGGAGCCTGAAAAATGGAATTTGGAGCAATCGACCCCTTGTGCGTGGGAGCAGAGCAAGGTGAGCGTGAAGAAGGGATCTGTAAGCAACTTGCCAGAAACGCCTGGTTCCACATCTGCCTGGACCATTCGCGTGGTCGTTCTTGGGGAGTGCCCCATGCCTGCGTGTTAAAGTGGAGACGGTCCTGGACCTAGGAGACCCCAGGCTCTTCCCCTTCCCCACTGTGTAAGCTTGGGCAAGTCACTGAACAGACCAAGTGCACTGAGAGAAACCAGCCAGGACTCACAAATCTGCCAGGGAGTTGGGGGGGGGGGGCGTCTGAAGAAACACCCAGCTCCCCTTCCACCCTGTCATGGCGCCCCTTGCGTGGTACAGACGGGTATGGAGCATGGCATGGAAATGACCGTCGTCGCAAAGCACAGCGGAACACTGCACACGCCTTTATGGTGGGTGATGCCAAAATGCACACTCAAACCAGTGTAAGGGGCACCTGGATGAGACCAGGGGCGTCCCTTCCTTGAACACAGTCCAAATAGGGACAAGGGGAGAGTCACATGCATCTTATTCATGACCCGAAGTCCTTCCAGCCCCTTCCCTTTACTCATGCATGACAGGAGACAGCCTCCTGGATGCTGTGGGGTGCCGCCCAGACCCCCGATTCTGGAGGAAGCCAACAATTCCCCAGCTGATTGGAGTACTGGGGGTGGACAACCTTCGGGACCTGCACCCAGATAAAGAGAGCCCCTCCCCCTGCTGGGTCATGTTCCCTCCTGGGTAGAAGTTCCCATCAGAGGACTGGTCAGGGTGGATACAAGGATCTGGTACCCAGGCTTCCCCTTGCGATGGACTGAGACCTTTGTTGAAACCAGCTTGGCACCCAAGCTGGGATAGGCTGAGACCTTTGCTGAAATTGCATTGGATATGTCCAATCTTGCTTCCTCTGTAAGCTTCTCCCAGGGACACACCCCTGCAAACACTCCCTGCAGCTCAAATCTCCATCTCAGAGCCCGCATCCTAGGGAACCCCGCCTGAGATAAGTGCGTTTCAGCAATGGGATCCTCCAGGTTGTCTGCCTCCTCCACTGTCTCCCGCCCCTCAATGTCTCTGTAACTCCGTGGGCGCTGCAGAACTCTAGGATTTGAACCGTTACGCCCCATTCTGATATCATCAAAGGCTGATTTACACGCTCTCTGATCTGATGACAAATACAGGAAGATAAAAGCGAAGCTCGGTGAGCAATGACTCACCCCAGGGACTAGAGGCCCTGGTGCCCTCAGACACCATCTCCCATGGTGTCTCCCTTCCTTCTGCCTCCTTTTCTCGTCCTCACTCTGTTGCTGCCTCTTCCTTTTCTCCCTCTCTCTGGACACCCTCTCTATTTCCTCCCTCCCTCATCTCTCTTCCTTCCATCCCCTTCCCACTCAAAGTTAACATACTTCATTTCCGTTCTCCTGCTCACAGCTTCTCTCCACTACTGGCCATTGTGGTTCAGAAGACGCCCACGCTCTCCCCCTCAGCTCCAGAACTGAGCATCTAAACCAGGCCTGGTCAATACATATATTTCATATCCTTTGTCCATAGGGATTGCTTTCAGCTTGACTATTTGACCCAAAGGACTACAATGATCTAAATGCAGAATTAATTTTTTTCTTCTGAATTGGCCAGAGAAAGATTTTCTTTCTTTCACAATCCAAAGTACTAGGATCTAAGTCTCCAGTTTCTGGAAGCCATCTTTTCATGGCCTGAGGTATCTGCCTGGCACTGAAGCCAACCAAGAAGAAAGAAGAGACAAAGTGGGTGATGGTGTCATCCTATGAACTCCTGGATCCAGCTATACTTGAAGCTCTCCCCTTGGATTTTTTTTCCAGCTTACAGTCAATCAACTGCCTTTTAGGCTTAAGCCAGCATGGGTTGGGTGTCTGTCCCTGGAATTCATCCAAATAAATCAACCACAACAAAACGCACAGCATGACCTACGTGGGGCATTTTTATTCTTGTGCGTTGCAGGTCAGGTTTCCCAAGAAGCGAACTCTGAGATGAATTTACATGCAGAAAGCTTATTGAGGAGTGTTACTGGGATGGACATGTGTAGAGGGAGGAAGGAAGCAGGATGGGACAGAGGGAAAAATCAAACCGTGACGCAGTCACAGGGAGCCATCCCCAGGGAGGCATGGGGCTGGGGGGGCCCTCAGGACCTCAGCCTTTATACGGCTGCGTCCCCCAGTCACCGGACATGTGCTGCTCCCAGGAAAGGAGCAGGGCCTTGGATGCCGCTCAGGTCAAGCCCAGAAGAGGGACTACGTTGCCAGGTGTTGGCTGCCTGCCTCCCCTCCTAGCAGCCGGTGGGGGCAGAGAACGTCAGGGCTGGCGCAGAAAATCTGGGTGGTGCACTGAGACACCCTGTGCTGGTGCAGCGAGTCCTTGAGGGCAGAAAGAAGGGGAGATCTTGGAAAGAATATGGTGTGACTCGGTCAGTCCTTCCATCCCCAGTACCCAGGGCTGCTCAAGCTTTACACACCTCGAGCCCCCGGGGTTGCGCACGGCGCCCTCCAGAGCCATGCACCTTGGCTGCCCTGCCCGTGCGAACGCAGAAACGACTTATCTATTCATTCAGAGCTATCGGTTGAGAATACAGTGTCCCAAATGTGGGATAAGACATCCAGTCAGTACGCAAATGAACCGACATTTATTTGTTGATGCTTCATACCCACTTCTGACTTGGCATTTTTCAGGTCTCTGCCCTTGCAGAGCTCAGCCCTCTCCTGTCTTCCGAGCAGAGGCGAGCCATAAAAATCTCCATGGCGCCCCTGTTTCACGTGCTGCGGCCGAGGCAGGTGCTGCCTAAAACTGATGAAAAGGCGGGAAGGAAAATCTGCCGTCCGCAGTATCTTTCAGGCCTTGGTTTTTCACGATGTCTCCTCCTGTTTCTTTAAGAAGGAAAAATGCTGTGTGTGTAGGGGGAAGGGGGCGATGAGTTTTGTATTAGACACGGCAATTGTGCCTGCCGAGTTTTAATCAGCTCGTCTGGCCCTGAGGACGGGCTGGCATTAACTGTCTTTCAGAAATAGATGCCTCCGATTTTGAGCATATGATTAGCAGCCAGTCGGGTCCCCAAGCGGACGGCACACGGCATTATTTAACGATCATTTCAAATCTAAAACAGGCTAGTCCGCAGCGATAAAAACCTGCGCCCTCCGGAATCCCAGGTGCTGGGTTTGTCCTTCACAGACACAGATCGACGGTTTCTCTCTGTATTTCCTCTCCTCCTCCCTGACACCGGGGAGATGACTCTGTGGCACCGAAGCCCCTGAACGCACGCTCCATTTGCTTTTCCAACTACTATTCAAAAACCCAGGACTTTCTCCAATTTTCTCTTTTCTTTAAAGAGTTATTTTTAGCTCCGTAAATAGTCTGGCTCAGGGATTTTCTCCATCAGTCATTCTGGAGTCTGTCTGCATGCAACCGACACTATTATGCAAACTTCGTTATTTATTTATTTTTATTATTGAATTGACGCATTTTCTTGACTTGAATACCTTCACTTGGAAAGGAGGCTTCACTGCACGCCCGTGAAGTGAAAAGGGTGTCGTCTGCCGTAAGTAGAAGGCAGCGGTGAACGTAACCAAGGAGAAAATAAACAAGGGGATTAATTCTGAATCCACACCACCGCCTGCCGAAGGCGCTGCCTCTGACATGTGCTTCACCGTGAAACATGAGGGAAGCAAATACGGGGATTTAAAGACATCCGAGTACCAGACAGAGCCCTTCTCTGCGAGGGAATATCCGCGTGGTTGGAGGAGGGAAAAGAGGTTCGCTTTCTTGCCGTGGGGAGCTCTGTCATCTGCAGCTGGGTCCACGGACCGTTCCCACCGGGGCTCCCTCCCTCCCAGGGGCGAGGTGGCAGCGTCCGCGCGTAAACCCACGGTCGTCCATCTGGGGGTGGGGGAGCAGAACCCGGCTCAGGAGGCCTCAGCTCCCAGTGGACTGCCACGGACTAACAGGGTGAGGCTACCTCACCTCCTTGTCCGCCTGGGTGCCACTCACCTGAGCTCACCTGAGCTGTGGAAATTGGCGAGGAGCTCCTGGGAGGCGGGAATTCTGTCCTGGGCACTGACATCTCCAGGGTGGGCACGGCCAGAGAGGGGGGCGGGAGAACTTGCAGCACAACGCTTGGTGCGTTGTGGGTGCGCGGTGAGTTTGCGTGTGTTGAGTGTCTGTGCACCAGGAGCTTTGGGTGCTAACCTCCTAACTCTGGACACTTACACAAGGGAGTGTTCATTCCATGTATGGAGGAAATGGATGCTTACGTGGGGTAAATTACTTCTTCAAAGGATATGACAATATATGGTGATATATATATTTGAACTTTTTAATTATGAAACGCTTCAAGCCCACAGGAAAGACAGAGGATATGCTGTAATGGAAGCCTGCATCCCCCACACCTGGGTGTAAACGGTGGTCTGCGCTTCACCACGATGGCTTCATCTCACACTTTAAAGTGATAAACTAGCTCGTTGGTAGTTCCTGCACTACGCTTACTGCTATAGGCTGAACGTTTGTCATCTCTCCCTCTGCAAAAAAAATTCATATATTGAACCTCAATGCCCAAAGTGATGGTGTTAGGAGGTGGGACCTCTGGGAGGTGATCAGGTGGTGAGGGTGGAGCCCCCGCGAATGGGGTTACTGCCCTTATACAAGGGGCCCCTGAGAGCTCCCGTGCCCCTTCCGCCAGTGAGGACGCAGCAGGAAGCTGGCCGTCCGCACCCCCGAAGAGGGCTCTCACCAGAATTCGCCCACCCTGCACCCTGATCTCGGACTTCCAGCTTCTAGAATTGTGAGCGTGAAAATTCTGTCCTTTATACACCAGCCCAGCCCGTGGAGTTTGGCCACAGCAGGGCAGACAGACTAAGTCACCATTTGACACAACGCCAGTGACATATCACAGACTGAATGTTTGACCCAAAGTGCTAAAACGTACTGCGTGCTCCCAATCTGCTAAGAGAAAGAGAACGTAGCCACCTTGCTGCCAGCAGCAAGTAAAACGTGGTGGACAGTCCGCAGCTCTTACCCGGATGCTGACGGCTCGAATTTTACCTTCTGAGAAGGGAGATTTCGTTGTCCACGGTGGGAGTGGAGTGTGGTTACGGTGGGGGAGGATTCAGGGGAGGGCCTAACCACTGGCCTTGGGGGGTCCCAGGTCCAAGTCCCCAGTCCTGGGCACTCATCCATTAGATGGTGATGTTTTTTAAAAAAAAAAAACCCAACGTCATAAAAATGCTTCAAGAATAAGCTAGTTGCTGACAATGCTTAACACCGCCCAGTGTTTAATTAAGGAGTAAGGAGTTGACCGGTTCACCTGCTAACAGAGGTAGGTAAGGTAGGTAAGGCTGCAGTGTGAGTCTCCGCCACACTTGAGGGGGGTTCTGAGTCTCAGGAGCAAACCCTGGGCTGTAAGGCATCTTTCAACCTTCAGATTTTGCTGGCGATACAACCATCACCTGACCCTGCTCTTCCCGCCAACGCCCTGAGGGGGGCGTTCCTTACACGGCGGCCAGGCGCTGAGTGCTGCTTGGTCCAGACTCCCCTCCCGTATTAGAAGGAACGCTTCCCCTGTTCTGGGAACACAGTGGCCTTCACGGTCCTGCCAAGCACATGGCCGTATGGCACCTGGAAGCCCCACCAGTGTATCTGCCTCTCGTGGGGAGGAAGCAGGGCTCGACCTGCTCTATGAGAGGCTGCCCGCAGGTCATCGCCTAGTGTGGGCCGCTGGGAGGGACCCGCCCCTTCTTCCTGTGCAGAAAGCGTTGTGCCAACCTGTGCCTTGTGTGTGGCGCCTTCCTCGGTGACTCCAAGCCTGGAGAAGATGCAGTGTTCCCAGTTCTAGGGGCGTCCACCTTCGGCGGTGGGCACCATCACCATTTTTGTCCTCCCCGTGGTGGGAGGCCTGCCTCGGGGTTGGCATCTGGATCTTCTGCCTCACTCGGCCACGCTAGACGCCAACGCACGTCCTGTGGAATCTCAGCATACCGGTGGTCACGTACACAAAGGCAGCTTCAAATAAATAATGGTGTCGACAACCAGGCTGGCCCCCCCCCAGCTGGTCGGCACCTTGGGGAGGTTCGAGATGGGGGGCGTGCATGTGCCCTTTCCTCGTGTCTCACAGCCTGAACCGTCTCCACACACCAAGCATGAGTCCAGGGTTTGAAAACCATGTATTCCTCCAGCGTGGTCCTCGGGTATCCGTCAACCTGCGGCCTCCTGGGCTACTCCAGCAGAACCAAACAGACCTCCCAGGACATCAGCCAAAGTCTGCTCAGTGCTGGGGGACAAACGGACGGTCTGATCGGTTGGCAGTGGGTATACTGGTCTTGTGCTGAGAGGGTTTCTAAAAAAATGATTCCGATTCTGCATGATTTACAATGTGCTTTGATTTCAGTCTGATCCTTAAGTAAGATTCCAGGGATGATTTTAAGCAGAGGTGACGTGCACTCCTATTGGAAAAGAAAAAAAAAACCAAGCAGCGCTACGTTTTGAAAATTATTAATGATAATGTGCCTGCAGAAGCATCAGCAGTGAACGCGGGACCGGCAAGGCCATCTGTTTCTCTGTGACAGGCGGGCGTTAGGGCTCATTAAAGAAGTCGCTTGCCCTCCAGACCGGCATCCGGGCACCGGGACGTTTCCGTAAGTTCTTATCAAGCCTTCCTGGGCTCTGGCGCGTGGGTCTGACCTTTGCTTCCCGACGCACTGAAGTTCACGTTGCGGTGCACAGACCCTCTGGTCTCTATGGATGCTCACTTCGTGGGGTCCCTACACAGGGACCGATGCTCCTTGATGTTGTCAAGGAAAATAAGACACACAGATGCTGGGAAAGAGGTCTTCATAAATACACATCGGAAAAGTCTGCTGGAATTTACCCAGCGGGCAACCCAGAGCTCCGACAAGCAGGCATGAGTCACGGCAGAAGCCGCCTTAGAACTCAGGTCCGTGTCGCTGCCTGGCTGCACCCGCTTCCGCAGCCTGTTTCGCGGTGTCATCTTTTTGCTGCATCTCTGATGCCTGCAGGGTGAACCTCGGTCCCAGTTCCCACGGAACTCAAACAGGCGCCGGCATGGCAACCACGGGGGTAATGAATCATGCAAATAAATGAAATGTTCAGACACAGGAGAGCCAGCATATTGATAGCCAAGCAAAAAGATTATGCAAAAACATACAAAGCCAAAGAAAGAATTTTAATAATGAAGCGGAAGGAAAGCGAATTCGTTATAGATGTCAAAAGTCGGACACCTGGCTATAGAGGTTTGCCACTGTCTCCAGGTGATGTGTCCAAACTGAGGTTTTTCTCAGGGAGCAAGACATTCAGATAAAGGACAGCCAGGACTGGGCATAGCTCGCCGATGCCAGCAGGAGCCCAGGCAGGAGGGAAAAGGGTCAAGGTTCAAGACGGAGGTCACTTAAGTATATTCTCCTAGAAGCTCTACCTAGAAAATTCCACCTGCACTTACGGACGAGAACCGGGCCACGTGCCCACTGTCGGCGGCCAAGAAGTCCGGGAGGCTGGTTCCGCCCAGACCGCCGCTCTCTCACGCTGCCAGCGGGGAGGAAGGCGGGATGGGTACTCGGCAGACAGACAGCCGCCCGCCCCGGCGACGCAGCGGCTGGGGCAAATCGCTCATCTTGGGTGCGCGTTCCTCCAGGTCAGTTTTCAGAGATGGAGCGCTACCTCCCAGCCCGGCGCGCCCTTTCCAGCATCTCATTTCCTCCGAGACACCACGCGGGAATCATGATGGATGAGACCTCGGCTCCATTCCGTTTGGCCCACTTTCCAGAGAAGTGAGGAGAATGATTGGATTTTGCCTGAAAACGGGGGAGTGAGGAAGAGCGCCTGCCGGAGGGGGGCGGGGTGGGCGCCACCCGTGTGGGGACGGCGGGGAGAGAGGCACCTCCCTGTGAGTCGTGAGCACAGCTGTGAGCACACGTGGGCTGGAGAACCGAGGTCTTCCAACGAGCTTTCCTGCCTGACAGTAAAATGCAGGGGAGCCGCCTCCAGGGGGAGGGGTGCTGCTTCCCACGTCGACAGGCACCAGGGGAGGCCGGTCCCTTCCTTCTTCTTGCTTCCAGTGGATGTTGACCTGACTCTTGTCGAGGCTACTATCTTCATCACAACCCAGGGGCCCAAGTCTGCCACATCCAGGGAAATTAAAGAGTGCTCAGTTTAGCGGTAACATTATCCTAACAGAAATGTCCTGGGAATCCATAAGCAGATCGTGTTTCTTTCTAAACCTTTTTTTTTTTTTTTTTGCTCCATGGCTTCTGAGTATTTATAAGAAGAAAGGAAGGAAAGGAGGGAGGGAGGGGAGGAATGAAGAAGGAAGGAAGGAGAAGGGAAGAAACTTGTTTATTTTTTTGCCTCCCCTCCTCCTTGTGCAAAAGTTTAACTAGGATACAGTATACAGATTCTTTTGCAACATTTTAGGATTATCTTTGTATCCAAGCTCTCAGCACAAACCCAGGGATGTTGTAGAGGATCTGAAACATCTTTGCCGACTGAACGAACGTCCACATCTGTCTGTTTCTGCCTCTTGGCTGGCGCCGGCGCGCGGCATTCCTTTGCCGGGAATTCCCTTGCGTGACGTCCCACCCTTTCTGAACCCCAAATTATGTTCAAAGAAGGGGTTAAAGCTGATTCGTCCAACTGGACAGGACGCTTTCCAAGAATAGTACGTTTTCATCTCAGTTGGCCGCAAATAGTAGAAACGTCAAAACAACCGAAGCCAACAATCATCGGTCAAAGAGGGATTTATTCACATAAATTCAACAGGCAAGTCCAGCAGGGGCTGGGCCCAGAGGCTCACACCGGGCTGAGACGTAGCTGCTTCCCCGGCTCCTTTGGTTGGTTGTTTTCTGGCTTTGCTGGGTGTGATTGACAAATAAAAGTGCCGTGTATTTCAAGTGTGAGCACGTGGTGACTCCCCCAGCTCCTGACCGGGCCATCTTCTCTCTGATTTCACCCCAACCCCTCCAGACAGGCCCCGGCAGCTCCAGGCTTCTGTGCTCAGGGCCATTCACCTCCGGGGGTTGGAATCGTCCCTCCTTTGATCACAACCCAGCAGTCCTAGGATTGGGTCCTGACGTAGCTCGTTGACTTGGTGTGGGTCCTACACCCACTCTGCAACTAATGACTGTCCCTGCTGTGTCTGTATTTGTGTCCATGTGTGTCTGTGTGTGTGTGCCTATGTGTCTGTCTGCGTGTGTCTGTGTGTGTCTGTGTGGACCTGTGTGTGTGTGTCTCTGTGTGCATGTGTATCTGTGTCTGTATGTGTATGTGTGTCTGTGTGTCTGTCCACGTGCATCCGTGTGTGTATCTATGCATGTGTCTATGTGTATCTGTGTATCCGTGTGTGTGTCTATGTGTATCTGTGCGTCCATGTGTGTATCCGTGCATCCGTGTGTGTGACGCTCTGCTTGGGTTCACCTTGTTCCCGTATCTCCCCCTGGAGCCGGTGCCCTGCCAGTGACTCCTCAGCCACACGGCTTATCAGTGAAGGAGGGGTAGCCGGACTTCTATTTCTAAAACCATACTAAGCAGCCCATGCAGTGGTCACCGTCTCTCACCACGCGTGTTATGCCTCGTGTGGGAGATCTCTGTGTAGTTCGATTACCCTCCAGACCAGAACATAGTTCCTTGAGGTGACGCTCTGTGCCTCTGAGCTTTGCTTCCTGCCGGGGCTACGCGGAGTGCGGGACTCCCGTGCAATTCAGCAGCTGCAGGCATCACTCTTACTCTGGAACAGGAATATCCAGCTCTTCGTGAACTACTGAGTAAGAGACGTGAAATGACTATTATTATTGGAAATACGCTGTGGGAATCTGGAAAGGACTAGCCTTCAGGCGCAGAGCTGTAGGCGAAAGGCGCTGGCCTCTGCACTGACGGGGCGGGCGGGGTGCCCGTGACGGCCGTGGGGAGCAAGGCCAACAGGAGCAGGAGCACCTGGGCAGCATTCACGCAGGTCCCTGTGGAAGCCTCTCCTTCTGAGGACGTCACATAGGGGGCGGTAACCGACTTAAAGAAGTCTCCCGCTTTGCTTCCAGCTGGGGGTAGAAGGCGCTGTGAGATGCTGATGTAAGGCACTCCGGACACGATGACACTTCACAGGCAAGTGCAAAATGTCTTTACCGACAGGCCCAACCAAACGGCCCATCAGCTGGTGTACAAGGAAAACCTGTGAAGCACTGCGTTTGCCCTTGAAAATGGTAAGCGCTCTCTCCCCAGGAGTCACGTCTTCGGTCGTTACATTAGCCGCGGAGGATCTGGTCTGGGAGCTGACTCTCCCGCCAGAGGCTCGACTTCCTGTCTCTCCACCGCCCCTCCCCGGCTCGCCAGCACTGAGTTCCGGGCCACTGTCCCTACCTATCATTACAATCCAGGGCAGCAGCCCGCTTGTCTGTCCCCCTGCAAGGACTCTGCTGCTGCCGACACGGGGAGTGACCTCCCAGCTCTAATGCATGACAACCAACGTTGAGTGCAGGAAACCCAGCTCATAACAGCTGGCCTTTAGAGAGTCTGAAAAGAGCCCAGAAGACAAAGAGCACTTCTAATCCAGCTCGATCCCGCAGAGCCACAGGCAAGGTGTCCAGCGCAGACGGAGGGAGGAATGAGCGACCAAAAGCTCAGAACTCATCAAGGAATGTAGGCAAGTGTCTGGGCTCTGGCTGCTCATTCCAGGAGGAAAACTGCATTTATCCAGTAAACATGCACTTGGGTTCTACCAGGTTCTAGACTCATACAAGTGTCAGGTTGTCAAAGGTAAGCACACAGAGCATGGGGATGCGACCTGCAGACGGGTGAGGCATGAGTGACGCTATAGAGCAGTAAGACTGAGCAGTAAGAAAGCGCGGGTCCAAACCCAACTCAGCACTTAAGTGCTGTGCATCCTTCAGCAGAGTACTCAACCTCTCTGAGTCTCTGTTTCACCAACTTTAATCGAGGATAATCACAGCATTTGTCTCACAGGTTTTCTTTTTAGCCCTAAAGGAGATAACAGGTGCAAAATGATTGGGCTGCTTTTTAAAAATTTGCCTTCAGCAGTGCAATTCCAATACGTGTGCGATGACAATTAGACATGGTAGAAAGGGCGTGAAAGGGAAAACAAAGCACTTCAGAGGGAAGGCTGGGGACAGCTTCCCAGGGGAGCAGCACTTTCCCAGGTGCTGAATTATTACTAGGAATTCTCCAGGGGGAGAAGGGAGGAAGGGAGCTGCAGGCAGAGGTCACAGCACATGCAAAGGCATCGTGCGTTCTAGAAGGGCTCTGAGACGTGGCTGAAGCATAAAGAGCGTCAAGCAGTGCCTCGGGAAAAGCTGCTGGTAACAAGGGTTTGGACCATCTTGTAAAGGACCGTGCCTGATGTGAGGAGGAGCTTGAACGTGTCCTCTGGGAGCCAGAGGTTTTCAGTTCAGGGTGACACAGTGGCTGAGTTTTTCAGGGAGGACAACCCTACTCTTCGCGTGGAGAATGGACCCATGAGAAGGGACAGTGGAAGCAGGGAAATGATTTAAGGGGCCACTGCAATCATCCGGGCAAGACACGAGGGCGGGAGGTGGAGCGCTCAAGAGATGGCTAGTAGATGAAACACACGGAACCACGTGACCGAGCGGATGAGCAGAAAGGACATGGTAGACGTCAGAGCAGAAACCTCCAGGCTCAGAGAGCGCCTGACTCAGATCTGGATGCTGCCACCCAACCCCTCGGCATGGACGTATTATGATGCCTGCTGACACCCTTTCCTCATCTTCTCAACTGGAGAGAATTCTAATGGCTCTTTTTCAGGACCATCATGAGGATTAAAGAACATTTAAACAGTCGTTAGCATAGAGCCAGACACGTGGAAAGTGTTCCGTAAACATTGGCTGCTGTCACCGCTGATTGTTTTACTGGTGTTACAATGATCGAGTCAACACTGGGGGGAGAGAAACACTGGGGGGAGAGCAGAGTTCTGAGTTCTCCCCACTCCTGGTGAGCTTGTCTCAGGGGTTCGCTGGCTTAGAAGCCAAGCCCAACATCTCTGCTTCCCAATCACTGACTCCCCAGTGCCTGCCAGGTTCTTCCTGGGGCAAACGGAGCTGGCCTTCCAGATGGCCCTCCTGCTGTAGATATAAAACACACAGTCCTTTGTGCACAAAATAAAGAGTTTGCACTTGTGCATGAAAAATGAAGTGGTAGGACCAGCAAATATTCTCTTCTTAGCTGCAGACAACCAAGGCCTCTTCATCTGCTCCCTTTATCAAACAAGGATCAACAGAGCTGAGTTTCCCCCTGCCTACCCACCTGCCACCCCAGATCCATCCCCCTTCCTTCTGCTCTGGGACCCTTAGGGGTTGCACCTCCAAGACTGCTTCCTTTCTGGCTTCTGGTTGGTTTTGGACAAAGGGCAGAAGAAAAGAGGGGAAAAACATCTTCAATTCTCCCAGGATTTGTTGCCCGATTTTGGACAGATGCTGTGTTTTTCCCCGGTGGGCGCTCTTACCCATGGGTCCTTCCTCCAGGGGTCCAGCCCATCCTGCACTCTGGTAATGCCGTTTCCTCCCTCTGTCCTCCAGACCCAGGGAGGCAAGAGCTTCCTGCTGCTGAGCATCACTAACTGGATCTTTCTCGTTGCCCACACCTCCGTAAACAATCTCTCCATAACTCTGCCTCCGCACCCTCACTGTGTATCTCTGTTTCCTGCTGAGACCTCAGCAGTAACAATAAATGGGGCAAAACTCAGCCACGCTGGTTAATCTTTTGGTATAAGTCATCCCTCTCTGCAGCAAAAGACATTTTAAAAAATTAAAAGTAAAACAGTCATATAATGGTACAGCTATTTCACAAGCTAGCATTTGCCTTTATATCTGAGTGGGAAGAGGTTTCTGTTTCCCTTTGTTCTTTTTTCTTTTCCTTTTTTGATGTAGTTTGAGTCCACTGATAATGATACCATGAGACACAACTAAATTCATTATAATTTTCTGCCTTTTCTACCAAAAGACCTTCTGAAGTGGTTTAATCAGATGCATTTGATAAGGATAATTACACAGTGAGCTCTGGGCATCACACAGAGAAAAGAAATGAATCTGGAAAAACTAATGAAAACTGGGCCTAAGGGGATTTGAACTCACAGCCTCCCAACCAGGAGTTAGATACCCCGGGGAAGAGGCGACCGGCTAAACCACGGAGTTCAGAAGGAACACCTGGCAGGTGCTAAGTTATTCCCTGGAGAGCTCGCGGTGGTGCCGACATCCAGCAGACACCACCCACAGTAAGACTGGAACTGAACACCCACGTACACCAGCCCCCCACTTCTGACACAGTTTCACCCAGTGAAGTGAGAGGGATGGCATCCCACGCAGGGCTGGTGGGTAAGACCTGCTGAGTCATGGACGCGGGACCTGGGAGGCAGCTCAGAAACTGTGGTCTCCGCTCCCTCCCCTTCGACAGAAAAGGAAAAGACATTTTTCTCAATTACCAAGAAAGAAGCCTAAGGCGAGCTTCTGCTGTCTGAGGTTTGGAACATCACAAGCTTCTTGAGTTAGCACAACGGGGCTCTGGGCTAAGCAGGTTGTAACGACACTGGAAACACCTCCTTCCGTATTCCCTTAAGATCTCCAGTGATCTTCCCTTCATCTTGGCTCCTGGTGACTCTCTGCTGGGTGGAGGTCCCGGGGCAGCTCAGCGACACTCCCAGAAATGAGGACAGGCTGCAGATCGGCAGTCCTGTTGCTGTCCGTAAAAGGATCCCTTCTGCAGTCGAAATCAAGTGACCAGGATCAGGACACTCTTTCCTCATTTGCAGTATTTTGTTTCTGCACACTGTCAACAATTGATCGTGCCAATTCAGTCATTGATCCATCAAATGTTTACTGAGTGCCAATCATGTGCCAGGAGCTGTCCTAGGTGCTGGCGGGAGCTGTCCTAGGTGCTGGCGGGAGCTGTCCTAGGTGCTGGCATTACACAGGTGGACAAGGCACAAGAGCCTTTGTCTCGTGAAGCTTCCAAGATGGTGGGCAAGACAGACCGTACGCAAAGTGATTTCCATTTGTGACGGAAATATGTATTTTACAAAACGTGACTCGCGTGGCTAGCGGCATTCTAGAATACTGGTTATAAGCAAGACTGGTTATAAGCAAGACTGCATCCAGGCTGGTGTTCTGAATTCTTGAGCAATATGAATATTTAGGATTCGTAAAAGAGAAACTCAAATTCCCAGGAATTCTCGGAGGATTTTGTAAATCACAGGTTATTCTTAAAACACTTTCAACATTCTTCACATTCTTTACTCATATTACGGACAAATAAAGTGCATCTAATACGTATTAAATTCAGTTGCATTTACAAATAACGGTAGTCCATAGGGAATATTCCAACACGGGAAAACACCGGCAAACATTTTGGGATAGTATCTGAATAATTTTACATTAAGATTTCATATTAAGGTTAACAGCAATCACAGAATCAGGTGCTGAAACTGCCAATTTAAGGACTTATTTTGCTTCCAAGATGTGTTATTTCTTGATATGTCATCCCAAGGGTTGATATAAAGTATGCTGTGTCTATAAACATACTGTCACTTCTTTTATTAAAAATAATGACTCACTGTTAGCGGAAGACAGGGCCACCAGCAAACATCATAATGGACACAGCTACAAGCAAGACCCAGTAGATCACAAGGGCTTCACTCCTACATGCTGTGACCTCAGTGTCCCCAAGTGTCCACTTTGTCCCTCAGTGCCCATCTTAGGGTTCCCTCTCTTGTTTTCCCCTTGACTTTGGTGGATTCCTTTTAAGCAGGGCATCTCTTTGTGGCTTGTTAAGCTTTAATACTCCTGTGAGAATTGCCATCCTTTTTCCTGATTTCTCCATCCATATCTCTCAGGATTCAAGATTTGGGAAAACAGATAGGTTTCTCGAGACAAGCTGGGAGGAAATTCTTGCATGGAGACACTATCTCACACTGTCTGGGCCTGAGGAGCAGCTGGGCCATTCACTGGCACAAGCCAGCTTTGTGACTTTGGGTGCGTACCCTTACTTTCTGTGGGACTCCATTTCCTCATCTGAACAGGGCATAATAATTAGCATCTATGTCACAGAACTGCAGTGAGATTCGATTCTTTAAAGTGTATAAATCAGCAAAAAAACAGCGTTTGGCATGTAATTAGCACTGAATAAATGTTAGCTGTTGTTAAAAAGGTTACAGTGGGGATGGATGAAGACCACAGACAGATGACGAGGGGTGTACCTGTGAAGACGTACGTGTTTGCCTGCGTGTGTGATCAGTCCCTGCAGAATCCAGCTAGCCTGATCAGGAGGAGAGACACCAGGAGAGCCACAAAGAAAAAGGCCAAAGGTGATCAGAAGGATCTTCCTTCCCACCAGTGCAGTGGTGAGCACCCCCATTTTCAGATGCCTGTGGCTATAAAGGCAAAACCCAGACTGCAGAGGACAGAGCAGCTGAAGTGAAGTTGAGAACCAAGTGTGCGGCATGTATCACCAGATGTCAAGTGTGCAATAAATTAGATGCAGTAACACGGGCTGGGCGGATGCCAATGGAGGTGGTGCTCGAGAAAGTTATGGGATCCCTGGCTGCCACGCTCACCAGTGTGAGTTCAAGTTGTGGCAAAGCTGGAGGTTTTAAGGTGAGTCTGCTGAGCAAGGTTGAAGGTGATGGGAGGGGGCTCCAGTCAACAGGGACTTACAAAGAGTAGAGGCTTAGGAGAAATCTGCTGGGTGGAGGAGGGAAAGATGAGAAAGAACACAGAGGCTTGCAGTTCAGGATCCTTCTACTGGAAGTTTCCACTGAGGAAGAGGAAGCCAACGCCAGGAGAGAGACCAAGAACCAGAAACGGGACCCCAGAAGCAGAGCAACGTGTGATCTCCAACCTGAGCTTTTCAGTGGATGCAGGGAAAGGCACTAAAACAGAAGCCAAAGGGCAAGCATAGAGGTGTGGACTGAGAAGCCAGACCCGAAGGCTCTGCTGGCCCAGTGCCCTGAGAGGTGAGAGGCGTGTTTAGTTTGTAGACAGATGTAGATGGACTCATACAAACAAACAAACAAACAAACAAATGAAGAGAAGCCAAGAAAGCAAGGACCAGCCTGAAATCCCATCTTTCTTCTGAGTCACTCATTTGTCTTTTTGGGGTCTTCACATCAAACTGGAAAGGCGAGTGTGGGCTGAGCAAATGTGTAAGCTCTTCTGCAGAGACCAAGGGAAGAAGAGAGGGGAACCAAGGGATGGGGAACTGACAGACACAGAGAGGCAGACACACACATGTTCTTCTCAAAGAGGGAATTTTCTGATCAGGGAGACCGAGCAAGAAAGCATCATAGAATAGGAATTCCAGGAAACCCCAAGACATTGTCTCATTTGAGTCTCCAAAATTCTAGGAGGCAGGCCTTGCTATCTGGTGTTACAGATGAAACCTTTGAGCAGGAAGAGTTAAGCAACTCACTCCGGGCCTCAGAGCCAACAGGTTGTGGGCTGGCATGTGACGCACATCTGGATGATATCAAAACTCAGGGCCTTTCTCCTGAGGGAAGTCCTCAGGCAGAAGAGCTGGGAGAGACGAGAAATCCACAAACTGACGTGAAGTGAGTCTTGGGCATGAGATCCCTGCAGGGGCATCTTGTTCTGAGAGTTTAAAAAGAGAGGGATGAGTGACAGGTCCTGGTTAAAGACGTGCTTAGGAGGTGAGTTCCATTGGAGGAGAGAGAAACAGAGACACACGGACACAGAGGGACCGACAGAAGGAGGCCAAGGAAGAGGAACGGAGAGAGGGACTCGTGGAGGAAACCGAAAAGAAAGGAGCACGGCTTGGTCTTCATCTTGAAATGGACAAGGAGGTTTAAAAATTGAAATGGTATCACAGACCAGGAAAAAAAAAGTGCTACAATCTGAGTTGTAATTTTCACATTTCTATGATGAAAAGAAAATGGTGCTTAGAACAGGGTTTTATAGCTGCCCTTGCAAAGAAAATTATTATGAAATCTCTGTGGTTAATAAACACTATTCACATTACCACTCTCTCAGCCCTCGGACTATTGCGGGGGTCGAAGCAGAACACACCCAATTAATTTTACAACGGCACTAACTATTCCTCTTTGTTAAACAGAAATTGCCTGCACAAACAAGGCTCCGGCAATTAAATTTTGGTTACCCTTGGGATATGGTAATAAAGAATTCTTTTGCCCAATTAACAGCTTCAAATTGATTATAAGCAGGACTTGGAGAAAGAGAGGTCAAAGCAACAGAGAATTAACCCATTAGGATCCAAGCCTTCTATGAAATGAGACTCATAGTCCACACCATGTCCATCCTGTGTCCTTCACTGCTTTTATGAGAAGGGAGGTCTTGGAAAATTGACGGGGAGGCTCCGTCGCCTTTGATTCAGGGAACCCAAGCCAGAAATGATCAGAGCCCATGGCAAACCCCAAAGAACTCCAGCTGAGAAACATTTAAAGCTCTTACCTCAAGAAATCTTAGCTGAGGTGCAGATCAAAGGAATGATTCCAGTGAGCCCAGACCTTTGCATCTTCTCACACACAGAAAAGCGCTAAATTCATTAACATGACGTACCTGATTTTCTTTATTTTATAGTCATCTTTGGATGTTCCAACTACCTGGTCTTTGTTGCAAAAACTCCTATATATCTGGCTCCTCCCTTACCTCTTCCGAGCGGTCCCTTACAACTATCTGAGAGGCTGTCTTCCTGGGATTAAGTCCTCAGATGATTAGCCAAATGAAGCAAAATTCTAAAAAAAAAAGAAAAAATCTGATCTAAGGGACACACAAGGGGACACTGAGTCCAGCCAACACCACTTGTTCCTCAGATACAGTCGGTCAGATCATTGCAGACAAGAGTTCTGAACGTAGACAGTCCTTCCTGGGATCAAATTCTGGTTTCTCCTCCTACCAGCCTTTGAACAAGCACATCCATTTAACAGCTGAGTGAACTTGGTCAAGTTGCATGACATCCCTTAGCTCCACTTCCCTCATTTTAAAAACAGGGATATCCGTAGTCGCTGGATTCATGTCAACAGTAAATTGCTTAGTGCAATTCCCAGCACAGAGGAAGCTCTCAACAAATGACAGATCATTGTTATTAAGAATATTTTTATTGTTATCATTTTCTACATGCCCAATGCAATTAAATGACAGCCTGTCACATCTGCTCTCTCATTCAAAGTCACTGGGAAGCTGGCTTGGCAGGGATGACGGTTGTAACAGTGGTTGGTTAAGGAGAATTTTAACTTTTCACGTAAGAATTCATCTGAGCCTCAATTAATCATTTCTTCTCACAGGCGCTGTTACGAACGTTCTACTGCCTATAATAGCACTTGATGAGGTGTTCACTCATTAACTCAGTCAATGAACATTTGTGAAATCCATTCCGTGGGGGAACGCTGTTTTGTATGTACCTCAGAGATCAGTCAGGAACACTGGACAGTCTTCCTGCCATGATGAAGGATGTGCATTTCCCCCAAATTCACTACACTTGCTCTTATTTGTTCTCACACATTATTTCCTTAGCCCAGAATGCTTCTCCTCTGGTGCCCTTTGTAAGAAACTCCTATTCATTCTTCAACACTCAGCTTAAACGTCACCACCTCCAGGAAGTCTGTTCGGATACATCCCGGGACGCTCAAACAAGGAGGATTCTCTGAAGCGTCTAACTGAGCTACTTGGCGTTGCTGTAATTACTGACATCTCCCCCGTCAGCTGGGTCAACAGCCCTTCAAAGACAGAAACTGTCCCCAGGGCCAAATGGGGAACCTGGCGGGGGCTTCATACTTAATAAAAATGTATGTTACATGAACAATTGAGAATAAAATTTAAAATATGCATCCACGATTATAATCCAACCAAGAAACGCAGTACTACTATTTGTATAAGTTACCTGAGTAGAAAAGTCAGTAACACAACCCTGGCTTAGACCAAAAGAGAATAACAGTTTAATCATTTATTGGATGACACCCTTGGGGAATTCAGTGTTGGGTCTTGATCCAGACCTGGCTCTGGATTCATGCGTTTAGCCCTGCTTTTCTCCACTTCATTTTATTCCCGAGCAGGTTCTCAAAGATGAAACAGGTCCTGGCTGAAGAGACATCGGATCCACGCCCTGCCTGGGAAGAGAGCTGTTTTCCCGACGGCGCCAGCTGGGACCCAGCTGGGACCCAGCTGGGACGCCCTGGGATGGAATCCCATTAGCCATGCTTGAGTCACAGGACCACCCCCAGCCAACCACAGTGGCCCAGGGGATGGGCTGCTCCAACTGGCCAGGGAGGGGTTGCCGGCCCGCACCTGGGCAAGGGGGCGGGCTCCCCTCACACACTCGGGATGCAGTCATCAGAAGAACAGGAAGGGATGCTCTGCCTTACGAACCTTAGAAAGAGAAAGAGATGCGTCACAGGGATTTGGAAATGATGGGGTCGAACTGGGAAGAACTGAGACATGTAGACGGGACCCTTATGGGTAGGCACTAGCGGGGTGACGTGTCTGGGTTTGATCTTGTACAGTCATCATGGGCTAGGTATTCGGAAATACCGTAGAACCAGCTCCCAAATGGCCTCGAGTGCTGGACTGCAGGAGCTGGGTTTTGTTCAGAAGGCAGTGGAGGACCACGGCAGCTTTTCACCCGCGGGGGGGGGGGGGGCGCGACCCGATCCGTGCTTTAGAAAGATTAACCAGGCAGCTGCGTGTGGATGCCCTGGGTGAGCAGGGAGAGCGAGCGTTTCAATCGTCCAGGTAACAGATAACGAGGGCCTGGTTCTAAGGAGACAGCATGGCGGATGGTGGGAGTCAGGGGCAGCCGGGATGGAGTTTTCCCTCCCGAGCCGGCTCCTTCACTCCAACCACTGGGCACCTGCGGGTGGCCGTTACCAGAAAAAGCGAAGACGTTTTCAGGGGCTGTCATTGTTAGGCATTACACGTAGCTGCATTTTTTTTTTTTTTTCTGGCTTCTTCCTCCTCCAAGGAGTGGTTTTTTCTTTCTCTCGAGGACAGACAGGGGCGGGTGAGTCGTGGCCTCTCCGGGGCACTCTGACCCTGAGCAAGGCCACTTGTGGCTGGTTCCCCTGCACGGTGATGACCGGAGACACAGAAGGCGGAAAACCACACCCTTGGTTACCCTCCCGGACACACACGCACGCACACACGCACGTTAGCACCCATTGTTGCAAAGGAGGTGTGGGAGCCCCTGATGCAAGTCACCAAGGCATCGTCTGCATCACCGGGAAAACAATGAAACAGACCGAACTCGTCCCCACCTCCGGCAGCCTCCCTGCTCTCTCTCCACACTTCGCAAAACAGTATTTTATGTAAGATGCTTTCGCAGACCGCTCGTCCCCCGACAGCCGTACATTCCTAATTACTCCAAGCCGAGGGTGCGGGCTGCGTTTTATTTTGCTTTATCTTTATGATTAGATAAATCAATTTTAATGTCACACCTTTGAAGTCTGGCTCCTTCCAGGTGGAAACAGATGTTCTGCTTCTTGATGGTGTCTGTCTTAATGGGGCCTTCTCTGGAAGAGGCCCGAGAGACGGCCGGCTCCAGACCTGCACGCCGCCTAGCGCATTGAAACGACCGCAAAACAGAACTTCTCCTCCCGGACTTAGCGGAGAAAACCAGCCTGCAAACGAGGGCCCTCTTGATCAAGGAGAATAGAGCTTGGTTACGTGTTCTAACGACGCAAGAGACTGAATCTTACGCAGTCACTGAGAGAGGGCAAGATTGCTACTTTTTTCTCTTCCATTAGTGCAGTTGATTTTTATTCACGGCCTTAAGTCAAGAGGTTAAAAATGTCTTTCTTGTCTGCTTTCGGTGCACCCTAGACGTGTTTGCTCTCGAGTCTACAGATGCTTGAAACAGTTAAGGAGATGAAATGTGATGAGAGTTCTCAAAGTGCGACCCCGGCGCCACCTGGGAGCTTGTTAGAAATGCGAATTCTCCACACCTATTGAAGCAGAAATTCTGAGAGTGGGCCGAGCGACCTGTGCTTTCACAGGTCCTCCAGGTGATCCTGGGAAGTGTTAACACTGAGAAGCACTCGTGCAGGGTAACTGAGGAATGAGAAGATGGAAACAGTCTCAGAGAGAAGAGAAAGGTCATTGCATTCACCACGCAGGGAATCACCGATCACCTACTCTGTCCAAGACGCACGACGTGGACCCTCCCACCGGGCGCAGAGAGCGAGAACAGCACCCCTCACTCTTGCTCCGGCAGGACAGCACTCACTTTCTGACAAAGCCAAACAGAACGACCCTTGCACGGTTCTGAAATTCACCGCAATGCCTCTGAGTTCCAAAGAGCCAACCGTCTGGGGGCTCCCGCTGGGACAAGGCCGTGGAAAGGGAGCTAAGACTTTCCCCTTAGGAAGCAGAAAGGACAAACTTCAGCCTGACTCTCCGCATCGCTTCGACTTTGTCATCCGTTGTCGTCTCTGTTGAAGAACAAAACCACAGGAGCACCTCCAAGGGGAACCACAGAAAATGCTTTGATGGTGATGCTAGGAAACTTGGAACTGGAATCCCCAGTCCCCGTGGGAGGCAAAGTGATGAATTGCCCGTTCTCCTTCGCACAGGGGTCACACTCCCCTCCAGCCTGTAAGATGACGCTGGGCAGAAGAGGCACTGAGTGTGTAATTTTGGAGAGGGATGGAGCGCGGCTGCCGGGCCTGTGTCTACTATGTGAATCAACCTGGATCTATAGATGGGAAGACGCTGGGCTGATTTATCTTGATTCGTTGGCAGTCGAGCAATGTATGTCTTTAGCTCTCTCCACAGACAGCTCATAAAATGGAGGTATTGATCGGGGGGTCTAAATTTGTAGTTTTGACTATAAAAGCAATTTGTTTTTGTGGAATGGTCATATAAGATGAATGCATCTGGGTTATTAACTTCAAAAACAATTCCTCTGGGTAACTTTGCAAAGCTTTGCAGCAGGTTTCTTTGCGAAGTTACCAGGCGGTTTTCAAGTATCTTTATGTGCGTGTGTGTGTGAAATATTTCACGGGATCGAAGTGCCTACCAACGCATCTGGGAGAGTCATTCCCACAGAAGGTACTCTCGACGCTTAATGCGCTGAGCTACTACTTTGTGCCGTGTAATGGGGGTCCTGCTTCTGACTCCGAGGTTAATTTATCCTCCTGAGAATTCTATGCGCAGGGCACCTGGGCTTCTGTCCTTATTTTTCAGGTGAGGGAATGACTGCTCACAGCAGTGATGTAACGTGTCCCAGGGCAGAGAGCTAGCGGGCCAAGAGTGGACACAGGGCTGTTTGTCTCCAGATCCCAACATTGTGGAAATTGGACACGAAGGGTTCCAGGTCACGTGCCCACGTGCGATGATGTGTGCAATTCTAGAAACAGACATTTACTAAACCAGTTGGTCCTTCAAGGGGCTAAGACTGGCCCATACGTTGTCTTAGTGTCTTTTGTGCCTAGAAAAGCAGAGGGTAGTTGCCATTTGTTGTGAGTTTGGAGGAAACCAGGGGTGCTCGTAAGTCAGTAAATGACCAGAGGCTTTGGTCTGCAGGGTACGGAGGAAGGAGAAGGATGTAGCAGAGAGGACAGACAGACCGTGAAGACACAGCTAGTCAGAGAGAGATGAGAAGCAGGTACCCGAGAATCTGGGGGCCTGTGAGAGCTGGCCACACCTCTGACACTAATCTGCAGGTATCTGGGTCTTTCCCATCAATCCTTCAGGACGTGAGTGAGCATTCGTGAGCTTCCCCTGTGGTCAGATATCCACCGACCTGGGGTATGAGCCACAGCCTCTGGGACACAGCACTCCGCAGAGCTGCAGAAATGCTATTAATAACTTCTTGCGTGCACATATGTGTTCTCTGCCGGAACTTTCCATATCAATCTGCTGAGTGCTTGCTCTGGCCTGGGTACAGGGATGCTTCAGGTAATTTATCACGTTTGATTCTCACATCAGCCCATCAGTCAGGTACAGCAGGCGTGGTTTCTCCCCTGCTAGGGCTGTGGAAGCTGAAGCTCAGGGGGAGATAGTTTGCCTAAGCTCACAGGTCACAGCAGGGCAACCAGCGCTCAAGTGACGCCCACGGCACCCAGGTCTGCAGGGCTCGCTGTCCTTTGGCTCAGACTGAACCCTGCGGATCCACTGTCCGGAGCAGAAGGGAGCCGGGATGGACGCACTTCCCACTGAGTCACGCTGACTGGTGACAACTCCACCAGCTGGCACGGCTCACGGCAACCAGCACCAACCACAGGCCGGGGCTCGGACACTCACAGGTGAAGACCGAACCACAGGACAGCCCTGCTGGCCCCCTGCTGGCTCCGTCCACCGGCCCCTCTTGTCCAACTCAACTGACCGTCATGCCAAGAGAGACGTTCTGCAGTGCGTGACTCTGACCTCTGGAAGTTGACACCAGATTCTAGTTTCTAAAAATCTGGGACAGAAAGAGAGAGGAGAAGGCGTAGGGAAAGCTTAGGGCCTATGGAGACCGTGTCCGGGAGGAAGAGCTTTTCCTCTGCCTTTCTAGGTTTTTCTGGCTGGTCTAAAAATTATATTGACATGAGACAGACGAAATGGAGAAAATCAAACAAAAGTGGCGCCACGTGTAGACCCAGGAGAGACCCAGGGACACGGAGGAAGTCGCCCAAGTGGCTGCGACCTTTGCTTAAAGACCATCCTCAGCTCAAGACAAAGGAGGATGTTGAGGTAGGGGTTTGGGGCCTTAGAGGGGAGGAAGGCAACCGATACGGAGAGGGGGAAGCAAGTGTTTGGTGAGGAAGTGTTTGCTGGGCCAGGCGGAGACAGTGGGACCCAGAGGGGAGTTTTAACAAGCAGACTTTGCAGGTTCCCCCGCCGTCTACACGCCGAGCTCACACCGCCGTGGTCTCTGGTGGTGCTCCCTTCCTGGAGCAGGTCCTCTGTTTAGGCAGCTAAGGGCAAAGGTAAAAAGACCCTGAGTCTTCTGTTTTTCAAAAGTAGTCAACATGAATTAGTCCTCATGCCGGAGAGACACATTTGAGGTGGTGTGTTTTACCGCCCCCCGCCCCCCAGTTTTTCGCCACAGTCTATTCACTCACTGCCTGCTCCCTCTCTGCTCTGGGCTGACAGCCCATCGTAACTGCTGAGCGTGCAAAGGTGAATAAAAGACCATAGGAAGCTTGTACGCTGGGGGAGTTAACAGGAAACACAGGGAGACAAGACCAACACGCACAATTATGAACTGGGTGAAAGCTGTGAAAAGACTGTCTTGAGATGGAGAAAACCAGGGGGGCCCAGAGCTAGAGGACCAAGAAAGGGACGTTAGCTGAGACAGAAGGAGTAAGCTGGACTCTGCCCGATAATCAGCGAGGGTCCAGCAGAGGTGAAGGCTGGGTGTTTCAGGGGCCTCAGAGCAGGCCACTGCGGCTGGCCTTCCCTGGACAACGGGAAGGTGGGATGCTGGAGTCAGGTGAGCATCTCCCGTCCGTGTGTTCATGCATCTGTGCACACGACCCTTCCTGCAGCAGGAAGGACCTGTAAGAACAGACTTCCCGACAAACCGCCTCCTCGATTTAGAGGAGATGGGAAAGGACACCTCGAGGCCCGAGAGGGTAAATGACGGGGTCAGACCTTCTTGAGAAACAGCCTTTGTGTTTAATCTGCCCCAGACAGGGTTTTCAATGCCCTCTTTCTAGAGTAAATATTTTGTTTTGCTCTCTTTCATCTCTACAATGAAATGCATAGATAATAGAATTATCCACATACATAATTCAAAAGAAAAGTAATGACTTAACCACCACATAATGAACCAACAAAAGGAAAGTGGTTTCTAATGAAATAACATGCATCTCACTGTGAAGACACACCACGTGACTACCCTGAAAGGCGCAGCGAAGCAGCCAAAGGCTCTCGCTGTCCAGAGAGACGTCGTGACCCTAGTACCGAGCGACGTGACAGAATTCTCTGGAAAGCTGAGCAACTTTTGAAAAAGTTTTGAACGCAACTAAATGCAGTCTCGTCTTGATTTGCCCAGTGACCACATCCTTCATGCCTGATGTGTATTAAAACTAAGCAAAATACACTATGTTTAATATGTAATTATGTAGAAAATGGCAAAATAAAAATAATAAAATTGAATAATAAATAAAATAACAAAAATAATAAAATGCAAAATATATTTTATAATAAAAAATAAAATGTATGTACTTTTATATAAAATACTAAAATTATAAATACAGTGGCAAAATAAAAAATTATATATAAACTGGCGTCAAGTACTAAGATCAGATGCTTGTAATGAGGCTGTCCCAGCACCCCCATTGTCCTGCGTGTGCATGCAGGAGGGACCAGAGGTTTGGAGAAACGCAGTGACGTGATCTGATTTTAACGGCATCCTTCTGGCTGAAACCCGACTTGGATCTCTCCCTCTTGGAAACCTGAGAGCACCACGCTGTTAGCCTCCAAACCAGCCACGTGGAGAGACCACCTGTTGGACCACTAAGCGGCCCTGCTGACGAGCCAGAACGAGGTCGCAGACGCACAGCCCCTGCAGAGCTGCCCCAGCCAAGCCCCAGCCACCCAAGCAGCCCCAGCTGAGGCCGCAGGCGCTGTGGGGCAGAGTTGGACCATCTCCACCCCAGCTGTGTCCTTACTGCAGTGAGTGGAGGGGTGAGAACTGGCCACCGCCAGGATGTCCGCCCCCGGGGTGCGGGGGCGAATGGGGAGGTCGGCGCTGCATCCACAGATGCCTGGGCGAGGGCCACGGCGAGGAACAAATCTCACACCTGCCCGTCTGAACGCACCCTGTGTGCTGTCGCCAGTGAGGACGCCAACGGCGGCCTCGGGAACGGTCCCAGTTTGGTCAAAGTCTGTTTAAGTCCTTAAGTAAATGCAAAACGAACGTGCGTAGGAGCAGGAAAAAGCGGAGCGCTGCACAGCGCGCGGACACTCGGAGGCTGGGGGGCGGGACGTGCGGAGGTGGAGGTGAGCGACTGTTTAAATGCGGCTTTCAAGTCATGCACTCATCACAGGCACTGCTCTGGTAATTAAAGAAAATCTAATGAGAAAAATGGCGGAGGAGAACGCTTCTAAAAGCCAGATCAGCATCTGAAAAAATCCGCCTCAAACTCAGAGTAAAGCTGAGGGTGCCTGCAAGAAGGTGTGCGCTCACTAATTTTATTTTATTATTTTATTTTATTTTTTTTTAATTTCATTTTATTTCATTTTACTTTATTTTACTTTTTCTTACCCATAGAAAGTTCAACTTTATTTTTTTTATTTAATTTAATTTTTTAAAACAATCCTCTTTATATTGGGGGTATGGGTGGGGGAGGTAATTAGGTTTATTTATTTATCTTTGTTTTTAAGAGGCGATCCTGGGGATGGAACCCAGGACTTCGTGCACGCTAAGCACGCGCTCTACCACTTGAGCTACACCCTCCCCCTTAATTTTATTCTTTTATTGAAGTGTAGTTGATTTAAGTTTCAGGTGTACAGCAAAGCCATTCAGTTATACATATATATGTATATATCTTTTTCAGATTCGTTTGTATTACAGCTTATTGCAAGAAATTGGATGCAGTTCCCTGTGCTGTACAGTAGGTCCTTGTTTGTCTGTTTTATAGATAGTCCTGTGTGTCTGTTAATCCCAAACTCCTCATTTCTCCCTCCACCCCTTTCCCCTTCGGTAACCGTAGTTTGTTTTCTATGTCCATGAGTCTATTTCTGATTTGTAATTAAAATTTGTACCTTTTTTTTTTTTTTCAGATTCCACATATAAGGGCTCTCACTAATTTTAGACGCAACATCACTTTTTTTCCAGCCTTAGATTCAGATAACTTCTGCAAAGTTTCAGCAGACTCTTTCCACCCGGGTTTTCAAGACTCATTTAATATGATTATTTGGCTCTTTTCCTACCAAGTTCCACTGGAAAGGGCAAACTTCTGGTTTTACCTCTGGGAACGTGTTTACTGTGTTTGCGTGTGTGTGTGTTGAAAAGGTACTCTAAATGATCAAACCTTCAAAGTTCCTTTTGCCCTGGAATTCAAATGACCTGAAAGCTTAAAAAAGATCCTGTTTTCCAAATACCATACTCATGAAACAAATGGCCAAAAAATGCTGCTATCAGAGACCTGTCATTGTGTCTCTTTTTTTTCTTTTTTTTTTTTTGAAGGCAACTTCGGCTTGTACAACAGAATATGGACAAATTCACGCCAACATGCTTGACTTTTTCCTTCTTTGGTCTAATACTGTGGTTCTCAATTTTGCCTCCCATTGGAATCTCCCAGAGGGCCCTGAAAAAAAATACAGATGCCTGGGCCCAACACAAGGATTCTGATTTAATTTGGATGAAGCCTGGACACGAAGATTCGGTAGGAGGAAACAGAAAAAACCAAAGACAATTTCCTCTGCGCCCAGCGTTGAGAACCATTGCTGTTACGATGAATATGAGCAACAACCATTCTCAATGGATACTTAAAATATTCTTAGCTTAATTCTTTGGAATCAGTGGCAAATTGAATTATACTTCCCATAGTTTTAATATGAAATGCACTTTATGGAAGTTGGGTCATTTGAAAATCGGTAAAAGAAATAGCATTTAATTTTAAAATTCTGCTAACCAGGAACGTCATTTAGAGAGAGCACGAACCCTGTGTGAACGCAAGACGTTTTCGGGGGCCGGCACCCACGTCTTCAGGTCAGCACACCGACGCAGCACGTGACACTGACACAAAACCCAGCGCCAGGGACGCGGCGCCGTCAGCACGCGGCATGCCACAGCCCAGCTGTAACACTTCATCAAGGTGGGTAGTGCTTCATCCACAAAATTCCTTCCAGGAGGCCACCCCGGATGGAAATCCCTGCATTTCTCAACGACTTTTCTCTAATTTAACTTGAACCTGCCAAAACATAGGTGGACAAGCTTCATTTAAAATTGTCCACCTTGCCCTGAATTGATCCGTCTGCAGTTTCTCAATTTTTTTTCCCTTTTTCAGTTTTATTAGGTAGAATTATTACAGTTTGACTGCACGTGCACATGATATTGCATGTAAATATATATATATAGCACACTGCACATTTTTTTAGTTTACATATATGTACTGATTATTGTTTTTTCTAACATTTTTAAATTAAATTATAGTCATTTTACAATGTTTTGTCAAATTCCAGTGTAGAGCACAATGTTTCAGTTATACATGAACATACGTACATTCATCGTCCCATTCTCTTTCTCTGCGAGCCACCACAATATCCTGTCTTTATTTCCCTGTGCTACACAGTACAATCTTGTTTATCAATTCTACATTTTGAAATCCCAGTCCCTTCCCACCCCACATTTTTTTATTTTTAAAAGCATCTTTTGAGCACTTGACCGATTACCTCCAAGGTCCCTAAACTCTTCGCCTGGACCGTAAACTTCCGCAGGGGACCGAAAGTTGGCGCTCCCAGGGCTAGGCACGTGACAGGGTGATTAAATGCCTGCTCCCCTGGCTAACTGTTTGGCTCAGGAATCTTGCTTGTTATAAAGTGTCGGCCACATGCTAGAAAGGTCGCAAAGATTCTGGCATCTCAGAGTAAAAGTCACCCACTGCCCGGGGATTTGACGAGAAGGATGTTCACTCGAGGAGCAGTGACAGATTCCCTCCTGTTGCATTTCTCAAAAGGTCTAATGTGTTCCCTTGCGACCCTTGGGTCTTCATCGGTCCAGGCTGACATCACAAAGGACCGTAGCCCGGGTGGCTTACGGACAACAGACATTTATTTCTCACAGTCCCGGAGGCCGGGGAGTCCAAGGTCAGGGTGCCCGTGTGGTTGGGGATGGTGAGAGCCCCCTTCCAGGTTATCGCCGTCCACCTGCTTGCTGTGTCCTCTCATGACTCAGAGGGCGGTCTCCGGCCTCCTCTTACAGGGGCGCTGATCCCATTCACGGGGGCTCCACCCTCATGGCCTCTCTGCACCTGATCCTGTCCCGAGGGCTCCCAACTACAAATACCACCGCTGTGGGGATTATGGCAGTGACTTCTGGGGGGGTCGCAGACACTCAGCCCGCACATCTGGACTCGGGGAAAGAATGGACTCCCCTCTCTCCCCGCCCCTCGTCCACAGTTTCTGGGAAAGTCAGAAGCTGGTTAGCTTCCTCAGCTCATTTACCCAGTGCTCTCCACAGAGCCTTCAGGGACGTTTGTGAACTAAAATTACCCCCAAACACAGCTTTCTCCCATTTATTAGAAACAGCTGGCTTGTGCGGGAAAAAATACCTTAGTAAGGATTCAAAGGATCTGGGGTTTTTCCAGTGTGACAATAATTACAAGCACCACCAACTAGACTCTTGCTAACTGGCAGGTCGGGGTGCTCCCAGGCCATGACCTCGTTTTTAAAGGCCCCTGCTCGGTCTCTTCTCCCCACAGGACCAAAGGGCAGGATCACCTGGAACTTGTGACATCCTTCCAGACCATAGTCTGGGGACCCAGGTGCGTTAAGACCATGAGGTACATAGGTGAGTGTGTTTAATTTGGAAGGTGACCCCAAGGATGACCACAGAGGAGTGTGGACGTGAGAAGAGAAAGGAAGATGCCAGGCATGAGAACCACTGGGGGCAACCAGGCTGGGTCCCCTCGGGGAACCCCGCAGACTGGCCCCAGGACAACCCAACTGGACACTAGTGAGGGGGCAGGCTAGAGGCAGCTCCGGGTGGCACTGACCCCCCGACACATCCAGACTGCCCCACAGATGAGCTGAATAGACTCCCGCCACCAAAGAAGAGCCCCAGAAAGTCGCAGGTGATTGCATCTGAAAGCCACGAGGTCAGTGTTCAGGGCTACAGTGAGGGGTGTGGGGCTAGGGGTCAGGCCCTGACAGTGTCCACCACACAGGGGACCCCAAAACGTGTTGTCCAAAGGGACCAAATTCCCTTCCACATCTGCACACCCCTCTTCCTGGAGTCCAGCCTCCTGAGTGTGGACCCACGCTGCCTGTGTGTTTACGGCCGAACCCAAGGGGTGGCCACGGGGCAGCTAAGGGGACTCTCCCAACGCACGTGTGTGCCCCCTGTGGTTGGTGAGGCCGTGGGAGCAGGCAGTTGACCCAGGCTGGTTGTCCCGGGGGAGGCAGATTCAAGGCAGAATCTGAGGACTCGAGTGCAAGAATTCTGGATTCTAATCTGGCATCCCAGACAGCTATGAAGGTATATTTGTCACGGCGGGAGAAAAGAACATCTTTTATTTATCAGGCTGTTAGCTTGATTTACAGCTCTCGAGCGCTGAGACATGCTGTGTGCGGCAGATGTGGCGGGCGCCCCTCCCCTGCTCCCTGGGCTTCCCTCCCCACTCAGGTGCACTCAGCCTGACTTGCAACTGCGGAAGCTGCATCTCTGCGCCTCAGGGCTTCTGGCTGCTGCTGGAGTCTGTTCGGCTGTCAGAACAGCAGGCAGAACCCGCCGAGCAACGGAGCTCCTGGGAGCAACTTTCAACAAAAGACCGATGGGCGCTGGGACAGAAGCACCCCAGCCTCCTCACCCTGGGTGGCGGCTCTCAGGGAATCCCCATCAGGGGGAGGGCGCAGTGGTCCACGGGAGTGACGTGCTTGGTGATGCCTTTGATTGGCTCCCCGCCTCTCCTTGTCTTACTCCCCCTCCCTTCCTGGTGTTTTCCTTCGCGGCCACAAGACATACCTGCACCCAGATGCTGGCCGCACCACCTGCTCCTGGGGGAACCCAAACCAAGATGGCGCATGGGCCTCCATCTGTGCCTTGCTCCAGGCCCACGGATGTGGAGGGTGGGCCTGGTGGGACCACTCTGTCCCACTCCTCTCATCCCGATGTCTCCCTTCGGCCAAATGAAGAAGGTGACGGCCATCCCCATTTGAAAAGGCTTTGAGCATGGAAGTCATTTGCCCAGGGTCCCAAACCGAGACCTATGATAACAATTAGAGATGCTTGTACCCTCAGCTGCGTCCCTTCCTCGCTGTGCACCCTGGTGCAGGTGGCATCTGATGCCCAGGCTATCCATCAGCATGCTGGGGATGACGGAGAAGGCGTGTCCACCTGACCCACGGGCTGGGCAGCGGCAAAGGCCCAGGGAGACGACGACAGCCGGGGACCAGACACACTGCGAATCACGCCGTGGATGCCCGGATTAGCATGTCCACGCCGCCGTAACCCCGGGACCACGGAACTGGGCTCCCACCTCCTCCCTACTTGCTGACCCCTTTCCCATCTCACCCTTCCTTCTCTCTTCCTTTCCCCTCTTCTTTCTTGCTGCCTTTCTGAGGACTGAATAAAAATGAGGATTTCTTGTTCTATGAAAATCAAAATTATTTTGAAGGAGCCATGGTTTTCTTCCAGAAGCAAATGAAAAATAAGACAAAATATCTCTTTGAATGCTCCTTGTTCTCAGTGTCACTTGAGCTGAACAAACGCTAAGGTCCTCACTCTGGACTTGGTGCCATGGACAGAGCAGACGGCGCCCTCCCTAGCCAAAGGGTCTGTCGGGGCCTGGGGATCCACATTTACTTGGTCTCAAACAGCATTTGGACACTGAAAGAAAACAATGGTATAAGATACTTTCTTCTTTATTTAAAATAAAATGGAAAGGAACACGTGTACATGTGTATGTGACACGCATTTCCTGGGCCCTGTGGTATCCACAGCTGCAGCTGTAAATGCTATTCGGCCTTGGCCTTTTAAGGAACACCATTGTTACGAGTTTTATTCCTGTGAGATCACTGGAGGCGAATGGAAATCATCATAGTAGAATATAATTATCTCTCGTAAAACTTTATTACAATTTTCTAAAATAGACAAACAGTATTTCTAAGCAGTGGACAAGTTCGTAATTACAGATATGCAAGTGGATTTTTTAAAATCACCATTACATAGTCCTGCCATCCAGAGGTAATCACATTAACGTACAGATTCTTGTCAAGTCTTTTGTGTCTACGATACAGCAGTTGTTCACATGCCTGGGTGACTTATCAGCTTAGGGACAGAGACTGAGCCCTCCTTCCCACTGTCCATCTGGTCAGTGAGAGCGAGAGGGAACGAGAGAGACAGAGACAGAGACAGAGAGACACACTCATAAGGTTCCAGGCAACCAGAGGCCCACGGGGACACAGACTAAATCCATGTGCCTCCTGAAACTGCAGACAAGATCATTCTTTCTTAAAATGCTTTGGGCTTAACCGTACATAAGGACATCTTTCCAAGTCAATGTCGTCGTATCGAATGACCACATTATATTCAGTTTAACGTACCTGCTATGACCCATTTGGTCAATCCCAAATGACTGGGTATTTAAGTTTTTCTAACACGGATCTACGACATGCAATACTCAGAAATGAACAACCTTCCACACGCATTTCAGTGTACTTGACGGAGTCTGTCAGCCTACCTGGTTTAGGTCTCGGGGGGCCCACGTGCGTTCCTCAGACACGCCAAAGAATCGGTCCCTCAGACTCCCAGCCGGAAGCTGTGCACTGGTGACCCACAGGTGCATCCTGTTTGTTCTGGGGGATCATTTCAATGTTTGAAAGTTCTACCCGAGCCTCTGAATTTCTTCTTTCCCGTGAAAGAACCCTGACCACCCTAGACCCACAGCCCTGTCGGCAAGAACCCGCAGGCTCTGACTTTCAGCGGCCCGTGGGCCTGTGCCTCAGTTTGCACGATACCCCACGTTACCCCCACTCACACTTACGTTTCCTGCCTGCCCCCAGCCCCAGGCAATTCAGTGTCTGGCCGTCTGTTGGATGCCACGGATTTTCTTAGTCATTCAAGGGCTCCAACCTATGCCTTCTTACGGACCTTGGAGCTGGAGCCAAAATATGAGGTCCCAACTCTAAAGTTACCAGATGTGTGACTTCGGACAACTGAGTCTCCTTGGGGCTGAATCTTCCCTCTGGCTCTGTCACCTCGTTCGCTCATGGAAGCTGATTATCAGATGAGATAAGGCATGTTGAAAGTCCTCTGAATACAAACGTGCGGGGCAATCATCGGCCCACGGGGACAGTCTTCCTGTTCTGTAAGTAAGACCACTCTGACTGCTCTATAAAGATGAAGGCAAGACCAGATCCACCCTAAAGCATAACAAAACACCAGATTCACAGTATTTATGTCACCAACGCTCGCTGGCTGTTCACCTAAGACCGCAGAGCTGGACTGCCTTTCCCAGCCTCCCCTGCTGCAGAGACGGTCTTGTGACCGAGGTCCAGGGCATGCGAAAGGAGCGATGTGTGCCATTCAGGGCCACCCCGACCACCTTTCCCGTGATCCTCCCTGGCTTCTCCCTCCCTTCCCTCCACCTTGATGACTTCGGTCACCACGGAAACCACGCACGGACGACAGCGGAACCAAAGCTTGAAGGAGCCTGGGTTTGTAAGTCTTTGCTCGGTGAGCCACCTGTCATCAGCACTACCTGTTTGACTTTTACATGAGGTAGAAGCGAACTTCACTTGTACATGAGCCATCATCAATTTCGGTGCGTTAAAAAAAAAGAGAGAGAAAAGCATGTTACTTAATTTTAAAGAGTGTCGATGGAAATAATCAACAAACCTAGAGCTGGAACAGAAAAGAATTTTCCTCGAGCCAAACTGAGACTATAACCTGGCGGACACAGATTCAAGAAGCAGTTGAATTGTATTCTGTTGGGCTACAAAATGGGGGAGGCCTAGAAAGGAAAAAAAAGTACCCTCAGAATTACATAATTACATTATAATTGGAGCTGGCAAGGAGTCACGTGCTTGTTAAACGAGGGTTGGTTGGGGCCCGAAACAGCTGCAGAGTTACAAGGGGAGACCTTGGCACCGTAAGGGTGCAGCTGGCAGCTGGGAGCGGGGACTGCGCAGAGAGTGTCTGCTGGGGTCCTTGAGTCCGACGCAGGCCAGAAAATTCAAGTTCTCAGTAACCCAGCAGCGGGTCTGCAACCACATCCACGGTGGCCACCCAGCTCTGTTTCTGAACTCCTGGACCACAGTTACTCCATTTAGATTTTCTTAAATGCGCTCTTTTCTTTGATGGGTAAAGACCAAGTACAATGCGTGCTTAACGGGCCACAAACAAGCTGCTCTGGTTAGCCTGAAGTTCAGGTTCGACCACGCAGAGGCCGGCACGACTTCCCAATCCCTCAGTGTGTGAACGTTTCCTCCGTCGGTAGTTTGTACCGCCTGAAAGGTGATCAGGTTGAAAAGCTCCCTGGATTTAGTTGTGAGTTTCTTTCCTTTTTCTGACTTTCTTTTTTCTTTTTCCTTCTGTTTTTAGTTACAATGAGTAAGAAACTGTAGCAAACGTCAGTTTCAAGCCAATTAAGAAAAGTTTTGGCTACAAACGCAGCGCTTGGGAACTGACTGATTATGAAATACTTCCTGGGAGACACATCTTCTTGCTCACGGAATTCGCTGAAAAGCAATTAATTTTTATTTTAAGAAAACATGAGAGAGCTTTTCAGTACAAAGCAAAGAAATCAGGAGAGAAATTTGCCCAGAGAGTGATGGGACATAAGTGCGTTTAGCTACACAGCAGAGAACGTCTAATTATATATCATCTCATCAAACACACTGTAATAGAATCACAGGGGTGCACAAAATACAACTAGATGGGGCCCCCTTTTTCCTAAATCACATTGTACATTCCACTCATTTTACTTAACACATTGTAATTTCCAGGGGGAGGGTGCAGCTCAGTGGTAGAGCACGTGATTAGCATGCACGAGGCCATGGGTTCGATCCCCAGTCCCTCCATTAAATAAATAATAATAATAATAATAATAATAATAATAATAATAATAATAATAATAATAACAATAAATAAACCTAATTACCTCCTCCCACAAAACAAAACAAAACAAAACACAAAAAAGCATCTCATAATTTCCTTTTTGTCACGCTACTCATTAGAAGGTCTTTTTGTCAGGTGTCCAGAGAAAAGGCCGTGTACACACAGTGCAAAGGTGACCGTGCCCTTTTGTGTGATGACAGCACCTTCTTTTTTGGGCAATGGCGCCCTAAATCTTCTGGGGGAGTTACCCGTTTCCCAGCATTTAGGTTCATAAGAGGCTGCCCTGCCCTCAGGTGTGTTAGTTTTCCACGAGCCAAGCCTGGACCGTCGGGCTTTTGTTCATATCCTAAGGCCCAGAGCACACATGGCTCAAGGCAGATCAGAGAGATGCACGTGGACCTGGAACTTCCGCTGGGACTGCTGGGAGTCAGCAGCCCCCCTTTGTCCTGAGACTCATACCTTCACGGCAGGTCTAAGCCACTACACGGAGCTGCCTGAGAATAATGAAGCTGATGTGAGGACTACTGAGCCAGCAGCTGGGAAACCCATGCCCGCGTGACACCGTATGCATCCACGCGTCCGGCTGCACTGAAGCTGCGTGTGCTGTGTTCTTCCAGGTCCCTGAGCCGATAAACGCTCGCTCTCACCCTCTCTGTCTCCTCTGTCTTGTTTTTGTTTGTTTAATTCTGAGTTGGAATTCTGTAACTTGCAATCAAAGAGTCCAAACTAATCCAACACTTAATGGAAAAATACTTTCTTATAGTGACTGTTACTAAGAATCTATGATACATAAAATAGATAAACAACAAGTTGCTACTGTAGAGCACAGGGAACGATATTCAATATCTTGCAGAAACCTTAATGCAAAATACTATGAAAAGGAAGTTACGTGTGTACATCTATGACTGAAACATGGTGCTGTGCTCCAGAAACTGACACAGCATCGTACACGGACTAGACTTCAATTGAAAAAAAAGATTCTATTATGTGACAGGCATCAAACAGGGTAATGAATAAACCCATCTGAGTGTCTACAACAACACTGAGGGTGACATCAGTTAACATTTATGAGGAGCTTGCCGTATGCTGGGCATTGCTCTAAGTGTCATAGTTAACATAGTGATAGATACGTACTGTTTAAAAATGCAACAGTACAAATTGGTATGCAATTAAAAGTAAGTGTCTCCACGTAGAAAACAAGCTTAGGGTTACCAAAGGGGAAGGGGGAGAGGGATAAATTAGGAGTTTGGGATTAGCAGATACACACTACTATATATAAAATAAACTAAAAGGATCTACTGTACAGCACAAGGAACTATATTCAATATCCTGTAATAACCTATAATGGAAAAAAATTTGAAAAAGAATGTATATACATATATAGAGAATATATATATTTATGTATTTATAAGGATAACTGAATCACTATGCCGTACACCTGAAACTCACACCAATGTTGTAAATCAACGACACTGCAATGAACTCCTTCCCTCTCTGACCCATTCCCACCAGCCAGTCTAGAGTTTGAGGTGGGACCACCTGTTGGAAAGTTGGGATCAACAGATGCAAGCTCCCCCAACATTCCTGCTTCACACTATTGGGGGAGGGAAGTAAAATTAACAGACAAAATCCCCGTGGTTCAGGCATTGAACAGAAACTTCAATTTAGGGGGGAAATCAGGTGGACGTCACCTACCTCGTAAGTAAGAGGCGAGAAGCTCTTCTCTGGTGCCTGCGTATGGACTCATGAAGGGTAAGCTATTCGTGTATTCTTCCTCATCCTTACTGGATCAGAGGAGTTAAGGAATATGCCTGAGGTCACACAGCTAAGTGTCAGGGTTGGAAAAAACCCTGGCTCCAAGACGTGTGCATTCACTGCCCCGTGCTGCTTCCCAGAGACTCACTGCTCTGCAACCCAGGGGCCGCCTCCCTGCAGGCGCACCTTTCCTTTTTGACCTGATTCATGCATCTGACTTTCTTAATGCTGCAAGTGTATGCCTGCCATGTCGACAGGATATGCAAACAATTTGTTTACACTTGCATATTAAGGAAGGTACAAAGTAATGTAAATCGGCTTATATGTAATAGATTTGTTCAGCTTTGATCCCTGGCATTGCCTTGAATTCTATTCTGTGCCTCTGCTGGTCTTTGATAATATTTTATTGTAGAATAAAAACTCCCTCCCTTTAAAAAAAAAAAAAAGGACAGAACATGGCATATCCCTCCTTCAACCTTTCCGATATCTTTCCATCACTGAGTAAAATCAGAATTATATATCCTGAGAAATGCAAATCAAAAGTTCAATGAGGGTCACCTCACACTGGTCAGAATGGCCATGATTAAAGGTTCCACAAATGATCAATGCTGGAGAGGGTGTGAACAGGGAACCCTCCTACACTGCTGGTGGGAATGCAGTTTGGTGCTGCCACCATGGAAAACAGTATGAAGATTCCTTAAAAAACTGAAAATAGACTTACCCTATGATCTAGCCATCCCACTCCTGGGCATATATCCAGAGGAAACTCTAATTTAAAAAGACACGTACACCCCAATGTTCACAGCAGCACTATTTACAATAGACATGGAAACAACCCAAATGTTCATCAACAGATGACTGGATAAAGATTACACACACACACACACACACACACACACACACACACACACACACAATGGAATACTACTCAGCCATAAAAAAGAATAAAATAATGGCATTTGTGGCAACAAGGGTGGACCTGGAGATCGTCATTCTAAGTGAAGTAAGTCAGAAAGAGAAAGAAAAATACCACATAATATCACTTATATGTGGAATCTGAAAAAATATGACACAAATGAACTTATCTACAAAACAGAAACAGACGCACAAACATAGAAAACAACCATAAGGTTACCAGAGGAAAAGGGGGAGGGGAGGGATAAATTGGGAGTTCGGGATTTGTAGATACACACTTTTATATATAAATTAGATAAACAACACAGTCCACTGTAGAGCACAGGGAACTATATTCAATCCCTTATAATTACCCATAATGAAGAACATGAAAAGGGATATATGTATATACACACACACACACACACATATATATAATTGAATCACTATGCCGTACACCAGAAACTAACACAGCATTGTAAAGTGACTCTATTTCAATTTTTTAAAAATAAATAAACTTAGCAATTAATGATCCATTTTAAAAAAGAAGTCTGTCCCCTGGCCTCCTTCCTCTTCTCCTCTCAGCTCCAAGCATCCTGGCCTCTTGCCGATCCTCACACACTTCAGTCGTGCCTCCTGCGTTCAGCAGTGGGCGTCCTGTGTCTAGAACGGTGCCTGGCACGTGGCACAGGCTTGGTCACTATGGGCTGACTAGTGGGCAAGCATTTCCAGGCAGGGCAGCGAGCAGGCCCGGAGGCCCAGCGTTGGAGGGAAACTGGCGAGTGGGAGGAGAGAGGCTCCGAGGGACAGGGTCCTCGGGCCTGATCTGGAGCAGAGGTGGGTTTGGCTGTATTTGGAAAAGCCCCACCCTCTTAACAAAGGGGAAAGGAATTAAGCTGTAAGATAATATGAATACTTCGACCATCAAATAAGATTCACACACAGAAGAGATCAAAGCCGGTATCAAGCTTTACTAACAATTTCAAAGATATAAATGAAGGTGAGACACAGACATCCACTCCCTCCTACCCTGGGAGAGAGGATTGTGGACCTGCCAGCTCCGCCTTCCCTTCACAACCCAAAAACCGATGGAGAGCTTCCACGGGCTTTAGATGGGAGTGACAGGTGACCTGCTGAGACTGCCTTTTATTAAGGTGCTGCCTCTGATCACCCCGGGAAGAGAAGGCGGTGGTCTGACCAGTTTACCATCCTTGAGGTGAGGGCCACGTCTCAGGAGGCTTCCTTGAATCTCATTTGGCCTTGGTCCAAAAATGACGCCTCTCAGCAAATGTTTTGACTTTCATAAATAGGATACGATAAATAGCAAAACACAGTAAGGGCCTAGAAATTCAATATGAACTCAAAGCAAACATTACACATACTTTTTTCTGGGGGAGCAGGGGCAAGAGATTTGTCTGGAAGCTCTGTTAGTGGAGAGATTAAGTTGTGTCATTCATCACCTTACCCCTCACATTTGGTACAGGATACCCACACAATTAATATTTTCTTGCATGAATTTATTGAGCGAATACTTGCAAAATTTAAAAAATTCTAAGCTATTAAGAAGGAGGGCTGTTCTATTCAGAAGCACACATAAGAGGGAGCAAGGGTGAGATTTAAGGCGCATGTGGCCCTCAGAGAAAATTCTTAAGCCCTTTAGGAGAGACTCTTAAAAATCAGGAGAGACATTCTGAACTGGTTTTCGCAAGAGATGGGCAGAAACATCACTTACGATGACAAGGCTGGCTTGTCGAAGAAAGAAAACGGTTTGGCCGACCCAGTCTGGACCCCCTGATGTTGAAAGAGTGAGGGCTTCAGCAGATGGCACAGGAGGAAATTACACTAGTCACCGTGGGAAATGGGGCTGGCGTGAATAGTGGTCGGGGAGAGGGTAAATTTCGGAAACACTCCGAAGATGGTAACAGGCAACTCACCAGCAAGAAGCATGCGTCTGGGAAGAAACGCAAATATGGATCATGGTAGTGACAATATGTTTTTCTTCTTTTCCTTTTTTTAATGCATATGTTTTTTACTGAAATATAGTCAGTTTACAACGACGTGTCAGTTTCTGACGTACAGCACATGCTTCAGTCATACGTGAACATACGTGTATTCATCTTCATATTCTTTTTCACCGTAAGTTATTATAAGATGTTGAACAAGCTCATACCGTACAGCACAGGGAACTATATTCAATATCTTGTAATAATATTATTGTATTTTCCTACTGCGGCTTGTAGTCGGGGGGTGGGGAGGGGGAGAGCCATGAACCATCCGCAGAAGAAGAACAAGAAGAACATCTCAAAGGTTTCAATGGCTTTCTCGGGGTGAACGCTCCCGCGGATGTAGCCTGGGAGGTAAGACTGCCGAAAATCACGGTGTGCTGACTACTTTCTGTTTGCCTTCCCTCCCACCCAGGATTCACTCTCCGCCTCCCGTGTACCCGGGGGTTGACCCAGAAGGGCTACAGCACTGGCTGACATCGAGGTCTCCCTTGGCCTTCAGCTTCCAGCTGGGTTTGCCAATGGGATTTCCTGGCTGGAGAACAGAAAACGGGAGGAGAGGTTTGGGGTCTCTTTCCTGCCTCCCTGCTTTATTCCAGATTGCAGACGGCGGCTGCAATCCTTCAGGTCTCTAGCTTGTGAGAGGTGGTCCCTCCTCTGAGGCTCCACCTCTGACGGAGCCCAGGGTCTCTGTTCCTCTCCTTCCCTTGTCTCCTGAGGTCAAGCGATAGTCTTGCTTCTTTCTCTTGAGATCACTGAGGGCACCAACACTGCCATCATTTCTCGATTCCATCCACACCTCAGTAAGTATTCTCTTCAGGAAAGCCCCTTCATTTGAACCATCTGGAGTTTCTTGCTGGAATCCTAACTCGTATGAAATATTTCAGATTGTTTTATAAGGCATCTGAACACATTGAGAATTCCAGAATGACCTGGACGTGCCAGGTGGCTGTGGCTACCAGACAGAAAGCAAATTACCCATTGGCTTTCGGAAAGTACTGGAGAAATCCCATTATCTGAGGATCTGTTTTTCCTATTTAGCCACATGATATTGACAGATTTCCCAGGCATGGCTGCCGTTTTTCCCCTTTGAGCAGTGAAAATTAAATAGATAAAAAGAAATCATGCGAACACCGTTCCCCTGGGGCTCCCCATCCCACATGAACCCAGAGGAAGCCTCACAGGGAGCTCAATAATAAAATGTTCCAGGGCTTCTCAGCGGGAAGTATCTCAGGATGAGTAACTGCAGGGAGGAGCGCTAAGCTTCTGCACGAGACCCAGCACACCACGCTCTGGACGGACAGAAACAATGCTCACTTCAGTTCCCCACATCCTTCTCCTCCCAGAACGCTGCTGGCTGGCTGGGGCCAGAATGCAGAGTTTTGGGGGATACAACAACCCCAGCCCACTTTTAGGCAAATGAAATATTCTACTCAGTCTAGAGCCATGTCTCTGTTGAGCACCTCCTGTTTGTTTGCCTTTATCAGTTAAGGTTCTTGGGCGGCAAGGAGGAAAGTTGGAGTCAATGCTGTTTAAGAAGAAAGAAGCCTCACGTGAGAATTCAGGACCACCCAGTGGAATCTAAAGGTGGGGATACAGGGGGACTCGGAGGGGAACTGAAGTCAGGGCCCCCTATGGGCAGGGCTCTCTCTCCTCACCTCTAATTCCCCCAACCAGCATCACTTCAGTCTTCTACTTCTCCACCATCTGCTTCTGTTTTTCTGCCTTCGAAGACTATGCCTGCCAAATTCAGTGAAGCCCCGACTTGCCTGTGTCCATCCACTCATTTAAAGTCTTTGTAGATTCCTTATCCTGGGCACCGTGCTGTTCTAGAAGCTGGAGGCACCGCAGGGAGAGAAGAAGGAAAGTGACTGGGTCACAGCCCTTGTGACACTTGTCTTCCAGCGGGAGAGACAAGCAATATTATTGCATATTTTATCTAACTTACTATCACATAAGCACATAAGATAATAAAATTACACCATACAGTGGTGTGTGTGTGTGTGTGTGTGTGTATATATATATATATATATATATATATATATAGAATATTACTCGGCCATAAAAAAGAATGAAATCATGCCATTTGCGGCAAGATGGATGGACGTAGAGATGATCATACTAAATGAAGTAGGTCAGACAAAGACAAATAAATGATTTCACTAATATGTGGAATCTTTGTCAAAACCCATAGAACATACAACATCCAGAGTGAACCCTAATGTAAACTATGGACTTTGGTTGATAATAATGTGCCCATGTTGGTTCATTGATTCTACCAAATATGCCACACTGATGAGGGATGCTGAGGGTAGGGGAGGATACAATGTGTGGGTGGGGAGGACTATGTGCAAAGTCTCTCTGTTTTCTGCTCAGTTCTGCTGTGAACCTGAAACTGCTCTAAAAGAATAAAGTCTATTAAAAAATAATACAAATGAACTTATTGACAAACCAGAAAAAGGTTCACAGACATAGAAAACAAACTTGTGGTTACCAAAGGGGGAAGTGGGGGTCGGGGGGAGCAGTTAGGAGTTTGGGATTACCAGATACACATGACTATATATAAAATAGATAAACAAGGACCTACTGTAGAGCACAGGGAGCTACATTCAATATCTTGTAATCACCTATCGTGAAAAATAACATGAAGAAGAATAGATATAGTATAACTGAACCATGATGCTGTGCACCAGAAACCAACACAACATTGTAAAGGAACTTTACTTTTAAAAATCCCAGGTATTTTGTACACCTAAAACAATTTTTAAAAAAACCACATCATAGAATATGTAAGGTTGACCTTGGGAGGATGGCTTTGCATTGTAAATTAAAAACCCTGGCGAGAGGTCACCAGTGACACTAATCAAAACAGAAACGCATTGCCCTAGAGGCGTGAACAGAACAGGATCAGACGTCAGGATGCAAGATGAAAAGTTGTGAAGATGAGGTTAAGCATGCTTCGAACATTGTCTGTGTTTCTGGAGTAGAAACGCAGTGAGCTGCCAGTTGATCCTGGTCCGTGAGATTAATGGCGAGGAAGGGGGTGACATAGCGGATGCCAGGGCTGCTCCTCCTCACCCCCGCAAGAACGCATCCACTCTAAGAATCATTCCCAGTGCTCCAGTGATGGGCTCCCTCCCTGCTGGTGACATCATGAAGAAAGCAAAATGAAGCCAACGGGTGGGAACCGGGCGCTTGGCGCTACTGGAAATGCGGTTTGGAGACCTCCACCGCAGGGGAGTTGTGAGGGTGTGTTTGGGGAGGAGTTTGAGCAGAGCTTGCTTTTTCTCCTACGGTGGGCCACAACCCACGGGGGACCCGAGGAGGGAGGCAACCCACGTGGCCTCGTGCCTCATCTGCCCCCTTCTTCCCAGCAGGACTTAGAGGAGCTCCCCCCTGGAGGAAAGAGACCTCAGGCTCCTGATGGCCGTCGTGCGTTGCCTCGGCCACCAGCAGTCTGTGAAATCTGCATCCTCAGTCGCTCGCCCTCCACCCTTGCTGCTGTTAGAAAAGCTGAACGTGCCCAGAGGACGCGGGGTGGGGTCTGCCTGGACAGACGGAGACAGTCAAGTGCCCGGCGCCACCTCTGACGAACAAAATACGCTGTCGTGTGTACAGACGCTTGCTTTCAGCCACAACGCCCCATTTCCGCTCTTTCCCTGCTCCGGATTGACAAAGAGAGGGTCTGTCTCACGTCCCCAGGAACAAGCCTGCTTGCTCCCGAGTGGATTCCTCTCTGACGGGAAACTGGACACTCAGCTCCTGAGTGGCCCCTGTGACCTGGATGCTTAACTGTATCTGTGTTCTTATCTGTGCATCTCCTGCGCCGCTGACCCCGGTCCCTTGTGGGCATCTGATAAAACATCACATGGGGCAGGATTAAGTGTTTTATGGCAATTCCGATGGATTACAAGAAAACTGGAAAAACGAATTTAGCTTCAAAACATCATAATTGCAATTACGCTAGTGCTTCGTTCTTTCCTGTTTTCTCCCCACAGTTTCCCCTGGAAAGGAGGGTATGGCTTGAGCATCTTCCGTCTACCCCAAAGCACAATACCATACATAAAGAACAGAACCTGGAAATTGCAGAATCAAAGTAAAATTAAATTTCTGCCGGAAGAGGTGTAAAATGAAATAAAACTTCCAGGATTAAGGGGAAATTCATACTTAAAATGACAACCAAAGTGAAAACTGTTTCACAGAGATTGAAAGCCTCAAGATCTATCTCTTCAGATTAGAAAGACGAGGCAGGAGAGGAGAGACGGAGGTTTACCTGGACAGTCCTAAAATACAATCTCACGTCTCATGATTTCTGAAGCTGCTAAGCAAAGCAGCTTGGGGAATCACCCGGTGATTTCTCTTCTGGGGAAAAAAAAAAGATCTGATTATATCAGAGAGATGTGCTCATTTCTCATTTAAAAACTATCCTAGACCTCCAGACTTCCGGAATATCCTCAAAGCAATACGTGGAAAGAACGGTCAAAAGGTTTCAGCAGATTCTAACTCAACTAAGGCTCGCTCCAAGATGGGAGCTGCAGATGACACCGTCTTTCCTGAATGTCCTGAGACCCAGACCCTAACGATCCAGGCTCGGAACAACTTCTCCATCTGGGAAATGTACGTCTTGGACCGAACAATCCCTACTCACAATTTATGTGATTTTCTTACTTCAAGTGATGTTGGGGACCGTTGGGGAAGTGAAGTACCGAGTATTAGATAATGGCTTCTCAAGCTGGCAAAAGATGTGAAACTGCAGAATAACAGACATTAATGTATTCCGCACTTGGCGTCACAGAGCAAGTGAGGAGACACTCGGAGGGCCGCCTCCCAGAGACGTCCAATTTTTGATAGAAGCAGTACCCAAATTTAGAGGCCTAGTCATCTCAAGCCTCTTGTGCCATTTTTGCGATCCTGTGACATGTATTAGAAAATAAAATGTGAAATGTTTATGCTAATTAACAGTATACAGTCAGAAATGTAACCTGGTGTGGAAGACGGGTCTGCAAGTGGCAGAAAGCCAGTTTCAACCGGTTTTAGCAAATAGACATTATTGGCTCACGTATGTGAGAGCCCAGAGGAAGTATGGGCTTCAGGTAGAGCTAGATCAAGGTGTAAAACTTGGCCATGAGGAACGTGGATGTCACCTTCAACTGGCTGCGTTTGTCTGCATGTAGTAGTCTCAGGCAGAGTTAGGCCACATTATGGCAACTTAATTACCAGCAGCTCTACCATTCTAGGCAGAAAGAGCAGAAAGGAGGAAAAAAAAAGCTTATTTCCTGCAAAAGTCTGGGATTGATATTCACCGGGCCCATGTATATATTTCTCACTCATCTACAGAGCTAACTATACGTGCGTCCAGGGGAATCAGCTAGATTTGGACCATGTCACCCTCTCCCCTTGAGTCGGAGGAGGGGTTGGCTCTACTGCAAACAGGTGAACTGAGATCTGGGGAGAGCTGGTCCCAGCTGTGTTCAGTTACGTGTTAGTTCGTCTTTCGCCCCCTAGAACGTAAACTCCAGGAGGGCAGGAGCCTTGCCGGCCTTGTTTACTGCTGCATCCCTAGTGCCCATAATAGCGAATCTCACCTAACAGGTGCACAGCAAGGATTTCAGGAATGAATGAGAAGGAGAATGGATGACGGTCAACCAAAAACCACAGAAGCCTAGTACCCTAGGAAATTTATTCTCTAACTTGATAACAAGCATGGGGTATCTGTTTACAGTCAACACGTCTGTAACTCGCCAAGAGTTGTTTCATAGTGTGTAGTATTTCCCAGTTGCCCTAACATTTCTGTGTTGCATGCAGAGTGTAGGGAGGAACTGTAGATTCCAAGTCTGGAGAGGGGGATAAGAATCCAAACCTAGGGACAGAGCAGAGGGGAGAGACGGGCACTTTTATCTTTGTTCAGTGGGCTGGGGATTGGAGATGCCCCAACGGGGACACTGAAACACAGTAATAAAGGATGCGTATATTTGGAGAGGCAGAGACAGGAGGGAAAGGACACAGCACCTGTAAAAGCAGAGAATTTTTTTTTTAATCTTAAAGATTTTATTCACAGATTTTTCATCTAGAAACTACAGTTGCTTTATGGATTGTACTTCACGGCTCCATAACCCCGTCGACACAGGACTCCCACCCTCTGAGTGATAGCCTCCATCATCTGGGAAGTCAGCTTTTTTTAAAAACCTGTTTAATCAATCATAGCCATACCCCGGAGGGAGCAGCGATGCGGGTGAAGGAAGGTGGGAACCAGGCAAAAAGACGGACCCACGTTCCCGGAACGTGTCTTCTCTCTCAAGTTGTGGAGTCCAGCAGGTGCGCCTTCGTTTCCTTCTGTTTTGAAACAGGGTCGTCTGGATTCCCCTCCTTCCCCTCCCCCACCCCCTCCTCCCTCCCCACCCCCTCCTTGTTTTCCTGCCCTCTTTCCTTCCTCACAATCTGAGCCCTCGTCTGACTGTTCTCGTGTCCCCCTGGAGCTCCGAAGTCTCCCCGCGCCCTACAAATTCATCTAAAAGCCCATTGATTCTGACATGTAATGTCTCACCGTTTTGGCCCCGTTTCTCTCTGGCTCGTCCGCGTATTCTGTTTGGTCCCCTGCCAGCTCAGCACCGTGGCCTCCACACTGTCCCTCTTCCCCGTGCTCTTACGGAGACAATTCAGCCCATCTGCCCTGCGAGGACACTTCTACCCTGTCCTCTGAGAGGAGGGGCAGCCGCGGCAACTCTCACTTGACTTGGGAACGACAAGCAGTTATGATAAAAATCCGTGAACAAAACACATGAAACAGACGGAGAGAACCTGGCCTGTGAAGGGCTCTCAATGGCGTGCTCAAGGGTTCTGTTTATATTACACAATCTTCCTTGCAGTTTAAAAAATGCTGTATCATACGTGAAAGGGAATGCTTTAGAAAAACCCGTTTCAGGTGCTGGCGTGGAGAGAAACTTTGATTTTAAAAGAAGGAGACTGGGAATATTTGAGGAGAGAATCGATCCAGGTCCACAGCAGTGAGGACGACGAGGCACTGGCTGTGTGCCGGCTGGAGCACGAGACAGGTCGAGGCACGGAAGTGTTAAGTGAATGGACACTGAGCAAGCCTTTATTTTAAAATCATTCCTCTCCTCCTCCCTCCCTCCCCCCGCCGCCTACCTTTTCTCCATCCTCCTCCTCCTTTTCACTAACAAGAAGCATTGCCTAAGAGAAAGGGACCCTCTGAGTTCTAGATCTCGAAATACTCAGCACTGCGACCTCGGGAAGGTTATTCCATGTACTGACCTGATGTTTCCTCCACTGTAAAGAGGGAATAAGAATATCCATCCTGCAGGAATTTTTAAGAATTAAAGGAGACTCCGCATAGGTCGAAGCCCCTGTAAATGCACGCACAGACACCGAATAAGCTAAGGGTTTTGAAAAATGCCTTCGGGGAGTCACCAGGTGCAGGTGCCACTCGGGGATACGGCAGGTAGGGGTCCAAACCGCCGCAGTGAAGCAGACATCACGGCAAAGTGAGTCTCATGCATTTCTTGGATTCCCAGTGGATACAAAAGTTACGTTTACACTTTACAGTAGCCTATTAAGTGTGCAATGACATTATGTCTTAAAAAATAACATACACACCTTAATTTAAAAATACTTTATCGCTAAAAAGGGCTAACCATCATCTGAGCCTTCAGCCAGTTGCAATCTTTTTGCAATCGTAACATCACAGATCACAGATCACCATGACAAATGTAAGAATAATGAAAAAGCTGGAGATATTGCGAGGATTATTAAAAGGTGTCCCAGAGACACGGCGTGAGCAAATGCTGTTGGAAAAATGGTGCCGGCAGACGTGCTCGATGCAAGGTTGCCCCAAACCTTCGATTTGTCAAAAAACGCAACACCTGCCAAGGGCGAGAAGGTGAAACACGAGACGGCGAGGTCCGCCTGCATTAAAAGTGAGCGAAGCGTCCCGAGCCCCGGGGCCCCGTGTACTGATGCAAACCCGACTGTGAGTCCCCCATGCGCGGGGCGCCCGCTTCTCCCCCCGGACGGCAGCCCCGCTGACCCAGCGTCGCACGAGAGTCGCATCAGAAGCCAAAGTCGACACTTGAATGTAGGCTTTCCCAATTCCAAAGCACAGTATGGGCGAAATACAACACGTACGTGGTCCTGATCCGGCCTGCGGTTCGCTGTGCTGCAACCCTGGATGACACGCACTGTTTACGGAAGCTACCATTTTGAGCAATCAAGCCAACTGCAGGATTCAGGAAAGCACAAAGCTGCGAGCTCAGATCCTCTGAGGCCACTTCAGAGACTCGCTTTCTTCTACTCATCTGCCAGAGGGCCGTTCTAAACCTTTGGGAGGTCAAATGAGGCTACAGTTAAATGTTAACTCGTTTTTTCAATGGATTTATGGATGTACAATTTGCATAGAATAAAACGCACCCCCTTGAAGCATTCAGTTGGAGGAACTTTGACAAATATATACTGTCACGGAACCACAGTCACAACGCAAGCATATCCATCCACGCGATTCAGTCCCTTGTGAACCTGCGTGGTCAGCGTCCAACCTCTCCACTGCCCTTGGTCACCCCCAGCATGCTCTCTGCCATTTCTGTTTAGATTTTCCATCCAGAGGACTTCACATAAATGGGGTGGTCTGCTAGACGGTCCTTTTGTTTCTGGCTTCTTTTGCGTAGCAAACATTTTTTTGAGATTCTTCCATGTTGTGTGAACCAGGACTTCACTCCTTTTAATTTTTGAGTCTTATTTTATTTATGGATACTATAGAAAAGCGCCCATCAGGTCATCCGATGGCGGACACTGAGCCAAGCTGCTGTGAACACGTGCGTGTGAGTCTACCCGTCTTCCTAAACCCCACCGATCAGTGGCTGCGTGGTGATACCTCATTGTCGTCTCAGTCTGTGTCTCTTCGATAACGAGCAGTGCTGACCCCCCTTTCGTGTGCTTATTTACCACCTGTATTTCTTCTTTTGTGAAAGCTCTGTTCAAATGTTTTGTCCATTTTAAAAAATGGGGTCATTTGTCTTCCCTTGTGGTCACCAGCCCTTTGTCAGCAACAGGATTTGCAAGTATTTTCCCGCAGCCTGTGAACTTGGTTTCAATATTACAAGCAACGTTCTGTATTTTATATATTGTTTCCACATCCGTCACTTCCTTTTCTCCTCAGAAAAAGCTTGCCCAGGAGGGGGAAGACACGTTGTGTCTTAATGTTTCCGATGAGGAAAGTGACGTTCAGCCACACAGCTGCTCGCCGACAAAGATCAGGCCACCAGTCAGGGCTGCAGGGCTTCTAACCTGTCTGAATTCATTCGCCGAAATGTGAGCAATATGAATAAGAAATTTCTTTTTTCTCTTTTTGTTCCCTGATGTATCTCCAGGGCTTAGGATTGTGTCTGGTGCATAGTAGCCATGGAAATAATTATTGGCTAAATTCCTCTATCTTTCATAGTAAGACCATGTCTGACGGAGGGAACACAGCCTCTCACGCAGCCTCTCTCTGTGTTTCGGTAACCGACTCTTCCTCTCTCTCCATCAGCTGATCTAAGTCCCAGCCGCAGCGACCGGTCCAGACAGAGGCCCAGGACCGAGGCTGGTCCCATCAGAGCAAACCCCAGGAGTTCTGGAAAGATTAACTGGAGGGACACTTTATTATGGCTTTCCTACTGGGTTGCAAAGTGGGGTGATTTGATGTTGCATCCGTTGTAACCAGTTTGCCACGAAGAGAGGTGACCTTTCTGAGAACGTAGCCGGCAGGGAGAAGAGCCAAGGGATGGAGAAATTCGGTCTGGACGTCGTCTTCTAAGCCTCAGGTGCCGCTGTGCCGTGTAACAAAACAACCGTAAGCACCTGTCCTCCTCACGTTCTGTGAGGGGCAGGAATCTCGGAGCAGCTCAGTTGGGTGGTGTTGGCTCAGGGTCTCTCGGGAGGCGGCGGTGAAGACGTAGCCAGGGCTGCGGTCATCTGACGGCTCGACTAGGGCTGGAGGACTCACGTTCCAGAGGTGGTTAGCTGGTGCTGGATGTGGCGGGAGAGCCCGTGTTCATCCCACGGGGGGTCCTCTGCCAGTTGCTCGCGTGTCCACACGCCATGGCAGCTGGTGCCCTGTCCCACAGCGGACGTTTCCACGAAGAGCAAAGCAGAAGTGGCATGTCATTTACGATCTGGCTTCAAAAGCCACACGTCATCCCTCTGCTATGCTCAACTCCTTGGAGGCAAGTAGCTAAGTCTCACCCACACTTCAAAGGAGGGCTATTCAACTCCGCCTTTTGAAAGGAAGCGTGTCAAAGAAAAGCTAGGCATATTTTAAAACCACCGCATGGCTATATGGGAAGGTCCACTGCAAAACTTTATGTTTCATGAGCCAATAAGTCCACCATCACCACCACCACCATCTCCACCAGATCTCCTAGTTTCTTCTTTTTTTGCGTAAACTGGCTGGACCTCAGTTTTCTGTCACTTCCAGTAGAAAGAGAGACTCCTTCCTGATACAGAAATCAGAAATGCGTCTCCTCACTCCACATGCAGTGTTTCCTTCTGATACACCACAGCGTCAAATTACGGTCTCATTTTTGACACTGAAGGGCTAGATTTTTATGTTGTGTGCAGAACCTCAAGGGCTTCTTAAAAAAAAAAAAAACGATGGTAAGCTCACACACCTCTCGTCTCGCTGACCTCAGTGGAACGACGGGATTTCTCTGTGCCCGTGAGCGGCGTGACCGTGCCAGGCTGGCTTCCGTTCCCTTGGCACCCCCAGCGCCCAGCAGAGTGTCTGTTGTAAATGAGACGCTTCCTGTGCCATCTGCTGAACAGGACGGACCTGACTGAGTCTCACTGCGCGGAACGAGTGTCGGCGTTTAAGGTGGCTAGAGTTCTGCTTTTAGGATACATTCTTTGAATAGCTATGATTTGTTTCAAGCTGCAGCCCATCAAGAAGACAACCCTCCAACTGCAACTCTGTTCTTAGGGGAAAATATGGTCCAGCGTGAGACAACACGCTCTGTGATTAGTGATGCTCCAGAATGCCCGGTGACGGAAGACAAGGGCTGCCTGTAATAGAATTGCTCTTAGTCATTCGGGGAGACTCAGTTCATCAGAGCCGTCCAGTGTCAGCTGCTGCTTTGTGCCATGAGAGGCTCTTTCCAAAGAACGTTAACCCTTGCGTCTCCCCCAGATGCCCTGTTCAGCATGTGTGGAAGTCAGGATGTGCCCCATAAGCACCACGCACACAGCACCGCCACCCACTTTATCTCGCTTCCCTCTGCAGCTAGAGGCTTCTCCATTTCCCCAGTAGGAAGCCAGGCGACCACACACAGAAGTCAGCACTCTGTGTCTCGTCAGTCTCCATGAGTTGGGTTTCAGCCTTTCACAGTCCTTTAAACCCATTTCAAACAAAAAGACAAATGAACTTAAATATAAAACGGAAACAGACTCATAGAAATAGAATACAAACTTGTGGTTCCCGGGGGGAAGGGGGTGGGAAGGGACAGACTGGGAGTTCGAGATTTGTAGATACTGACAGGTGTATATAGAATAGATAAACAAGATTATACTGTAGAGCACAAGGAAATATATACAAGATCTTGTGGTAGCTCACAGTGAAAAAGAATGCGACAATGAATATATGTATATTCATGTATGACTGAAAAATTCTGCTGTACACCAGACATTGACACAACATTGTAAAGCGACTATAATTCAATAAAAAAATTTTTTTAAAGAGATTTTTGTACACACAACCCCCCCCCACACACACACACATACTAGTTACAAATAACATGGACAGGAATGAATGAATGTAGAGTCTGAGAAATAGGACTGAAATTTGACGTCTGAAAGCTTTATTGGCCTTATAAAGTCTCAGAGCACTTTTTGTTACTAAATGTGACCACGACGTTGACAGTGAGACAAGAATCATGCCAAGTGCGTTCTGTGCATCGAGTCCCGCCAGCCCAGGGCCTCTGGAGGCACGGGTCACTCTTCCGTCCACTCCACACAGCTGACAGGTGGCAGGGCAGGGACTGGGTCCCAAACCCTGTGAACCCACGTTATCATTCACTTAACCAGGAAGCTTTCAAGACAGCAGGGGATGTGACTTGAGTCCAGTGACCTTTAAGGGCAGCACTGTGGCTGGGAGGTCAAGCGTGGGACCCGCCTCCCCGGGGGGGTTCGAGACCTCGTTCTGCCCTTACTGCGGGAGTGAACTGGGGAAGTGTATCAGATTCCTGTTGCTGCTGTAACAAATTATACAAACTCCATGGTCTTCGCAACACACAGTTCTGGAGGTCAGAGTCTGAAATCAAGGGTCAGCCGGGCTTCTTTCTGGGGACCTCTGGGGAGACCACCCTGGCTTGTTCAGCTTTCAGTGGCTGCCTGCCTTCCTTGGCTCCCACCCCCTTTTCCGAATCCGTCAAACCCATTGTCAGCTCTCCACTTCTGCAGTCGTCTCCCTCTGCTCCTCACGCGAGGACCCCTGTAATCACGTTGCACCTACCAGGATGACTCAGAGCACTCTCCCCACCTCAGGGTCCCTAATGTAACCACGCCTGCAAAGTCCTTCCTAGCCTTCAGGTCACATGCTCACAGGTTCCTGGAATTAGGACATAAACATGTTTGGGGGGTTCGGGGAGGCATTATTCAGTTTACCACAGGGAGTCACTTAGGTTACCTAAATTGTACTGGGTCCCCATTTCACAACCCACAAAACGGGGGCGATCCTTTTTGCCTTTACTGTTAGGAGAATGAATCAAATGAGCTAAACGCAGAGGAGTTACAGGTAAAACCCTTCGAAGATGTTGGAACATACTTAGCCCTTAATAAATTAAGCTTGAGATGCTCACAGGCTAATAACTGTTAGGAGGTGTCTGAACGTAGACTTTATACTGTAATAAAAAGGTTCTTGGAATGTCTAAAGATGGAGGAGAGAGGGGGATAAAGACAGCAGAGTCATTAGCGGGCGGAGGGGCCACAATTCCCCACCAGCGTGAGGCGGCGCCGAAGGCCATCGCCAAGGCTGTCGAGCCCTTTCCTTGCCCTCTGTTCAAATAGCGCTCGACAATAAACGCTAAATGAAATTTTCCTTCCCTGTGCAAAATTCAGCTCGCGTTTTCTCATAAATCCTGCCTAAGGCTTCTGCTACAATCTCTTAGGCTCACGACCCCATCACAAGGTCGCTCTGAAATTAGTTCGAGGCCGTTTTCTCCGTGGCTGGTGTGGGTGAATAAGGAATTGGGGGAAACTATGCTTGAATCTCTTTTTCTTTGATATTTGTGCTTTCAAAAGAAAATTCAGCTTCTGATACCATCAGTTGAACCAGAACTTGTTGGTCGCCTCTGTTTTTATATGATTTTGGTTATATACCCTGAGAGTATTACCTAATAGATCCATTCTCATTTATCTTACACATCGAAGCTCATAAGCACTGCAGACACTGGAGTAATTCTCATTACTTCCATCTAAAGCGAATTTAGCTTTGTGTTTGTTCCTACACGGAAACACACAGAAATGTACGACGTATGGAATTGCTAAGGTAATCAGAATGCAATCATTTTTCAAAGACTGCTCTTTTTCCAAGGAGAGTAAACGATTTCACAAGTCCTTTGACAGCGCCCAGCCCCGATTTCAGTCTTGAAGGAAATGTGTGTATTTCCATGGCAAGTTTAGAATAACAATAAAAGAATTAAAACCCTTGGGTCTTTTTTTTTTTTGGTAATTAATAAAACTAATATGTGCTTATTGTAAAGACTGGCAAACTGTTAATGAAAGATAGACAGACTTTCAGACCCCTGAGAACTGATACTCCGTTTTAACACTGAACTAGGGTACAGTGCAGAACGTAGCACATGCTGGGTTCTCCAAAAAAAAAAAAAAAAAAAGTGTATGATTTGAATTCAGGAGAAAAATAAATATTACCCAATTCAAACTTTGTTATATTTTCGTTTTAGCTGTTTGACTACGTTGTGTGTGTGTATACATGCCAGTAAACTGATAGCTTTTTCTTGTACCAGTAAATCTTTAAAGTAGCATTTTATTGTCCCTGTCACATTCTGCTACGTGAATACGTTCAAGTTATTTAATTATCCCCCATCCTCATCTATTCAGCAAATTCCAAATTTTTTTATTACTTGTTAAAGTGTGATGACCACAGTTGCGCATAAAATTTCTGATTATTTAGGGTAAGTTCCCAGAATATAGGACCAAAGAGTTGTTAAACATTTTAACAAATCGTGGCACATACAGAATATATTGCTTTTGCGTATGGGTAGTTCTATGAAGATTTTCTGTTGTTTACAATTATATTCGCGTGAAATTGTCCTAAAATATACTTTTCTCAAACGCAGCACAAGGAAACTTAGGCTCTGTCATGTTACAAATATTTTGTGCTTTAATTATGTCTCGCTCCGTTTTAAGAAACCCAAACTTCTTTGAAGGAAGGGGCTATTAATCTAGCGTCCATGGAGATGGAATTCAGGGGTCTCGGATGGGAAACATCTTAATATTTTTAATTTATTTTTATATTTTTATAATGAATTGATTTTCCAGCCTTGAACTGGAATTTAGCACATCCTTCAACAACGAACACAGGCAACACCCAGAGCTGGTGACAGTGACTTTTCACGAATGGAAGTCACCGTGACCTTCGCGCCACATTGCATTTGTAATAGGGATTTCAAAATACATTCTGCCCTTGACCTTTACTTAAAACTCACAGTGCTTACGGGACATGCTGCTAAGGGGTTCATGTCCAGGGGTTATTAAGGAAGCACGTAAACCACATCGCCATGAAAAATACTTTGAAAGCCACCTGTTGATACAATCACATTCCTCAGTATTCCCATGGATTTTATCTTATGAAATTGGAACGTTATTCTGAGAACAGATTCCTGGGCATCACGGAGCTGCCAACAGACTCAGCGGCACCAAAATGAAAAAAAGACCCTGGCTTGAAAGATGGCAATGGAACAATCAGGATAAAACTAGTTTCCCGGGCGACACGCCAGGTGCAAACTGTAAAGGGCTCTAGGAACGTGTGCGCCGTGCCCCACGTAATCATACAAAAGACTGTCAGGCACCACCTAACACGGTCCTCAGTGCTCACCCAGACTAGACTTCAACGACACACAGGGAAGCACGAATGCCAGCCCATCATCCTCCAGTCCTTTTGATTGCTTTGAAGAGAAGGGCTCAGCGTGGTGCACAGCTGTCCTTCACGCAGGCAGACCTTGGAGATCAAGAGTTCTAAGAACCCTAACCTTGCAGGTCAAGAACACCAAGAATGAAGAACCGTGGGTTCAGCTCCAGAACACCGCAACAAAGTGAATAATGCCGTAATGCAACTCCCATGCGTCTTTTGGTTTCCCGCTGCGTATAAAAGTTCTGTTTACACTAAACTGGAGTCCATTAGGTGTGCAATTATATTTAGCATATGTCTAAAAAATGTATATACCTTAGTTAAGAATTACTTTCTTGCTAAATGCTAATGATCATCTGACAATGCGGGGTTGACACAAACCTTCCATTTGTTAAAGAAAAGAAAAGAAATGCAGTGTCTACGAAGTGCAGTAACACAAGGTCTGCCTGTGCCCCTGGAAGGTTTGCTAACCAGCTGGTGTAACACGGAAGACGCGGGCTTCAGGACCCGCTCAGGGCGCAGGCTGCCTGCAATTCAGCTGTACTGACTTCTTTCACACCTGAATTTTACAGGTAACTGCTGAAACCAAGTGACTCTGTAACAGGGAAGAACCAGTCTGACTCCACATTAGATCTGTTCCTTTGGCTCTAACCCTGGGCTCCGTTTCCTGGGCTTAGTCAGGCTGGTTCTGCAGCTTCTGTAAAAGAATGTTGCCTGTAGCCCAAAATACACAGGAGAGCCCCTTCTCAAGGCTCTGACCTTCAAGGGCAAAACAGTTTTCCATCACCCAGAGATAAAAAATTGCAGGACAGAGAGTAACATTTGTGTTGTTGGAGGTTTGTAGGACCGTCCTGGCAAGGACAGCTGCACAAGGACAGTTGCAAGGACAAAGGATTCCGACACCAAGAAGTCTCAAACAGACAAGCACACTGTCTCCCTTTTAGTATAAAAGGGGCCTAAATCCTGACTTGGGGAAGATGGCTGTTTGGGACATGAGTCCCCCATCTTCTCAGTCGGCTGGCTTTCTGAATACAGTCGCTATTTCTTGCCCCAGCACCTCACCTCCCAATTTACTGGCCTGTCTTGTGGTGAGCAGAATGAGTTCAGACTTAGCAACAATCCTAGTTTCCCATCTGGAGCAAGATGAACTCCCTTTTGAAATATATCTACTTACATTTAAGAGTGAAAGGAGTTCAAGGAGCAAGTGGGTAATCCTGCAGGTTAGACGTAGAGGTGGTAAAAATGTGTGAAAAATAGGTCAGCGTCAGAGCTTCAGGAAACCTGAGCCAACCTCACCCAACTTTATTCCATCAAATCTTCTCCTTCCTTTTTTTTTTTTTTTTTAAATAACTTGGGTACATGAGCTGAACACACTACAGAGCAGTGAGGAATTTACTGAGTTTCCACTATGAACTATATACTCTGCTAGGTGCTGTGGGTGGTTAAAAACAAAAAAGTAGGTGGGTCCATGAATTAACTGGTGGGATGTGCACATACACACACACACACACGGAAGACAGGCTGGTATGAACCACAATAAGTGAGCAGAACCTGATGAGAGGACACCGGAGCGCGAGGTGGATGGTGGGTAATAAAGGTTTAGAGATTGTTAAAAGAAAGTCGGGGGCAATCAAGGCTTGTGGAGTAGTTGTAGCTGGTGCTTCAAGGATGATGGGAGGACAGGAGGCAGCAGTCGGCGTGAGGAAGAGATGGGAGCAAAGCTGAAGAGTTAGGTTTGAACCAGTAAAATAAACGGGGTTGGGATTTGAACGTGGGACATCCGACCCTGATGCTCCAGGGTGGGAGGTGAGACGGCGCACGTCAAATTTGTGTCTGCCTTTGAATCTGGGCACAGCGACTGGATGTGGATTTTGCAGATACCTGGGGAATTATGGAACGTTGTTTTCTTGTCTCTCCGCGATGGCTGTTAGCTGCTGCTTACATGTTGGAAAAGAGAACTCTGCGTGGAGACACCGAATTTACTGAAATGATGGTCTTGGAAGTGACCTCAAGTATTGGGATGTAACTTTATTTTTACGTTTTGAGATTGTGATGTTCTTTTTAAAAAATATTTTATTTGTTTATTGTTTGATTATTTTATTTTAGCAGGGAGAGGAGGTAACCAGGTTTACTGATCTTTAGAGGAGGTGCTGGGGACTGGACCCAGGACTTCGTGCACGCTAAGCATGTGCTCTGACACTGAGCTGCACCCTCCCCTCCCATGATGTTCTGACACGTGGTAAGCAACATGCAATTCCACGCCATTACCGGGTTCCTGCTAAGACTCTTGAGGTTCCTAAGAGGAATGTTTTTAAGCTGAGAGGTAACTTGTCTGAGGCTCTTATTTTGTGGAACAAACCTCCTATTTTTAGTGACGTCGTGTAAAAGGAAGATTGACGCCCACAACCATTAAGACGTGCATGTTGACAAACCTCCATTTCTCCAGCACACCATTGGCATTTAATATTCAGTCGTCCCCTCCACGAAGCCCCCTCAGGAACCCACACTGTCCCATTTCTTTTCTAGAGCCTCGCACAAGTTTTCCCTGGGAGAGTTTGTTATAACAAGTACCTACAAACCGCACACAACACTACTCTCATCCGTGTTCCATTCGGCCCCAGGAGTGGGTAATCCAAACCACACTTAGCAAGTGGCCCAGACTTCAGGGGCTACACAGGGAAGACACTGAGTGGCTGCACACACACAGAGTGCCCACGGCTGAAACTGATGTGGACAGAACGGGAAGGATCCCTTTGCACGTTCTGAGAGCCCCACGTGATTTCTGCACATCTCGAAATTGATCCTAACACAATTACAGCCTCTGTAGGTATTCTGTCCACAACTGAAAAACCCATTTCCCCCCCTCTGGAATATTTTAAGAGTTCAGATTCTAGGAAACTGATGGCTGACCTTGCAAGGTGAGTTGAGGTCATCCACAGCCTCTTACTTCAATGGCGTAAACACTGGATCTACCTTTATGACAAAGATGAAAGACGTAGAGTCCCCTGCATTTCTTGCCTGGAATCTTTTGTTTAAATAAATAAACCTCTTCAAACCAGTGAGATGAAAAAGTTTTTCATGCCGCCTGTAATGTTTGGTCAGAAGGTCATTTCTTCTCCTGATGAGTACAGAGCATTTGAACAGAAGTTAAGGGCTATTTGAGATGAAGTTTTAAAAACTTATAAAACAGCAAGTTTATGTAAAAATGAAAGGAAAATCAATTCACAAAGAATTCAAGTAACCTGGTACCAGATAACTTAGCGGATCTCAGTGAGAAATTGAAAACGAACTAATTTAAAATGAGATCTAAACATTGAATATACAGTCATCGCTCTGTGGATTGGTTCCCACCTGGACCTCTGCAAAAACCAAAATCCAAGAAAGTCCCTTCTTTTGCATATAATCTACACACACTCTCTGTTACACATTAAATCATCTATGGATTACTTACAAAACCTGATACAATGTAATTGTTATGAAAAGAGTTGTAAATACAATGTAAATGCTGTGTAAATAGTTGACGGTGCAAGCAAATTCAAGTTTTCATTTTTGGAACTTTCCGGAATTTAAAAAATTTATTTTTGATCTGCAGTTGGTTGAATTTGTGGATACAGAGGAGCTACTGTAAGTGGATTGACAGAACACGTCAGCGCCTGTGCCTGAGTCCTCCCACTCGGCATAATATATCTGAGGTCTGTCCACTTTTCTCAGGCATCAGTAGGCAGCTCTTTTTCATTGCCGCATAGTATTCCATCGTTACGATGGTGCACTTTAATCCACTCGCCATTTGATAGATATTTGGGTTATTTCCAGCTTGGGCTATTCTGGAAAAGGCACAATTATGGGTTCAGAAAAGAGACAACTTGGTTGCCGGGAATTGGGGAAGAAGTGGGGATTCACTGCAAATGGACAAAAAGGGACTTTTTCCACGGATGGAAGTGTTCTAAAACTAGGTGGTGGTGATGTCTGAACAACAAAATAAGTTTTCCAAAACTCGTTTAAGTGCACACTTAAAATGGGTGAATTTTATGGCATATAATTTATAACTCGAAACCTATAAAAAATAAAAAGAGTTCTAAGTAGGAACACAGTGCCATGCCCTTAGTGCTAATTTCTCCGGCAATGTCTAAGTTCAAGTACGATTTCTAAGAAAAGGAGAAGGTACACCAGGCCAACTGGTGACAAAATTAATCCCCAGGGTAAAAGACAAAGAAGTCAGGAAACTTCTGGAACTAACTGGCACACAGCATGGACGGTGAGGGCTGAGAGTGAAAGGCACTTTTAGAAATGATGCAAAGTCCAAAACCTGTACCCTTAAATATAAAATAAGACATTCCATCCAAGAGAACAATAATCCGAGGGAAATTTTTAGAACATAAGACTCAAGGTGATACTTTTCACAGTTGGACTGTAAATAAAGCTTCTTTGGATGAATCCCACAATTTTCCTTTTGTTTCTTTTTCTAATGTTCCATGAAATACTATTATCTTTCTAAACGGCTCCCCAGGCCTTCAAGAAACAGATCATCCAAACACAGCATTTGCTCCATCAAGCTAAGCCCACCAGGGAAAGCTGGCGACTTCAGGATGCTGGCGGGATGCGTGCAGCAAAGGATCGTCACGGAGGATGCAGGCTGAGATCAGGGACGGCAGAAGCTTCTACAGCTCAGGTCAGAAAGCCGACTTTCTCAAAGCTCTTTGCTCCTCACTCTCAAAACGTCTGCAGTATCCAGACATCTGTGCACCTTTTTTTTTTTTTTAAGAATGAACACCCATCAAAGCAAATACACCTGCAAATGCTCATGATCCTTTAAAAAAATAATTTTATATTTTGCATCATGCATATATATTATGCATTATGCTTGCCTATATAAACATAAATACAGACACGATGTAGCTAAGTTATAGATACAGTATAGCTATAAACACAGAGACAGAGAGAAAGACACACAGATACATGGACATTGATTTATATCGAGACATGTTTTTTCCCTGTAGGACTTTTACTGATGTTTTCCAGGTTTGGAAATTACGCTAAGGGGTCTGCATACATGGCTGTAAAAGCACACACACACACACACACACACACACACACACACACACACACACACACACATTCATTGAAAGTTCAAGCTCAGAAATTTCCATAAAGACCAATATTAGCCCACGGTCTTCTCAAGGGAATGTGACATGTCACACCAGGGGTTTCTGCCCCTGCAAGCATTTTCAGCAATTCCAATCAGTGAAGAAGCAATACACAGGGCTTGGGAGGGCTCTGTGAGATCACAAGCCCACAGCAGCCAACGTGGGCCACCATCTCCGACACTGGCGTGTGTTCATGAAGTACTTCGATGAGCACCGGCGAGTGGCCTAATGCAATTACTGTCGCTATCAGGCTATTATGCGTGCTGCCTTTGTGACCTCTCTAGCTCCAGCAGAAAAACAAAGTAACAGTTGGCATTTTAGGATTACAGCGCCGTGGGGATCCCATCAGAAGCAAAGGCAGTCTCCCCCGGAAGGACGGGCAGCGATTCACCGCGGGCTCCCGCCGAAGGGGGGCGGTAAATAACTGAACTCTAAATGTGGTTCTGCTTGGAAATGGGAGATGCTAAACACCAGATATATGGACGTAATAAACATAAAGCAGCACAAGGGTAAGTTAAGGCAAACCCCACGCTGCCCCGCGCCACCTCGGGATGGGACTGCGTGAGTATCAGGAGGTGGTAGATGGCATGGGGACCCGGGCTCGTGGTTCCCAGTAACCGCACTGCCGTGGGCCTGAACGATCGCTGCCGCCTTTCTCAGTCTCCGTGCTCCTCAGGGGGGTAAGTCAGAGAAGCTTACATCTCTCCCCGCGATGCCCGCCCAGCGTCCTTTCCCGCCGGCCTTCTCAGCAGCAGCGGTGTCTCGTCCCAGGTCCGTCTCTACTAATTGAGCTTTTTCCCGCGGGTGTCTTTCTAGACCTCCTGGCACGGTGTCAGGCTGTGCAGGTTATTATTCAAACCTCCCACTCCCCTCAGTGTGACATCTGCAGGTCAATCTAATGTTGATAAACATTAAAAACCACAGGCTGGCAATTCCTTGTCATTGCTGCTTAAGATTCCATTATGTGAATGTCCCATTTTAAAAAATCGGTTCACCTTCTGATGGAGATTCAGGTTTTCAACAGTTAGTTATTTTTATTTTATTTTATTTTATTTTATTTTATTTTATTTTATTTTATTTTATTTTATTTTATTTTTGAGTTATAGTCAGTTTACAATGTTGTGTCAATTTCCAGTGTAGAGCACAATTTTTCAGTTATACATGAACATACGTATATTCATTGTCGCATTCTTTTTCACCGTGAGCTACCACCAGATCTTGTATACATTTCCCTGTGCTATACAGTATAATATTATTTATCTAGTCTATATATACCTGTCAGTATCTACAAATTGTGATTTTTTTAAATGCAACTGTGAATGCTCTTGTACACATCTCATCATATCCATGGCTCAGCTTTTATCTGGAGTAGAGGTGCCGGGACCATGATTTCAGGGTCATACGGACGCACATTTTAAGTCAATAGCCAAATACCCACAAATCTCTCTCCAAGGTGGGCAAACCATTTTGCAATTCCTCCAACGGTGTATAAGGCTTCTGTGTTCTCCTCAGTTCTCAGGGGGAAAAAAAAACTCACTTTATCATCTGCATCTCTTTTTCTGCCAGTATGTTTAGGAGACATATATCTCGCAGTATTGGAAACAGTATCTTGGTCAGCTGGATCCTTAATGCAGAAGGTATTAAAACAAACTTAAGTGGAGATGCTTCTGACAGATCCGACATGTAAACATAACGGAGGAATGTGGTTCACACTTGACACAGGCCCCACGCACAACAAATGCACCTCGCCTGGTACTCTGGGACATTTTCATCTGGGCTATGGAAGTAAAGCTCATCTTCCACGGTCTCGGCGGACTTTGGTACACGTGCTGCGCTGTCATTGTAACAACCCAAGGACAGCTAATAGGTGGCTTTCTTTAAATGCCGCGCTTGATGATTTCCAGGTCTTTCTGCTCCCACGCAGGGTTACATCGGATTCCCACACTAGTCGAGGGAAGGCTGACCTTGTTAGGCTGATAATACAGAGTAAGAACTTGTACGTCGTATCGTCCCTCTGGTGGAACGCAAGGTGGCCAGCATAAAAATGAGAAATGAATATTAGATTTCCTGACTCGTACACCCACGTTCTTTCTCTTCTTTGTGTGGGAATTATCATTCCAGTGGTAACGCCGACGACGATTATGATCCGTAAGAGTCGATGGGAAGGACACTGAAAGCATGAAGGCGTCAACGACGTTCCACTTGCCATGGGACAGACGCAGCGTGTTGGTAACTTTGTCCCATTGTCTCGGGTTGTGGTGTTGTTAAACTCAGGTTCTGGATGTCAATGGAGCTGAACTGTCTCTCGAAAGACAGATTGCTGGAAAATACTTCTAATCAAATTACTACATCAATAAAAAAAAAAAATACAGTATCTTTCTCCCCCCATCACTTGGTCTGTCATCTTGACACAGCCAAAACAGCAGTAAATTGCAATCATTAAAACCTTGCTTCCTAAAGCAAGACTGAACATTTTTAAGCAGTCTATAATATCTCCATGATGAGTACTTTCTGCCCCAAACAAAAAGAGGCCAGATCTTTCCAGCTTCAAATTTGCACAAGTCAGCAGACAAATAAAGCATTCCCAAACAGTCAGTGTTCCACTCAGCAATTACGCAGACAGATGTCCAGGGCGCTATTGAACAATTTCCCCCGTGGCGGGGCATCACAACTTCATCTTTTCCTAATTCAAAAGAAAAAAAAAGATCCATGCTCACCGTGGGGATTTTCAGAGATACAAGCTGAACAATGCAGGGGACACTGTGAACCATGACTCACGGCACATCTGGGAAGGGACCACGGTCAACATCCTGCTCACATATTTTCTCAGCTTCCCCTGTCCTAGATTCATTTACAGACAAAATTGGTATTCTCTTGTAAACTCTTTTGTAGTCAACTGATTTTTATAAGATTTATGAAGACTTAATTCATACGCTGTAAAGGTCACCATTTTACCCATCAGTGGGTTTCAGTTCATTCGCCGAGTCAAACAACCACCAACACTGTCTAATTTGAGACTATTTTTATTACTTTCAAAAGAAACTCCATTCGCATTACCGGTCACCCTCCATTCTGCCCTCCAGAGGCCACCGTTCATCTACGTTCCGTGTCTAAGAACTGGCCTCTTCTGGACACTGGGTGTAATGGAACCATACAATGCATGTTGTTTTATGTCTGGTTTGTTTTATGTAGTACAATGTTCTCAAGGTTCATCTCTGTTGTAGCATGTTTCAGCACTTCTCTCTTTTTTCATTGCTGAATAATATTCCACTGCATGGACAGGCCACACGTGTTGCCTTGCTCGTCTCTTGGCTGTTACGACTAAGGCTGCTGCGATGTGCCCGGGCACGCACGGCCTCTGGGCCAGCATTTGCTTTCAGTCCTCTTGGGTGCAGAACCAGCAGTGCCGGACCTTACAGTAACCATGTGATCTCCTCCTGTTCCTGTGGTCATGTTTTCCTTCATATTCTTGCTTGATGGGTTCCAGAGGTTTCTCCATCTTACTTTCACTTCTTTCTCAGTCTCTGTTCTGAAGCCTCTCTTCCTCCTAAAGGTTTCACTCAGCGTCACTGGCTTTATTTGCTCCAGCAGCAACTCCAGCAGCTACTGCATGTCTCGCCTCTTCCCCCACCTCTCTCATCTCCCACGTTCGCTGCTTCTTGTGGCTTCATCTGTCTTTGATGATACAATGCTTAGTTTGAATCTGAGATCACTGATCAGTGTTGAAAACCATCTGTATTTCATGCAGGAAATTCTGTCTTTGTCCTTGATTTTTAAGAGTTCCCCCACCTAAATTCTTTCTTATGGTGACATTTTCATTTGTCTGTGGGTTTTCTGCGGGCTTGGGTACCTGCATTCCTCACCCAGCACCTGCCTTTTATTGTTACCAGTCCAGAGAGGAAATCTTGCTGGTGTTGATGGATCCATTCCCACTCCTGCCACAGCCTGCTGCGGGTGTCAGAAGAGAGTCCTGGTTTTTTGTTTCTTGGTTTTTTTTGATGCCTGGGTCTTTTCCACTCACATTCCTCGTCCTTTTCGTTTTTTATGCAGAACTGAGGTTGGACACCTTTGCATCCTCCTTCAACTCAGTCCTACACTTTCACAAACACTTCTCTACATTCCTAACACGTGCGTGATGACTTCTCTAGTGCATCGCTAACGTGGGTCTTTGTACCCCTATTTTCAGTGGAAATTTCTGGAAACCTGGTCGAATGAAGGAGGCAGTTAGGTACCATGCTCTTTGCATCATCTTATTGGAAATCCCACAACATTTATTCTTTATAAATTGCTGAGACAGAGGTTCCTCATTGCCCAACCCGTCCAGTCGGCTCGTCAGTCTATGGAGCAGAAAACTGATTCTGAGCTAAGCACGCTGCTGCCTGTAGAGAAGACCCTTTTCTGTTAATTTTCTTTAGCCTGCAATTCAGATGTGATGACTGGCACTTCAGCAGCCACCTTGATCTACGAGGGTGAAAGCCATGCATTAACACAGTGCTGAAGAAAGACAGGTGCCCGGAACCCTGACAGCACTGAGGAGTTCCACACCAGCCACGGCCTGCCCACATCAGGACTTATGGTATGTGACAGAGAAATAAACTTTTATTTTGTTAACTCACTCTTATTAAACAATCAAACCTAATCTTAACAAATATAGTATGAGATGCATTTATCAATGCCAGTATATTCTAACTTCAAATATACATTCATACATTCATTGTAACCATATCTGTGTATGTTTTGAAATATGACTTTTTATTTCTGGCACCTCATGCTATTATTTAAATTATATTTGTTTTAAAATGGAACATACAGTAACAGGGAAGAACAGATCTGACTCCACGTTGGGTCTGTTTCTGTTACTTTAGCCTTTGTGTTGTGTTGCTTTAGCTACAAATGAAGAATGTTGCCGATAGCCTGGAAGGAACAGGACAGCCTATGCTCAAGGCTCTGACCTTTAAAGGCATAACACTTTCCCCATTCATATAGTGATAAAAAGTTGCAGAACAGAGAGTAACATGCGTCGTGTTGGAGGTTCACAGGGACACCATGACCTGACCTACGTGGACGGCTGCAAGGACAAAGGATTCTGACGCCAACCACACCCCCTCCCCTTTTAGTATAAAAGAAGCCTGAACTCTAACTCAAGTAGGATGGTTTTGGGGGGACACTAGTCCTCCATCTTCTTGGTCTGCTAGCTTTCCATATGTCATATGTCAGTATATAAAGTCACTATTCCTTGCCCCAAAAACTCATCTCTGGATTTACTGATCTGTCCTGCAGTGAGCAGTACAAGCTTAGACAGTAACAAAACTATCTATAATAAATGGAATGTAGGTAACATATGGAGTAAATAGATGATAACTACGAAAATGGGTTAATTCTAACTATGTCCTCTTGCTTGTCTGTAATCTATTAACAAAGGATACAGACTTTAAAAGACGGATTAGCCCCTAAAACAGATGAATTTCTCTTTAATCAGAAGTCTTGCTGGAGAACTGGGAAGCATGTAAATTTCTCTCATTCCAGTTTATGTGACCCCATTTCTACGTACCACCTAAAATCATCTAAATAGCAAATTCTGGAAAACACTCATCTTTGCAGAGAAGAGGAAAGAAATAAAAAGTGCATGGCTTTTGTTACACATTCATCTAAGCTTACAGTGCGCTATAACAAGCAAGATTAAGAAAACACCAAATGAAACTTGATGGACGGAGCATAATTAGTTACTCTGCTTCTGTTCTGTAGTATTTCCTGGCAATGCTTAGTCAAAACAGATGTGATAGCTGTGGATAACATTCATATGATAATACTGTGATGATAAGGTTTTCAGCAACCAAACTTCTTCAAAAAAGGAAGGATGTATTTCCACTTAGATAAGAGATCTTCATCACTCTTGCTGAGTTCCTCACTAGCACAAGTGTCTTTTTAATCCATAAAATTACACCTGTCACAGTGACTTAACGTCATTAATGCCTCTTCGTGATCCATGGTGAATTATTAGCAATACAAAATCCATGACTCTCAAGCTAATGAAGACTGCCTCTTCTGCATTCTGATGATCTGATTCTAACTTTTAAGAATAAATGAAAAACATTCAGAGAGTGGGAAGACTGTATCAAGCAAAATCGCTTTTGCTTTGAAGCAAAACCTCCTAACATTAAAACTTCCACTCCATAATACATCCTCCTATTATCCTTCAAAGAAAGGAGAAATAGATCTCCTCCCAGTCTACGCGCTAGCTCAAAGAGGGGAGGACAATTTTTCTTTTATTTCATCCCATAAAGACAGAAGTAAAAAAAATTTTTTTGAAGTGAGGATAAAAGTTGAGCATATAAATGAATATATCATATTCTGAAAAAGTCTATTTTAGCTGTACACATTTTATTAAATGGTAATGCATGCACATAGTAAAAAAAAAATCATAGCCCACATGGTTCGCAGTAAAAAGTAATTTACATTCAGCCTTATCCCCCACCTTCCCAGCTCCCTCCAGGAGAAATCACAGTTCCTAGTCCCTCTGCTCAAAAACTACCCTTCTCTGGAAGAGGTAAAATTGTCATTATATGCAGATGACCAAATATTACGTATAGAAAACCCTAAAGATTCCCCAGAAAAACTATTAGAACTGATAAATGAATTCAGCAAAGAAATATGTTGCATTTCTTTACACTAACAATGAAATATCAGAAAAAGAAAGTAAAAAAAAAAAATCTCTTTTAAAAGTGCATCAAAAAAAAACTTAGGAATGAACCTGACCAAGGAAGTAAAAGGTCTATATGCTGAAACGATAAAGCATTGATAAAGGAAACTGTAAATGATTTAAAGAAATGGAAAGATACGCGTTCTCTTGGACTGAATGAATTAATACAGTTAAAATGGCCATAATATCCAAAGCAATGTACAGATTTAATGTAATCCCCGTCCAATTACTCACAGAACTAGAAAAAAAAATCCTAAAATTTATATGGAACCATAAAAGACCCAGAATTGCCAAACCAATCCTGAGGGAAAAGAACAAAGCTGGAGGCGTAACTCTCCCCAACTTCAGACAATACTACAGAGCTACAGTCATCAAAACAGAGCCATGTTGGCACAAAAGGAGACATATGGGTCGATGGAACAGAATAAAGCTCCCAGAAATAAACCCACAGACGTACGGTCAATTAATCTTTGACAAAGGAGGCAAGAACATACAATAGAGAGATGACAGCCTCTTCCGCAAGTGGTGTTGGGAAAACTGGACAGCAGCTTGTAAATCAATGAAGTTAGAACCCTCCCAAGAGCAAAAACAAAATGTGACAATGAATGTATGTGTGTTCATTTATAACTGAAAAATTGTGCTCTACACTGGAATTTGACACACATTGTAAACTGACTATAACTCAATAAAAAAAAGTTAATAAAAAAAGAACCCTCCCTCACACTATACACAAAAATAAACTCAAAATGGCTTAAAGAATTAAATATAAGACAGGACACCATAAATCTCCTAGAAGAGAACACAGGCAGAACCTTCTCCCACATAAACTGTGGCAATGTTTTCTTAGGTCGGTCTCCCAAGGCAAAAGAAATAAAAGCAAAAATAAACAAATGAGATCTAATCAAACGTGTAAGCTTTTGCACAGCAAAGGAAACCATAAACGAAATGAAAGGACAACCCACAGACTGGGGTAAAATACTTGCAAACAACATGACCAAAAGGACTTACTTTCCAAAAAACTATAAACAGCTCACACAACTCAATAACCAAGACACAAACAACCCAATCCAAAAATGGGCAGAAGACGTAAATAGACATCTCTCCAAAGAAGGTATCCAGATGGCCGACAGGCACATGAAAAGATGCTCAACGTCACCAACTATTAGACAAATGCAAATTAAAATACAATGATGTAACACCTCAAACTGATCAGAATGCCCGTCATTAAAAAGTCTACAAATAATAAGTGCTGGGGAGGGTGTGGGGAACAGGGAGCCCTCCTACCCTGCTGGTGGGAATGCAGTTTGGTGCAACCATTATGGAAAACAATATGGAGATTCCTTAAAAAACTAAAAACAGACTTACCATATGATCCAGCAATCCTACCCCTGGGCATAAATCTGGAGAAAACTCCAATTTGAAAAGATACGTGCACCCCGATGTTCACAGCAGCACCTTTTACAGCAGCCAAGACACGGAAGCAACCTGAGCGCCCACCCACAGATGACTGGGTGATGAGCAGGTGGTGTATGTACACAATGGAATTGCATGTGTATCTATAATACATACATGTACGTATATGTAATAAAATGTTTCAAAATGGTCCAGATCTCTTTGCATTTCATATCTAAAACTACCACCACTACTATTGCTACTAATTCACAGAATGGACAAGAAGAGAAAAGGAGGAACAAGCACCTTGGCTGACATCTTTTCTCCCAACCCCCACCCCTGTTTTTGGTAAAGACTATTATCTGTCTGTCTGTCTGTCTGTCTGCCCATCATTATCTCCCTCCCTCCCTATCTGCCTACATATCTACCCTTCCTGATTTTTGCTAACTTCACAACACAAAGGAAACTCTTCATTGAGGCGGCATCTTATTTCCCAAAGCAGGTCACCGGCCCAGACATCTCTGGATGTGAGCTGACTTAGGAAGTTTTTTCAGGAAACCTGTGTGGGTTCCGTGTGGTGTACCGTTAGGACAGAAACACTTAGGGTTGGGGCAGAACTTGGATACAGATTTCTTCTTTTCCCCTCTCATTTGCTCTAAAACAACTCAGAAAAAAAACAATCCTGAGATAGTGGTCACAAAAGGAAAAGCATCAGCCAGAGCCTGAGAGTTGTTGACCCAAACCCTGAAGCATCATCGTGAACCAGAGGAACACGGCGGGAGACCCACCACACGTCTCCCCACAAAGCGGGCGTCAAATGCTCTTTGTAGATAAACCCCCAAAAGCGTAACAGCCTCAGCTAATACGAGTCACGACCTCTGCATCAGAATACACGATGGAAAATAGACGTATCTTCCAAACACTGAGCTACGAAGCTTAACAGAGCTGACGTCAGAAATAACATTACTCACATACCTGGGACAAGTCTATTCTCAAGTTGTTTTTTCAATTGCCTGTGACATAAAGAACAAAAAGCAACCAGCCTAAAAGTGGCAAGAACTGGTGACCAGGCTAGAAATTCTCTCGCATCACAAATGAGGTTTTCAGGAAACAGGACTAAATCAAGAAGCGCCGAGTCCCCAAGTGTCTCGGCCCAGCCGGGAAGCAGCTGTTTCTGGCTCGGTGGGTCCCGCACACACAGGCCGCTTTTCATTTGTGTCTAGACTGGGTCACAGCTCCCTGTCATTCCACAGCAGCTCGCGCACAGGACCACCAGAAAAAGGCCTGCCCACAAACGCAATCAACGCATCGTATTTAAACCCACGTGGCAAACGGGAAAGGCACCTTCGCGTGCCAGGCCATCGACAAGCTCTTGTTTCTCACACTTGCGAAATGGGCCCTTTTATCAGAGCTGCCCAGGCGTCTCGCCTTTCCCGAGCACGAGGGTCGGAGAGAGGCCGCGCTGCAGGGCGACGCCGCTGGCAGGTGAGCTCCGGCCGCGCGGAGCCGGCCCCGCGGCTGAGCCGAGCCGCGCTGGGGTTTCAAGGCGGCCCGCTGTGAACGATAGCCCCCCTTTTCCAAATGAAGGCCCCATTTGTCTCACCTGGAAGCACGAATGACACAGACGACGCACCCCAAACGCAAAGCGCGGTGAAAGCGGTTCTTGGCGGATTCGGGCAAACACGAGGTCCCCGCCACGAGGAACGCGACGAGGCCGCAGGTCACGAGGAACTCACCTGTTCTCCGAGCCGGGCGACTTCCTCTGACACACGATGGCCGTGGGGGCGTGCTTGCCGGGGTGAGCCGGGCTCTCCTTGACCTCCCACGCGGCGGGGCTGCTGGCTCGCACCCCGGCGACGCGCATGCCTTTCGTGGCCTTGGCCCTGTTGGAGACAGGAAGCGGACAGCTGAGACGGCTCTGGGCACCCCGGGGTTCCCGCTGCTCCTGGGAGCACGGCGGCCTCCGGGTCACACTGTCGCCTGGCAGATGCCAGCTCGTGGTTAACACAACTTAACCACACAGCTGCAATCAACTTCCAACCCATCTGTCCTAATTTTTTCCCCAGGGATTCCTTCCTTTAACAGAGGAGCTGGCAACAGTATACTGACCTCAGCGAGCACTGGTTACATACAGAAATAACGCTGCACTGGTGGGTGGCTTTCATTAAAAACAAAACTACCTGAATACCCTTCGACTGTTAAAACGAAATAGGAAAAGGAAATCCACTAAAATGGCAAAACTAGATTAATAATAACAATGCACATTCCTGGGATGTCTGTTCCTTGCCAGGCACTGAGGGGCACCATGTCTGCATTATTTTATCTAATTTCCCAAGCAAAGTGCCAAGTTCAAAGCGGGGAGGCTGAGACAGGTCTGGCAATAGGATGGCTCAGAGGAAACGGACAATGCAGGCAGGTGACAGGTCCACTTGACATCTACCACTACGTCATGGCCGTCACTGTCATCGCCACCACTATGACCCCCATCTCATCACCATCACTGCCACTTCTCGACTTCTTCCCACAAACCAGGCCCTCTTCCAAGTTCATTCCAGTTTTATCTTATTGAATTAACTCTCACGCGCGCCCTAGGAGGTCAGAGCCATTTTAATTTTCAAGGAAGAGCAGAGCACCCCGGGGATCAGGCAGCCTCTGAGCAGGTGACCCGGGATTTGAAACTGTTCCTGACCGCGGTGCCGGTCGAAGCAGCTCGGTGCTGTCTTCAGCATCACGTAAAACCTCCTGGTACTGAAGCCACTTATCTGACCCAACTCATGTTCTCGCTGACCCAGCAGCGGCGAGCACCTGTCAGGGGTGCTGACATCCGCTCAGACTTCAGACAGAGGCAGGCTGACCAAAGCAAGTGCGCGTCCACCACGGACTTCACTCAGCACCCCTGTCCTCCGTTCACTCATCCCTTCCTTCCTTCATTCGGGGAAAGGGCCGAGGGCGTGCTCAGAGGTCCTCCTCCAGGACGTCAGAGCAGCCGGACGAGGGAGGCCGACGGACCCGCAGCTGAAGCGGCTTCCTCGTACACCCGTGCTTTTTCTCTAAGCGATTTCAAGTGAGAAAACATATATGGAATGGAACGTGATAAAGGACTTCTACGAGGGTAACAGGACAACACAATAAATTGGAATCGGTTAGATGTACAAACGGTTGGGAAAAGTCATGTTTTCTGTTGTGTTTTCTTTTCTTAGCCCCTTGAGGAAAATAAAAAGGGTTTTGAAGCAAGGATGCCAGGGGACCTACGGGCCCCTTGGACAGGTGACCAGGTGGAAGATGCTACAGAGAGAGGCAGCCTTCCCAGATTTATGGTGGTGGTACCCATGCGCACACAGAGGCAAGGCGCTGGGCCCTGAGTCTCCATCTCCAAAATCCTCACTCGTACATCAGAGGAGACAGGCCAGACCACCTCCTGCTAGTAGAAGCAAGACGGGAGGAAATAATGATGCTCTTAGGACCGGGGCTGAGAGAGGAAAGGACCTGCCTGCCAGCACTAGGAACGCTGTTTCCCACAGAAACAACTGGAAAACTTACTATGCAGAAGAGTTGACCAGCAGGTGTGAGACTGCCATCCCTAGAAACGCCTCCTGGCGGGGCTGGCCCCCGACCTGCATCTGGGAACTTGGGTTTCAAGAGGGCTCCCCCCACTCCCAAAAGAGTGGGGCTCACTGAGTCTAATATTTTTTTTTTGTACGAACAATATAGTTTATGCCAGATGCCTGCTTTCACTCCAGGGGTCTGGAGTTTCGGTGCCTGCCAGGCGGAGGGTGCCTAGGGGACCTGCCCCCGGTAAAACCTCCAGGCCCCCAGGCTCAGGGAAGGATCCGGCAGCCAACAGCTCACACGTCTTATCACAACTTGTTGCTGAAAAATTCAGGGCATCCATCCTGCGTGGCTCCCTGGGAGCGGAGCTCGTGCCTGGCTCCCCCAGACGTCACCCTATGTGCCCGTTCCCTTTGCTGGATGTGCTTTGTGTCTTTTTGCCGTGATATCTCTCAGCCGTGACGATGACAACACGCTGAGTCCTGTGAGTTTTCCTAGCGAGTTTTCCCAGGGCTGGTCTTGGGGACTCCAAGCACACACTGCTTTGACTAGCCCACACGGAGACGAGGAGTTGCTACTTATGTGTAGCCCTCCGGGCTGAAGCTACCATTTTTAGAAGGTGAGCGTCTTTGCTTCTAGAGAAAAAAAGAAAAGAAAAAACCCAAAATGTCCTGAGTTGTAAATAACCCCTGCAGAACCCAACACTCGGAGTGCAGCCACTCACGGACTGGGAACTGCGTGCATCGGGCGGAGGCGTCTGACCTGGACACTCGGGTGCCGTGTGGCGCGATTCCCACCTTTGCAGGAACTCATTTCGATTGCAGGCAAGCAAGGTGGGATGCTGAAAACACCAGTTCAATTCGCTACATACAGCTGCTCTTCCACTAGGATGAACTCTAAGGGCGGCCCCAATTACCGTGCACTGGAATTTTATTGAATCAAATTTGCTTTAAATAAATAGGTCATTCACCTGGATTTGGCAATCTTTTCATTACACATGTGATGTCGGTCCACAGGCCTTTTCTGTTATCCAACGGGCTCATATTTTTCTTAAATTTTATTCAGAAGGAGGGCATTTGGAATTCAGGTAACGTTTCGCCAGGGAATCGCTCTTAAGTTCTTAGGAAAGAACACAGTTCTTATTTAACCCCTGGAGTGCCTGTTGCTAATAATTCTGGTGCAGCTACGTGAAGCTAGGATTTACAGCATGATTTATAAGGGGAAATTCTGAAATGTAGTGCCGGGCCCTGGGAAATTGTCTTTCGTAGACACAGAATGTTTTCATAGGAGAAGACACAGTTCCATGGCGTGTTGGAGATGTTCTGAACTGGACAAGGGGTCCTTGCTCAAGAGACATCCCTGAGCAGACTGTGCGTCAAGTATGAACACGTGCAAGAACCCGGGGGGTTATTTCTCAGCGACACACCTACGGTTTATGCTGAACACGGGTTGCGCTGGGGCGGTCATTTTGGAGCACGAATCTCAGAGCTGTAAGCGGCAGCGTTTTGGTACCATTAAGACCATCCTTCGAACATGTGAAATTTGGCTTCACTGGGTCTGAACCAGATGCTAATTCCTTCCTTTGTTTACGACACCTGAGCTACGTACATTCATTAGTGGAAGTTTTATGACCTGCTTGTGGTGCAATAAACACAGGTTACACTGGCAGCTTCACCACAGACACAAACAGAGCGCTTGTTTCCCAAGGCATTTGTTGTGTATTTACACTTAATAATACGTCTACCGTCGTGACAGGGGAAAGCCGTACCCCCCACAGAGCGCACACGCCCCACGGCCGAAGAGATAACCACCGCCTGGCTCGAGGGTGCGCTGAGCTTTTAAAACCTCACAGTGCTATCATGCACACCCCCCCCACATGCACATGTACACGTGCACACACACACATACACACGTGGACTTGTATGCACAGGCACACACATGTGTATATGGACACACAGATATCAACACATATACAGACACAGATATAAACATACATGGACATACATGTGTGCATAAACACACATGCACACACAAACACATACAAATACACACATACAGATATTTACACAGACATATACACAGGTATGTGCACACACATATAAACACACAAACACAGAGACACACATACACACATATACACATATACACACACACATACACATACACACAGACACACATATATACACAGAGACACACATACACACATACATACACACATATACACACATAGCATGCACATGTGTGCACGTGTGTGTTCCAAGAACAGCGTCCAGGGACATCCCAGAGACAGCCAGTCACCTGGACCAGAACCTTGGTGCCCACCTGCCATTTCTGCCCCCCACATCCCCTCTCTCACGTTCTGGGTACAGAGGCTGCAGCATACAGTGCTGTGGATTTGGCTAGTGGTACCCTTCCCGACTAACTGATGGAAACCTGTACCCCCCATCAGTTCACAGTCCAACAAAACCCCTTTGGGTCCAAGCAAAGCTGTTTCGAATCCCTCCGCCTCCTTACTCGCTTCCTCCCGTTAACCGTAGACGAGAAGAAAGCACGCTCTCTTTCCTCCTACGCAGTAGCTCTGGGACCCCGTTTTACAATTGCCTGTGGCTCCTACTTTCCAAATGACCAGGAACGGCTGACGAGCGTGCCGGGTCCCACCAAGACCACACGTCGCCCTCGTTTATGTGAAGAGCCACTCTCAGCCCCACCTTTACATCGTGGCCCTGCCCCGGCCAGCAGCCGTTGTAGCGTGCTTGCTGATGACGTTCTCAGCAGCTCTCGGTTAATCGTGTCCCGCTTTCCCCTCCGTGTGACGCGGGGCCCCTCTCCCTATTGCTGGAACGTCCTTTGCTAAGTCTCTTTGCCGTGGCCTTCGGACCATTCCCGTACACACAGCCAAAGGCAGCAGTGCTCAGGGGAACCGGCCCTAGGAAGGAGAGCGCCTGATCCAGCAAGCTCCAAACACTGTCCTTAAAATCAGGCAGTCAAATCAATAAATTATTCTTTTTTAACATTCAACCTTGATATAGGTCTATTTAATTATCAAATTTACACTTGGACAATTGAAATAAAATAATGCTTCTACATAAAACAGACACAAAGTATAAATTAAATGCTGTAAAACAGACACAAAGTATAAATTAAAAATGATGAGATTACAAATAAGCATGTCGAGAAGTCCTGTTTTTTTCATCATCCCAATGAATCATTTTGCACAGCCCTTGGGGCGCACACACCCCAGGTAAAGGGAATTGCTCGAACCCACTGGAACCTTTAATTCCCGAGCGCTGGACGGAAACACACGATGGGCAGCGGTCACGTTATAATGATGCAGGTAAAGGGATGTTAGCAAGGAGCTTACACCCCTCCTGCCTGCTGGGCTGTTCCTGTCTTTACAAGTATGAGGGCATCTGTTCTCACGCTGCCGTTTTTCTTGGTCAAGTTAAATTTAGAATGAAAGCCAGTCCCTTCAAGTCAAGCCAGTTTTGATATCTTGCTATCGTGGGGCACTGCAAGGGCTAAAGGGACGCAGAAATGTGTGTAGCATCTTCCCGGCCGTCGAAGGACCACCATCTGGGGCAGATGAGAGAGCACACAGGGAGGGGCGTCTCCAAGACCCCCCAGCAGGAGGGGCCGAGATCGGAGGAAGGGGGAGGCGTGGCCTCCGGGACGCAGGACCCGCTGCTGGCCAGGTGGGAGGGAGGCAGGCACTTTTCGGTCACCGGTTGATCCACTGACCATTACAAGGCCCCCGGGAGGGTAGAGCTCAGTGGTAGAGCGCATACTTAGTGCGCACGAGGTTCTGGGTTCAATCCTCAGTCCCTCCATTAAAAAAAAAAAAAAAAAGAAAAACAACATTAAAAGGAAGTGGAGACGGTGTCATTCATTAGACAGTGCAAACTGGACTAGGGTTTGACGACGCAAACCGCGAGCGCAGGCTTCGTCCGCAGGGAGCCTGCCCTCTCCTCCGGTCCCCGCTGCCTGCAGGCCTGCTGTTCCCAGTCCTTCACCACATCAGAGGGAGCCTGGCAATTCTCAGTTTTATGTGAAATTCCCCAAAATTCAGAACGCTATCCTGGCTAAACGAAGCCATCTGAGGGCTGGAAGCATTGCGACTTCCGGGAGCTGGACCGCGGTAAGTTGAATCAGTGGGTCAATGGGGGACGGAAAAGCGTCATGCCACCTCCGGAGCCGTAACCGAGGGATCCCAGCGGGTGGCTATCGCACAAAGATTTAATTTACTCTGTAGCCCACACACCTGCAAAATGGTAAAACCGACTACCAAACCACGGGGGCAGGCAGAGGGGAAATGTGTGTACTTTCGGGAAAACAACGTGCCACCCCAGAATGTCTCTGGAACGCAGATGATTTCGAGCTGAAAGCAACCCCAGGCCCAAAAGGCTTGGGAAGAAACTTTGACCTTCCCCCTAACTACCTAAAAAATTTACATAGAGGGCCTATGCCCAGAACAGAGCCGTTACCAGAGACACCTGCAAAGGATGTGGATGCAGTGTGGGGTGGGGGGGCTCTGAGCGGTCAGGGGCCACTCTGTGTCCCATGGCCTCTGCCTGGCACAGGAGACACTGGTTCACCGAACGTGTCGGTTGCCGTCCTGCCTTCTGAGGCCCTAAACCCCCACCCCCAACATCCCCTGTGTCTTTAGCTGCAGGTGGTGTTCAAGGTGAGGGTTTCCGCCGTGTCCGTAAGTTACTCGGTGTCCCTGGGTCTCCCCCGTGTCCACACGTGGTTAAACTTCCGTGTGATTTTCTCCTGTTCATCTGTCTCATGTCAGTTTGATTCTTGGACCAGCCAGAAGACCCTAGAAGGGGGAGGAAAGTCTCCTCCCCAAGGTGCATATACGGACGTCCCCCAGATTTGAGCTGGTCTCTGTCTAGCATGTGAGTGGCGGGCACTCCTCTCCTCGTCCCGACTGGAAACAGTCGGACCTCCACCCAGCAGTCAAGGGTGTAGTTGAAATATTCCACAACTCATTACGTCAGGCCGCGGCTTACGGTTCACGGGGATCAGCATGGCCCCACGCAAACCAGCGATGCTCAGCTGGGAAACTAGAGCCTTGATATAAGCAAGGCCCCTCAACACAGCCTCCCATCAGATGAGGGCTGAGCTGGCGGGAGGGGTGGTGGCATGAGAGGGTGGAAGACTCTGCACACCTCTGGAAAGACGGGCCAAAGTATTAGCCTCGCTGACCCCAGAGCAATAAGTGACCACGCTCTGAACTGCCCACATGTCCCTGATTAGAACAGGGACACCCCAGCCTTTATGTGATTGAATCTCCCCTCATGGGGTCATCAGATAAATCAGCAGATGTGCGAGGAAAAAGTCCTGTTCTTTGTTGAACATAATGACAAAGAACAAATGAAATACAGTGAGCCACGTCCATCATGCCTGGCAAAAAATCATTTTTATCTATTATTATTATTATTATTATCATTATTATTATTATTTCCCTTGTTACATAGAAACCTGGACACCTGACTATCTTTTTTTTTATTGATTTATAGTCATTTTACAATGTTGTGTAAAATTCCAGTGTAGAGCACAATTTTTCAGTTATACATGAACACATATATATTCATTGTCACATTCCTTTCTCTGTGAGCTACCATAAGATCCTGTGTATATTTCCCTGTGCTATACAGCATAATCTTGTTTATCTGTTCTACAATTTTGAAATCCCGTCTATTCCTTCCCACCCCCCACCCCCTTGGCACCCACAAGTTTGTATTCGATGTCTATGACTGACTATTTAATCTCTCATTTTCACCCTCTTTCCATCTCAACCATACAATACTCACTAACCAAAGTCCTGATTTTTCTAAAAAAAAAAAAAAGCAAAAACAAAACAAAATAAATCTCATCCGTGCATTCCCGTGGGAGACAGAAGACACAGACTGAAAGTTCACACTGGTCTTACAAGTTGGAGATTTCACCAGGACAATAATCTCAGCAGAGCCAGCAGGGTGAGTGTTTACAGAGAGGCAAGCCTGGCTGGCCCTCCGCAGGGACACTCCCTCCCTCCCCTGCTCCCAGGGCACCGCCGGGTTTGGGGTAAGGCCTAATTTTATTGTCTGCTATGAGCCCCAACCCTCTAATTTCACTGCCGCACAGAATTGAACTGGATTGCAGTTTTCCCCAGCCTTCAGGGTTGCCCGTGTTTCAGAGGGATGGTTTAAATGCATTTCTTTCATTAAGGAAAACATTCTAAATCAAAGCCAGAACTAAGATTCACGCACTGATATTTTCAGGGACCCTTCTTTGAGAGACTTTTAATTTTTCATTCACTTTTTTTCATTGAAAAAAAAAAATCACAGGCATGTTTGTAAATATTGAATTACCAATAGGGATACACGAAAAGTTGGTCTCACTGCAGACGTCTCTGCCCCACTTCTCCCTGGTTTAGGCACGTTTTCTGGGAGGTCTACACGTTTAGAAGTGTAAATCTTTAAAAAAAGATACCAGTGGTAAGACACTGTATACATTTTTATGCATCTGAGATACATATACATATAGTTAACACTGTGTCTTGTAACACGTCTGTAACAGACTTTGTAGACCCACCTCATTCTTGCTTTACAGCCACGTACCACTCCAGTGTGCGGGTGTATTTGAACAAAACCTAACTGCCAGGGGCCCACCCGATGGACCACTGGTAGTTTTCCATCTTTGCCACGACCATCAGTGCTTCAGAGAATTTCTGTACGCTCACAGCTTTGTAAACACACACAAGCACGTCTGTGCTATAAACTCCGGAGAAAGAAACGGCCAAGTCAAAAGAGACGCCCAGCGTTCAGTTCTGAGGCAACTTGCTAAACTGCCGTTCAAAGAGATCCCACAATTTGCACATTCCCCGAGAACACCTTCATGTGTCTCTTTGATCACCACGGATCTGATCAATCAAAATCGTGTTTCATTAAGTCTAAGGGGCGCTGAGTTTTGGGGGGTTTTTTAAGTTTTTTTTTTTTTAATCTGCTTCCTATTTTTCTTTTATTTTTTTAAATTTTATCTTATTGAGTTATAGTCAGTTCACAATGTTGTGTGAGTGTTTTTTCAGACACTTATAATCTTTGTGACTAAATATCTGTTCACATCCTTTGTCTATTTCTCTATTGCTTTGCTGGTCTCATTTTTACTGTTGATCAGAAAATTGATGAGTAAGGAAATTAACCCCTTGATCCATCTAGAATTTATTTTAGCATGAGAAGCAAGTCAAAGAGGGACCCCGCTTTATTTTTTTCCCCCCTGTGGGTTTCACCAGCACTGTTTATTAAATGATTCACCCAGTCCCTGCTGATTTAAGCGCCATATTTAATATGCACTAAGGCCGTCTCTTCGGAGCCTTATTTGCGGCCCCTCCACTTGCTTCTATCGATCTGTCCGCCACCGCATGTGCCGGCGCCCAAGTGTTTTAAACACAATCGCTTATGGCGTTTCAATATCTGGTGGAGCTACTTCCTTCTCATTCTCCCCCTTTTTTTGCAGGCATGTTTGGATGCCTGTTTGTATAAGAATCATTTCTGTCCACACGTTTTCAAAGGTGGCCTTTCAGTTTGCAGGAAAAAAGAAAAAAAAATGCACCCCTGTAACAGCCTTCTCTGAAAGTGGCTGCTTCGCACACAAGGTCCTTTAGGACAGTGACAGCCTTACAGGGACGCACTCCGCTTGCTTGGAGAAGAGCCTGAGGTCCGTGTGTCAGGGGGGTTCGACGCTCGGCCAATCAGCACTCTTCTTCCCCGGGGTCACAGTGGTCTGGTCCAGTCAGACTGATGGGCTCAGGAATTATCCAGGAAGAACAAGGAAAGGACACGTCCCTCCAGGTCCCCGTGCCCTGGCCTGGGAGAGCCCGGGAGGGCTTGAGACCTGAGCTGTTGTGCTGTGAAAGCACCGGGCCTGACGTGAGCCCGGGAACCTGGAGGAGGGAGACGGAGGCCCGCGGTCCTGGAGCCCGGAACCCGACAGCTAAAACAGGACGGAGACCAGGCCTGAAGACTCCCCAGGCCGACAGGGCCGTTCAGCCATGCCCGCAACGCTAAACGCAGCTCCTTTCACGCCCCGTAAGCAAAAGTTAACTTAAGGTTGTTTCTTACAAATGCGTCTGATGATCACCAAAGAGCCTGAAGTCATCTTCCTAAAAATGATGTAGGGCAGCCGACCCCTGCCGTCTGGAAACCCCCACTGTACTAACCAGTCACTGTGAAGGTTAAACCGTCTTCGTTCTCACCTTATAAGCCATCCTGCGACATCCTGCCTCGGAGCTTCATGTCCGTTTGAATGTGAAGGCCCCCAGCTTGAGAACGTTCTTACCCTCACGATCAACTCTTCCTAAGGATGGTTTGATTGATCTGGTGGTTTTAGTTTGCTGTTTCTAGATCTTTGACACGACTGTATCTGAAGCAAGATCCCTGCTGATTCCCCGTTCGTTACCAGTGGTCTAATACCTCGTTACCCCACGCTTTTATTTTTGTTTCAGTCATTTTGAGTTTGGACGCTCCCCACCCCCCATTTTAAGTTTTACTTTTTAAAAATATGGTAACCCTCAGCATGAGATCTTCTCTAACACGTTTTTCAGTGCACAACACCGTACTGTGTTTATCATATCTGCAAAGGGTCTATTTCCAAACAAAGTCGCGTTCACAGGTACCAGGAGGTAGGGATTTGCGGGGATGGAATTCAGCCCACAGCAAGGTTGTTCCAGTGGGTTCTCTGAGAGCCATCGTGGGCGGGCTTTTATTAATGCAGTTTCCACCCAAACATGATGGACAATTAAAATTGTTCCTATACAAATACCTTGTAGTAACGTACAGTGAAAGAGAATATGAGAGTGAACGTACACATGTTCGTGTGTGACTGGAGCACCGTGCTGTGCACCAGAAATGGACACAACATTGTAAACTGGCTATACCTCAATAAAAACATGTGTAAAATTGGTCCTATACAATCCTCTCCGACTAAAAACTGCCTAGAAGGCATCCAGTCAATCAGTGAACGCGTCTTTGCTTAAAACTTCAATGTTGAAAGATCACTTTCAAGAATAACGAACTTTTAGTGCAGTTTTAGGGGTTCAGCAGTATTGGGCAGAAAGTACAGAGATTTCCCACAAGCCCCTTGTACCCCACCACACACACACACACACACAGCCTCCCCCACCACCGACATCCCACAGCACCGTGGCTGGACCTACAACCACACGTCACAATCGCACTTTGTGTTGTGTTTCTGGAGGGAAAAATCAATACACCACATAACAGAAATCAGCTCAAACGCTACTAGAATAGGTTGCCCTTCTTTTAAAGTGGTGACTGGAAATAATTTCGCAATTTTACACGTGATGGCCCAGGAACCTAGTCGCCTTGCTTACAGAGACCCGGAAGGTGCTCTGTCCGAAAAGGCATCCCTGGGTCACTTAAATTTAAAATTGTCAAGATGATATAAAATAAATTCAGCTCCTCAGCGGCATGGCCACAGTTCAAGAACATAATAGCCACGTGCAGATAAGGGGCTGCTCTGTTAGACAGCTCGGGTGGGCATAGAGCAGAACCCTCATCACAGAAAATCTCATGGGATGGGAATGCTCTAGAATAATTTCTACGAACCTCTGCTTCCCCAGGCACGTTTTAAAGTTGACGTTTAAAACTCTCCCTCCTCAGCAGCAAAGGTTGAAATTTTCAGTGTATTCTAACTATTGACATTTTTAAATTAAACTGTCATTCTTTTTAAAGTATCCACTGGAATCTCAATACCATAATGATTTGATACCCACCATTATTTGTTTAAAAAAGCACACAGACCTCCTCTGCTGTACCAGACTTGAATTTTATATTTTTTTTCTCCTTTAGCTTGCGTATCCACTTTATTTCTCTCACAGAAGTTTATTCTATCGCGTGCTATTTTTATGTCTGAAAGACTTTTATTGATCTCTGTCATACTTCTCTGCAACATATATGTATATAAATTCAAACTTATTTTTCCCTGTGCCCATAAATCTCTGGAATGTTTAAAACTCTAGACTGAGATTCATTACAATTACATTAAGTATACACTTAAGAAAAAAATATGTATGTATAACTTTGAAAGGATAATTATTCAACATAAGACAGTGAAGGATTATCGGAAATGCATTGATTAAAAGCACGATTAGGATTAAATGTACAGTCAAGAGAGCGTCTCTTATGCTAAAGTAACAAACAACCTTGACTCTTACTTGCTTAACGTAACAGACCTCCTTTTAGCTCTGACTGGACATCCTATGTGGACAGGCAGGAATTCAGACTGACGGAACCATCACTGTGCGGGGCTTCAGAATTTCACAACCGAAGGAAGAAAGAGTGTGAACTATGACCACCTGTCTCATACATGCTGCCACCTAGAAGTCACGGCCATCCTTCTGGCCAAAGCAAGTCGCATGACCACAGCTTATTTCCTGGGACCAGGGGAAATGCAGTCTGCTTGTAGGGTCTCCCCTGGATGGAAAAACTGAAGCAACTCTAGGTCGCTCCAAGAGGGAAGTATTTCATACGAGGAATCGGGGACCACCGGCGAGCCGGAAGTCAAGTGCTGGGGAGCCCCTCCCACCAACTCCGCCGCCTGCTGCGTGAAAGCGATGGCTTCCAGCCCTGGCTCTCCGGCTGCTCAGAATCTCAACAATCCCCATGAAGCCACTGGAGAACGATGCCTATTTCTTCTCTGCTTTCCAAATCCTCAGGACTCTCTTTGGTGGACTCTAACCCAGAACCGCAGGGGAAGAGGGATTCTGGGAAGCATAGGTTCAGGTTCCTGCCGTGAGATGCAGAAAGAACACAGAAGGGGTAACAATCGTGGTGAAGTGATCACAGATGCTCCAGTTCAGGAGCCCCCCTCCCCAGCTAGGACCTGGCAGTGGACCGCTGGACGCACTTCACGTACTACAAGAATGAGACAGCGTCAGTGTCCCCTCCAATCTTGCATCTCAGTGTCACAGACGTGGTCCCGGGCACTTCGTTACAGCAACATCACTCACTTCCTTCAACTCCTTGTAGGAGAAAACTCACCTTGTGGTCCATCACCAAAAGGGATGTTTGGAAACCTGACAGTTTGTTGAGGTTCCCCTTTCTTCTTCGTTGAAAGCAAAGAATCAGTGATGTGGTTCACAAAGGGGCGTGTTCTCTAGTCATCAGAGTCATGGGATTTCCCAAAGACACCAGCGTCACTAACTTGTCGACAGGTTGTCAGCCCGTCGGCTTTGACATCCCAGGGAAATGGACCATAGAGAGATCCTAGGTGGGGGAGTAGACCAAATGTGAAGCTGACTTCCTCGACGGGTCCTTTCCTGGCAGATCAACTTTAGGAAAGAAATCCGCCCAAGTAGAGGATCCGGAAAACGATTCTCTTCAAACTACTGATGTCTGTGTACCCCTTGAATGGCTTGGCTTCGTGGCAGGCAGACACACCCCAGTCTGGAGATCCTTACAGTCTGAAAATGTCTTCAAAAGTCCAAAAGGGAAGTAGGTCTGGGAGATGAATAATCACGGCACAACCTGCCGACACACAACTGAACGCTCCAGCTACTTTTTTTTTTTTCCAACAGCTACAAAGATTATGAGTTTCCTGCACGTGTGATATTTTATACATCTTGGGAGGTTACAGGAGGTGATACCTGAGAGGATAGACAGGAAATCTATTTTAATTTCACCCCTCTTCACCCAACATGCAGACGGTATGATTTAACCTAGAATTCTTCTCCCTAAATCAGAAGTGTTTATTAATCGTCTTTCTTCCTTGGGCTCTGTGTGGGAAGACACCCCACAAAAGTCAACTGGACAGATTCTTTTGATATGAAGCTCACCTTTAAAAGACTTCAATTTCTCTGTAATATATATATATATATTTTGATGTAGAAAGAACAAGCATCACCTGGCTTTCTGTCATGTGAATCTAATCTAAATCCAAAGATATAAGGGAAGTTTTCATGTTGAAAATCTGCTGGTAAAATAAGAAAAGACTTGAAGGGCTGGCTTCAAGTAAAATGAGGGCTTTGAAGTGGAGTGGGGTGTAGATGGGAAGTGAACACCTGTAGAGCCCAGAGAAAATATAAACATAAAACAGAGGGGTGTTTTGGTTCAATATGAAGCGTGTCATAGCACTCAAGGCTAACTGAAGCTTCAGGGGGCAAACTCATGGAGTGGGGCGATCTGTAGTTTTCCAAGAATGGGTCTGATCATTTATTGATGAGCACAGCGTGAGAGATCCAAGGGTTTTATAAAGTATAAACATTTAATATGCACCATCCGTGTGCCTGACACTTGTTAATCACTAAGGGTACAGCAGAGCACGAAACAGTCCTAGCTCATAAGCTCCTGGTGCTTATCACCCACGTGGGAATGCACCAGTCAGGTTAGGGTATGTTATGCCGCAGTAACAAATAACACCAACAAAACAAACAGCACAAGTCGATTTCTCATTTGGGTACATGCTCACCCAAGGTCATGACTCCCTCCCTCAGGAAGAGCTGAGAGAGGCTGTGCCATCTGGAACGTGGCCAGACCTCCCCTGGAGAAGCAAAGATGGAAACTTTTTTTTGCCAGTTTTTACTTGCATCCACCTCGGAGTGACAGTCACGTTCACTTATCTGTCCTTAGTCTGAGCAAATCATATAGCATGCCTAACTCCATGGTGTTGGGGAACATACACCCCCACTTCTCTTCCTAGAGTGGATATTGGTGGATGGTGGCAATGGCCAGTGAAGGGAGACAGACAAAAAGCAAATGAGTATAGGATGACAGATCGCGGTGAGTGTAGATAAGAAAAAGTCTACAGAGCCATGAGAAAGTAAATACGGGACCTAACCGAGGTGGAGGGACCTGGAGAATGCCTTTCTGAGGGGATGACATTGATTGTGGGATGTCAAGGAGCTGGTAGGATAATGTCACACTTTGAGAGCCCGTGACCTTACCATTCTGACTCGCACTAGACCATACCCACCCCTAATTCCGGATGAACACTCTGGAGCACTCGTGCAATCCATCTGAGTACCTACTATGTGAAGAGCCCGCCCCATGCCCGGGCACAGAAGCCTATGACTTCTCTCTGCCCTGTGTTGCTATTCACTGGCGACAGAACGCGAGGTCGGTTTCTCCGGAACGCATCTCATTTATGGAACACTAGGCGTGGAATCGGCGCTGTTCTTCACAGAAGAAGGCTCGGAGTTTCTTCATGCCACACTAACAGTTTCACTGATTGAAAATCCGCAGCAGACAAGAACCGGGAGTCCCCGAGATACTGCTGGAGTTGGAATAATTTATGGAGAGCAGTCTAGCACAACATAAGCTATTTAAAGCTGCATAATATACCCGCAAACTCTTATTAAGGGCTGTGGTTTTCAACCCTGTGAGACAGAAACCAGCTATCACTATGCATCACCATGGAAGTGGATTAAAATTAAATCAATTTGTTTATCTCTGGGTTCTCTGCCCAATTAACGGTTCAGAAAGAAAAGCCTTCTGTCCAGATCCTAGGACAACCCTCATTCAAATCGAGATATTAAAAGTATAAATCTCAGGAGGCTTCAGAGCTGAATTTAATTATCAAAAGGGCAGAAGACTAGTTGTCACTCAGCTTTTGAATGGTTTGTGCTATGAGTTGGAGCTGGACTTCTCCGATGCCATCTACTTGAACTGAAGGTGGGTGAAAATTTCTATATATAATGATCCAGAGCATTTAAGTGGATTTCTCTCCAGAAATAGAAATGCCACTTTAACTTGGTGGCTTTTGTGTGTGTGTGTGTGTATATACACACGTATATATGTATATACACACGTATATATGTATATATACACATTTCTTGAAAAATGTTCTACCGTGTAACATTGAATGAAACCTTGGTAGAATACTCTAGGTATATATTACTAACTTCGTAAAATTTGTGGACGGCTTTGGCTTCAACTAACCAAGGATTTCCTTGAAAAGTCCCAAACATCTGGCTCAAAGTTACATCCTTCTGAATGTGGATGATCTGTTACAGCTTGATTATCAACTGGACGGTCCAAGTCTGGGTAATTCCTGGATTCCCAAGACCTGTGTCTGGAAAGTGGCACTGAATTCAGCAGTTTTCCGTAGTAGAATGGGATGGGTTGGGAGCACCTTCCCCTCTCATTCAGGAAGATAATGCTGCTTCAGACCAATTAAGTCAGTTTAAGGAGCCCTCCCTTCTAGCAAACAGCTCTACTTTTCATCCAATTTCTTAAGAAATGGTTCACAGACCAGGCAACAGGGAACAGATCAGCACAGAGAGATTGTGAGCGAGCTGGCCGAGTCCTCTATACCTCCCGGAACCTCCTGGGGTGGGAGACATACCCTCATCCTAGCAGAAGGAAGACGCAGGTTCCAGACTAACATCTGGCACTAGCTAGCTTTCTGTTCTTGGACAATGAGCCTGCAATCTCCCTGAACCTCACTTTCCTCTTATGAGAAATGGTAATATCAATGTCCATCCAATGCCAGAATTTTTCCCTGAGACTCAGCAAAGCCTGGGTGCGTACAAGACCTCCACCACGGCATCTCCCGCCGTTCCCCAGATCACCCCACGCTCCCTTGTGTGTGTTAACGTGCCCAAGCTCTTCCTCGGTGTAACGTGATCTTCAACCTCCCCCTCACCTGGGTAAGCCTCACGCTTGCTTTGTGACTCAGCTTAGAGGAAGCCCTCTTGTGTAGTCCTCCCCGGCTGACTCTTCTTCGACCAAGTCAGATAAACGTCCCCTGTCCTCCAGCAGTCCCCTGTGCCTACCGTTATGGCCCCCGCCCCCTTGCCCATAATTGACAAGCTGTCAATGTGTCATTTATCACACTAAACAGGAAGCTCCTTCATCTGTGTGCTTCTCACCCCGGCCTCCAGCAGAACCTTGTGCATCGTACATGCTCAACGAATAGGGTGACTGAGCACACGTACTAATTATTTTTAGGGAGTGCTTTCATTTACTGCAGATGTAAAACTGGGTGCTAACGTCACACAGCAGAGAGTAACTGCAAGATACAACTCCCCCAAGTCACGTTTAAACATGCAATACTCCTCTGTCCTCTCCTACTCTGTCCACTCTGTAAAACTTCCAAGACCTTGTTCAAGGACCATGGTGACATAAATGTCCACCTTCCTAGCACATCCACTTTTCCAGAATGCATGCACCTTTTGTTTGTTCTTGTATGTGGTTTTTTTTAATTGAGGTATAGATAGTTTACTACTGTGTTGTGTCAGTTTGGGGTGTGCAGCACAATTCTTCAGTCACACATGAACATACATATATTCATTTTCATATTCTTTTTCACCGTAAGCTACTACAAGATATCGAATATAATTCCCTGTGCTCTACAGTATAAACTTGTTTGCTTATTTTATATATATTAGTCAGTGTGTACAAATCTCGAACTCCCAGTTTATTCTTTCCCACCCCTTTCCCCCCGGTAACCATAAGTTTGCTTTCTATGTCTGTGAGTCTGTTTCTGTTTTGTAAATAAGTTCATTTGTCTTTTTTTTTTTTTTTTTTAGATTCCACATATAAGTGATATCATATGGTATTTTTCTTTCTCTTTCTGGCTTACTTCACTTAGAATGACATTCTCCAGGGCCATCCATGTTGCTGCATATGGCATTGTTTTATCATTTTTTATGGCTAAGTAGTATTCCATTGTGTAAATATACCACAACTTCTTTATCCAGTTATCTGTCAATGGACATTTAGGCTGTTTCCATGTCTTGGCTATTGTAAATAGTGCTGCTATGAACATTGGGGTGCAGGTGTCTTTTCAAATTAGAGTTCCCTCCAGATATACGCCCAGGAGTGGGATTGCTGGGTCATATGTTAAATCTATTTTGAGTCTTTTGAGGAATCTCCATACTGTTTTCCATAAAGACTGCACCAAAATGCATTCTCACCAGCAGTGTAGGAGGGTTCCCTGTTCTCCACACCTGTTCCAGCATTTATCATTTGTGGACTTTTGAATGATGGCCATTCTGACAGGTGTGAGGCGATACTTTTATGTGCATTTGCTCCTCAGTGCTTTGGTTCTGTGTGTGGGTGTACCTGTGCATAGTTGAAGATATGAATGGATATTTTTACATCCCTCTTTCTTTTTTCCCCCTCTCCACCCTTCTTGAGGTGTAGAAGAAAGACACATTAACAAAGACAAAGAATTGGTCAGCACAACAGAACACCGAGGAAGGTTACAAGAGAGATGTTCATTTTTCTGGTAGAAATCTCCTTCTGTAAAATCTGAAGGACCTAGAGCCTCCTCCTGCACCAAACGTCCAAGATCAAATGAAGTCCTTTCAGGATGAGTTCAGGACCCTGGGGGAAGAACAGCCTGACTGGGAAAAGATGTAGGATTGCTGGGGAGGAAAGACAGAAGGTTAATAAAGAGATGTGAAACTCCTATCTGAATGCCCACCTGAGATGGAGTCTTGTATCCTCGGGTAGCCATCAAACTATTTTTAACCACTGGCACATTACTAAAGCCAGGCAGGGTAGCCATGGATTCTCATCGGGCTGTCCCTGACCTGGGATGGTGCGGGGGGCAAACGTGAAGGATACCAAAGAGAGCCTCAAAGCCTGGGCCGATGGGAAGTAATGCTCTGTTTTTGAAGATGGCCGCAGCTGCTTTTACACACCGGCCGCATCTGTCGTTTCGGGTAGACCGACCGTTAACAGACCAAAAGGAACGTAACACAACAGCCTGAGGCGTTTCCCAGGGTTTGCACTTGCTGGCCCCAGAGAACCAGGGCGGCAGCAAGTCAGGGATTATCCATCCACTCAGCCGGCCTTGTTCTGTAGACGAGAAGACAGAAGTGAGGGGAGGCTGAGTGACACACCCAGAGGGAGAACGCTGATCCGAGGCGGCTCCAGCTTTGGAATCGAACTCCCCATGGCCGGCTGAACTTATGGAAATAAAAGCAGGTGTTCTTCTGACAGGCCCCCTGACGCGGCTGTTCCCCAGCGGGCGGGAGAACCCTGCCGCGCGGTCAGAGCGTCCGACAGAGTTAACGGAGCCGGGGGGGCCCCTAGCAACAGCCTGGTGCCTTCCGGAAGGACAAGGCTTGACTCCTCAGGGTCAAGGTCCTCTTCTCTGCTCCTCAAGAACACCGTGGACAAACTGCCCCACAATCCCCTCGGACAGCCGCCTGGAGCATCCACTGTTCTTTGCCATCAACTTCCTGCTGCTCTTCCTGTGTCAAAACAGTGCAGTTTTGTTTCTCCAAGAGGACATTTCCATCACCCACTCTCCAGCCCTGTGGGTTTGGGGGGAAACGACCCTTCTCTTAGTGACAAGAGGGTTCTTGATGGCTTCCATCAGTGATTCTCAAGGTACAGCCTGGGAACCCTGAGGGAACCCCCAAAGCACTTCCAGCCATTCTGCAAAGTCAAAACTATTTTCGTAATAAAACCAAGATGCCATTCACATTGTTTTTTTTTTTACTATGTTGTCACTCGCACTAATGGTACCAAAGCAACGGTGGATAAAACTGTTGTCACCTTCGCACAAATCAAGACAATGAAACCAACCTGTATTGCTAAGACTGCTATGACTCACTGTAACATGCTCACACAGTAAAAATTTTTAAAAAGTTCTGATTTTACTTAAGGACATCCTTGCTGGAACATTAAATATGATTATTTTTCTTAAATGTGTGTCCTTGAATACACATCTTTTCAACATTCTGTGTGACTAATACATAAAAACCACTACGTACTGAGTTCTCACGGTGTTGCGTGTTGTTCTGCTGAGCTGGCCACTTTTTTTTTTTTTAATGGAACACCATTTTCACCTAAAAAAATAACTAGCGAACGCCGGGCATTCTGTCTGGGTATTTGACGAGCAATCATGAACAGAGCGAGCCTGCCGCTTCAAGAAAAGCGCCTGACAGCATGTGTTAGCAATGATCCAAGGACAGCTTTCAAGCAAAAAGCAGGATTTTGGAAGGCTGGTGGCTGTCACTGTGATTTTGGAAGCTTCTGAATGGGTACAGGCTTTTTCTGATGAGATTGGTACTGATATTTAAGAGAAAAATGTGAGGTTTGGAGTTGGGGTCAGCATTTGAAAGTTGTGCACGACCGGTGAGGCAGAATGTTCCAGACACCCGATGCGTGGCATTACACAGTCACTCTTAGGGAAGGGAACCATTCAGAAGCCTCAGTATCCACCTTGCAACTAACCTTGAAGAAGCTATGTGACAGCTTTTGGTGTAGTATTAACGAAATACACACACACACACACATGCACAATGATCTGAAAAGGCTATTAAAATATTCCTCTTCCCAACTACATCTGTATGTGAGGCCAACGCTGCCCATGCTTCAATAAAAACAATGTTTTCACCACAGACTGAATGCAGAAGCAGATGTGGGAACCCAGCTCTCATCTGTTAAGCCAGACAGTAAAAAAAATTAAAATTAAAAAAATGTTAAACAGTTCTGCCTTTCTCATGAATTTTATTTCAATTTGGAAAACAGAATTGTATTTCATAAAAGTATATCATTATGTTAATGGGTGTAGAGTTTTTTTTAAACAAATTCATAAATACACGTTTTTCTTCCATTTCTCAGTTTTAATTTCTAATGCAGTGAATATTGCTGGGTACAACTTAGATAAACACTTTTTTTTTTTTTTTTTTTGAGTCCTGAATCATTTTTGAGAGCCAGAGACCGAAAAGTTGGAGAACTTTCAGCCAATTAGTGTGTCCCAGCGTCTGGCCATCCTGGGGAGTTTTAGGGATGGACCGGTGGCCTGAACAGAACAAAAGCTTAGAAGATGCTCTAACTTATACAGTTTCCCTGGATGACAGCCTGTCACCCTACCGTCAAATACTGTCAATAATTCACGGCACCAACATGCCAAAAATTCCCTTCTGCCAGGATCGGAGGAGAGTTTTGTTTCTTCGGAAGCAGACACAACCCCAGGGTACTCAAGAATCATTATTTTATGACATAATTTTCCCTACGACTCTTTCTTAGACGTTAACTTTGATCATACTGACACCATTCTATTTGACTGCATCTGTCTTATTTAAAAATCTCCAATCAAATGGTTCTCTTCCCTAAGAAGTCCCAGTGCACATCTGTAGAGAGCCAGGTCATTTCCTAAGAAATCTGTTTCTAGAAAAGAAAAATCCTCGAAACATGTCATGCAATGCATTAAGCAATGGAAGCTTCCTAAGTTTGTTTCGTTACTTTATTGCATTTTATATTAGTTGTATTAATGCATTATTATTATTATTAATGTTACATTAGTATAACATTGTTATGTCACTTCATTTGCGTCTTTAATTCACTACGTATGTCTGAAGAGACCTTGAATGCCTTTTGTTTTATTGTTCGGATGATGCAACGAAATGGAAACTAAGTGCACGTTTGCCTGCAGACTTCTGTAGTAACTGGTTCCACAGGAAATCCCCAGGAAGTTACATATAGTATAATCAGGGACACACTCTCCACTTCTTAAACTGTGGGTCTCAAACCCTAGCACACATCAGAGTCATGCTGGAGGCATCAGAACACAGGTGCTGGGTCCCCCTGCCAGTCTGTGACTCGGCAGGGCCGGAGAATTTGCATGTCTCAGCTCCCGGGGATCGGAAGCCGCTGGTCCAAGAACCACATGTTGAGAAGCTCTGTCCTAGGGTAGCTTAAGAGCTGGAAGTCACGGGGAGCTGTTAGATACTGAAGCTTCTACCAGCCAGAGTTAGAAACGCTAGAGAAGAAGGCTTGGAGGGAGGATACGGGAGAAGGGCACCCTCATTCAACAACCAGATGGTGTGATTTCACATGGACAGTCTTCTGATTATAAAACCACAGAGATCTCGTGGCTTTGGTCAGTTTAACTCTCATGTCGGCAGCCCCCAAAGTGCAAAAACATCCAGGGAAACCTGAGGCTGAAACTGAACTTAAGGTCAGCTTGGACATGGGGGACAGTTTCATGACACAGGTAGGAAAAATGGGTCCCGGTTTTCAGATCAGCATTACCGTGCTCCCCTTGTCAGCGGCCGTGGCCGCTGTGCAAAGTGTCACCATCTTCTGGATTTGATCCGTGGCCCCAATGCTTGCTGACATCCTCCCGCATGCTCGATACCACAGGCTGTGCAAAGTAGCAAAAGCACTTCTAGTCTGTGTCACACAGCGGAACTAGAATGGTTTTGTATGCAAAATTTCAAATACCAGTCGATTTGACTTTTCCAAACGACGAGTGTGAAAGATGTGAGCGCAAAATAAAAGCACCGCTCGAGGTCACACACATGCCCGCTGACGTGACACCCGTCAAAGCTGACCCTGCAGGCCTCGTAGAGGAGCCCTAACCAGGTGACAGCCTCGGGGCACCCACCTCCCCCGGGAGGCGACGGCCTCGGGGCACCCACCTCCCCTGGGAGGCGACGGCCTCGGGGCACCCACCTCCCCGGGAGGCGACGGCCTCGGGGCACCCACCTCCCCGGGAGGCGACGGCCTCGGGGCACCCACCTCCCCTGGGAGGCGACGGCCTCGGGGCACCCACCTCCCCTGGGAGGCGACGGCCTGCTGGAGACTGGGACCCGGCGGCAGCGCTCCAGGACGAGTACCACCCGTTGCTGCCGCCGTAGTGGGAGACGGAGCTTCTTCCTCCACGTTTGGGCCTGGGGGGCAGGAGCATGCAGACGTGCACTGGGCGTTTTCACCAGCACGGACGTATCTGATGTCGGCTCTAACTCCCTCGAAAGCAGGTGGCGTGTGGCTTCGACCGGATGGCAAATAAAGCCAGTTGTTTCCTCATCTCTAAAGGAAGGGGCTCTTAGGAAGGGAGCCAGATGACAGAATAAATCTTTAATATGTTCCAGTTGGCTGGATAAAGCCCCCCAGAAACGACTTAGCAGAGGCGATGGTGGGATCCGAAGACCAAACGAACGCGGTATCCATCCGTCAGGATGCTCTGGCTTGAAGTAACTAAAGCCCGTCCGCAGGTTGCTTACGTAAGTGAGGGCTTTGTCGTCTCACACGCCGGCAGAGCCAGAGGAGGAGCCGTCCCAGGGCTGGTTGTGTTTGCAGCCCGGTAAAGACTCGTCTTTTCCGCCCTCCGAGTCTGTGGGCTTCCTCTCCTCCTGGTTCCAACCTCGATACGGCGCCTCCAAGCACCTTGTGGTGCTGCGGCAACGTCTGTCTTAGTTTAGTTCTAGAAATAGTCTCTGAGGCACGACTGAAGTGCAGACGGTCTACTTGGGCAGCAACTCCAAGAATCACCAGAAAAGGCTGCAAGACTATTTGCAGGAATAGGCAGTGCGTTAGGGACGCACCACGGAGCAGGTGACCTCAGGCTGATCCTGCTGGGAGCTCTGAGAGCCGGCGAGAAGCCCACAGCCCGGAGGATGTGCAACCGCCCTGGACGCTGGGTGGCGGCTGCTCCTGGGGGTGCTACTTCCATGGCAGTGTTGGCCCCCGGAGGGATGGACGCAGTGAGCATCAGTGGCCAAAAACGGTCCTCGGATGAAGAAGTGAAGATGAAGCCGTTGAAAGCTGGGCCAGACTAGACGGAAGTGGTAAGAACAAGGACATAGGGTCCGGGCACCCACGGCGCCTGCTAAAACGTCCGTCAAAGGGGAAGACCGTTCCCTTCCACACGCCTTAGACTTGGTGGTGGTGGTGGTTATAGGATTAGTGCCATGAATGGGGAAATCCTTCCTCAAAAGCCGCTCAGGGCGCATGCCCACGGCTGAGCCAGGTGCTGACACGGACCATCCCTGAGACTGGGCCAGCCTCTGCGCCTGGAAGGGGGCGTATCTCACCCCCGCGCAAGGCAACAGAGGGCGAGCGCACAGAACACCCCTGAGTGCCACGTGGTTCCTTCAAGATGCGGGAAACCCCGCGGTCGGCGGCGAGACACACAGGCAGTTCGCGCCTGACCTGGGGAGCTGTCGGGCGATGCCCGGACCAACCCGGCGGAGGTCTGGGCGGAAAGGGCCACCACGTCCGTGCCCGCGATGAGAGCTGGACGTCTCAGGACTGGAAGGAGCGCCCAAAAGGTGTCCGACCCAGAAATGCCCGTGCTATAAAAGAACGCCCCCCACAGAAAACGCCGGGGGAGGTGCGGGGGAAGCCAGGACAACCTTCACTTAGTAACGGAAGTCCGCTTCCCTCTCAGCATCACGTTACCAGTCTCCAAATACAAACGCTAAGATCTTCGAAAACCTCACAGTGCGTCTCGACCTTTTTCCTGCTCGTGTAAATTAAAGGGACATCGTCCATCACTGATCTCAGGCATTTCAAACCACGGGCGGGAGCTTGGTGTGAAAACCTCTGCCTCTAAACTGGTACCAGGTAGACAATGGGCACAACTGGTTGATCCAGATTTCTCGATTTGGGTCATTCCTCCAAGCACTCGGACGATGCTTGGGGTGAAAAACACAGACTTCGCTTTCACCCCACCCCAACAACACCTGCGGCCCCCACGCCTGGCAGCATTGTGGACGTGGACAAAACCTCCACGCTGGTTTTCACAGCGGCTACACCCATTTACTCTCCCACCCACCGTGCACGACAGGTTCCCCTCTCTCCACATCCACACCAACATCTGTTATCTGCAGGCCTTCGGATGACAGCCATTCGGACAGGTGAGCAGTGATATCGCATCACTGTTTTAAAAATCAAATCAGAAAAAAATGTTATTCTGTTGCTGTTGGCAGTCACCGTTCCAGGCACTGCGGACACAGAGGCGAGCTCCGTGCTCTCCGAGAACTAACCTTCCGGGGGGGGGGACAGAGCGGTAAACAAGGAAACAAAGTAACTCCGCGGGGTGATAAAAATAAAACGGGACAATACGGTGGAGAAGGACCAGTGCGGGCAGGTGTCTGCTTTAGAGAGAGCAGGGAGACAGCCATCCCTGAAAGGGAACAACTGGAAAGGACCAGCCACGTGCAGAACTGGGGGAAGAACGTGGCAGCTTCCGCACACTTTTACCAACAGGCTGGGGGATTCCACTGAATGTTTCCTGACTCAGTCGCCCAAAGGAAAAAGAGGCAGCTGTCTTTGTCTCAAGTCACCCTTTCATTTTTTCGTTATCAGTTCAACAGACCATTCTTATATATTTCCTCTTTTCTAAATAAATATCTCATCTTCTGAAACGCAACGGCTTTTGTTCAAGGCGGAGGGCTTAACCTTCTTCTTAGAGCTTCGGCTAAGCATGGCGCCAAGGTTAGGCACTGCAAACCTCACACTGTGTAGGAACCAGACGGGAGGACTGGGACATAATTAGCTGACAACAATGTACCCTAACTTTTCAAGTTTTGACTGAAGGAGCCTCTTAGCAAGAAGTTCAGATTGTCAGAAAGTTGCAAAGGAGAAAGATAAAACTCTTCTGTCTCCTGCCAGTCTCCCAGTTCTCACTTGCAGATGTGGCTCCTATTTCTACTTTATTAGTAGCACAAATGACAGCTTTCTCTCTTCCCTCTGCTCCTTACTCCCCTTAATAATGGACCTTGGAGATCGGCTCAGATCAGTCGATGCGTACGCTGTTGCTCGCTCTCTTCTGCATCCCCGTTTCCAGGTGGACAGACCATCACTTACTGAAGCGGCTCTCTTCTGGTGAGCGTTCAGCCGCTCCCCGTCTCTGAGAGTGTAAATGATACACCACAGAGAGTGTCCTTGTGTAGAATCTTTGCACACATGGGCTGTAGACCACGTCCCCCTACGTGGAATTTCTGGGTGAGCAATGATGTTTCTTTTAAAAATAGTGAAGGATGTCAAATTCCCTTTCAACATGTTGTACCAGTTTAAACTCCCACGAGCAACATACAAAGCACCCCCCCCAGGCCCCCGCCAAGATGTCTCTTTATCAAGAGTTTAGATCCTTCTCAATCGGTCGGATGAAACTGCACTGTTTCTCTGCGTGAGGCTGAGTACCTGTTCATTGCTTTAAGCCACTTGTAGATCCTCCTGGTAAATTTTCTGTTCTTGTCCTATGGCTATTTTTACATCGAATTGTTAGCAGTTTTCTTAGAGATTTTTTTGGGTTCTCAATACGGTAAAGAAATGAGCCCTTACATCCACGTTTCCACGTGACAGTTACTACGTCGGCACACAGACAGTTACAGGGTGTTACCACCGGACTCAAGCCCATTCTGTACCCCTTCCAACTTATAATCTTTACATCAGGGGCCAGACGAGTCCACGCGTCAAATCCACATCTAATCATCCGTTTCTTTTTACGGCCTGCAAACTAAAAACATTTAATTATTACATTTTTAACGTTTGAAAAAAAATCAAAACAAGAGTGACACTTCATGACCTATGAGACTTGCACGTCACTTGAAGTTAAGTGTTTGTAAACAAGCTTTTATTGGAAAGACAGCCACACGCTGCTACAGTTGTGGGTCCGAACAGCTGCCCTGCAGACCGCCGGCTCTCAGAGTCTAAAATATTACCATCTGGCCCTTTACAGCATAAGTTACTCCACGGGGGAATTTCCAGCTGATCTCAGTACTTTTTCTAGCTGAGCAGGAATTCCGTACAGACTCAATGTCTAAATGTCACCTGGCAGACATCGCCAATTAGTCAAAGTTGGCCCAAGGGATAAAACTCGCCACCAGCCAGGTCTAGGGTCGACCCCTTCCATCCTTCCTCTTCACTGTTTCTTTTAGAAATTTTCAAACATGGGAGGTTAGAAATTAGTCTGTTTTGAGACAAACCCAAATGTGCCTAGAAAACATCCCAGTAATCTTGCTGGAAACCTCTTCTTAAGTGCAAAGTCTTCAAATTGAGGTTTCCACTTTTAGGCGCTTTTCTTCCTCAGCTGGAACTTCCCATCCCAGGAGCTGCCAAACCTCCAAAGATGAATATTGGCCTTGATTAAGAAGATACCTGTGATGAAGAAATCTGCCTTATTCACCAAAACCTGAAGACATTTTCAGAAATCCAGGTCATTTATTTATTTATTTTTAGAAAGTTTGCTCCCCCGACCTGCCACTAAGGGTCTTTTTTGAAGGAGTGTTTTCCAAAATAATGTTTTCCCTTCAACATCAGAAAATTAACTGTCCACGCTGACACAAGATGACATCTACCGTCTTTGAATTTCCGCCATTGAAACACACACACACTGTCAGTATTTTAAACAAATGTTTGGGGAAAAGGTAATTACGACGCCACAAATTAACCGTATGGTATTTTCTGAGGCTTTTCTCATTGTGGGGTTACAGACCTTTGTATAAACTGGTGAACTTTCAGCGGATTCCAATGGGCATATTCAGATTTGGGTTTTCACCTGGTCACTCTGACATCACCATCTAGACATTGTTCTGTATCCATTCGCTCCATGCGAAGAGGAAAAAGCAAAACGTGTCCTTCCCTTGCCTTCTCACACCTGTCACCTTGCAAACCCACAGGAAGGGTTTCCTGGAGAAGCGGTTTGATGTTGCTTTTTTAAAATTCTCCTAGTGTTTTCCCTTCCTCTCTGAGAAAGATATTTTCTTCTCGTTTGGAAAAAGCCTGCTCCCCGCCGCTGAGTGATGTGGAAGTGGTGTCTTAACGGAAGCATCCTGGAAGACTGTCCCAGCGTTGGAACCCCTCTTTTTAAGAGAATCGTGAACAACTTAATATTGTAATTTTGAGATGGCTTTAAGGAAGTTTCCAGAATAATATATCTTAAAGGAGAGTGAAGAAACTTTGAAAGGTGTGATTTTTAAGGGCTCCCATCAAGTAAAATTTCAGGAAAAATAATTCCTAAAAAGAGTTGGCGGAGAAGCCCCTTATTAGAAACAACAAAAACACTTTTATTCCCTGCTGCTTGGTTTTGCATTTTTCTCTCTCTGTGTGAGCCCGCTACAGTGAACTGGGCACCTTGTCGGATTTTCTTTCTGGTGATTCAGAAACTCGCTCAGGCTTTGCATTTGGGCCCATGTTTATTTTGTTCTACAGTACTCCTAAACTCGGAAAGCTTAGGGAAACGTCTGCATTTTAAAAACTCCGAGGGGGAGTTTTGGCATTGTTCCTGAAGTGGGTAGATGGCTGATCATTGTTCATAATCCTCCACTCCTTCCGTAGAAGAAGCATTTTTTGCCCCTGATCGCTCTTTGACCTTGGCTACGCGCATTCCCCTGGCCTCACGTGGATGGAGGTCACCTCCCCATCCCTTGCCTTTGGGGTCTGTCACGTGACTTGCTTTGGCCAATGGGATGTGGGCAGGTGTGAGGTCAGCAAGCCTGCAGTAGGCTGTGACGACTGGACTTCCTCTATTCCACTTCTGCAATCACAGAGGAGAACTTCCTTGCCCCCTGCCCCCAAGCCCCACCCAAGGAGCACGAGGGAACCAGCCTAGGCCAGGCGCCATGAGACACTTGGCTCCAAGCAGCAGGTTGGGTTCGCTCATTGACTCAAATGACATTCTGCGTTCACCAAAGGTTGGAACGTTCCAGGAGAGTGAGTCATTCAATAACTATATAATGAGACCGCTAACCGTGAGAAGAAAGAGTAGCTCTGTGTTGCTGTGCAAGCTGCCCAGCGAGAGCGTCAAGGGAATCTCATCCCGCGCGTGGAAGGGGTGTGGGAACAGAGCCGGAGAACGTGGGGCCGGATCCTGGCTCCAGGCTTTGCAGTCTGAGAGACCTGATGGGACCACTTCATGTGCCTCAGTTTCCACACCCGAAAATGAAGGACATAACAGTACCTACTTCATACATGGATCTGCGGATGAAATGCATTGATGCCAATGAAACAATCTGAATGGCACTGGCACGTAGCACACGCCGAAGACACAGTAGCTTCGTTGTTATTCATTACTCATTAGATAGAGGCTTCCTAAGGAAGTAAAGAGGACTTCATCTGTACTAAAGCAGCATGTGTGATCATCTGAGCGGCAGAGAAGTTTAAGAATGACTTCAACGAGATGCATGAAAAGACGTCTATGTTATTTTATAAGAGTGAAACGCTCTAGCCATTTGCAGCAACATGGATGGACCTAGAGAGCCTCATAATATGTGAAGTAAGCCAGAAAGAGAGAGAAACATCATATGAGATCACTCACATGTGGAATCTAAAAAAAAAGACAAATGAACTTATTTACAAAACAGAAACAGACTCAGACATAGGAAACAAACTTACGGTTATTAGGGAGGGAAGGGGATGGGAAGCGATAAATTTGAGAGTCTGAGATTTGAAAATGTTAGCCACTACATATAGAAATAGATTAAAAGACACATTTCTTCTGTAGAGCACACGGAACTATATTCAGTGTCTTGTAATAACCTTTAATGAAAAAGAATATGAAAGCGAATATATGGAAGTGTATGTGCATGACTGGGACACGGTGCTGTTCACCAGAAACTGACACATTGTAACCGACTGTACTTCAATAAAAAAAAAAAAAAGGTAGGCGCGCTGCCGTGCCCATGTCTCGCACACGGTGGGGATGAGGTTTTCCCAGCACATCCTCATGAGCTCAAGTCTACGAGTTTGTCCTGGACCACAATTCAGAAATCTGCAAACAAGATGAGCAATCTTTCAGAACATTTGAAAGTGGTGCAGACACACGGCAGGCAGTGCGCCCTGCCATGTGCTGGACGGACAGTGGACCTCGTGTGTCCCTGACCGTGACCTGCCGTGAGGGAGGGAGGGAGGCACCTGTAGGGGTGGCTGACCTGTCGCCATCTGTCTCCAATGACTCTTCAAATGCTGGCAGGGATTTCCAAGTTTGATTTTCTTTCAATCCCATTACATCATGATTATCACAGGCTAACTGTCCCAAGAACTCTTTCTTTTCTCTCTCTCTCTCTCTTTTTTCAAATTGAAGTACAGTTAATTACAACGTGTCAGTTTCTAGTGCACAGCACAATGTCCCAGCCATGCATATATATACATATATTCGCCTCCATACTTCTTTCAAAGAGACTTCAGATTAAGATTTTAGATATTTTTGTTTTGTTTTGTTTGCAAAGTTGCAAAGGCATCTAGAGGAAAGGATGAAAATATATACATACTGACATCCCTTCCCACAGGAAAGTATAAACGCAATGTATTTCTAATCAAAATGCCAACGTCACAATGCTGTTCATCAACTAGACTTCACTTTTTTAAAAAAAGCCCCAAAATGCCAATGAGGTGTGTGTGTTTGAGCAGGCAGAGAAGACGTTAATAATTTCACTAAATAAATGCAATTTGCATAAGAAAAGCCAAGAACGTGTAGGAAAAAAAGACATAAAAGAAAAAGATTTTCCCTACTTTGTGTCAAAATGTACTGAAAAATCATAATAATAGTAATTAAAAGAGAATTGTGTTGAAGTAAGTATAGATAAATAGTTCTTCGGAGCAAAACGGACATTCGGGGCGCAGAGCCACGCACGTGCCGGCACCGTGCTCCCGTACCGTCTCCTCTCCTTGTAAACACGGGATAAGTAAGTTTCTCCTCCCCTCCCTGCCGTGAGGCTGGGAACGTGCGACTGAGCGTTGCCTGTGGAACGAGGTGGATGGTACGTGAGGCACGTCTAGGCTTAGCGCTTAAAATCACGCCTTCCCTCCTCCCGCCCAGCTCTGCCCTGCAGCCTCCTCCGTGAAGGCCAGCTCCCCCAGGGGGTGTAACCTCAGGACAGACAAGGGTCCCCGTGACCAGGCTCAGCCTGCGCTGCGTGCAGCCAACACAAGCTTATTATGGTCCCCCCGTGACCTTCCAGGCTCATGGGTGACAATCCCACAGCCTCGCCTCTCTTAACGAATACAGGCATGCAACGCGCAGTAAAGGTCCCGAGAGCGTTTACAATCAATAAAGAAAGGACAGAGGAGTCAACAGAGTGTTCAGGTAATTAGCCATTCACCCTGAGAGTGAGAAATTGCGAGATGTGTACCAACGACCAAACACAGAAATCAGTCGCGTTGGCTTCACACAGGAACCACGAAGTCATCTCTCCCAGGGCAGTCAGAGATAGGTCTCAAGGCCATGCAGTAAGTTGGAAAATGCTAATTAAATATCAAATTAAAAATACAGATTTTAAATCGTATGTATGGAGTAATATCAAGCAGAGTAAAATTTATCGTTGAATCAAAGAATCCGTCTAGAGACCTCGGGAATCACATCCGCAAACCCGCGCATGTGGAAGCACGTGCATTTGGACAGATGCCCAGCTGTGCCAGGACCGCATTTCCGTCAAGACCACACACCACCTCGGGACCCACTTCAGCTCACACTATCACATCTTCCCTCTGTTCAACGGGCGGCTTCCACACAGAAGCACGGCTTTTATCACTGCGAAGGGTTATGACCAAAAACAACCAGAAAGAGAAACGCCCACCTGCCAGGCGACAGTGGCCAGGGGTGTGTCCGTCTCCAGCTGTGGCTGTAACAACTAACCACAAGCTCAGTGGCTTCAAACCACACACATCGGGCATCTCACAGCCCTGGAGGCCAGACGTCCACAGTCAGTCTCCGTAAGTTAAAATCGAGGCGGCAGCAGCTGCATTCTTTTGGAGAATCTGGGGGAGAATCCATCTCCTTGTCTCTTCCAGAATCTAGAGGCACCTGCACACCTTGGCTGGTGGCCCCCACATCACCCCGACCTCTGTTTCCATCACATCGTTTCCTCTGACACTGGCCCCCCACTGCCCACCTCTTACAAGGACCCTTGTCTTCATAAACTTCCACTTGCTAATCCGGATAACTTCCCATCCCAAGATCCTTAACCACATCTGCAAAGTCCCTTTCCCCAGGTAAGGTGACCGATTCACAGGTTGCAGAGACTAGGATGTGGCCACGTTTGCAAGGGCCACTCCTCAGCCCAGCCACGGGCTGGGTTCACTCACAAATCACCAGCAGGACTCATTTGCGCTCCAGAAATCTTTTTTTTTTTCCTTAAATCTTATGCTCTCGAGACCAGATCTACCCATCCATGAATGTTCCCGAGTGTAAGTGAGAAGTTCGCAGTTCTAGGGCACCTCTTCTGGGGCAAACGTAAACGCTTTAAGACAAATAAAAGGAATGCAGGAAAATACGCTTGAGAGCAACAGCCACGGAGTTGCCAGAATAGTTGAATGAAAGATGAACTGTGTCTTCTTTACGCTAGTTTCATTTTTTTCATGATCAGTTAACACTCATATTATGAACACAAATGATATTTAATGTAAAATGCATGAATAACGATGTCTCCAGAATCATACCCAAAATGGGAAACAGCCACAAAATCACTTATCATCAGTATTCACGCAGACATTATCAGAACGACCTTCTTCAGCTGTGCCCTGTAATAAAGATCGGCGGTTTAAAACAGGAAACTTCCCTGCAGCAGTTCACATGGTTTCAAAGAACTCATCCTTTCTATTTTTTTAGAGAAGGGGGCGATCCTTGCCAGAAGTTCTTTATTTTTTCTGATGAATTTATTTTTTTAATTTAATTTTTTGCTGAAGTAGAGTTGATTTACAATGTTGCGTTTGTTTCTGTTGTACAGCAACGTGATTCAGATACACATATAGTTTGTTACAAGGTATTGAATACAGTCCCCTGTGCTATACAGTAGGTCCTTGTTGTTTATGTATTTTATGTATAATAGTGTGTATCTGTTAACCTCAAACTCCTAATTTATCCCTCCACCAACTTTCCCCTTTGATAACCATAAATTTGTTTTCTATGTCTATGAGGATTCTATTCTTGTCTTTATCTGGCTTACTTCACTTAGAATGACGATCTCCATGTCCATCCATGTTGCTACAAATGGCATTATTTTATTCTTTTTTATGGCTGAGTAGTATTCCATTGTATAAATATACCACATTTTCTTTATCCAGTCATCTGTCACTGGACATTTACGTTGCTTCCACATCTTGCTATTGTAAATAGTGCTGCTGTGAACATCAGGGTACATGTGCCTGTTTTAATTTGTGTTTCCTCCAAAAGGTCTTTATTTTTGGGGAGGGCAGGGGAGGAACTGGGACTGGCTACAGATGCAGGAACAAATGCTCCAAATCTGCAGATAAATATCTCTGTCCAGCAGTCCTTTTAGCCATTTCCTCCTCCACGTCTAGAACCTACACAGATTCCAACGATTAACTGCCACCACAGGGGAGGAACGTCGAAGGAGCTGACACCCAGCCTTCAGGACGGGCTCTGACTTCCACGTGGATCTTCTAGGCCGGGGGAGCAGGCTGGTGTTCACGGCCGGTTTATTAAATTCACTGCCACAGTTCCGCAGTGAGCAGAGAACTACCACGTCTCAACATAAAACCATTTATTCCACTCTCACCAATACGATTAAGTCCATTAAGCAGTGAATCTTCTGCTGCAAGACTGGTGAGATCAAACAGATTTCATCGCCTCGCCTGTTCCCCGGACATTTAGAGCACGTTTCTCTTTCCTGAATTTCACTGTTTCTAGTCGTTTTCCTCCTGAGACCACATTCAGTAGTCCCCTTTTGTCTCTCTCAATTCTGCCCTCTCAAATATGTTCTATTATATCCCCTTTTAGTTACCACTTACCCCCAAGATACATATTTAGTTGGTTTAATCTTCCCTCGTAAGTCAATTTCCTCAGCACCTTGGTTAACATGCTGCTCTTTTTTCCTTCTATTGAAGTCTGGTCAGTTTGCACCACTGTGTCAATCGCTGGTGCGCACCGCAATGCTTCGGTCATACGTGTACGTACATGTATTCCTCTTCATATTCCTTTTCATTATAGGTCACTACACAGTACTGCATATAGTTCTCCATACTGTCTAGCTATTCCTTTTATTTATTTTTTTCTTTCTTCTACAAGCCCCTTCCAGTTGGTGTGTGTCTCTCTGATACTAAGGCGCCTGGAATCAAATGCGTTTTTTTCCCAGGTTCCGTCTCATTTGGGAGGCTGAGACGCGCAAGCTCTCGCAGAGGACTTTGCCGGGACTCCCGAGACACCAGGAAACGCCAGCTCAGGATGGTCACTCTCCTGACACAGCCACCACCGGAAAGGATCTTGTCAGCACACGGCCACCTCTGAGTCTAAAACAGTCACCAGGTGAGGTCCCTGTTCCCACCCATTTTCCACACCACTGTTCTCACAAGTGCACTTTACGTAAAAGTGCAGATTCTTTCAAATGCCGTTTCACTTCTTGCCCCACCTCTCATAACTCCTGCGAGGGTCAGGCAACACGTCCAAAGAAGAAGACAGAATTTGGAATTTGACTCCCGTTCCTCTCAGCTGGCCGTGTGAATGAGAGACGAGCATTGCATCACTCGGGGTAAAGTTTCCGCAGAGACCAGAAGCAACAGTGGCTTCAATAAAATAATAGTTTGCTTTTTTTAGATAAAATGAAGGCTGACACACTTCAGGGTAAGCTCCTCTGGTGGCTCAGGGTGGTGGGGCTTGGTTCCTTGCATCTCTCATCTCCCTCCTTGCCGTTCCGCCCGGGACGGCTGACGTCCGCAGCCCCTTTTGAAGCACACGTGGAGGAGGGAGGGGGTCTCGAGGGCCTGGCTTCTTTTTGTGGCCTCATTTGTAAATGGCACCCATGGTCTTCAGTCACGTGGCAGGTGGTGTCACCCAGCGAAAAGGGAAGTTTAAACATCCAGTCTTTATCACGGGGGTCAGGTGACCAGAGGAAGTTGTGGTTGTGTTATGATGAGGAGAAAGGAGTAAAAAATATATATATACTAAGGACAAGCAGGAATCCCAAGAACCCACATGAGGGATGAAGGAAGGAACCGTCAGATCAGCGAGAAGAGGAAGGGGAAGATGAGCTCTGAAGAGCGGGGGGACCCTGGGAGGAAGTGGAGGGGAAGAAGATACGGTGACGGCGCGGCAGGCGGGCCTCGCCCCACGGCTTTCTCCAAGCTCCTGACTCCCTGGCAAGTGGCAACATCACGTGTCTGCTACAGGCCTCTTCTTTCTGAGGACGGCCAGGGTGGTGAAGACCCTCCGGGGGATGGCATGAAACGATGTTTCGGTGTCAGCTGGAACGTCATGTTCTGGAAGCGGCTGAAAGAGAGGCGAACGCACGGCGCGCTGAGCAGCGGCACGGCCCCCCCGCTCCGCTCTGCTGGAGACGTTCTGCTCTCGCACTGAGTAGGTGAATTCCACCGTGCGAGCCGCATTTTGAATGGGACTGATTTGGGGTTTGGTTTCTGTGTTTTCAGAACCACTATGGGGTCATAAAAATACATTCACTCACACCTATTTGTCAAGCGTCTATTATGAGACAGTCTTGGATGGCAGAGAGCTAGATTTTAAAAAATGCTGCCTTCAAGCATTTTTATTTCCCCCAATGAGGGAAGGGATTGTTTGCCAAATAAATTTGTGAGGAATTCATTCCTAGAGGAATGAGAAAACAGAGAACACGAGGGTTTTGAGCTTGAGAGCGAATGATGTGATGTGTGTTTTGAATGGATAATTTTGATTGTTTAATAGTTAACCAAAAAGATGAACCAAAAAATAAAAAGAAAATCACCTCTTTCCAGAAGAAATGCAAGATGGGTCGACCCTGACGGTGAAATCCGGCACCACCACCAAAAGGAATCGAGTTAGTAATCCAGAGACGGTGCGCTGACCGAGGTGAAGAGTTGCCATTTAAAGAGACAGTTTTCATTGTTCCTAAATCACTTGATTTGTTCTATTTTCCATTATAAGAAGTATCAGATTTCGCTGACGCTAAGACACCACTGGTGTTCAAGACATGCCACCGTTCACGTATGACCGTGAACACAGAAGCTCTGCTGAGTCTAACTGTAAGACACCGCTGAGCGTAGGACCCACTGGATTTCAGGGAGCAAGAAAAGAGAGAGACTCGGAACTGGCCAAAAATGGTGACACATCTTGCTTTCCTGTTCCAGATGGACTTCCATCCCTGGTTCTACTGATCAGCTTTTGAGATGGAAAAAGATGTCGTGAGAAAACCTGAACGGTATCCCCAAGTTACAGACTGCTGACATACTATTCTCGCCTCTCCCAAGGACTGTGGACTTAGATTTGCTTTGAAATCTCCTATTTCACAGGATAACCCAACAGTCCGATAGAATTTGTCAATACCTTCCCTTTGACCCAACTGCTAAGTACGTAACAGGCAGCTGTGTTTCCACACATCTGAAATGATACACCCGCAAGAATATTCTGCAGCATTACATGGAATGAAGACTGGGAGCAAGCTAAATGTCCAGCAGCTGGGGACTGAGTACATGAATCATGGTACCTCTGCCCAAGAAAACACCATGCACGTGTTTAAAAGAATGAGCCAGCCCTTTATGTTCTGATACGGATCTTACGTGGAAATACCACGGAAGATATATCCTTGGTGGACGCAAAGCAAGATGCAGAACTGTGTTTTATTAATCTGTGTGGAGACAGAACACGGATTACACAACACAGCTGACCCTTGAACAAAGCAGAGATTGTGGTGTTGACCCCCCGTGCAGTCAGAAATCTGTAGCTCGCTTGGCCAGTCTTCCACATCCACAGTCTCTCCACAACCTCAGACCTCACGTGCCTGTGACTTAAACATGAACCACAAAAGCCCAGAAAGACGCAAGCCTCTTGTTGTGGGTCGCATGCCTTGGAAGTCAGTCAAAATGGAACTTCTAAGGATTTCCGATGGAAAAAGGTTGATGTCTAAGTGGACCCATGCGGTTCAAACCCATGTTGATCAAGGGCCAACTGTATACACAACTGTATAATCTCTGCAAGCCTTACGTACACCAGGGATTGTATACAGGTGACAGCAGAGGTCTGCAAGGAGGTCCGGGGAAAAGGACGCAGCTCAGAACCTGAGTTACTGGGAAACATCAGAAAGAGGATTATTTTAATAGTACATCTCTTTGTGCTTTGTAATTTATTTTCATGCACGCATGTGCCTACTCAGTAATGAGGAGGAGGAGGAGGAAGGGGAAGAGAGGCTGGAGAATGAAAGCCAGAATAAATCCCCAATTTCATGTGCTATCAGTTGTCAAGAAGCATATACAGGGAGGGGTACATTAGAGTCTGGGATCTGCAGATACAAACTACTGTGTGTAAAACACATAAACAACAAAGACTTACTGTACAGCACAGGGAACTACATTCAACACCTTGTAATAACCTGAAATGAGAAAACTATATACATATATGTATAACTGAATCCCTTTGCTGCACACCTGAAACTAACGCAACGTTGTAAATCAACTGAACGTCATAAAAAAAAAATGTATATAGAACCCTTTGAGGTTTTGGTCTCCCGAACTTCCTTCCAACAGTCAGAATACACATTCCATAAGACCAGTCACTCTGGAAAAAAAGGTTCACGGGTTCAAGGAAAGGGTATGTATTGGGGTCAGGGAAATTCAGTGGTCGGATGCCTCTCGTTGTGACTTGCACCTCAGAAGCTCGGCAGGGCCCCAGGCAGCACGGTCATGGTGAGGGAAGCTTTCCTTAACGCATTGCTGGTGGAACTACTCCAACTCAAGGAAAGAGAAGATGAAAATGCCACGTGACCCCGGATATTTTATCACGCTGTAAAAATTCCATTACCAGCCTGGGAGAAAGGCACGTAAAACTGATCACATACGTTGGCTGAATTCAAGTGTGTTTTACTGTATCAATGAAATAAATCAGGTCTCAGACACCCGAAAACCAGGAAGGGCTCTGGCTGATTTTAAATGTGCTGGAAACTGAATGAAAAGCAGGAGGCAATGAAGGTGTAAAGGCTGAGTTAAGAGAGAAAAAAAAAAATGGATGCCAAACAGTAACAAATTGTGGTTTTGGCCTTGGGAGAAGACCTGTAATGGTCACCAAGGAATTAAGACCAACTTCTGAGTGAAGGATGTTTTTCCTTTGCTTGCTCAATAGTCAGTATTTTATGCTAAAATAAATCAGCAAGATGCTGAATTTAAAGGCGATACGTGACACCTTAAATCATTAGGAGGTATGTGTGAGTGCAGGTGTGATCAAATGCCATCGGGAACTCCTCCGCTTGGTACTGCTTTTTCTAAAATATTAAGTTCCCTAAAGCTTCCAGGGTTGTTAAAGCTTGCATGATTTCAGCTAATGGTTTTCTTTCCCCCACTCTGCACACATCACCCTGAGATCTTAAGCCATCTTCTATTACATACCGTTTACTGTCAGACTAAGCGAAATCCTTTGAGGTCCCATTACTAAGTCCAAACTCTTTCTGCTCACCGCATGACAGGACAATAAATCAGGAGACAAGGTGCTGGGACAAGGAACAACAACCTTATTCATAAAGCCAGCAGACCGAGAAGATGGTGGACTCGTGTCCTAGAGAAGCACCCTCCCTGAGTCTGATTTTAGGCTCCTTTCATACTGAAAGGGGAAGAGGAAAAGTCCTGGTCCCAGCCAGGCTCTGTTAATTTCTTCTTGCCGGAAGTCATCATTCCCAGGTGGGCCTGATCAATGTTTCCTGCGAGCCAAACAAAGGTGTTTTAACTTAACGCTCATTACTTGGGAGGCAGGGTTCCCAGAGAGGGGCCATCATGTATCATTGGAGCTGACAGACAACATCTCCTTAGTGATTAACGAGCAATCGGATACAAAGGTTAAAGTAAAAGAAACAGACCCAGTGTGGGGTCAGATCTGTTCCTCCCTGTGACGGCCCCATTCTGACGGATTTCCAAGACATCCTACCAAAAACAAGCTTCCATGGTGCCTATTTAAGCCACGAGTCCGTGAGGTCATGTCGCTGTGACCTGTGGCTTCGTGAAGGAAACAGAAATGGCTTTAATGCCACAAACACAGAGTAATTCCCAGGGCCTCTGTTCGGTCTTCAGAGATGATTTTAAAAGCTTTCATAAGCTGATTCGGCTTAGTAACCCCATAAGCCACACGGCCTCATTTGGGGCAATGATTCGCTTCTGTGTGATCTGTGCATTTAAGGCTCGTCAAGAGATTTTCTTGACAGTTATCGTGCAGACCGGCAGCTGAACGAACATCAACGTCAGAGTCCAGGGGAAGTTGACACGCAGCCTCCTCGCTGTCAGGAGGAGACATGATCAAGAGGGGTTCTCAGCAGTGCCCAGTCAGCTGCCTTCGGCTTTTGCTGGAACGAATGTAAAAAGGGGTGTATCACATAACAGGTACACGAAGCCAAAACACGGAGGACACTTGGAGGTATGACATCTGATCAAAAAGTGGCTAAAATCATTCCCCACTAAGATCAGAGAATGGGTAGAGCCCGAAGCAAGTTTGGCCGTCCTGTTCAGCCTGGCGCCAGCATCTCCAGAGCTTGCCTACGTCCTGTGGAAATTACTCCTCTGCGCCGTACACGCTGCATTTTCATACTGATGTTTCACATTTGCTGTTCTTGTAAGTCCCTTACAGCGGGGCTCCTCCCTCCCTAGTATATCCCGTCTTCCACCTCAAACACGCTCTGTGTACACAGTGCGAACATAACTGACACTTGCTGAAAAGCTTTCAGTGTCTGGAACTGCGGCTCGGGCTGTGGACTTATCGCTTCCCACGGCTCTAAGAATGAGAGCAATGTAAATTTACCTTTTTCAATAGACTCAGGGTCCATAATCAGAGACCAGGAGGGCTGAACGCGACGTATGACTCCGTGCCAGTTAATAGCTTCTTTTGGCAGATGGGGAAACAAAGGCTGGGGAGAATTAACCTGCTCCTAGACACAGACCGTGTTTAAGAAGCAGACCCCAGACTAGAAACCTGAGCTCCTAATTAATTCTCAGTGAAATCAGGTAATGTGCAAACACGGCTGTGAGTAGAAGCTGACATTTAAGCCTGTCATTAAGTCTGCAACGTTAAGTCTGTTTCAGATCCTGAGGGAGGTGGGGGGGGACACAGGCATTACACGTCTGAGCAAGACCACTTGAGGAAACAAAGTGCAGTGACGTGGGAGGAATGCGGCCGGCTGAGGGCTACTTCCGGACCGGGGTCACCTCTGTGAGGCCCCTGAGTCAGCTAATGAGGAGTCAGCCAAGACGGTGTGTGAACTATTGGACCCTATCCGTCACCTTTCCCAGGATTCACAACCTTGGCTGTATGACTTCACACCTCCTGCCATGAACGGGGTAGGGGCACCTCTCCACCCCTTGACTCTGAATTCAGCTCACGGGACACGCTTTGGTCAACAGAACAAGACGGACGTGCCTTGGAGTCAGTTCTTCCTCTGCTGCACCTGCTCTTTGCTCACTGCCAAGAGAACATCCCCAGGCTGCCTGCTGATCCCGGGAGCAAGACGAGAGGCACGTGCAAGGGCCAGCCCCAGAAGCGCCAGCTGGTTGCAGACGTGTGTGGGGGCCCGGTCGAGACCAGCAGCGTCCCCGAGCTGAGCCCAGCCTGCGTCAACCCAGCTCCAGCCGACCCTCAGCCAGCCGGTGACATGGGACCGGGGGACACGCTGACTCCTTCATGCTGCCCGTCTTTGGGGGATGTCTGCTCTGCATGCAGCCACGGCTCACTGGCACCCTTGGGAAGATGCTCCCCCTCAAATGGGACAATAACCTCAAACGCTCCAAGGAGAGCACAGATCCGGCTTTGAGGGACAGAAGGGAGGCCCGTGTGACGGAACAGCTCATTAAATGTGCGGCAGCTGGCAGAACGTGGCTGCAAACAAGCACAAGGGGCTAGACGGAGTGTGGTCCTGAGGGCCGTGAGGGAGAGCGGATCGTGACTGCCCTGCGAAGACGTCGGGGAGTCAAGAAGCAAGGAACTGGTGGGATCTGTTGATTTAGTTGATAGATAACTGGTTTCTCTGCGGAGCGCAGGATACAGGCAGGTGAGAACAGAAGCCGGCAGGTGAAAGGAGGCTATTTCAATAGTTGTAGTGAAACAACACGCTGCATGTCCGTGAAGAAGTTTATTATACGTGTGTTATGTGCGTGTGTGTGAGCCTGTGAGCACACACACACGTACATACTACATATGCATTTGTTATATACACCATACTTACATATACACGTAATCAGACTTACCATAGATGTGACACATCACACATTATACACGTATGTATATTATATATTTATCTATACGTGCATCTGTCTATATGATGGTCGGTAATATCATCGAGACAGTGGACCACCCGTGTGCGGGTACCGACTGGGGGAATATTAAAAGGAGCAGTGATATAATCCTGCCTGATTTATTTGCAGAAATCGGTAACCAGAATATCATCAACTATTTTTCAGGTCCCCAAGTGTTCAAAAGAGTACACTTAGACATAAAAGATAGCCCAGTCTTCTGTAATGAACACCCAGTATTGACATAAAACAGAGCTGTCGCACTTCCCGGAGTGGGAAGTGGAAGGATTTTATAAAGGGAAACGTCCCATCAGAATTCCCCAGAAGCAAACAACGCGTGCACGCGGAACAAGCAGGGGAGTCCCCTGAGAAAGCAGTATTACCTCACAAGCCGTCACATAAACATGAGCCCTCAGGCCGTCCAAGGATGAATGTGTCATTCCCTTACGAGGAATACGGAAAAAGTCTTCTAAAAATTAAAATGGATAGCCGGGAAATCCAAACATCAGGTTCAGATCTTCACCTGCGTCTCAGCCCCGACATGGCACTTAGAACGTGCCGCTGTGCTGGCTGACCCATTCCCTGCAGATCACGAAACGCCCCAAGGGCGGGCCTGCCACTATCCGCAGGCCAGCCATGTCTCATCCAGCTCGGACCACCTGTGGAGCTCAGGCAACCCTAGCCTTTCCCACAGAGTTCAGGTGGGTCCTACATTAGATGTGCTTTGTCATGGGGGAGGGTTCACTCAAACATGAGGTTTTTTTTAAATGCCATTTGAATAAGGTCAGAAGTGTATTGGAATTCAATGGAAAGCAGTAAGAAATACAAGAAGAATTTCAAGAGGAGAAACCCAGCCATGACATTCTTTGCAAAAAGCAAATAAACAAACAAACAAACAAAAAAGCAAACACACCGACAATGAGATTCAGCCATAGCTATAAATCATTTGGGAGGGGAACCCTAGCACACTGTAAGCCAGATTCCTAGGACGGACTCTCATGAAACGCCAGAGTGTTTCCGCACATTCCAGCTTCCACGAGGAGAATGCATCCTAAGAAATGCTCTTCCTTTCTTTCTGGGAAGGAGAAGCACCGTGTATCCTGGAATGACTCTGAGGGGTGGCGCCAAGAGGGCTGTGAAGACAGACGTCCTGCGGGCCAACCCCCCAGCCATCTAAACACATCAAATGAGGCTGCCATCCGAGCAACGTACTCGGATCCTGGATTGTCTACGGTTTTTCCTCACCCCAAACAGGACCAGCACTCTCTCCCTCTCAGCAGCAGGATTCCTACCTCCACTGCAGAATTAAAAGTAGATTGTGTGTGTGTTTGCATTTGCTATGGTTGCTGCAGTTCTGGGTCTGTATTGGCAGTAATGGCAGAAAAAACAGCAGGAAACGGTACAATCGTGGTAAATACAAGCCAAAGGAATACCCTCAAGAGAGGAAAAGGAAAACCCCAAAAAAGACGCATGGAAAAGTCATGGTTTGCAGAAAAATTGTGTTGATTTCTAAATCATGTTGGTAATGGATATTGGTGATTGGTTTCCCTGCTTTTGAAGAATTTGGTCCCCCTTAGTCTGACACCACAAGCTAAATTTCCACCTCCTCCTCATCCAAAGTCCATGCAGATCCGTGGGCTGATTCTGTTCCAAGCTGAGCTGGGCACATGATCAAAGCCTGGCCAGTCATACCATTTCATAGCATTGCTTCATATTTGACCCACAAATGAATGGTTAATGTAATCAAACCAACCACAGAAAATGCCCAGACTTCTAAGGGGGACCAGGGAGTTCCCTCTTTTCCCCTGGGATGTTGAGGGACAGAAGCAGGCTCGGGGTTTCTGGAAGCCATGTTTCCATCAGCAAAGGAAGCCAGCCTGAGAGCGGAGAGGGCATTTATTGGCATTGGCTCTGCTTAAATCCTCAAACTGGCCATGCGTGAAAGCAGGGCCACCCTTGGAAATCCCAGTTTTATGAACCAATAAATTCCTCATTCTGCTTAATCTGGCTGCAGTAGGGTTCCTGTCCTTTGCAATTAACGCATTCACAACTGATACATTTTGGTGCATGTGGTTGTAATTCTTTGTTTATAACCTAAGGCAGAAGTAGTAATAAATACATGACTCGGAATTATGGAAGCTTGAAATACCAGTGATTTTATAACCTTCACACACACGAAAAACTATTCCCTTCTAGTCAAATAAAAAGGGACTGAGAACCAAACCATGAGTACTCCTGTCATTTGTTTCATCAGTTAGAATGTATAATGGCTCCAAAGTCAAGCATAACCTTAGAGCTGCAAACAAGTTCACATCAGGAATCAGTAGGATTCATGTACTCTTTACAAGTTTTAAATGTTCCGTCTGTTTCTTGTGAATGTTTTCATTATCCCTTGCATTGAATGGATTATAATTATTCGTCTCCCCAGGTGGAGTCTATACACGCTTTAACTTCAGTACCTAGGACAGCGCTCGGCAAAGCTGTTGAGGGCCAACTGGTCACCACGTTGAGAGGCACCTGGGGGAAAGGCGGAAGGTGAAGGCTGGGCAGCCCACCCCTGAGTATACCAATCGCACTGTAGGTTAAGAACGTGCAGGCATCTACCCATATCCTCACTATCTCATCTTCCCAGAAAGAGTGTACTGAAGAAACGAATACTGATGCCAGCACAGATCATCGTGGCTATCAACAACCTCTTTAAATTTTGCTTCTAAAAGCAGAGAGCAGTAACGCCTGGAATGCCACTGGTTTATTTAAAGGTGGGAAAGGACAATGATCAAATGAAAAGTACAAGAAAAAAAAAAGAAGAAGTAATTGAAGAGAAGAAAAAAAGAACATGGTGGGGGGAAAGGAAATCAAGGCAACATCAGAGGTTTGTACCAGTCCCCTCTGACTCCCACGACATCAACCGTGCAGCCTCGTTACTGCATTTCTTTGGGGCCTCCTACTGATTTTCGTCACACAGGCATGTGCCACTTTCGATTCAGAACATCACAGATGTTGTCATTTCCAGACCTGACCCAACGGTTTAGCCACTGGCAACTGTTTTCAGTTGAATCAGGAAAGAAAAGATGCATCCAAATCACTATGATGCAACGAACCAATTGGAAAATGACACAGATAGGAAAAAAAACGCCCTCTCTCAGGCCTGAAGCATTATCATACTTAGATGCTGAAGCATGAGATTTAATTATCATTATCGTCATTGAAGCTTGACTAGCCACAAGTGAATTCCAGGTTCCAGGTACCCAGCCAAGGCACAAAACTAAGATGCTGTTAGCAGACTTAATATTAAACAGTACAGACACACACCTTCCTAAGGAAATAGTTCTAATTAAAACAGCCTTGCCCTTGGGGGAGAAGGGATGGTGAACACATGAAGATGTGGGATATTGATTTCAGAGCAAAGATCTTTTTTGTTCCCCTCTTTAGTGATCTTTCCAACCCATTCATTTTAGAATTTTTCTCCTTGGAGCATAGGTATTTATAAAGACAAATTGTTTACCCTTAAAATAGACAAGAGGTGTAAATCTAAGACGACTTTGATGGGGCTCACTCTTAAAGGTGCCCATCCTCGGTCCGCTTTCAGATTTTTTCCCTCACATATTCTGTAGTGCATGCTCTGCTGTGTGGCACACAAACACACATCAATGTGTCACTAAAGGCTTAAACATGATGGGTGTGATTATGAAAATGATGTGCACTTGCGGGACCATTACCTTTTATCACAGCGTTGAGCATTTCCTCTCCTACCCATTCATCTCTAAAAGCGCATGCACATCACACAGAGCAAGAGGCCGCGGGAGAAGAACACATAGGCCCTCACTTTGAATCTGCCCCCCATTCTAGCAAGGTTGTGTCGTCTCCCTCACACCCGGGAAAGACGACCTTGTCTCCTCTTCTCGTCCCCTGAAATGTCCTTGATTGACACTTGGGTCTCAGGGCTAAAAAAAATTCACCAGCTCCTCTTGTAATAACTTCATGCCTCCTACACAGCCTTTCAGTTATTATGGGCAATTAGGGCTCCATATATAGTATTTGTATTTAGGGGGAAAAATGTGCTGATCGGCAAACCCTCCTTTGGAAGCCCTTGGTAGTCACGTTTCCCATTGTAAATTAGTTCGCAGGCCATGGGGGCTTTAATGCACCCCTGTTTTATGGGTCAGAGCACTCGGGCGCAGTCGACAGAAGCCACATTGGATCTGCGAGGGCCAGATAAACGGGCTGAGTTGCTCTGAAGCCAGAAACAAGGCAGCCAGCAAAAAGGCTCAGCCACACCACAAAACCGTTGTAGCAACACTAACACAGCGCATGCTGCTACCTCCATGCAACTGCACACGCTAGGGACTGGATGACCAACAAACCGGCCAAGCTGGCCAGGGAGGAGGACCAGACCCCCAGCCGCCGCACTTGAGCGTTTCTCTGCACAGGGTGATCTGCACTTGTACAACGCTCACTTCTCCGCCTCGGTCTCATGAGCAGGGTCTTCTTGGGGGAATGGGTTATAGATGGAACCCTTGCTATGAAGGTCTTTGGGAAAAGACATTTCAGTTTTCACCCTGTACAATACAGCAGGAAAGGGAGTTGGTGTGGGTTTGGTTGGAGTCAATCCATAGACTCTTCTGCAGACTTCCTTGGGGAAAACTTGGGGAAACAAAGAAATTGGCAAGGAAGCTGCAGAAGGGTGAGACAGTTCTGTCACACCGGGTCACAGAGTCCATAAGACAGGCTCGGAGTTTGCCACAGCCCCACAGCCACAGGGGAAAGCAGCTAAAATCCCCCTGTATCCATGGGATGCTGTGGACCAGCTCAGTTACCAGCTGAGTCACAGAGAAGCCTGGAGAGAAACTGAGCAAGGACGTAGCTTTGATGAGAGCAGAAGGACAGCTGAGGGCCTGGCTGAAGAAGATGGACCCACGACCACGCCACTACCCTCCATCACTCCAACCAAAGACACGCACTACAAACTGCCTAAAACTTAGAAGCAACTTCTGGCAGAAGGCGCAGAGAACTCAGAATCGACCAAAAGACCCGCACTGAACTGCCTGTGATGGAGATGAGTTTTCTGCCACTTGGGTAAAATGTAGGGGGCAAGGAAAGCACCTGAAATTTGGAGGAATTAAACTGCATTTCTTGTACACCCGAGTGCATCATCTGATTTTAGCACCCTCTGCAAAAATGCCTAGTGTAACTCTCTCAGAATGCAGCCTGTTCCAAAGAGCGCATTTGTCCACGGAAAGGGCAGCAGGTGCAACTGTCCCCTTGTATTTCCACCGGGCGTGTATTATGCTTCCCCCCACTGTCAGTTTCCCCGTCTCTCTTGGAAATGAGGAGAGAGACTGTGATCTCGTCTCTGTGTCTCCAGGGCTAACACTCTCCCTGGCTTTCTGAGTAGGCACTGCAGTACAGGGTGTCCCCACATTTAGCCGGAACAGTAACTCACTAGAAGAAGTCAGCGAAGTCAGTAAAGCTGTTACACTCACCGCTGTGGTTTATGCTCACGGTTTTGGTTCATTACAGTGAAAGGACAACGATTAAAACCAGCGATAGGGAGAGGGGTGTCAGGGGCGGGTCTGGGAGGGAGCAGGTGTGGGGCCTCCCAACGTCCTCCCCCGCAGAGCCAGGCAGACAGGGCGCATTTCTCCCATCAGTGATACTGGTTAGCATTCTGTTGACCAGCGAAACTCATCGGAAGCTGGGGGTCCAGGGATTTATGAAGTCTGGTCCTGCAGACACGGCTGACCACCTGCGTGGCTGACCTTTGCCTCCAGCTGCTCCGAGGATGGAGCCATTACCTTTTGGATCAAGACCTCCACCAACTCACCCTGTTGGCACAGACTGTCCGGCATGGTCACAGTCCCCAGGTAAGCAGGAATTTTTATCAGGCAGAGCATTCCAAGGGCTTACAGGTGACCCGCCAGGAGCTGGGGGCCAAGGACCAACACTGTCTTCTCGCAAGGTTAACCCTTTACTGCGCCATTCAGCGTTTGTTGAATAAACAGAATGGCGGGTGAATGAATGAGGGAATGCAGGCCAGTTCCAACATAAACCAAACGTGTGTTTTAAATGCCTTTTCTTCTGTATTTGTGAGCACTCGAGATTTCATACAGGCTTTCTCCCACATCTGTCAAAGAGTTAGAGGCTGCTTGCTAAGTTGTCCATGGCGTGAATCCAACTTTTAATTCCACTAATCAACTTGTAACACACTTTTCGAGGCTGGCATCGCCACCGCCCTAAGTGTACTGTGCCCGACAATGGTACCCAGCCCCCCGTGGACGTGCTGACCATGGTGGAGGGGCTGACAGATGAGGAGCTGCTTCTGCTCGATTCTGTGCAATATTGATTACCACGGGGGAAAGTGGACAACACATTGCAAGAACAGAATAATCACCCACAAAGCCCAGGCTTTTAAACTAAAATCACAGTGAAGGAACAGTGAGATGGGTTTTAAGGAGTTTTAATTCAGCCCTCTTGACCCTGAAGCGGCACAAATAGGAACTCTGATGTTTATTCACTTGAGACGCACTGCCTTTCCACCCAACAGAGCAGAGGCGTTTGCAAAAGCTGAGAAAATACCGACTTTTCTGCAGCGAGTGGGCTGTGCTGCCCAGCCGGGGCGACTGAAAGCTCTCCTCCGAAACCCATCTTCATTCCATCCAGATGCAGAGTTGTTTTTCATCTGCAAAGATGGAGCATAAATACACCGATGATGGATGAAGGTTCAGAGGTCACTAGACGAGGTAAGAAAGCTGTGCGGCAGGACAGCTCTCAGACAAGCAAAGCTCACGTGACAAATTAGTGATACTGTCTCATGAGACCGGTTTGTTCACTGGGTGGAAAAGCCATTGATTCTCTTTTTGAAACCTGAGTCTCCTTTTTAATTCACTTTAATTCTGGAGAAAAAAAAAGTGCTGAGTTTATGGGTAAGAACAAAACGGTGTACCCCGCAGAAAATCAGGGGGTTCTTGTTAATGAATTAACCCCAAATCGCAAAGCCAATTTACTGACCCATCAGTTCTGGCCTTTCTCCGTCTCTCTGCATCACCCTCGTTCCCTCTCACCCCACAGCTTCCAAGCAATGCTCCTCCCATTTGGGCTACACAGAAACCTATTGGAGTGTTTCTCAAAGTTCAGGTGGACCCCAACCACCTGGACCCCACCCCACCATTTGCCAGTTGAATCGGTCGGGGTTGGGGCCCCCACATTTTCATTCCTAGTAAGTTCCCAGGTGATACTGATGCTACTGGTTTGGGAACGACCCCTTGAGAAGCACAGTATTGGACAGTCATCATTCCACCACTAGGAAGACAATTATAGGCATCGTAAGTTAGGACACGGAGATAAGGTGACCTCTAAGAGTCTTGTCAAAGATTCACCTCTCCCTCCTCCCCTTGGCAGTGAGCGGTCTCCCAAGAAAGACGAGGTCCTCTTACAAGCTGATCGGAAAACTGACCACGGTGCGGCGCTTAAGGGAGTCAGTCGTGGTCACTGACAGGGCTGCGGCTCGGTCCTCTGGTCACAGCGGGGGGGGGGGGCTGGCAGGCCCTGCTGCTGCATCCTGCCGTGCATGCCCTGGCCCCAGACCCCCACCGGGGCCGGGGGGGGGAGCCAGGGCTCTCTGCACCAAGCTTAAGAGCCGGGACCCCTCTCCTCCAACCCCCCAGCCCTGCAGGGTCCCCACGCGCTGCTCCAGATAGCACGGCTCCAGGCACCCGCACACCCGCCACCTCTCCCACTTCTGTGCTGTCCCCCCAGCGCGCAGTGTCCTACGGTTTGGCCTACATGCCTCTTGCCCATTTGCCGCTGACTTAAAGGCAACTAGAAAGAAAAAAAAAAAAAAAAGATGGTCTTTTTTGGGAAAACATGGAAGTAGGATCCCAAAGCGTCTGTAGGAGGCGGCAGAAAAAGTTCACGGGTCCTTGTGTTCATACGCCTACTACTGCGATTACGCCTCTCTCCAGACTGCGGGGTTTTGGTTTTTTTTTTAGTAAGGAGTGTGTGCTCACTCAGCATGTCTCAACGTTGTGGTGAAGGTGCAAATTCTGATTCTGTAGGTCTGCGGTGGGGCCGGAAGTGTTACCTTTCTGACCAGATGCCAGGTGACGTGGTCCACACTTAGCGAGCATAGTCTTAGCTCACATTGTTTTTAAATCCCATGAGTGTAGAAGAATTATTAGTACACAGTGGGCCCCAAATTTGATAAAACAAAAACTTCTTTAATAGGAATATACAAGCCCTGTACTTCTGAGTCGGTCAACTTCTTAGCTGTGAGCAACGGAAACCAACTCTGGCTAATTTGAACAAGAGAGAACCATCTGAAGGACACTGGGGGTCCGGAGAACTGGTGAGAGCCGGAGGGGGTAGGGCTCGGGGACGGGTGGGAGGCTAAAAACAGGAGTAATAATGGGGGTTTGTGGGCAGGAGAGGTCTGGGTAGAACGTTGCCCCTCAGACGGAGAGGAGGGTGCGGCCCCAGCCATCCTCTCCTAGTGTCTCTGTTTCATATTCACAGTCCTTGGAAGGAAGACGTGGTCAGCTTGGTTGGGGCCGTGGGCCTGCTCTGTGCAGGAGGAGGGGCAGCCCTCGACCGCGTCTCCCCGGACTGTGTCAACAGATGAACGTAATTCCGCTGAAGGAACCGCGGCTGCTCCGAGGAAAGGGGAACGCCGGGCGGGTATACGGCACAGGGCACCCGTCCTCTTCGCTCAGGAGCAATTAAGAGGGGGTGAGCCGAGGGTCAGGACTGCACGCCCCGACTCCCTGCTTTCCAAAGAGGGAAAGGCTGTGTTGACCCAGCCTTGAAATGTCACCCGCACGAAAAGAGCTTTTCACAAGGAGTTTTACAGAAAACACCAAACCAGACTCCTCAAGTCAGAGCTGAGAAACCCACAGGTTTCTGCCCTCGAGCACAGTAGGTCACCTCTGTGAGTCTGAATAACGAGTAACAGTGCAGGATTTAGAGTCTGTTGATCAAGTGCCCATCGATGGATGAAGGGATGAACGGATAAACAGGACAGGGGATTCGCAGACAATGGGGTGCTATTCAGCCTGAAAAAGGGGGGAAATTCTCACACAGGCTACAGCATGGACGGGTCATGAAAACAGTGTGCTAGCGAAATAAACCAGACACCAGAGGGCCAATCGCATGGGCCCATTAATGTGAGGTTCTCAGAACAGTCAGATCCACAGGAACACAAGGCAGAATGGTGGCTGCCAGGGGCCGGAGCAAAGGGCAAATGAGGAGTTACTGGGTGCAGAGCTTCACGTCCAGATGGCGAAAATGTTCTGGAAATGGAGAGTAGGGATGGTTGCCCAACAATGTGAAAGGACTTAAGGCCACTGAATTGAACATTTAAAAATGGTTAAAATGGCCAATTTTATACATATATAAAATCACATTATATTATATATATAATCACAATTATATATATAATTTTATATATTATATATTTGTATTATTATAATCATATATATGATTTATATATATATATATATATAACTACAATTAAAACACTTGTTGAATTAAATAAGAAAGCGTATGTGATGGGAAAGCGCTCAAAATATAACAGGTAGCATTTGATTTCTTCGCCCACTTATCCAACAGACCAGGAGGGTTTCCCACGGTCGGTGCATCCTGTGAGCTGACCAGCATTCGTACTATGCGCTGGACCTGAGCGCAAAGACACAACCAGGAACAAGGCATCGTCAGGAGGGCGAGGGCTACGCTCTCCAGTGGGGACCTATCCCTCCGTCCCTGCCCAGGACAGGAGCCCAGCCTCGGCTCAGGGAAGCAGAGGCGCCAACCTCTCCTCTAGAAACTGGACAAGCGGGAAGAGGGACGGGAAGCAGCTCATTATCCTCTCGAACAGACACGCTCGCTCTGCTTTACTCTGTCCTCGAACTTGTTTGTAACCCAGTCCCCCAAAAGGGCTTCGGCAATGACATCCTCTAATCTATTCACGGATCCGTTTCCTGTTCCAATATGAAGTCTTCACTTTTTTTGTGTGTGTGATTGAAGTAGAGTTGACGTACAATGTTGTGTTAGAGTTGAGTGTGCGCCGAAGTGATTCAGTTATACAGACACATATATAAACATATACTCTTTTTCAGATTCTTTCCTATTATTGGTTATTACAAGCTATTGAACATAGTTCCCTGAACTATCCAGTGAGTTCTTATTTTTTTTTATCTATTTTATGTACAGTAGTGTGTATCTGTTAATCCCAAACTCCTAATTTATCTCTCCCCTAGACCCCTTTCCCCTTTGGTGACCACAGTTTGTTTTCTACGTCTGTGAGTGTATGTCTGGTTTGTAAATAAGTTCATTCGTATCATTTTTTCTTAGAATCCACATACATGTGGTATCATGTGGTCTTGTCTTTGGCTCACTTCACTTACTATAATCATCTCCAGGTCCATTCATGCCGCTGCAAATGGCATAATTTCATTCTTTTTTACAGCTGAGTAGTATTCCATTGTATAAACATACCATAACTTCTTTACCCAGTCATCCGTTGGTGGACACTTAGGTGGCTTCCATGTCTTGGCTGCTGTAAACAGTGCTGCTGTGAACACTGGGGTGCATGCATCTCTTCAAATTAGAGTTTCCTCCAGATACATGCCCAGGTGTGGGATTGCTGGATCACATGGTAAGTCTATTTTTAGTTTTTTAAGGGACCTCCATCCTGTTCTTCAGAGTGGCTGCACCAATGTACATTCTCACCAACAGTGTGGGATGGTTCTCTTTTCTCCACACCCTCTCCAGCATTGATTATTTGTAGATTTTTTTAATGACCATTCTGACTGGCATAAGGTGATACCTCACTGTAGTTTTGATTTGCGTTCCTCTAATAATCAGTGATATCAAGCATCTTTCCATGGGCCTGTTGGCCATGTGTGTGTCAAAGCCTTCACTTTTAATTCCCTCTTTTTCACCCAGTTCAAGAAAACATTAAAACAACTTGAAACACCTGAGTTTATTTTTCCAGAAGTCTGGCTGTTTCCTGGAGGGGTGGAGATTCTGTTAAAGGTGCTCTGAGAAACTATCAACTGGTTAAACAGAAGGAAGTGAACAGTTCTGATCACTTTTGTCCACGCGTGTGTGTCCAGCATCACTTTAACATTTCAAATGGATGAGTTTGGGGGCTCTATTCCTCAGCGTACAAGCAGGCAAGCAATTGGTGATGTTAACAGGGGAAAAAAAAAAAGCAGAACCATGAGAGGGAAGCTCTGCGCATCCATAAGTGAATCACAGACGTGTCCCTTGGACGAGTTAGGAAGTAAATGGCACATAATCGAAGGGATTTACAGGACGATTAGGTTAAGTACCGACAGAAGTGCATTAGCCTCACGCGGCTCCAGTGCTCTGATTACAGACTGACACAAGGCACTGGTCCAAGCTGCTGCCCAGGGAGAAGCTCGCGTTCACCCAGACCCGGGAAGAGCAGCGATGTTCCCTCAGGATCCCAGATGCACGATGCACCCCAGCTGCACCCCAGGAGTCAGAAAGTCTGGGGCAGGATTCAAAGCAGGACCGTTTACAAAGCATGAGAGGGTCCCTCTCTCTAACCCCTTCCTGTCTCTCTCCCTCTCTCCCTCTCCCCCCCCACGTTCCCCACGTATCAGACACTGTCCACGGCTCTCCATACACGCTTTAGATAATCCTTGCGACACCCCTGAGTTAGATGCTATCACGTACTGCCTGGATTTCGTTCACGGGGAGCCTGAGACTGGGCGGTAGGACCGCCCGCGCAGGCAAGCTCCTGCAGCTGGAGTATTTCCAGGGCAATTCACATCGCTGCCCCGACACCGCACACCCAGATGGCGCTGTCCTGTCCAGAAGGGGTTCTCCTGACAGGGAGTGACTCTTGGTCCTGGATTTGCATTTGGTGGCTTTCCCTGCCCGTCACCCTCCACGTACATCTGAAACGAACGTGGAGGGGCTGGAGAGTCGCGCAGGTTTCACAGCCTGACCCTGACCCCTGGAAGCCTGGGGGCCCAAGGTTTATTTCAAGCTGAAGACAACACAGCTGTGATTCTCACTTACACACCAGCTCCAGTGTGTGCGGACCGGGGCTGTCCTCCATCCAGTGGTTCAGGGACCCGGGCTCCCTCCCGCCTGTGCTGCTTCCAGGGTCGTCCTGTCGCGGGGAGAGAGGGACGGAGGAGGCAGGCGCACTGAGGCCGACGCTCCCTGGGCTTGGGTGCCTGGCGTCTGAGCTGACGTGCAACCTCTGTCCACATCCCTGTTTGCCGGAACTCAGTCCCGCGGCCCCGCCGCAGACCACGAGGGAGGCTGGGGACGTCGGGAAGCAGGGGGGCCGCAGGTGGGCACGGTCATCTCAGCGCTGATACCCAGGCAACGCAGCCCCGGGGCCAGCGCCCTTGAACGTCAATCAGTTAGTTAGCAGTGTCCTTAGGTGCAAATAACAGAAATGTAACTAGAGTGGCTTAGCCAGAGGATTTTTTTTTTTTCTCCCGTAACAGAATTTCCAGACGCAAGCCTTTTCTATGATCGTTTCAATAGCTCGGCGAAGTCAAGGCCAGACCGAGTCATCCAGCTGCAAAGGGGCCAGGAAGGCGGGTGGAAGCTTCGTCATGAGTGGTCTGGAGCAACCAGACTCCGGATGCAGAGGAAGAAGAGAAGGGAACGGTGGACGGCCGGTGGGGTCAGGTAAGACGGCTCTGCTCCGCTCCCTCCTGGCTGGAATGACTCTATTCCTGGAGGTGAAGTTCCAATCACGTCCATCTAAAACGTCTTGGCCGCTGTGAACTACGGCTCCGGATTCTGCTAGGAGGGAGCTAAGCCTAACCGAGGGGTTACGAACTCAAGTGCCCAAAGTGTCCAAGTAGAAGAAGCGAGGGAAACACACAGGGCGGGGACCAGCCGGGGGAAACTGGAATCCACTCGCATGTGCCCCACCGAAACACGGCGGCAACTCTCAGTGCCATCGAGGCGTGGCCACAAAGCCCAAGTCGTCCCACGTCTCCTGCAATGGCAGACGATGGCAGAGTTTGGATTTGTGTGATGTAGCCTGATTCTAAAAGGGTAGCGCTTTCTAATCGTTTTCCTTTTTCCTTTCTGCCCCAAAACCTAGAATGGTTCGGCGTTCCTGAACCACAGCTGAGAGGCAAACTGAGGAGACCTGATCAAGCAGAGGCCACTGGGATTCAGACAAGGCTCAGAGTCCTGGTGGCCATGAATCCCCACCGGCCGCTCCCCCCAGTCCCAAGACCGAGGTCCCGTTAGGGGACCATGGGGCCGACGGTGCTGCGTCACAGGGAACAGGGTAAGGACGCAGGGCTGGAACCAGGGCGCAGGCCAGGAGGGCAGATGCTGAGTGACAGAGCTCCTACAAAGACCCCACAGGATCACCTTGTCGGAGGAGGGGTGGGGCCCTGAGCTCCAGGCTTGTGAGGCCGGGCCGGCCGGTGAGCACTCAAGGGGCAAAGCCAGGTTGGGTGCATTCTGGAAACTTCCACTTTCAAGGCTAACACAGAAAATGAATGATGGATAAATTAGGGGTTTATCCAGACACACGTTCCCGTATATAAAATAGAGAAACAGTAAGGACCTACTGTAGAGCACAGGGAACTATATTCAGTTTCCTATAAAAACCTATAATGGAAAAGAATGAAAAAAAAAATATATATATATGTATAACTGAATCACTTTGCTGTACACCTGAAACTAATATTGTAAATCAACTACACTTCAATAAAAAAATTTTTAAAAAAAGATGGAACGATTAAAAGAATCCATGAAAAGAGATTCAAGGCCCCAGACTCGGGCAGGTGGGGTTCATCTGCAGAAAGGCTTTTATCCACCAGCCGACCCAGTCTGACCAGGCCTGAGACTGCCCCTCCCCGTCCCACACCCCCGGGCTCCGTCTGTGACATGAGGAGGTGGCTTTGGAAGCCGACTGGCTTCGTTTCCAAACTCAAGCCCAGACTTCCTGACACCTCCCCGCTCCCCAGCCTCGGGCAGGTCACTGTACCTCCCTGGGCACTGGGGTCCCAGCCTGTGACAAAGTAGACACAGCACCCCTTTGCGGTGTCGTTACGAGGACCAGAGACAACGCGGGGGGCCAGCCCCGAAGACTGCCCGCAGGCGGCAAATTTTTAATTAAATAAAACAAGGCAAAGGCTGCAAGTGGAAAATAAATGGACACAAAGGTCTTTTTCCACTAAGTTTTCAAGGGCTGTGCTCACATGTTAGTCTCTGAACCCATAGCAGTGACATTACCTTTTAAATAAAAATATCTAAAAATATTTTTAAGTAAATTCAACAAGAATAATGAGAGCAATCGTCAGGTTTTAGACATGCTGACGGCACCGACGGCAACCTGAGCTCTGCTCCTGTGAAACGTTCTTGACGTGTTTATCCACGTAACAGGGGTCCGTGCAGCAGCCTTCTGGACTGGTCAGCGTCCTGTCTCACGGGCTGGCAAACTCTTCCTGCACAGGGCCGGGCAGTCAGGATTTTGGGCTTTGAAACCTCCACAGTTTCTGCTGCAATTACTCAACTCCACTCAAGCAAAACTCAATCACTGGAGGAGAATCTCTAAGGAGGGGGTTACAAATTCCTTAACACTTGTGTAGCTTCAGTGATAATTAAAGGCAACATGGATTTAAAATATTCACACATACACACACACACACACACACACACACACACACACCAGGAACATAATCTCCCCATGTCCCCACTGAAATTCACTAACAAACAAGGCGCCCTGTAAGGCCGTGTGTTTTGCTGCACCGTGACCCCCACATCACACGGAGCAGAGGACCCCCACCCCGCACGCCCGTGGAGACACACTGTTTATACAGGGAAGTCCCCGCCAATGGAGGATTTATTACCCAATTAAACATGGAAACACTGAGCCCATTTGCCTATGTTTAGCTGATCTCCCAGAGGGCCCCTATTCCTGAGGCATTCATTTCTCCTGGGTTATCCCGGCCCCTCCGCCACCATTTGGTTTTTTAACTTCAGCCAAATTGCCTTCATTTAAACCCAGTTAACTTCTGGGGGAAAAAAGGTGTCACCGTAATCCCATTTGCTGAGCTAAATTCTCTTAATGTTCCCATTACAGATTCCTGTTCTCAGTGTTCTAAGTATGAGGATGATCTGACATTTGGTTTAAAGGTCTCGATCAGTAGTGTTAATGGAAACCGTTAAACAACTTTCTTAGACTCAAATGGAGTCTCAGTCATCACTTTCTTCTTAATTTAAACCCCGGAAAGAATCTTTGTTTTTAAAGGAACATTTCATTTGACAACTGAGGGCATTGCCCTAACAGGAGAGAGAAACCGAGGATGTGAAAACCAAGCTCCTCTCTACGAAGGCGTCCAAAATCAGTTGTGTTTGAGCACAGGGCTCCAAAATGGCCCAAAGTTACCCAAAATCCAAGCCAGCAGCGTCTCCAGTCTACACAAGTCCACATCTGCTTTTGTCCCCAAAACCACTCCTCCCACGGGAGCCGTCTGCCGAATCTCCGGGGTCATCTTTGACCACGCTCATTTTTGTCAAGCTCACAACCAACCCACTGACAAGTTCTGGCAACTCAGCCCTTGAGGCGAACCCACTATCCAGCCACCTGCCACGCCAGGGAGAGCCACGTTCTCCTCTGGTTGGGATTCACCGTGACGGCCTCCACTGTTCTGCACACAGAAGCCAGGAGCATCCTCTTAAGAGATGCCAGGCCGTGCCATCGCCCCAGATCCAAGCCAACAGTGCCAACCACCATATTGCTCAGAGCGAAGGTCGAAGGCCAGGCTGTGGTCTCCCCTGCGACGCCACTGGCCCCTGAGTTCTGTGTTCCTGCCCGTCCTCACCCCTCTGACCACCGCTCTTCCCTCTTGCTCTCTCAATCCAGACACACCTGCCTCCTTGCTTTTCTCCAAGGTGCTGAGCACACTCCGGCCTCCAAGCCATAGCGGCAGACGGTCCAGAGCGCTCTGCCCTCACCTGTCCCAGCTCTGCCCATCACAGCCCCCATCCCCGTCCACACCAGGGGCAGCCGCCTCCCTCCCCTCACCCCTACCCTCCTACGCCGCTCAGCTCTCCCCAGAGCACTGGGGACCTCCCTGGCACGAGACTTCCCTCTCCCCTCCTAGGTCCATCTGGCGGGGCTAAGACTTAAACTGACATAAGACAGATCAGCAGGAGAAAAACCAAAGTTTAAAAATAACTAGATATGGGAGAGCCAGGAGAGCCAAGTGAGTCGTCCAAGTGGTGGGAACCCGCACCTTAGACACCACCTGCAGCTAAAGACACAAGAGGACGTTGGGGGCGGGGGGGGGGGGTAGGACCTCAAAAGGGAGGACGGCAATTCACGTGGGGATGGGAGAGGAAACGTGTGGTGCACAGGTGTTCTCTGGGCCAGGCAGAGACCACGGGACACAGTGGGCCCCCGTCTCTCCCCATCACACAAGCCCTCATCCTTGTCAGGCCTCTGGTGACAGTGCTACTCTGGAAACAGACCCTCCGTCGGAAGCCTTCTGGGAGCTAAGAGGGAGGCCCACGTTTCTTCCTGAGGCTTTTGGGCTTTAGTGTTTTCAGCTCTAAATAATCCACCTGCCAAACAGACATCTGGGGTGCCAAGCTTTGCTCCCCTACAAATGCACCTCAGTGTGTTTCTTCAGTCTCTCCATTAGCATGCACACTGCACACCCTCACTGGCCACACTGCACACTTGGCACCGTGAATGCACTCAATAAACGTCCGACGCCAACTAGCAATGCCCCTGATCCTCGGCTTTGGAACCCTGATAAAGGAAGGCGAGGCCGAGGGCACAATTCCAAGTCTTTAAAAGATTAACACATTCAACCTTTCAGTGAAGGGAGGTGGGTTCCCTATCCCGTGTACCCACAAGGATCTGAGGCCCAGAGAGGCAGTGTAGCTTGCCTGAAGCACGCAGCTGCTCGGCAGAGGCAAGCTGTGAAGCCAGGTGGTCAGGGTCCAGGGTGACTGTGGGCAACTGCCCGCGGCCACTCCTGCTGAGGGCTGTGGTTTTCTTTACCTACTGGTTTATTTTGTCTATGCAAGGTCCACCCTCCATCCAGCACCACCTGACTATTTGGAAAAGTGAAGAAGCCGTGCCCCCTCTGACTTCAAACCTCAGAGGCCGTCCATCCTCAGTGAGGCGACTTCCTCTTTTCTCAGAAAGAGACGCGCACGCTGAGACCTGGGACGACGGACGTGCTGGGAACGGGGTAGCAGCAGGGAGGCAGCGCGTCCGCACGAGTCGGCCAGGCCCGGGGTGCAGCGCCTCACTGCACTTCTGCCTCAGTTCGGGGGGTGGAGGGAGGCGAGGACCGGAGACCTGCAGACACGTTACCCACGGCAGAGGCTCCGCAGGGCAACGCAAGGGAATCCTTGAAGATCTAACGTATCAGGTAGGAAACTGAATGTGGATAAATTTAGGGGGAAAGTGCACCAGGAAAAGTGCAAAGGTCAGATACTGAGGTGGTCCTCTGACATCCCACGTCCCACACGTCCCACATCCCACACCAGATCCAGGTTTTCAAAGTATAGAAAAAACCCAGCTAATGTCCCACCTCCTGAAGACGGGACAGGATCCATAACGCTGGCAGCTAATAGGTCTCTCTCTCTCTCCTCTGCACCTCTCTACGAAATGGGGTCGTAAACGTCATGGGCTGTCACTTGTTGCCATAGCGGAGCCGGGTCGGCTTCCCCTCCCCAGCATCCCTCGCCTCGCTATTACGGGAGTGGCCGTGAGACATGGGATGCCCAGGTAGAGTAACCTGTCCTCGTCATCCTGCGGCTCCGCCAGATGATGGACGAATGACCCAGTCCAGGACTGTGAGAGCCCTCCTCTGCGCTTGTTACAGCCAGTGGGGTCAACCCGGCTTTGGCCAGCAGGGAATACATGTGATGGCCGGAGCAGGCATCTTCCTGGGCTGCGTGATGCGACGTAAGTTCACCGGTGATGGAGGGAGATGATATGAACACACAGAGGAAATCAGAGCTGAGAGGAAGGTAAGAAGGACAGAGACACAGACAGAAATCTAATGATGGCACTTGATTAACTGGATCCAGCTGTGCCTGAAGCCATGAGCATGCTTTTTGCTCAAACAGGTTGGATTTGAGTTTTCTCCCCTATTTAACACCCAACAAATCCTAACTACAAATTTTATGTAACATTTTTACATGATTCTGTTGTCTTTCTTGCTGGATTCTTGGCTTCTCAAAAGGCACGAAAATCAAAATAGACTTTTGTATGTCTCCCCCCACCCCAACCCCAGTGCACGGCACAACTTCCTGTCTACAGGGCGTTACTAAATTAAATATTTGGTCGAAAAATCCAACACATGAATGCATTCATCCTGTCCCCTTGTCTTCGCTTATCCACCTTGCTTTCTTGGAAAGCTACCTTGCAAAGAATATGTAATTTTTAATTATATAAATATATTGAAATTTATCTAATTACCCTCTCTGGACGGACACGTAGCTTGTTAATACTTATTCAACTCTACAACCCTGATATGACTAGCCTTCTGCGGGAGGGGAGAGTCAGCCGGTCTGCACGCAGTGGCGATGACGCAGACCCCACCTCCTGCTCCAATGGTTCACTCAGATTCTTCCCCCTTTTCTTCCCTTTAAAAATGGGCAGGGCAGAGCAGAATCGTCAGAGCTGGCCTCTGGACATGAGTCCCCCTTCTCCCCAGATTGCTGGCTTTTCTGATTAAAGCACCTTTCCTTTCTACCGACACCTGCCTCTTGATGTTTGGTTTTTGAGCACCTGAGTTAGGTAACAACAGAGACGTGGAGGAGACTAAGAGAAACCACTAAGGGACAGCAGCTCATGCTGGGGGGAGGAGCTATGCAGAGCCCAAAGGGACAAGGGGAGGGGGCAGGTACCAGGACCCATCCAGGCCAGTAGGAAATGCCCACAGGAAACACAGAGGCTTCCAGTATGGAAACCAGCCATTGTCACCTCCGAGCCCATCGTGGAACACAAGGGGAACCCACCTGGGCTCACCTTCTCTCTGACCTCAGATCTCCAGCTGATGTGCCCAGCGGCTGGGCTCCCCAGAAACCACAGGGCATGTGAGCCCCTTGGCGTGCTCCACCCAGACAGCCTCTCCAGGCACGGAGCCGAGAGAAGGGAGAAGAAGGGATGTGGAGGGGCAGGGGGACCACACGATGCTTCTGAGAATTTCATCATTCTTGCCAGCACCTGCCAGGTCTCACAGGACTCGGTCCCTCTGCTGGTCCTGGCACATGTCGTAGTGCCGGCCAGCTGGCTAGGTAAGGACATACTGCCTCCTTGGGCACTTCATGTCTGTGTGTTCCTGACCGTCCCGAAGGCTGAGCATCCTCTCGCAGTCCCATGAGCGGCCCCGATAGCCTCTGTGGGGTTGCCCCTTCACACCCTTGGCCAGTTTTCCTTTTTGCCATCTGTGTATTCTTTGACTGTGAGGATGTCTTTATATTTTCCAGAGGCTGCTTAGCCTGTCTTCTCAAGACCACCCAGCTCTGACACTGGTACTCAACGTTCTGAAAGTTTCAAGAAAAAAGGTGCAAAACTCTAATTTTTCCAAATCAAGTGACATTCTTCTTTTAACCGGTTTTCACTTTTTAAAAAGATGTCTGTTCATATCCACCCTGAGACGTCGACACTCCAAAAGGTTTGCTGTTGTCGTGTTAATACTCCGAGGAGAAGAAGCAGAGGGGCCAGGTCTGTCCCTAGGATGAAAACGTTCAAATGACTCTCGTCTCCCCAGTAAGGAGCACCTGGTCTGCTGCAGAATGACAAGATCCTTACAGCTTTTGCAGATTGCTCCAGCCCACAAACCTGCAGAGCAATTGCGGTGTCTCCAACAGCTAGACCGTGGATGAGAGCTGAAACACTTTAGAAACTCTAGTCAAACATGAGATATGATTTCAAAGAAAGCCCTGCAGAGCAGTTGCATAATTTAAGGACAGGATTTATTACCTACAGCACAGTTAGTTACTGCGCACCCACCAGAATCTCTTACCCCCTCAACTTGGGAGGTTGCATTTAAATAACACCCACTCAGAGGGGATATTTGAAGCCTCAATTTGGGATGCTTAAAGATGATTGCTGTTGTCGCAAATTACATAAATAACTCTGCCTAACTTTAAACAATGTAACGTGGAGAACTGCTCTTCACGTTGAAAAGTATACAATTCACTGTAGCTGTAAGTGGTCCACGGATATCATAAACGTAGCAACTTATAGTTGTTTTCCAATTGTGCTTCCTGGAACACTAGCTTCTGATGGAATTTTAATCAGTATTAGGCTGAAAACAAAAAAGCTTCACGGCTTATTAATTTTGAGAAACACTAGATTAAATAAAACTAAACAAATTTCTTCTCTGCATGACTTCTCAGAGGCTCTACTGGTCCAAGGCTTTGAGATGCTCTGGAAGAGAGATACAGGATGCTCTGGGCGGGAGACACAGGATGCTCTGGGCGGGAGACACAGGATGCTCTGGGAGGCAGATACAGGATGCTCTGGGAGGGAGACACAGGATGCTCTGGGCGGGAGACACAGGATGCTCTGGGCGGGAGATACAGGATGCTCTGGGAGGCAGATACAGGATGCTCTGGGAGGGAGATACAGGATGCTCTGGGAGGGAGATACAGGATGCTCCGGGAGGGAGATACAGGATGCTCCAGGCAGGAGATACAGGATGCTCTGGGAGGGAGACACAGGATGCTCTGGGCGGGAGACAGGATGCTCTGGGAGGGAGATACAGGATGCTCTGGGAGGGAGATCCAAGATGCTCCGGGAGGGAGACACAGGATGCTCCGGGCGGGAGGAGGGAGATACAGGATGCTCTGGGAGGGAGATACAGGATGCTCCGGGAGGGAGATACAGGATGCTCCGGGAAGGAGACACAGGATGCTCTGGGTGGGAGACACAGGATGCTCTGGGAGGGAGATACAGGATGCTCTGGGAGGGAGACACAGGATGCTCTGGGAGGGAGACACAGGATGCTCCAAACCTATTTAATGATAGCCTGTGTTATGGGCTGCACATGTACCCCCCGAAATGATTTTAGAATATCCATGGCCAACAGTTTCAGGAAACTTTGATCAGGAAGGAGTCAGCGGTTGCTGTTTACATCATGCTCAACATTTTGCTGAAGGACAGGTACGAGGGAGGGCAAAGTGCATTCTTGCAGGAGGCAGGAAGGGCAGATGGACAGAGAAAGCCTGTTCAGTCATGAGCCCTGGATGTCACTGGACATCTTACCGGGGGGTGGAGGTGGTTATATCACAGACAAAGTGATCGTTAGTTGAAAGGCTTGGCCAGCCATGAGTACACTCTTCCTTCGTTTGACAAATATGTATCGAGCACCTACTACATGCCAGGAACTGTGCTCAGCTTCAGGGGATTCAGCAGGAAACAAGAAGGATCTGGTTTCCAACATTCGGGAACTTACTCTCTAATTGGGGAAACATACAACAGAAAAATAGATAAATAAACCAACAAGGCCATTGCAGAAAGTGAGACCGTGTCACCGACGGAAACACGGGTGAAGGTGTTTGGTGTGGCTGCCCTCTTCCCCTCCCTCCCTCCCTCCTTCTGCTCCAGCCAAACTCAACTCCACCTACAATCCTCTCTCCCACCACAGGGCCTTTGCACCTGCTACGCCCTCCATCTGGCACCTCCTTTCCTCCCCTCTCCCCCTAAATAGGTTCCTTCTCTTTCAGATCCCGTCTTGAGCGTCTCTGCCCCCGGGTGTCTTCTCGTCACACCCCCTCACCCATTCTCAGGAGTGTCAGGCCATGCTCCTGGGGGGCACTCACTGGAATCATAATGGTGATTTCTACTCATCGCGTCCATTTCTGCTCACCGTTCTAGCCCGAGCACCTAGAGCAGCGCGCTATGTTAAGTGATGCTCAACCGGTTTTTGATGCGTGAACCCTTCAAAGCTCAGCTCACCCGTCTTCCCTGACGCCCTCCCCTCCCTGGGAAGACCTCGGCCTCCATTCCCTCCTGGTTTGTCTCTGCCACTCCCATGATATCTGCCTGTCACATTCTTCCCCAGAGTCACGGAGGCTCAGGTCTTACTTCTCTTATTACTTTATTTGTGGCGTTGTGTTTTACCTGAGCGTTAGGTCCTCCAGTTAATGCACGAGAAAGAAAAAACCTTACAATCAAAATCATGCTTGCAAATCCTGCAGATGACCTACGAGGCCAGTATTTACGTCTTCGTACACACACCTGTGACAGCGTACTGTCTCTCCGTGTGACCACGGAGAGCGGGCAGACCGCTGGTTTTTTTGCACCAGATGATGTCGTGCGGCTTGTGTTTGGGTCACACTTTGTATAGTTAGATTCCCGAAGCTAACCGACTGTTCATTTGGTAAAAGCGGGATATATTCCAGGCGGACGGGCAAGTTAGCAGCGAGGGGGTATGAGGTACAAACCGCTACATAAGAAGCAGGGAGGCCGCAAGGCCACCTCGTAGAGCACAGGGAGCTACAGCCACGGTCTTGTGATAACTTTTAACGGCGCATAATCCGTAAAAACACTGCATCACTATGTTCACTGGAAACTAACGTATTTTTTAAGATTCTGTTTTCTTTTTCTATCTTTTTCTTTTTTAGGGGGAGGGGAGGTAATTAGGTTTATTTATCTATTTTTTTAACGGAGGGACTGGGGGCTGAGCCCAGGACCTCGTGCATGCTAAGCACGTGCTCTGCCGCTGGGCCGTACCCTCCCCCCTCCAATATTAATATTGTAAGCCAACTATTTATTTCTTAACTTATAAAAAAGTGCAATATATCCCTGAAGAACAAGGTTTGTTCCTGGCTTATCTTTGGATTTAAACAGCGAACTGAAAAAGAGGTCTGCACAGAGCAGGCAGTGGACGCATCTCCACTGGGCGGCTGCTTACACGGTTCGTAAAAAGTGGCGGATCTGGGTATACACCAAAGACACACAACGCGTCTGCACGTGTGTAGGTTTTCCAGGCGTCTGCGTTGGCCTGGGAGCTCTGGTTTACGCTTGCTGTCTTGCCTGTAATCATGGGTGCTGCCAACTTTCAGTTGAAAAGTGCTCTGGCCTGGGAAAGAAATGATCTGTGGCACATGTGTGTTGGAGAAAAACAGACAGATGGAAACAGTGCGACTCAATCGGTGATGCCTGGAGTTCAGGGCAGCAGACATGGAGGAAAAAAGAAAAGACAAAACCCCACAGCAAAGACTCAGAAGACACGTGGGAATCAGACGGGGTAACCAGAGGCTGCTCATTCTTTGTCCAAGGCTTGTCTTAGAGTAAACAGAACGGGCCGGAACTTGTCCCACGCCACACAGAAACGAGGGCTCCTGGGACACTCCTGGAAGGAAGAATTTGAAGTGTTGAAGGCAAACACACAGAGATGGGGCAGGTAGTCCGGGGGGGACTGCGAAACCAGGCAAACCCAAAGTTTCCAACAGCCGCATCACACCCAGTTCTTGCAAAGAGCTTGGATCTGTTTAAATTCAAGAAACAATACAAACCCAGTGACCTGACGTCTGTCTGATTTAGGTAAATGTTGGAAGCTGGGGGTGGGGGGAACCCGCTCTGTGAAACTCAGCCTGGGAGAAACTGCTGGACACTGTCTTCGCTGCAAGAAAACGCTTTTCATCTTTTTTTTTTATATCTGTCATCCCAGAACAAGCAGGAGCGTAAAGGATCTGAATTCCACAGGAAAGGGCGCCGCCGTGAAGGGCTCGGTGACCCCAGACCCCGTGGTTTGCATTCCTTCAGGTGCCTTAATCCCCTCGGAAGGCCAGGGGGCCGGACGAGAGGCCTGAGCCTCCCTCAGCTGCATCCGCTTTACCAGCTCTCTGGGGATTTCAGCGCATCCGCAGGACACCGCCCGCTCCCGGTGGAAGTGTGACGGGCGAGGGCAGCGGCCCGCCAGCAAGCCGGCTCACCCGCCGTCAGGGCCCCTCCCTCTCTCCATCCATCACCCATTCCCGGCGGGCTGACAGCCCTCTTTCAAGCCGGCTCATTTTCTTATTGCCAAAGAGCCACTGCCGCATTCCTCCCGGGGAGCGAGCTCGAGAGCAAGGGGAACGTACACGCCGCAGGCCTGGAGGGGTTCGCCTCGGAAACTCAGACACGCTCGGCCAACGGCGCTTAAGCCGGTGACGTCTGAGTCTTGGGTTCCCATCTAAGTGAATAGGACCATATTTAAAAAAAAAAAAAAATCCTTCTCTCCTGTCTCTGCCTCACAGAGGGAGCCGTGGCCTTGCGCTGGAACTACTAAGATGCTCAGAACAGTCGGGACTGCCTGTCCCCACTCCAGCCACCCACCCGTCCCCTCCCTGCGGCTGGCCAGCCCCGGGGAGCCTCCGTGGCCGTGCCCCCTTGGGCTCAGTGAAGCTCCTCGAACTTGGTAGGTGCCTATGAAATTGGCCACAATAAACAACTTTTCCAAGTTCTGAGTTCATTCCATCACCTGCAGGCCTTTAATTCCATCGAAATCTTGGGCGCAAACCTGACGCTTTTCGCATCCCTTCCTTGGACTTCACTAAATTGTTCATGCGAGGCATCATCTTGTCTCTAAACGAAAATGTCAGAGGCAAGGAAGACAAAATCGGGCCATGTCAGAGTTGGAATACTTTTCCTGTTTAAGAATTTATTTAAGGTATTTTGTTTTATAGAAAAAACTGTACCATTCCTGCCTTCTTAGTGTTTTCCGCGCTCGCACATTGGAGTGAAAGCAAAGAGGTTTTGCCTTTTTAAATGTGCATGAGAGTTTCATTAACACCTAAGAGATTACGAACGTAAATCATTTTAAGCCACTAATCTCTGCTTTGCAATAGACTTATTTAAAAAAAAAAATAGTTATGCTGCTTCAGGGAGCGAAACCAGGTCTGGGTAAGAATTTGTACCTCCTGGGCGTCTTTTTAACGGCTCCTTTATTGAAATCTGTCATGTTTCCAAACCAGCTCTACTACTGTAATAAAACACTTCCCCGTAACATAGCTGTCCTGTTGTGTTCACATACACATACTGTGTATTTAACTGCAGAAGAGCATGTTTCTGAGGTGTGTTTCTAAGTTCTAAGAGCCAGCCGCACCTTTCCCCCAGGGTCCCGGCAACCGCATCCTTGGATGTGGCACCGCAGTTATTTGCCTTAAAAATGTTTTTGGCTCAGGTCTCGAGTCATTTCATCTCCGCTGGTATCTCTATAGCAGGAAATCCTCAAATCACGCAAACAAACGAAAACGAATGGCAAAGAGAGAGTCCCCCACGGAGAGAAAATGGGAAAAGCAACCGCAGAGGAAAGGGGGAGACCCGGTGAGTCGCCTGTCCATCCCCAGGGCCTCGGTTCCCGGCCAGCTGTCCCCACCTCGGCAAACACCTTCCCTTCTCTGGCATCTTCGCACCGAGCAGCAGCTGAAATGGAAACCGTCGGTCGGAAGACAAGCGCTTCGTGCTCATTTGACGGAAGGGTGCGCACGTCTCTTGGGGCCTTAACTGGCTAAGGTTAGGCAGAGACGACGATTAAGCATCTAGAGGAGTCTGTCAACACAAGCTTGTCCAGATCCCTGATCTGGCTGTTCCCTGGCTTCTTCCCAGGGGACAAGCACATGAGTTTCTACTGATGCAGGATGAGCGTGTGTGTGTGAGAGAGAGAGAGGGTCAGAGACAGAGACAGAGGAGGAAGGGCAGGGGGTGGGGGATGGCTTGGATTCAAAAGTCAAAAATGTTGAAAACACCCATGCGAGTAGACACTGACAGGCGTATATAGAGTAGATAGATAAACAAGTTTATACTGCAGAGCACAGGGAAATATATACAAGGTCTTATAGCAGCTCACGGTGAAAAAGAACATGAAAGCAAATGTACGTATGTTCTGGTACGGACTGAAAACCTGTGCTGCGCGCCAGAAATTGACACAGCGTTGTAAACCGACTGAAACGCAATAAAAAAAAAAAAAAAAGAAAAGAAAAAGTCAACCATGAGAAGCCACCAAACTGGGGCTTAACACCTAATCCACGTGACCTTCAGGAACCAAGGACGCCATCTGTCACGCGGGTCCCCAGCCCTCCACAGGAAAATGAGGCGTCTGTCACGCAAGCCCCTCCTGCGCTCGGAGACGGGTTACTGCGGCCTGAAACCCTCTTTTTGGTCTGTGACTCCCTTGTCTTGCCTTTAAGATCCTCCCGCTTCCTGCAGCCCTGGGGACCTCCTCTCCTCGCTAGGAGGGGGGCAGCCCGATCCACGAATCACTCCGCAAAGTCAGTTAGATTTTTCAAATTTCCTTGGTTGAATTTGGCTTTTCAATCAAAGTCAGGTCTGCCCCTTCTTTCACTCAGAGTGAGTTTTTCTTTTCTCCACATTCTCGACACTCAGAGACCATGTCAAGATGGAGGACGAAGGCGGAATCAGATTGTGGTAATACAAACTCGCATTTACGGAGCGCCCCCCGTGAGGAACGACTCTAAGGACGCCGCAGACACAGGGCTGCTGTGACCCAGCCCGCCGACACCGCCACACGCAGGAGGCCGTCACACGCACTTCCCTGCGTGAGACAGAGACACACAGCAACCTTCCAAAGCCAAGGTGACACTCGTGTTCACAACCACGCTCACTGCTGTGGACAAAATCTCCGCATCACCTTACAGTAGCTTTTTTTATCCCCAAGAAGTTTTTTTTTTTAAACTAAAATAGCCTTTTTGATCAAGCTTACTCCCCGCCCCCCCCCCCCATGCAAGAGACTCGGCAGTTTTCTCAGTGGGATGTACTGCGCTCAAGTCCATCCATTTTCCCTAAAATTCACCCTGAGGAGAATGAGTTTGCAAATCTGCATTTCTGTTGTATTTTCATAAAGGGAATTACTTGAATACACTGGGAAGATTATTATTAAGAGATTTCTATGTCTTATTCGTTTGTTCTATAAAGAAATTATTGGTTAAACTGATAATCACTCTGTAAATCACGTTGAAGGCAGCTCTTCCCCCTTTCCCGTTGGCCCATTTCTGTCCCCCTCGAACCTAAAACAACCTGATTACGGGGAGGAGGTCACCAGGTGACTGAGCCTGACTCCTGGCTTAAGCTCTCCTGAATGCGCCCCATGCTTCGCCTCACCTGTTGATCCTCTTCCTGGATGAGAAGAAGTAAGAATGAGGAGTCAAGCCGTTTAAGAATGACCTGCTCTCCACCCCGCACTGCCCGCTTAGCATCCCTGCAGGCGGGTCACGGGGACAAGGTAACATCTGAGGAGAGTCAGCCGGTCTGCACGCAGTGGAGATGGCGCAGGACCAAGCTCCTGCCCCAGTGCCTCCTGAGGGTCTCCCCCCTTTTCCCCTTTAAAGCTGTCCTGGCTGAGCAGACTCTTTGGAGTTGGTTTCGGGACACGAGTCCCCCTTCTCCCCAGATTTTTTAATGAAAGCACTGTTCCTTTCTACCAACAATTGCCTCTCGAGTTATTGGCTTTTGAGCCACAAGCAGCCAAACCTGAGTTGGGTAACACTTTCACGCAGATCCAAAAATTCCAGGATCAGGTTTGCATATTTGGGGGCAGGCGTGGTTCTGAGCACTGTACCCAAGACCCACAGGGCTTCATGCCCCGCGAGCTTGACTACTTTAGCCAGGTTCCCCCTGCCTCCAGCCCTTGCTGAGTCCAGACAGCCTGTCCGCAGAGCCCCTCCCTCCCTTTTCTTAAGAGTATTTACTTCAGAAAACTTGTTAGCAGTAAGTCCCTTCTCTGCCCCTTTGAGATGTAAATCTTTTTAAAAGCCTTCTGCCAGCTTGGAAGCCCAGGGATGTCTTCTCAAGGACCTGGGAGCAGCCCTGTGAGAAGTAATGTCCAGAAAGGCAGCATCCTGCTGCCCTGTCTTCTAGGAAAGGAGGAGCCTCCGGTGGGTGGGAGCCTTGCTCTGAGTTGTCAGTCTCCCTCCTGCCAGGAAGACGTGAGAAAATTCACTTGTCCTTTGGGTAAAGTTGACCAGCAGACACAGCTGGCCTCAGGCGCCCCACCCCAGCTCTTCCAAACCCCTCCAGCTTTCCTCAGTGGAGCTGAGAGCAACGGGCCCCGGCCTCTCTCCTCTGCTGCAACAGCCTTCAATAACGTCTGCTTCCTTGTCTCACTTCATCAGGTGCAACGTCTCTGCCTTGATGCCTGTCTTAGTTCATTACCTTCCACAACAAAATTGTGATCTAAGTATTATAATGTCTCCATTTTAGAGGCAAGGGGCCATGACAGGCCCCAGGTCCCACTGAAGGTAACTGCTGGGATCCAAATCCAGGCGGAGATTCAGATTCCAGAGTGTAGTTCTTACCCCAGGCAGAGTAAGGTGACATGTTTCCCTGGAAGTATTTTACAGGTGAACTCTCTTAATTCTCACACTAAAGCAAACTCCTTCACTATAAATAATGATGGCCACTTCTCTTCATTTGCAAAATTCAAGGTAAAAAAAAAAATTAACATGTGATATGAACCCACCACGCTTCTACTGAAAAGACCCAGAAACAGCTCTGTTGCTTTCTGTAGAGCTTGAGAAAAGGGCTGGGTGAGACACCACTCAGTACTTCTCACAGAACTTCCCTGTATCTGAAATGACACAGGGGTCAGCTCGCCAGCAGGTACCAGAAGACATTCTCTATCCATCTATAGAAATTTCAAAGCGACACAATGCAGCAAAAAGAAGATGGCAGTGAGCTGGAACCATGTGTCCTTACTCACTTGTTTTATTAATTTGATCTTTGTGCCATCATCTTGATTTCAGAACAGTGGAGAGCCCTGCATGAAATGATTGCAGTCCAAGTGAGATTCGACCAAATTGCAAAGTTATCTGAAATCCCCAGACCACCCTATACCCCTGTTTATAAATTCCATGAAGTTGCACCTTGTTCTAGAAGAAAATGAATCATGTGACTTTGAGGGTCATTTCTCCTATGATAGCAGCGGCGTAAGAGTAAACCCCAGGCTGCGTGGGAAGCCCAGATTTACCGCCTAAAGGCTGACAAATGACCCACAACCTTCACCCACAAATACTGGGACGCACTGGAGGGAGGAGGGGCATTGCTCTGGGCTCAGCCCAGTCACTTGGATTGAGTCTGTTAATAAAGGGGATGCAAAGACCACACCCAGAATTTTAAAATTACAATTCCTTTTCCGCTGCCAAAAATCTAACAACAACAAAAAAAATTATTCCTGAATCACTGAAGGCCAGCGGAAAATGGAACTATCAAATCCTTTAACACTCGTGGATCCTGTTGGGATCTCTTTATATAACGTCTTCTCGGCTTTGGCAGGAGAATTTATCAACTCCACGGGCATGATGCTTGTGAACAGCATTCCCGGGCAAGCCTAGTGTGATAAGTGGTCCCAGCAATTATGTATCTAAGAGGTAATTAGCGCTGCAGGCGTCCACACTGCTTCCTCGTTGAGCATGGCAAGCGTGCAGGATCCACGGGAACGCCGGGAGACCCCAGAGGCAAAAAAAACCTCAAAAACCCAAAAAGCAGGAGTTGATGTATTTTGTTCTTCATCATGGGCACTTTTGATCACATGGCTGCTCCCACATGTAAAAATATTATGACAGTTTTTTTTTTTTAACTGACGCATAGTCAGCTTCAGCGTGTCAGTTTCCGGTGTGCGGCGCGATGTCCCAGCCGTGCAGACGTACGAAGACTCGTGTCCGTGTTCTGTTTTATTAAAGGCTGCACTGTAATCATTGAATTTGTGTAGCAAACAGCCCACCACAAACGGACTTCCATTTGGTCCATCAGTTTCTAATACTGTATGAAAGGCAATAATTTGGAGAGGGACCATCCATCAGGAAACACTTATTTCTATTATTTCAGTACGTACGTAAGCCCACAGAATGTCCTCCTCTGAGTTCCTGCTCACTTCCTCGGCTGGCTCCCACGGCCGGTGGAACATGCCAGCTGGGGTCTTCGTTTGCTCCCCAGCTGTCCTAAAGGCCTTTCTCTACAGGGCTAACAGCAAAGCAACATCTTACATGATGTAAATCAAGCCACATCTCTACCCTGCCTGAGACCCTCCGGCAGCTTCTCTCCCCACTTTCGATGACACCCCAGCTCCCTGACTCATTTTCCATCACCATGTGACGTGCACTGGGAGAACTGGGGCTCAAAAGTCTGGTTGGAACCTGCCTTTTTCAGAGTGAAGTCTTTTCTTTTCTTTTCTTTTTTTTTTTTTTTTTTTTGACAATTGAAGACCATATGAAGATTCAGGATAACTGTGAATCAGACAGTGATGAGAGTAACTTGCGTTTGTAACGCACCCCAAATAAAAAAACCACCATGCATCAACAGACAGAAAACTGCTACGTGTCAAATGCTCCAGCAGTGCCCTAACACAGGACGTTGCTGCATCTCTTTCTTAGCATGAAGTGGAAATTCACACACACACGCATGTACACACACACACACACACACACAGGCACCAAATTTCCAAAGCAAAGCAGTTAGGCTGCATATAGAGCAAAGCCTTTCAAATTAACCTTAGTTCCTCCTTCACTTTCTCCTTGACTTAACCTCCTGGACCACAACCTTTTTTTTCTGTAAAGGGCCAGATGGTAAACATTTAGGCTCTGAGAAACACGCCGTTTCCACTGTAACCGTTCAGCTGCACCGCTGGGCGTGATGGCGGCGTGGACGGTTCGTTCACAGGGTGCGGCCGCGCGGCAATCAACATTCATTTCTGTCAGAGCCAAGGTCAGTCAGTCTGGGGGCCAGACGCGAGCGCCGGCCCCGCAGCCCACACGCCCCACACTCCTCTCTGGCTGCTCTCGCTTCCTGGCGCCACAGGTCTCCCCGCTTCCCCTCTGAGGGGCTCCTGATCAATATGCAGACGTCAGCTTACGTGTCACCTCCCCCCAACACTGTTATCTAAAGCACCTCCCGGAGCCCCAGTCCAGAACGTCACAGCGAGCTGTGCAGAAGGAAGTACGGGAAGCTGACTTTGTAGGTTACCTCCAGCCCTTGGGGTCCAGGCGAGACCTGGAGAGCTAGACACCCAGCCTGTCCCCACCAGCCATGACCCACTGAGTCCCTTTTCCCCTCTGTGACACACATTCCCCCATGTAAGGTGAGATAAGACTTGGAAACCCCGCTTTACTCCATCACTCTTTTTAAAATAAAGTTCTACACTCATGACTTCTGTGTTCATCGTGATACCCACCCGGGGTCTCAGACTCCTTAATCAAGAGAAACTGGTAAGAGGCCTTGGGGCTCGGGCTACACAGGGAGTGAGGGGCTGAGAACAAGTGACAGGTGCCCTTGCTCGCTCCCTGTGATGGGGAAGCTGGTGCCTTAAATGGGGGGAGGGCGGGGGCGGCTGGCTTAGGGGGTCTGCCCGCCCCCTCGGTGGTCTGTGTGCAGGGATCATGGTCAGTCTCCTGATTCTGCCCCCAGCCCCTCAGGAGGGGCGGTTGGCGTTCTGGTCTTTGTGCACCCTGTTGTTCATAACGTGCCCCAGCTGCCCGTGCATGTGGTTATTTTTAGTCCCTTATAGTTTCTTTGCGTTCTGTTGCTCAAGGAGAATTTGCCCAGGTGCCAGCCCTGCAGCCCAGTGTCCCCGGTCCCAGCCTGCCTCAATCTTACTTTCATTTACTCATCATTTCATTTACTCATTCATTTCACTTACTCATTCGTTCATTCTCAACTCAGAGTAAGCTCCCTGAGGGTAACCGCTTCTTCTGTTTTACCTCTAGAGCCTGGAGCAATGTTCAGCTGTAAAACGTCCTCCGTAAACACCGAACGAATGAATGCATGAATGGGTGCGTCCTGCAAGCAGCAGAAGGCTGCCATCAAGGAAGACCACAAGACGCTATTCAGGTGCATCTGTACAACTCTCGAAACGAATCCGGGGGGGTCTCCCACATTTCACAGGACTTCCAGTGAAGCCACCGAAGCCCACTGGAGACTCTGCCACATTGAGTCCTTCCTGGATCAAGTTCGTGACAACCAGACCAGCCCAACGTGGCCGTGGACTCTCAGAGCCCTCTCCTCCGCACCCCTGCTCCACCTGGGCGCGGGTGACCCTACCACACCCACCCGAGGAGCCACTGTCACCATGGGCGAGACGGGGGTGAGGCAAGCTGGGGCTGGCTTCACTGCACTCATCTTTCGGAGGCGCTGGAGGAGCTGGGAAGCCGTGCTGCCTTGCACAGGGCCGAGTCCTGTGGCGGCACGTTTTAAGGGCCCATTATCCTCTCTGCAGATTGTAACAGTGCGAATGTCTCATTGCAGCTCATTTTGGAGCTTACTGAGCTGTATTACATCAGGAAATTTCTCCAAGTTCAAGCTGAAGATGTCTCAGAGAACGCTATTACAGCTCCATTCCATCTCAAACCAAGCAGAAAATCCAGGGGTCCTGGGGTGTGGGCAGGGCAGCGTGGCCGGCAGGCGGAGGAGATGCTGGCCGGGAGGGTCAGTGCTACGTGATCAGAGCTCAGTGGGCAGCTCTGACTTGAAGGGGTCTCTGCTGTCAGAGGGAGACGGAGAGAGACACGGAGACAGGCGAGATTTCATCCCAGCCCTTGAACAGTTACAGCACCAACTGCTTTAGTTCGCCTTCTCTTCCCAGAGAAAACGCTCCCAAGTTCCACTTCGTGTGGTTGCGGAAAACAAACCCATCAAGACCCCAAGCAAGAGAGGCCAAAAGGGCCTCAGGCACAGGGAACACTGTTACAGACGTCAGCCGGGAAACGGCGTGGGGCCTGGCGGCGTCCGGGGAGAAAGGCCGGCCGCTGGCAGCAAGCACCGCAAACCACCGCCGGCAGCCGGCGTCGCTGCGCCGCGCACGCCCGGCCCCTCGTTCCACCTTCTCTCGCAGCTGCTCCCGCCCGAGCCCTGGGTCCAGCTCCCGCCGGGTCCCCTAACCTCTCCCCAGACTCAGGCCCGGCCACCAGCCCCCAGCTCCCAGCTCCGTCACCCACACGCTCCTGAAGACTGACTCATCTCGAACTGGCCCCGGGGTCTTGCTCTCAGCTTCGTTTTCATTATCTGCCAGCAAATGCGGAATCTGGACGTGAACTGTGTTTGTCACGCCTCAGATACTCGGGAAGGCCCTGCGTCACTCCTTTTCTCAGAGTGTAGACACCGCCAATCGTGTTGTGCACCAAATAGCGCCCTTTAAGTCAACTCACTTTAGGAAAAGTATCCACTTATTTTGAAAAGGAGCCTCGCATCACGTGACTGTAAGCAGAACCCCGTTAGCACTCTAAAAAAAGTCTTCGCTGGGTGGCAGTACGTCTTTGACACCTATCGGCGCTGAAAATCGGAAATTTTCAAGAGTTAGAGGAATGTTGAATGCGTTCTGACAACCATCGAGAACTCCTCCTTGATACACCCGAAAGGGCTCACAGATCACACGGAAAGGAATCACTTTCTCAACTCTGGGCTCAGAGATTACGCGGCTGTGCGTGTATCCATTACAGACTTGTGGTTTGTGGTGACCGTGAGGTTTATACGTAACGATACATGCGTGCACAGGGTTATTTTCAGCTGACAAATTGCTTAAGTTTGAATGCATCCTGGGAACCCCACGTTTTCACTCCATATTCCCCCACGTTTAGCGCTCCTGCCTTCATACCTTACGTCTTTTTGTTTTATGCACTCGCTGACCACTCATTGTGGGGCCAGATGGCTTTACTACTTTGATCTCCGAACTTCCCGCTAGCTTTGTAAGCGTCTTTACTGTGTATTTGCCTTTATCGATTAGGTTTCTCCTAAAGCAATTTTCATCGCTCTAGCGTGCTCTGCACCCCTCCCCTTAGAGAATTCCCCTTAACGCTTCTTGTATAATCGCTCAGTGATGCTGAATTTTTTTCAGGATTTGTGTGTCTGTAAACCTCTTTCTGTCTCCTTCAGATCTGAACAATAGCCTGGGGGGCGGGGGGAGCATTCTTGCCTGTAGGGTTTTTCCCTTTGTCATTTTGAACACGTCATGCCACTCCCTTGTGGCTTGCAAAGCTTCTGCTAAATAGTCTGCTGCTGGTCTTACGGGGATTCCTGTGTATGTAACTAGTGGCTTTTTATCTTGCTGCTTTTTTAAGATTCTTTCTTCGTCTTTAATTTTTGCCGTTTTAACGACAATGCGTCTTGGTGTAGATCCCTTCCGGTTCATTTTGGTTGGGACCTTCTGTGATTCCTGGGCCTGGAATTCTGTATACGACAGCTCCTGTATAAAATAAATCAGCTACAAGGCTATGTCGCACAGCACAGGTGAGGTAGCCTGTATGTATGTGCAAAGTCAGCTTACACAGGCAAGAGAAAGGAGGGGAAATGTCCTATTTACACAGCGCTTGCATCGAGTTTTTTATGCTTGATGTCTCTGGGTTCTAGTAAAGGGAAAAAAAAACAGGGACAAGCTTGCCATCGGACTTTTTTTGTGGGGGGGGGGAATTAGGTTTATTTATTTTTTTAATGGCGGTACTGGGTGGGGATTGAACCCACAACCTCATGCCTGCTAAGCATGTGCTCTACCACTGAGAGACACCCTCCCCTCGCCATCAGACTTTAAATGGGGCTGAGAAAGCTGTGATTAGATGCCATCGAGTGCTCGCTGGAGAAATTCTGAGAAAATCAACACAAGATCCGGGGGCACAGCGGGCCTGGAGGGGGACAGCTGGCCCCTCCACACCCGCGGCTCAGGGCGGCGGTCCTGAGCCCTTTGGACAAGAGGAGAATTCCACCTGCAAGGGCTGTGTGGTCAGCAGCTAGCGCTGACCTGGAACTAGGTTTGTGGAGGAGTAAGCAATACGACAGCAAAGCAGCTAAAACCCCTTGACCTGCTCGGTGTCTCTCAGTATTAGGGGGTTTTCACCAGAAGGATGTAAAAAAAAAAAAAAAAAAAAAAAAAATCCCAAAAAAGTGTAACAGGGAACAAACCTGACCCCGTGTTGGATCTGCTCCTTCGGCTCTGACCCTGGGCGCTGTTTCCCGGGCTGAGGCAGGCTGGCTCTGCACCTTCTGTAAAAGAACGTTGCCTGCAGCCCGAAATACACAGGAGAGCCCCTTCTCAAGGCTCTGACCCTTAAGGGTAGAACACCTTTCAATTCATATACAGATAAAAAGCTGAAGAACAGAGAATAACATGTGTCTTGTTGCAGGTTTACAGGGACACCATGACCTGACCTACATGGACAGCTGCAAGGACAAAGGATTCCGACACCAAGAAGGTTGCACCAACCAACCACACCCCCTCCCCTTTTCAGTATAAAAGGAGCCTGAATTCTGATCTGGGGAAGATGGTTCTTCGGGACACTAGTCCCCCATCTCCTGGGTCCGCTGGCTTTCTGAATAAAGTCACTATTCCTTGCCCCAGCACCTCGTCTCTCGATTTACTGGCCTGCTGTGCGGTGAGCAGAATGAGTTTGGTCTTGGTAACAAGAGGACCTAGGCAGCCTGCACTCTGAACTGTGGGGCCGTGTTACCTTCTTTACACACAGAAAGACAGTTCGCACCGGCCACCTGCAAAGACTCCGGCGGCCTAGTCCTAAACTCTGCCCTCCTTCACGCTGAGCAGTGGCACCTCCAGCTTGGCTGAAGGGCCCTCTTAGGTGTGGCGATTTGTTAAAACCCATACGACAGGACGGGTGCTCCAAGAAGGGCTGGCCCAAATCTAACACAGGTAGAAAACTAAGACCCAGAGGGACGTTTAGATACACGAGCTTGGGAGACGCTCGTGTCACCAACAGAATTCGCAGTCCTCAGGGTGACGGAAGCAGGGCTCAGGAGCTGCCCGGTAAACACAACAGAAAGGCAAGAAACCAGTGCACATGAAGATGACGTAGGGCGAGAGGCAACCAGACGTGCTCCTCATGGAAAACTAAACGTAGAACGCAGAGGGACTGAAAAAGGGAAATGTGTTGCATCTTAATGTTCTACTTAAAATACTGACCTCTGTCATACACAAAATAACTGAAGACCTTATCCGTTGCTGAGTCATGTGCAAATAGTTTCATGAGGGTTTTTAGACTTTCTAACATTAAGACATGAGCGTCTCTATGGGTAAAGACTACTTATATGACCATATTCCTATATATCATATATGTATATATATTAGACCACCTTTTATATACATCTACCTATAACACATATATGTATTTTTACCCAGTGATGGGCATATAGTAGACATTCAAATACATTTTGATTTATTGCCTAATAGTGAAGAACTTCAAGGCACTAATCTGTTTTTGCATATTTTGAAAACTAATATTCGATGCCTTTCTTCTGTACTTGAGAAGCACCCAAGTTGAACCTGGGACGCCTCGGGGGACCTTCAATCACTCTCTCTTCTTATAAGACATACATTCTATTTTAACTCTCTTGATCCAACTTTAAAGAAACAAAATTCATTTCTCTCTTAGGCACACTTCTGAAACAATGGCTCAGAAGTCCTCGCGATGATGCCACCAAAAACGTGAGCTGAGGTTTGAGCCAGAGGGAGCCAAGAGCTCGGGAAATACTGGAAACACACATGTCTACGTTTGGCAGGAGTCTGGACGTATTTCTTCCCCATGTGCCAAAGCAAGAGGGAAAACGAACGTGGAAGCTTGCAAAACCTTGGAACTACCTCTGACGTTGCCTTCTCCCTGGAATGAGGAGGTACTAAAAATTTCTTTTGGCAAAAAAGAGAGGACACAAAGAAAAGGTAAACATTGAGGTAATATATAAAACTATTGTTTCACAACATTCCTAGCAGAGAAAATAGAACAGTGAACATTTATAGCCAGAGGGAATTTACAGCCACATGTGAAACACTTTCCGTCTCTGGGAACTTGTATTACTCTGTGCGGAACTTAAAAGGTCACTGGTGGAACTCACTTTGTGGAAGAGACATGCTCCAGCCCCTGGGGAGATGGTTGTTTCCAATAGGTTTCTAAGTCCTCGAGGATGCAAAGCCTCAGGGGAGCCTAGATCCCGCATCCTCCTTGGAACCTTCCTGACAAACACTGGACTCGTTGTGAACAAGAAGAACGCGTTTATCACGTGAGGCTCCTGAGAGGGAGCAGACCGTTTGTTACAGCATCTGGAGGTACCTGCTCTAACCAACACGAAGAGGAAGACTATGCTTTCGGTAACCAAGGCTTCCCAGAGCCTGTACACCTGAGCAGAGCCGACAAGAGACCACCTGGGTGAGGCTGACCTGTTACGTCCCCGCCGACAGCAGCAAGGTCAGCGTCAGATTGAAAAAAAAATAGGAGGTTGAACATCAACATGGTTCCATATAATTAAATTCATCCCTTTGACATGTTTGTTAGTTTTGACAATTTTACATGCAATCTACATGCGTGTGTCTCTGGATGTACGTATCTCTATGTACGTGTTGTGCTGTACGTTTCTGTGAGTTTTCAGACCTGTGCTGATACGGGCACCCACCACCACAATCAAGACAGAGAGGTCTCATCGCCCCAGAACCTCCCTTGTGTTTGCCTTTTTGTGGTCGGAACATCTCCGCTCTCAGTCCTTAGCAACCACTGACCAGTTTTCCACCCATCCACTTTGCCCCTTCCAGAATATCACATAAAGGGTAGCGCACAACACGGAGCCTTTTGTGGCTGGCTTCTTTCACTCAACACACTACCTTTAAAGTCAATTTTTAAGAAATGTCGACGAGAAGGAAAAATGACACGAAAGCGGTGAAAGCTGGTACCTGCCGGGTCTGGGCGGCTGGTACACGGAGAGTCGTCTTCCATTCTGTCTGGCTCTCATGCATGGTTGGAAATTTCCATAATAAAAAGTTTTTCAAGTTTGAAATAAGATATAAGCACCGCGGCTTAAAAGGAACCTAAAGAAACCAAAGACCCCGGACTGAGTAAAAGCCTGGACTGAACCAACGGCTGCTGGAATTTTGCTGGTATCCTTGCAGGAGGGAGGCAGTAAACAGCTGACAGTCTGTGAGTCAGTATTTGTGGGTTCCGGTTGTTTGCAGTGTCTAATGAAGCCGAGACGCCGCGTCCTATTTCTCCAGCAAAACCCAGGATCAAACCTGTGCTTTTTACCAACCTGAGAATCTCTTACGTTTCTGATTCAAAGGCTCAGTAGAGCAGAAGTAGGCCAGTGCATTCTGTAAGACGAAGCTTGCTTAAAATGAAGGAACCTGCTGTAAAGAATGGATTCTGCCCCTTTTCCAAGGTGACACAGGGCTGTAAGGAGAAAGGACCTAATTTTAGGCAAGAGTAAAGTCGCCCCGTCGCCCAGCACAGAGAAGACGCCTGCCAGCCGACTGCGGATCGGAGGCGAAGGCTTACGTCTGCGGCTCCCCGCTCCTCTCCACTGGCACCTGTCTGAAATGTGAGCCCCCCTGGGTTTTCCGTGCTGTTAATATAGTCAAGAGTTTGAAAAGCAGAATTAAAATAAATCTTCCTCAAACCAGTGGAAAAGGGCAGCGGGCGCTAATTTTGGAGCCATCCAGGAATTGACGTAAGCTTTGGAAAGGGCACGTTTTCTGAGCAGCACATTGGAAATCCAGGCAGTCCGGCCATAGCTGTCCCTTCTGGCAAAGAAAATGGATAAATTCACCTTCAGAAAAATGTGGCTTTTCACGCTCTTCAATTTTACTTCAAGAATGTTGGAAACTTTATTTTCTTCTGAGAATGTGTATCTCATTTCACCAAAGCATGCCCCCTCTCAGGCACCTTTTCTCAACAAGTCACGTCTGTAGTAGCAAAATGGTTCTCTCATTTGTGTAAATCCTGGTTTAAAGGATGCTTCAAGAATGGGCGCTAACTCTGTGTTTGTTTCCTGTTTAAATCCGGCTTCCCATATCCGTTCTGGGGAATTTCCCACCTAGGATGTGGTGCTGTGTTTTATGAGACTAGAATCAATATGACTGTCCTCTATTCTGGTTGCTTTTAGCATGGATGTTTTTAGTGGGTAAGTTTCGGTCCCTCAACAAACAGTTTCCTGGTTCTTCTGTTTTCTGTCTTCACCATCTAGAAAGTGGCAATACACTTGTCTTTGGAGCCAAATGAGCTACCAGTAAGGAATGAGAAATGCCTAGAAAACACCGTGAGATTATGGCAGAATGTAAATCACAACGAGTCAAAGAATCGGTGAGAAAATGGATATAAACCTCTTTGAAAATTATTGTAGGTTCGAAAGGGAATCTGGAAATCGACTAATATTTCATTCCATAAGAAGAAGGAAAAGTTTCCCTAGGATGATGGTCTTGGCGAGAGATGGTGTGGACCTCGAGGGGACACTTGGCGATGTCTGGAGACATCTGTGGTCACAATCGAAGGAGGAGGAGGGCTACTAGCAACTAGGGGGTAGAGGCCAAGGAGGCTGCTCAAAATCCCACAATTCTTAGACCCTCCGTCCTTCCCACGCACACAGACACACAACGCATTACCCAGCCCCATCCTTAGGACACCCTGCCTTAGGGTAAGAGCTGGCAGAACTTAGCCAGAGAGGCTGAGAAGCACGGCCGCAGGTAAAAAGTCCCCCCATGTCCCCGTCAGCAAACCTGGGCTCCATCAACAGGCAGAGAATCTTTCAGGGCCTTTAAATCCATCGTGGGCTTTGGCTTTAAATTAATCAAAGTGCTCGATCCGCAGAGATATACTGAGATCGACTATGTGTCAGACGCTGCACTGCGGTTTTGAGGACGCACAAGAAAGGAGAGATGTCTGCTCACTTGGAGCTCACGGAGGGAGGGGACCAAAACGGTCGAAGCACAATGACCCAAAGAGCTGAATCCCAGGCAGTGATGAGTTCTGTTACAGAAAAAATTAAAGCAAGATGGTGGCGGAAAGGGAGAGACCCAAACTGAGATGCAGTAGTATCTATGTCTCTATCTACGTGCCCATCCAGCCAGCCACCATTCACCCACCCATCCACCCATCCATGTAACCCCTTATCTGTGTATCTTTATATCTGTGTATCTACCTACCTACCCATCCATCATCTATTTACCTATCTATCCATCCATTCTTCCATCATCTATCCATCCATCATTCATCCATCCACTGCCTCTCTGTCTGTCTACCTTTCCACTCATCCATCCATCCATCCATCCATCCACCCAAACATCCATTCATCATCTTCACCTGTCTATCCATCCATCATCTTTATCTATCTATCTATCTATCTATCTATCTATCTATCTATCTATCTATCTACCTATCTATCTATCTTTCCATCCATCCATCCACCATCCCTATCTATCTGTCATTCCACCCATCGTCTGTCTGTCATCCATCTGCCTTTCCATCCGTCTATCCCAGCCCCATCTTTTGCCCTTCACTTTTTTCAGCTAATGTTTTGGGGAAACTTTCATACCAGAAAAGCCATGCAATATTCTGGGAATAGTATCATTATGTGAATGTGAAATTACCAACACCCCTGCAATGAGCACTTCAGTGACCTATAGACACTGCCCTGGTCGCTTCTGCATTGAGTGGTGTGGAATGTCACCGTGGAGAAGTCTAAAAACGGCCTGAATTCCTTCCCCTGGGAAGTGATGAGTGACTCACTTTTTCCTTACAAAACGTTTTAAAGTCTGGCATGTATCACTCACACACACACACACGCACACACGCACACACACGCACATCAGTGTATCTAAAGCACTCACTGAAATTAGGTCTATGTGGTTTCAAGAAAGGGCTAAACATCACACAAGAGCACTTTAAAAGATGGTAACGGACACCCGCGCACTGGCACCCAGGTTAGGAAGCAGAATATACTCATTATCTCTGAAGCCCCTTGTACGCTCCTCTCCGTCAGTGGCGTCCTCCTCTCCACCGAGACCTACTGGTCTAAACCTTGTGTTCATTTCCTTGCTATTTTTTTTTTATGGTTTTATCTGAATGAATGCGTGTATCCACATCCACACTTTGTTGTTAATTTGATGTCTAATTTTTAATCTTTACATAAATGTACTTTTCTGAAGCTTTCGATTAAATTTAATATTTTGGATCAGCGATCACCCGCTACTGATTATCATGGGTGTGTGGGATTCCCTTGTAGGGAAATGTCAAAATTTATGTCAAAATTGACAATCTTTTGGGATTTTTTTTTTTTTTTTTTTGCTGTTAAAACAGTGCTGCTATGAGTATTTATGTATGCCTTCTAGTGAACGAACGCCAAGAGTTTCTCTAGGTTCTGTACCTTGGAAGTGGAAATCTGGGGTCACAGTGTATGCGCATGTTTGATTTAACCGTCTGCCTCCAAACTGCTTTCTAAAGTGGCTGTATCAGGTTTGCCCACCAGCAGCGGATGAGGGCTCCCTTTATTCCACAGTTCCCCACAGCTCTCGGGGTTATGAGACCGTCTGACTTTTTGCAGTCTAGTAGACGTAAAATTGAAATGCATTGTGGTTCTAGTTTGGTTTTCTCTGATTTCTAATGCGATGGAGTATCTTTTATTTATTGGCTACACTGTGCTTTTCCTTCTGTGAAAAGTCCACTCATTTGTCACCCTTCTCTCTGTTTGGTCATTTTTCTTACTGAATTACACGCATTCTTTGTATATGCTGCATCTTAATTCTTCATTGGTCTTGATGTATTACAAATGCCTTCCCCAAAATTATGATCTGGTTGTTTTTTTTTTTAACAGAAAAAAGTACTTGCTTTAAAATGTCGTGAAACGTATCAATTTTCCCTCTGTGGCCGGTGGTTTGGTGTCTTGTTGAAGAACCCTTTCCTCCCAGAGCTGATAAAGTTACTCCCCAGGATTTTCATCTGCACGGATTTCTTTTTCCCCTGTGAATACCTAACTGATCTGAAATTGGAGTGAGAGAGGGAAGAGAAAGACAAACACTGATCTTCCACCTTTGCATAAGGGGTTCCCAGCCCGGAGAGAACGCTATTGTCTTGCCCCTCCGTGTTCTCTTTCTTCTGCTTCGGGGTCTTTACTTAGTTTCCGTCTTATTTACGACGTGTTCTGTTTGGGTGAATCTTTTCTGCATCACGTACGACCCTTCTGCCTTGGCTCCCAGCTGGGATGGCCACGAGTGACAAACCCCAGTGATTGTCTCTGCTTCGGGCGCAACGTGGAGCTGATCAGAAGAGACAGCTTGCTTTCATAAAAAGCAGTGTTTTTTCAAACTGCTGCACCCACAGGGTCAATCAGGGAGCAGCGCCCACAGCTGGCACCTGGCCGGAAGGCTCTAAGAGCGAGGGCTGGCTGAAACGGCCGACGGAGCAGCTAGACGAAGGGGAGCAGCCCGTGCGGTAGTAACGGCAGGAAGTCTTCTCTCCTGGAGTCAGCAGGACAAAGCAGGAAGGTGGCATCATGGGAGGCCAGCAGCCGGGTCTCCCTGGAGGGACTGCAGCCACAGCCCGGGCTGCCTGGCGGGAGCTGGAACCACAGATGCAGAAGCTCTCTGACCCAAGTAAGGACCATGGGGCAAGAGAAAAGAGAGCTGTCCTGACTTCTCTCATGTTCCCGGCCCCTAGGTTCCTGCCGTCGGGCCCCATTGGCCAAACCCCATGGGAACCAGGTCTGGGTGGTGCAGGGCATCTGGGGGACACAGGCTGCAGAGGCGGACTTACCGCCCGTCACGGCGGAGCAGGAGGGCGAGGGGCCAGGCGCACCTTCCAGGTGCACCTTCCCGCCTCTGCCCTTTGCAAGGGGAGCTTCCTGGGAAAACTGCTCCCGCCTATTAATCACTCACCACTCCAGCTCTCGCTTGCTGCTTAAGAAAGGACCTCACCACTTGGAGGCTTAGAACACTGCGCTTTTGTCATCCATCATGGGTCTATGTTCCAGGAGCAGGAGCAGGGCTCAGTGGTGAGACATGTTTGCTGCTCCCCCGCCCCGGAACAGGCTGAGGTCCCCCGGCGGGACTGCGCTGTTGGCGGGCGGGCCTCCTGCATCCAGGACGGCGTTCAGCACATGTCAGGGGCCTCACCAGGAACGGCCAGAAGGCTGGGTTTACCAGCCTCCTCTCTCCACAGTCTCAGAGCTTCTGATGTGACCTCCCAGGAGATGAGCTGGACCTTTTACAGGGCAGCTCAGGGCTCTGACGGCAAGGGCTTCTAGAGACCCAGGTGGGAGGTCAAGGTCTGTGTCGAGCCTCAGAGCTCCAGACCCCCACTTCTGCTATGTTCTCCCAGGATATCGATGCCCAGGGGCCAAATTCAATAGAAGAGGGAAGCGTATCCAAAAATATAAGCCACGCTCGGCCCACTGCACGTCCTCTCTCCTCCCAGGGGCCCTGGCGGGCGAGGAGCTGCACGGCCACGACGGCGGCACCGAGCTGAGCTTCCCGCCGAGCTCACGCGGCTGCCTCGCTCCGGAGCTGACACCTTCCCAGCCCTTTGTCTGCGTGTTGACGCTGGTATTGTGTTTGCAGTTTTCTAGTGGATCAGCTTCCTTTAGCACCTTCACATTGGGGAGGACCCTGCCGCCTGGCCCCGCTCCCACCGTCCCCAGCACCAGCACAGGCCGAGTCAGCTGCTCTCCTAAATTATCAAAGAAAGTGCCTCCTAAGCAGCTCTGAACACGCTCCTTCTCGTCTTCTGTCTTGGTAGCTGGAGTCAGAGGCAACCTCCCTTCCAGATGAACTGGCGCCGCTCAGGCTGCAGCGGCCTGATGTCACCGCGGCCCGTGAGCTGCCCCGCTGCGCTCCTGGGTGGGGGGCTACCTGCCGAATGCCGAGCCCGGAGCCCCACGGTCTGCCCGAGGCTCGCTGGCTGACTGTGATTACAGCAGCGACGCCCGGAAGGGGAAGAGCCCAGAGGCCGAGGCTCAGTGACCTTTGATGACCTTCCGGAGAGCGCACGGTCAGTGACGAGGCCACGACAGGTGCCCAGGCCCCTGGCTCCGTGCCCTTGCTCTTCCTCATGAACCCGTGTGGCCTCCACCAGGTCAGCGCTGCCCCGTGGACCTGAAAATGGCTTTCCTCGTGATAACGACCAGCGTGGGGGGGGGGGGGCGGTCTGGAAGAGCCCACGGTAACCCGCCTCACGCCCTCAGAGCGCTCCCATCTGCAGAGTCTGGAGACGGTGGCCACCGCCTCACCCGGACTGCTCTCCAAGGCACCGTGCCTGAATCGGCGTCTCATCCCCCAGAACAGACCCCCGCTCACTCTCACAGCGCCGGCCACGCCGTGCAGGGCTGGGCCCCTGTGCTGTCTCAGCTGTTGCATCCCGGCACCGAGCTGAGTCAGGGAAACGTCCCAGGTAACTCATTCTCTTACGTGCTTAAAAAAAAAGAAATGAGATCGAGGAGCATCTGCATCTGCTCCCTGCCTCGCATGTAAGAGATGAATTTTCCAGAACACGCGTTCTCGGGCGGATGTCAGCGCGGGTAAGTTCTCAGGGCCGCGAAGTGAATGTTATGGGTCCTGGGACATCTGACAAGCCATTCCCCTCGGGTGTTTCCGTTTCCTTTTCTGGAAAATGTGGGTGATGACAGTACCTAGTTTGTGGGCTTGTTCTGAGGAATCGATGCGTAAAAAGTAGTTTAAGCCCTTAGTGCCAGCGCACAGATGCTTAATAATCCACTGGCTATTTTTTTATTATTATTATTAATACTTTCAGCAATGTCCCCAAACTTCCCAGACCCAACACATTATTCCTGTGTTCACACAAGTGACCCAGAGAAGGTACACAGAGAAATCATAGCCGGGGGGTGGGGGGGGCGGGGCTGGGCAGTACACCCAGGGGTGGAGCACATGCCTGGCACGCACAAGGTCCTGGGTTCAATCCCCAGCACCTCCACGAAGAAATAAATAAATAAACCTAATTACCACCACCCCCCCAAAAAAAAGAAAGAAAAAAGGAGAAATCACATCTGGATTTACTGGGCGGAGGAGATGAAGACATTCGCCCCCATTCCGTGGACCACTGACAAAGACCGCAGGGAAGCGGAACCTTCCTAGAGACCAGATGAGCAGGTGACATTAACAACCAAAGCCCAGCCCCGGCTCCTCCCCGCCTGGCGTTGTGGAATCCTCACCATCTCCCCCCACCGCCGCCCCAGAACGTCACCAGGTGCCTGGGGCTGGGGGCAGGCAGGGAAACTCTGAAACGACTGAGACTGAGTTTTCTCACCCAGCCCATATCTACGTCTGTGAGCCCAGATCAGCAGATCCAAATTCCCAGCAGCCGTGCTGGCACCAGACCGGGTGCACCGGCGATACGCAGGCGAACCCACACGTCTTTCCCTCCAGCTGCTCTCAGTCTGGTTGAAAAGGAGACTGTCGGATGGACCGACAATGCAGGTGATGTGGTGAGGTCCTGATGCAGAGCTGAAGGTCAGCTCAAGGTGACAGAGGATAAACATCCATGGCTGGAAGTCAGCATGGCCAAAGGTAACACCACAGCCCAGCTCTCCCTGTGGAAGCCACCCCGGGCCCCTCGCCCACCCCGGGCACACACAGCAAGTAGGTGCACGAGCCATGGAGCGTTCCTCGAGAGTCTCTGCACTTTCGTGACCATAGTAAGAACAGGGGGAACCAAGGGAGGAATTCATGGTGCTGAGCAGGGCAGAGGGGCTGAGGGCATGTCTACAGCCAGGGCATCCTCCCCTCCTGTACAGTGCACCCCAAGCCCAGTGCCCCTAGTGGCTGATGAATTCTTGAGACCCACAACATTCATCCAACTAACCTTTTCATTTATTTTTTTATTCAATTAGCCAGCCTGGGATTTATCACCCATAACCAGGAATATTACTGGCCACCCCAAGGCACATTTCCCCTGGAACAGCCTAAGAAGAGCTCTTATTCTGAGCTAAAGGCGGGTGAAAGGCTGCATCATTCAAGAAAGTGAAGCTCTGGGCCAATCGCAAATCTCCGTATTATTTCTAACAAGCTCAAACCTTCTGCAAAGCCAGCTTCTCAAACCACCAAAGAGTATCTTTGGAGTCTTGTCAACCCCAGGCCCACGGTGTTCCCCTTGTCAAATATTGTTTTATTCTCTCTCTCACTTTTGTAACTCTCACCTGTGAAAGAATATCTACTTGGTAATAACAATTTATTCGGAGATGGCCTGAGAGCAGACCACTGTGCTGGGCACACGGTTCTTAACAAATTCTCGAGTATTTCGCAGTTGAAACTGTAGAAATTTCATCAAAGTATGTGTATTTGTTAATAATGAACATGACAATATGTCCATCCACCCATCCACCCATCCATTCACCCACCCACCCATCCATCCATTCATTCAACCAATCTGAGAACACCGCTGACTTGGAGGAAGTCACCCATGCCTCGGAGTGTTGTGATTCCCTCCTGGGCATTTCCACCTGGGTTCCTGGAGTGTCAGCTAATGTGATGCAAATATTTGGCTCCAGCCTGACATTCGGATCTGACAACCAGAGCACCTTTGAAATTGACCTCCTGTGGGAAAAAAGCAACGGAAGAATAGGTGGGCAGGACGCGCAGAGAAGAGCCCTTGAGTTCTTTCATTCCTCCAGACACACAATCAGGGGTGAGGGACCTAGGATGCTTCTGAGTCAGCTCTCTGTAGGGGAAGGAGAGGGGAGGAGTGGTGCAAACGGGGAAGAAAGAGCCCAAGTGCTGTGGGGCGCCTCCGTTGTGTGCTGCAAGGAAAACATTTTCTGAAATTAAAAGGGATCCTTAGATGTCGCAGGAATAAAAGCTCCTGGCTCTTCTTCCTCTGTGGTGGTCTGCTTTGGAAGACATGAGTTATGGGAGAGAACAGAATTGATCAGGTAACAAACAGCCCCACCAGGATTTTCTCCTCACACACACACGTGCACGGGCATGCACACTTGGGCACGCTCCCCACTGGTTTTGAAACTGCTCTTGGGGGTAACTTGCACGACAAAACTTGGTTCCCAGAATGGAAGCCAAGCCCCTGTGTGCAGCCATGGAGTCACTGGGAGATCACTGGCGCGGAAGTGACGGGGGGGTGGCAGTAGGTGGTCAATGACTGTGGACAAAGAACTCAAACCGCAGCTGCGGCAGGGGTCCTGCATCTGGACGGGCTCCCTTCTGTGGGTGGTGGTTCATTTGGTCCCCTCTACACCCTGGCCGTCCCTAAGAGGTGACGGATGTCCCGCTGGCACCTGCCCTGTAAACCACGAGCCCACGTCTTAGCGTTAAGTGTTAGCGCTGTCAGCACAGAGCCTAGAAACAAGCCCCATTTTGGAGCCAGGCACCCAAGGATGCTTGCTGGGTTCCTTCAGGGTTATTTAGAGCAGACGGCCGGAGAGAGCAGACCCGGGCTCTTTGCAGATATTTGGAAGCTATGGTAAATTCGCGTCAAACTGACTTCATTAAAAAAAGATAAACAGTTCCATTACTTTCTAAATATAAGAATGTGAACTGAAGGCTAATGAAATTGCCAGATCCAGGTTTCCCACTAGCGGTTTTCACAAACAGATCGGACTCACTTGTAATTCCAGCATTTTAAGTATTCAGCAAACACATCATTAATGCCAGGTTTCTTGTTGTTTTTTTTAAAATAATTTTTTCCCATTTTTTTAAATTGAAGTATAGTTGATTTACAATGCTACATTAGTTTCTAGTGCACAGCACAGTGATTCAATTATATATATATATATATATAAATATCTCCTTTTTCGTTATAGGTCATTACAAGGAATTGATGTAGTCCCCTGTGCTCTACAGTAGGACCTTGCTGTTCATCTGTTTTATATACAGTAGTTTGTACATGCTAATCCTAAACTCCTAATTTATCCCTCCCCCCTTCCCCCTTTAGTAACCATAAGTTTGTTTTCTGTCTGTGAGTCCCTTTCTGTTTTGTAAATAAATGTGTTCATGTCATTTTATTTAGATTCCACATATACGTGATCTCATATACTTGTCTTTCTCTGTCTGGCTTATTGCATTTAGTATGATCATCTCCAGGCCCACCCATGCCAGCTTTTAAAGAGACAGAAAGAAAGTGTACCATCGTACCAACTTAAACACACATTCATGAAGTATCTACTGATTTACATTACTACTGTGTTCACTGGAAAACTGATTTTTTTTTAAACACACTTCTAATTGATGGATGCTGAACAAATGCACTTTGGCTATACATCCAAAATTTTCCAATCTTTTTTGACATATAAGTGGAGCCACCAAATGTAGATGCTTCAAATGTGCTTGTTTCTGAATTTGCAAAGATCTGGGTCACTGTTTTACAGCCCAGCAAGCAGATTCCTCTTGGCTGTTGTCACAGCTCCAGTGATGGGGCCACCCTCTGGACTCAGGAGCACGTTCGTGTGCAGAAGACTGTGACTGGAAGCATAGCTTTCTGTGAAATTTGATTCTACGTGTACAACGGCTTCCCCAAAAGCTGGATGTGAATATCATCTCCTGGAGAATTAATGGTCCAGGAGAGTCTGGGTTTTAACCCTGGGTCCAGGAAATCAACAAGCAGTAATTGGCAAGCAGAAAAAACGGCAGAGTATGAAATGGTGTGATTTCCCCTTATTCAAAACCTTTCGTTCTCATCAGCAGAATCTTGCTCTGTATAGGCAGCCATCTCCGAGAAAAATATCGTATGAGTGTTGTACCTGGGAAAACCAAGCCCAGAGCTCACACACCACGCAGAGGGCCTGTGACCAGCCGAATCTAGGTCTGGTTTCCAAAGGACAGAAGGGAGAGATAACGAAGGCTCAGTCCCACGCCCTAAATCCCTGTGGCTAATCTCCAGATGTACTCACAGCCCCAGTCAAAGGTTTAACCCGCCAACAACCAGCCAGGTTCAGTCATTAGGTGAATGTTGCCCACTGATTTCTGCTTCTTGGCTTGAGAGTAAAAGGGAATTCCTGGCACTAGGTCACCATCAACAAAACTGAAATGTGCAAAAGTACAAGCAAAAGGAGGACCCCTTTCTTAAACTCACCCACCCCTTAACAAAAACAGAAGGAAGGGAGGGAGGGAGGAAACACAGATACGGAGCCCAGATGGAGAAGGACAAGAAGCCTGATCATCAGTAGATGAACTTTAAAAACCCGCATACAACTGTGTACCATGTTCAGCAACACTCCCGTGTTCAGGGGTCATAACAGATTTGATTAGATGGCACATCAGATCGAGGTTCTAGATTATGCAGCAGTGGTAACACATACTTAGTGACCCGGGAGCACTTAGACCAAACAGCTGTTATAATCAGACTTGTCTGCATTTAAACCAAACAAACAAAGAACTATTACAAAAACCCAATCAAATCAGGGCAAGTAGCTTCTCACACATACTTGATTCCAAGGAGAAAACTCACTCATTTTTTTCCCCCTAAAGCCCACAGCACTCATTTTAAATGCTTCATCTTTGGTGTATTCTTAGATAAGACACTCAACAAATTCTATTATAAATCCTTCAGACTTTTTGCTCTGTTATATTTTGAACACTATGTTCTATTTCTAGAGAGAAAGAAAATGATACCTTTGAGGTTGGTACCGCAGCGCACTTAGAATTCACATGTTTGGAAGAGACCCTGCGTTGGCAAAAGTGTATCCGCTATCCATCCTGACAACTTTGCCATCCCATTTGCAGACTCATTTCAACTGTTTCTTTTTTTTCAACAAGCCATTTAACTACCCTAAAATCCGCTGAGAACCCCCGTAAGCAAAGGCAGAACACCTGAGTCCCCCAGCTCTACTGGGACAGCATGGAAAACCTATTAATAAGAGTATCTTCACCACCAACCGGGAGAGAGCCAACGGGTCTCTGTATTTGACAGAGACAGTGGAGTTTCTAAAAACTGGAATAACGTTTCTAGCCTGGGGAGCCCAGGGGATCAAACAGCGAGGGTCTCAGAAGCATCGCCTGACCTTGGAGCTGGTACCACTGGGAAATAGATACTCCCAAAGAACTCACCTCAGCGTGAAGCGGTCCTCGGTGGAGTTTCTGGAGATGGAAACAGGGAAAGTCAGCACCTCTCCTTGCCTGACCGTCTTCGGCACGTACTGGATGGCCACGTTGTCATCCAAACGCAGCTCTCTCAGGGCCGGCCGGCTGTGGGTCTGGTAGAGGAAAACGCTCCCGATTCTCTGCAAGGGAGGCCCCGACTCGTCGATGTCGTTGTGGCCTGTCCGCATCCAGCCGGCTCTCCGGGCATCCTCCCCGGCGCAGTCCCCGCGCGCATCTGTGGGCTGCACGGCGTAGTACAGCTCCACCGCGGGGCCGCCCGCGGGCGCCTCGGCCGCCTTCCGCCTCCCAGCCGCGGCCGCCACCACCGTCGGGGGCCCGAACCAGCCGGCCGGGAGCTCCAGCTGCGCCACGCACAGCCCCAGGTCCCCCTGCAGCCGGCAGCCGGCGCGCACCTCCCGGGTCTCCCGGAAGGCGAAGACCCGCAGGCAGGGCAGCCGCGGCGCGGGCCCGGGGTCGTCCCAGTCCCTGCCCGCCAGCTGCAGCAGCACCTGCACGCGGGGCCGGCTCAGGTGGACGCGTTCCTGCAGGACGTGCGCCTTCAGCTTCCAGTTAAGGGAGAACTTGCTGGTGAACCCAAAGGGGCTGGAGGGCAGCAGCAAGTCCTGGGGCACCACCTGCTCGACGGCGAAAGGCCCATAGCTGGCGTTGAGGACGGGGAGACGCCTGGACTTGTAAATCAGAAAGGACTCCACGCGCGACTGCAGGCTGGAGTTCCTCATGATGTCCTGGTTGGCTTCCTTCAGGAAGAAGGACACCTCCGCGTTGTGGATGCGGTAGGTCACCGGGAGGTAGGTGGGCAACAGGGAAAACCTCTGGATGCTCTCCAGGATGCCCCGGCTCTCCGCCACTGTCGGGAGGAATCGGGGTTCAGGCGTTAGAAAGTCAAGAGCAGCGTGACCAGCACCTCAGATGTCTTCACACCCCCTTTATGATTGCTTGCCCCGTTCCAGTACTAACTATGCAGTATTCTTTACCCAAAATGTCTTACAAATCAACTCATTCTACACTAAATATATTTCTTTAAAAAAAACAAAAAACTGATGCCGCTGGCCTACGTGGACCGCCAGGTTCATTAGCCACGCATAGAAGGTGCAGCGTGCAAGTAAATCAAATAAAAAGGCAAAGTAATGCCTTTCAGTTTCAAGTAGTGGTCACGGTGCCTTCAGGAAGTGATGGGTTATGCCTAAGACCTGCTCCCTTTCTGTTCAAAGGAGACGTCCTCGTGAGAAAGGCCTCAAGAACATGCTGGCATCCCCCAGACAAGGGCAGTCCCATTAACTCAGCCGGAGGGGCTGGGATTGGAAACAGGAAGGACTTTCTCAGCGTGTGGTTTGATGCCGTGTCTGTGTTCTGTCCCACCAGACACACGCGCTACACTTGCAGACACACTAACCAGTGGGAAACGATAAAGGACATTGAGACGGGCCACCGTAAAGCACTTGGACAGCGCACGCTTTCCTCAGGGAGGGGCTGAGAGAAAAGGAGAGAAAAGACCTTGGAGGGAGAATGCTGGAAGGGGCCGCTGAGCTGACCATGTCACGTCAGGTCCGCGTGTCCCTCGAACCCAAGAATCAAGGGAAGCCCTTGATCACTTTAAGGTCACCTGCATCCTCTGCAAAAGCTATGTTGACACCAGTGCACAGAAAGCGTTTTTTTTCCCCCTTACTGAACACATCCCTCCCTCAGGGGAAACTAAAATTCCAAACTGTTATTTTTACAATGTGCCTTATATTCTGCAAGAAAAACACAGACAGAGAAATTACATAATTCAAGAACCAATTTAACGGGTTTTAGAAATGGAAATTATTGGCTCTGGGAACACTGACTTCTTTGCAAATCTCCACAGTCATCCGGAGCCCTTCTCATTAGAAGCCATGTAATTATCTCTGGTTATTTTGCAATAAAAGCAACTCATTCCCTGCCAGTCATTGGGCCAACCTGTTTCAAAGGCCCACGTGAACGCATTTGCCAATGCACAACGCCTACATGAGTCTGGACCCCTCTTGGAAACTGTCGGTGAACAGAGGGGAAAGCAAAGGACTCAGAGAAAGGGGTCTTGCCTGCGGCTCTGCTGCACAGAGCTCACGAGAGAGCAGACAAGATGTGGAAACTCTTTGCCTCTCCTGGGCTGGTCTGACGGAGGAGGATGCTGACCAGAGGATGGAAGTCGCTCTCGGGTTCTAAGGGTGCAGGGCACTGAGCTGTGGTCCATCCCACTTCTGGGCAAGAGGCCAGCCTGACTGCATTCATCCTGAGTTGACAAACAGCCCCGAGGGAAGGGCGCCCCCAGTTCCCTGGTATTAACAACACTCAGGCCAGGCGGATCCCCAGGTCATCAATTAAGGCTTCTGAGGTGCCGAACCATCTGAAACCACCCGTCCCTGAGCAGCTTTGATTCACCCAAGCAGTGGTTCCATCTGATTCCACTTCGTAAGCAGGAATTTCTTTTTCAAAAATCAGAATACCACACACCTAACAAGACGCCTCACTCCTTCGCAGGGTTGCATTTTGCTTCACTTTCTGGAAACCACTTAGGATTTATATTTTCAAAAAGCCTGTGTTTTCACATGTAAGTTTTCTTGGAAGCGAAGGACAGGCAGGGAGTTTTGTGCCAAGGTTCCGGGCTGAACCTTTCTCCATCCGTCCCCCAGGTCCCACCTCCCCTCCCCCACCTCGCTGGTGACCTGCCCATCACCCCGCAGCCTGAGGCACAAAGGTCTCTCCTCTGGAATGCTCCCCTCGACTGCACGATTCTGTGCTCTGTGCCCCACCAACGTCCTTCTGTCCGTCCCATACTCCCCTCCCACGGGACCCCTTGCTCTCCTGTAATTCTCTTAATGCTCCAGTGGGTTACAGGCAAGTGCGCAGAGAACACACACAAGGGCCCTTTCTCCATAATAAGACGCAGTCATTAGGAGAGGACTGGCAAATATCAGGTACTCAGTAAGTACTTGATTAACGAATGCATCCACAAGTGAACTGTGCTTTCAGCATTACCGAAAGCAGCTTATACTTTGACATCAGGATTTTGGACGAGGTCTTCTCTGTAGCTGCCCTGCTGTAATTAGAATCCCAGATCCTTTTATCCCATCAAGGGCAGCATGTAATCTTGGCGACGAGGCATGAGGGAAGGCAGGTGCCTCTCCACGCAGGGAGGTCCGTAAAAGACCCACATCAGTCACACAGTGTCCCCTGACTCTTGAAAATACATCCGGGCGGCACTCAGAGCAGCTACCTCGTGTTGCCTTCACGCCGGCTTGGCATTCACTTTCGACGCTGCCAACGCCAAGTAACTAGGGTATAGATGGCTGAGCATTAATACCAGACTCTGAGGCTCTGTGATCTTTGCGGTTGAACATCTGGCCCCTACTGCTTGAGGACAGCAAACTTACTTGTGCCACTAATTACACGTTCCCGGGGCCATGGCTCTGGCCCCTCTGGCTTTATTCGGGAAAGCCATAAGGGGGTCATCGTGGGTACCATTCAAAGGGGAGTAATTTCTAAGCTTTATTCTGCAAACAGCCTATTTGTCTTTTCGCCTGGTATCTGACCGAAGAGTTTATTGCTTTAAAAATGCTCCAAGATGACCTAAAGCTAGTGTTACTTCCATTTATGCCTTTCCTTTTCTAAAACAAAACTCAGAGAAAAATATTCCAGCAATGTACAGAGTGGGCCAAGAAGTCGAGAACACCAGTTCCACATAAAAGCGAGCCAGGCGTCAAGCAACAAAGGAGCCACGCATGCTACATCTCAGTTAATGACCCATTAAGAACAAAAAAATTACACTTGATTTTGGTGCCATGGCTTTCGATGCTTATTTGAAACTAAGTGATGTTTTCCCATCTTTAAGCAACTGCCTGGCCTCCTAGAGATTTTATATTAATTTTAACATTTGGAAAAGATAATTTCCCCTGAACAATGCTTTTGAGAAACGTGAGGAAGGGAGCCGTTTGAGCCGAGACCTTTATGTTTTCCCCAGAGTGGGCTCCGAAGCAGTAACTAAGGGGATACGGTCATGAGTAAACCCTGCGTATCTGTGCTGAACTTCCTGTGCAAAACGCACGCCGTGAACTTGGAGAATTCCTGAGAAACCATGGGGGATGCAAACGTCGCGTGCAGAAGACACAGCATGGTTAGGGCTGCCAGACAAAATACAGCAACCCAGTTGGGTTTCCATTTCTCATTAACGGAAATGGTGATGGGGTGCGCTTATAATTAAAAGCAAAACACAAACTTGCTGTTTATCTGAATTCCAAATGTGACTGGGTCCGCAGGATCCCTGTTGGCTCACTCCAGCGACCTGAAGCTGGGCGTCATAGGAGGAGGATGCTGGCCGGCAGAACTACGCTGGCATTTCTAAGGGCAAAGGCCACACCCCCCGGGGATGCCCGCACTTGGTAATGTTCCCGAGGCCGGCTGCTGACAGTATCTGTCATCAGCTGAGCTGAACAACGCAAGAGTGAGTCTGCCCACGCTGCACAGAAAACTGGCGAGTCAGGGCTTCCTGCAGCCTCCCTGTGGCCTGAGGCCTGGCCAAGCCAAAATGATTTACAGGAACCTGGCCCCCAGGGTCGCAGCTGCAGCAAACTGAGAGAAGGGGCTTTACAGCACTGGCCTGGGGGAGGCAGCACAGCCCGAGCGCCCCCACCCCGCCTCACTGACCCGGGAACGCAGGGACGGCGGGCTTCCGGGCGCACCTCCCGTGTGCACCTGTAATGCGAGCACGTAAACACCGCACGGGAGGAAGAGGAACCCACCGTGCTCCGTGGGGGGAAGCCCAGCGCACTGGAGGCCGCCCCCATGCAAGGACAGCCAAAGAGAAGGCGAACACAGGCAAAAAAACAGAAGAATAAAATGCTTGTTGCACGAGTAAAAGCTGCAACACCAGTGGTCGTTTTAAAGGACATTCAAGAGTCCGAGGAACAGCAGGGCTTTGAATAACGGTTACCACAGAGCATTAAAGTATATTTTACACAAAATAACTTTGAAGCTCTGAATAATCAAGAAAATGCAGGCCCTTTGTTATTTCATAATGAAATAAGACTAAGACGGAAGAAGATATGGTAGCATTCAGAGTAAGGGATTTAAAATGGTTTCAGAAGCAATAAAACAGATATGAGAAAGCAGAAAATTGAATTTATCCTATGAGAAGGAGAATTTGTGAAGCTTTCCCTAAAGCTAAGTGGAAAAGACAAGAAACGAAAATGATCGGTGGCGGACTGCAAACAGGAGGTGCATTAGGTACATGCACAGATAACGGGGCTTCAGAGGGAAGAACCAGAATCTGCAAAAGAAGCACCGTGACAAAGACAAGAGAGAAAAGAAAACACTCCTGGGGTATAAAAAAATAAATATTTCGTCTTTCCTGAAGACATTTCCTAATGTCAGGGATAAATAAATAATTCTCTAAGTGCTTATTTAAAAACAAAAATTTTTAAAGAAAAATAAAATGAAACTGGCCTCAGTTGGGTCGATGGTGCAAAATTAAGTATTAAAACATAATAAACACTTCCATAACTCTGATGCGGAATGCTCTAACTGAACAATTCTCTAACCTAGAGGTTTTCCTGATAACATGTGAGGACGACAGCAAGACGCAAGGTTGCACTCTAACTATCCTTCCTTTAAAAAATCGTACTTTTTAATATGAATCCTATTCAGGCAGCGAGGAGGTGGATCAAACGGTAACACTGAGGAACAGGACAGTCATGGCACAAACAGGAAAACATTTAAGCACAGAATAAATTCAAATAATGTTTTAAATGGAGACAGAACCAACAAGGTCGAAATAGTTATTGATCAAAAAAAGGTTCATAATCCAAACATTATATCATTTAAAAATTATAACTTGGTAAAAATGTCAAAAGAAACATGAAAAGAAAACAGAAGTAAAAGTGTACAAATTTTACAAATTCATAGGTGAAATGGGTTTATTTTTGTCAATGGTAACCAAATAAATATGTATTCAACTATACTTTTTATAAGTTTGAAGTCAGGCTCAGGTTTGGCTTATATATTGGTAAGGAAGAAAGAGAGAAAGAGAAAACACAAACAGGATATATTGAAAATACAGAACATAAACCATCAAAAGAAAAATGATAGAAAATATAAAATATGATCAAAGGAGTAAGAACAAATTTGTTACTTATGACACTAAATATAAATGAGTTAAACTCTCCTGTTAAAAGGCAAAGACTGCCAGAATGACTCAAGAATTATAAGGAAAAAAGTTTTAAATTGGCTGCAAGAGAACCCCTAAAATATAGTGACTGAGAGATATTTTTTTAAAAAAAATCTGAGCATAGATATTCCATTGAGGTGGGGGAAAAAGCTGGGTTTACAACTTTAATATCAGAGGATAAAGTAAAATTCAAGAGAAAAAATAGCTAACTGGGTTAAAGATCTTAATTTTTATGGAAAGATACAACTCACAGTGCATATATAGTAATAATTACTTTATGCAAAAACATATCTCCTAAATTAATATCACAAATCTCCTAAAGTTATAAGTAGAAAGTGACAGTAAGTAAATTTTGTTTGAAAATTTTATGTATGTCCCTTCCCAGTTTCTGACTTATAAAGGATGGAAAAGTAAGGATACGAAAATATAAATAATATAAATTATGAGGTTGTAAACTCTACAGAGGACACCATTTATTCTGTACATATTCTGTACACCTTTCCAAAACATCACATGTAAAGCCACAGGAAAACAAAGCAAAACAAAAATAATAACTTAAACTGTATTCCATGAGCATATATAATAAAAATATAAATTACCAACAACAGAAAAATAGAAACACTGTTACTTGCTTGGGGAAAAAAAAAGTACTAAATAGTTCTTGGATAAAAAATAAAAAGAAAACTTTAAAGTACGCTGTATTTACAAAATACCAATAGTGACAAATTATGTATCAAAACATATGTGAGGCAGCAAAGACACAGTCAAACGCAAATCCATGCAGGAGTCTTCAATGCTTTCAGCACCATCGGTGTTAAACAGAAGAGAATGAAACTGACAAAGCATCTTGCTGAAGAAAAGAGAAAGCCAAAACAAATAACAAAACAAAAAGAATCCTAAGGAAAAAATGATAAAAACAAAAGTAAGAAATATTGATATAAAAGATAGTAAAATTGAGAATTAAGCCAAAGCAGTGCTAAATTAAAAAAAAAAAAGCTTATAAAAGTGATTGCTACAGATGGCAGATTAAGACCGTTCACTTACATACTCTTCCAACCCCAAAATCCTCATGAAATAGCCTAAGTTAAAAAAAAACAAAAGAAAGAAAAAACTCGTGTAAATCTAGAAAGCAAATATAAAGACAAGATCAAGGGGCCAAAGAGACGGTGAAATTCTAAAGGACACGTCACAGATGGGCTGAACGGGTCCCCTATTGTCGTCATCTGGTAACGGTACCCTCAAGTTTTCTACAAAATCTTATTTTTGTCTGCCTTATTGGTCACTATCTGAGAGAGACGTGTTAAAGGTTTTCCCAGTAATTCTGAAACGGTTAGGTTCTCGTATTTCAAACAAGACCTGACCGTGTTTGTCTTCAGTATCTTGGGCAGCACCTAAGGAACCACGACCATCGTGTCTTCTTGCGGATTACGTTGCTGGTGATAAAAACTTTCCTTTTGTCCTTCTTTGTGTTTTTGGCTTTGAATTGTACTTTTTTCTGGAGATGAATACAGCCACCCCTCCCCACTTTTTCTTTGGTTTTTGTCAGCATTTTCTTAGGACAACTCTTGGCCTGCTTGCATTTTCATTAATTCTGTGTCACTTTTCTTTAGTGTCAATGTCTAAATTGATTTTGATTGTAAGCCTTTGCTTGAATGATTTGTTTGGATTTATTCCTGCTGTTTTATTGTATGCTTTACATTTGCCACAATTTCGTGGGGTTTTTTTTTTTTCATTTCTTCTCGTTTGCTAGATTGATTTTATGTGCTCCTTTTTCTTTTCTTTCTAGTGGTTAGAAAATCCTATAAAATTTCTTTACTATCAAGAAAAAAAATATGCATTCAAACTGACTAATAAGCCAGAAGGAAATTAACAAATTTGAACAGACTCATAACATTATCACCGTGGGAAAATATTCAGGAATTTGTTTAATAAATCCAAATGAAGGAAGATTAACTCCACTCCATTCCTCTCCCTTCAAAGTCATTGGAAACAGCAACAAAACCTTACATAAAGGAGAGGAAATTTTCCAACCCCAATACAAGAAGAATAAGAATGCAGCCCAAACCTCAAATTCAAAAAGAGTATCCAACTTTGCATGAACTGCATAGCTCTCCCCAAGGGAGAGAATGAAGGTGTCTTCATGGACCAGAGGGTCCAAATGTGCTTACAATGGCAAGCCCTAAGGGGGTGGCAGACCCCACGATAGCTGGGATTGACGAGGAAACCCTTTTAATAGGCACTTCCTGTTTCCTGTGGCCTTCGCTGGTCACAGGTGCAGCGTCAGAGACGAGGTGCAGGACAGCAGACGGCTTTACTGCGCGCCGTGACATGCTAGACGTTTTGTGAGCCTCGCCACGTTCCTGAAAGCCGCAGACTGGGACAAGAGGTGTGCCTCTAGGAACTTGGGTTAAAGGGGCTTCAAGACACAGACCCAGCTCCAAGTTCCACTGGCTCCGCTCGCCCCCCAGGCTCCCTCCTACATGCGGGCACCGGAGGCCGCCCTGCGCAGAGACTGGCAGCCAACCGCCAACCCCCGGCCTTCACCCGGCCCCTAACACGCGCTCAGCGGAGGACTTGCGCTTCCTTGAGAAAACACAGGCCACCGGACAGGAGCTCTCTCCCCTCCCTCCAGCAGATCGGCCAGCCGCTTACAGCTTGCTACCTGCCTTTGCCTACTATGACTCTCCTTCTCCTTCAACGTCGAGTCCTCAGCGTCCAGCAACTTTTCCCTCTCAAGCTTCCCCAACTTCTGTTTCTCCTGCTCAACTGGATAGCTCCCCTCAGTTTAAAAACACACTATACTCAAAAAGCAAGCAAAACTGGCCCCTGACTGTAAATCTCCTTTTATCTACCATTTCATCTCCCTGTTCCTTTTCAGACACATTTGTGTGTATATATACACTATTGTAAACACGCTTGTAGACAGGCTTGTATTTTGTTGATTACAGACAACCCCTTAAATACATGTGTGCGCGCACACACACCCACACACGCACGCACACACAGAGTTGTCTCTGGTCACTGGGGTGGAATAAATAGCACTTCCCCCCCAAAGATCCCCACAACCGAACCCCAGGAGCCTGTGAATACGGGACCCTCACGGCAAGGGGGACTTTGCAGGCGTGACGAAATCAAACGTCTTGAGATGAGCAGATGGTCCTGGTTCATCCAGCGGGACCGGGGTCCTCACAAAGGTCTTTATAAGAGGATGGCTGGACCTCAGAGAGGAGGAAGATGCTTCCTGCTGGCTCTGGATGAAGGAAGGGGTCACAGCATAGAAGCTGGAAAGACAGGGTCCCCTGGAGCGTCTATAAGGCACGCCATCTGGGGAACAATTTTAGACTTCCGACCTCAGTGCGTTTCTCTTTTAATAACTGGAAGTGTCGTGTCTGTTGTTTCGTATTATTTTCCTCCTTCTGTGGAGAAGGAAACCGGGAGTCAAAGGGATGGAGAGGTTGACCGAGGTCACACAACTAGGAGGTGCGTCGAGGTCAGTGGCGTGCAGGAGCCGGCAGGCGGGGACTCACAAGAGCTGAATCTACGCGCCTCCTTCCAGCCCCACGTCCAGTAACCTCGGGTGGGGAGGTGCCAGCAGCCCGGGGTGGAAGCGCGTACACTGTGGGAATTGACAAGCCCGACAAGCCGGTGTCCCTCCCTCCCTTCTGCCAGAGTCAGGCAGCAAACAGTCACCAGGCTGGTCTGCTGCCTGGGTGTCAATTCACCCCACTCCACTGTGATCCTGTCCCTTCTTCTGCTATTGTTAAAAAGATTTCCTTGGTTCCCCAACGACTCCCTTGTAAATTCACATTCTGCCGCTCAGCACTCAACACCTCCAGGTGTTCACCGCTGTCCTCCCTTCCCAGATCTTGTTACCTGCTGCATCCCACTTATGCTGCGACCAGACTCAACTGCAGATCGCTCACCAAACGCAACCCCTTGGTTCCCTCCTCTGCTGCTCTCACGCCCCCTCAAGGCAAATCTCCAGCAGGAAAACTGCCATCTGCCCTAGAACACTGCATATGAGGGCCCCCAGACCCAAGACCCCCTCCCCATACACCACAGTTGGACGGGGTCCCCACACCTATGCAATATCTTGATTCTGTTTTTCTCCTTGGGTATGTGCCCAATTCTGCTTAGCACTACAATTTGTTTCCCCCACCAAATTATTTATTTAAAAATTACATTTTGTTGTGAACGCTGTTCTGTATGTTCTAGAATGATGAATGAACATAATACTCCCAGCAACCCAAAGTTAGGTGCTTTTTATCATCCTTGCATCACAGGGAGGAAACTGACACTCAGAGGGGTTAAGGGACTAGCCTAAAGTCACACAGCAGGCAAGCGGCAGAGACAGGATTCCAACCCAGCCATCTGGCTCCTTCACCAGGAAGCACTGTGACCCTCAAGGAGAGATTCAAGGACCCAGCCCTGCCGTGTTCATCTTTCCATGTTAAATCGTGCTTTCCCCAGAATTTGGCATGAGTACCAATGGCACCCTGATGGATTAATTCCCAGTGGTGCAGAGAGAAACATATTTTCAAAAATGGTAACGAGCCACGTCTCTCTTAATGAATACTGGGGAAAAATGTAACTCATACATCAAGTCCAAGATTCGTGACTGTACTGCCAAGGCTGACACGGAGGCCGGTACTTTGCAGTGATCGGTCTATAGCAGCTGCTTGAATGTCAGGTCCAGGGCTTCTCGGACACGCTACTGCAGCCACAGGTGACACACGAGAGGCCCCAGAACCCAGCACAGAGCTGGACACACTCGGGGGCCTTGTGATGTGTCCTCTAAGTGAGGAAATGCTATCTCCAGGGAAAGACGCCAGTTGTTCTTTGGGACGTGAGAGCACAAAAGGGCGCCTTCAGAGGACCTGGACAAGAAGTGCGCCCCCTTCAGCCCATGACACCAGCTTAGGAGAAAAGTCTCGAGGTGGAGATGAACCACATTGACTTTATACACTTGGCTCTTAATTTGCTTCTAAAGCGTTGGATTTGTTGCTTCAGATATTCCAGAAGTGAATTTGTCTTCATTTCTCAGGCACATTTTCATACCGTGAATGATTCAGGAAGCTGGCATTTGACTTCAGCTTCCCCGAGGAGCATGACAACTAAAGAACGTAGCCCGTGGCAAATACAGCATCCCCGCCACACACAACCCCGTACAGATTTCAATGTGAGCAGCCCTCCAGCCTAAAGCACAGTGCGCCAGGAGAAGCGTTCGGAGGCTGTGAAGCTGTCTTAAAGGCAAGATACCTTTCTGTCTTTATTTTTTTTTTTTATTTTAAATTATTTCTTTATTTTGTGGGGGGAGGTAATTAGGTTTAATTTTTCCAGGTTTGCTTATTTGTTTTTTAATGGAGGCAGTGGGGACTGAACCCAGGACTGAATGCAGGTAAGCAGACACTCTACCACTGAGCTACACCCTCCCCCTTTCTGACTTTAATCACTCGTCCTGCTGTTGGGGGCGCGAGGGTGTCTGCCAGACGCTGTCCTTGGTGCTGAAGAGGCAGGCTTTCACAGCACAGACACGGCCCCTGTCCTCACGGGGCTGACCTCCTAGTGAGGGGGTGCAGATTAAAACACAAGTACAGAAACGAACCCATGTAATGTAATTTCAAACAGCAGTAAGTGCCATGAAGAAAAATAAGCCAGGGTGCGAGGACTGCAGCGTGGCCAGTCAGGCAGGTCTGCCACCTGAGACGGGGCGGCTGGGAGGAGAGGCACACATCCCCATATGCATTAATCACATTTAGTCCCTGTCAGCCTGTAGATTCCGCTCGCTGAATGCCAAAGCCTGGAAATTAAACAGAAATCCAGTCTTAAGCTTGGTCTCTCCACACCAGGACCACTGAGGATAATTCTTTGTTGCATGAGGTTCCCTTGTGCATTGCTGACTAGTTACCAGCGTCCCGGACCTCAACCCTAGATACCAGTCGACGTCTCCCGCCCAGTTGTGACAGCCATAAGTGTCTCCAGACATTACCAAGTGCCCCTCAGGGGAAAGCTGACAGGCAAACATAGGGCACCCACTTAAATGTGAATTTCAGAATAATAACAAATACGTTTTTAGAGCAAGTCCATCCCAAATATTGCATGGGACATTCACTGTTTATCTGAAAATCAAATTTAACTGTTCAGGCTGTATTTTCATTTGCTCTAACTGGGAAGCAAAACCGCTCCTGTGAGAGAACCACCACTGCAGTTTTACAGTTTAGAAAACTGTACGTATGAATGCCACGTATGTATGTACACATGCATGCGTGCCAGTCAGGGATGTGTGTGCGGAAAGGCCACATCGAATGCTCTGATCGCTCCGAGCTGTGAAGAAACAGCTACACTGACTTTTCAGACACAGCGAGCGCTGAAGACCCACTAAGATGAGATCAAGGGGCCTGGGGTCTGTTATTACCAGATTCTGAAAACGGAGATAAAATTCATGTCACGCCCAACCCAATATATTTTTCCTTACAGACTTGACAAAAAGGTTTGACTATCACAATGCATAGTGCTGTCCCGAGTTCAGTCACGGCTGCACTCTCATACAGGAAGAATAGCACGGGTCACATTTCTGGGAGATGAGCTGACAACACTAAGAGAAGTTTGGAATTCCCTTTCTCTCTGCCCCGTTCATTGCACGCCCTGGAATCTATTCCAAGACACGAAAAAATAGAAAGGAAGTTTATATTACGAGAGTGTTCAGTGCAGCATCAGGCTTAAAGTTTAAAAATTAGCAACAAACTTAGTATCCAGCAAAAAGTGTATCTAAGCACTGCACACCGGTTAGAATGGCCAGAATCCAAAACACGGACGACGCCGACGGCGGGTGAGGACATGGAACAACAGGAACCCTCACTCAGTGTTGGTGGGAACGCGAGCGGTCCAGCCACATTCAAAGACGCTCTGGCCATTTCTTACAAACCTAAAACGCACTCTTTCCATCCCATCCGGCAATCGCGCTCCTTAACGCTCACTCAAAGGACTGGGAAATGTACGTCACACAGAAGCCCGCCTAGAAATGTTCACCAGGGTTTGCTCTTCGTAACGGCCAAATGTGGAAGTGAACGGGATGTCCCTCAGCAGATTGATGGGTCAACAAATTGTGGTGCCTCCAGACAGGGGAATATTGGTCAGTGGTAAAGAGGAAGGCGCTGCCAAGCCGTGATAAGATGTGGAGGTAACTTGGATGCATGTTGTTAAGTGGAGAAGTGAGTCTGAAAACGCTACGTGCTGTGTAATTCTAACTGTGTGACCTTCTGGAAAAGGCAAAACCACGGAGACCGTGAAGAAATCAGTGGTTATTGGGGTGGGGGAGGGGGGTGAGTAGCTGGAGCACAGAGGATTTTTAGGGCAGTGAAACAATCCTTTACGACGCTCTAGTACAATGGTGGACACATGTCATCATATATTTGTCAAAACCCATAGAATGCACACCACAAAGAGTGAGCCCTAACGTGAACTGTGGACTTTCATTAATAATAATGAATCCACATTACTCACTGATTGTAGCAAAGGCCCCACACTAAGAAGGGCTTATGGGAACTCTGCACTTTTTTGCTCAATTTCTTCCATAAACCTAAAACTGTTAAAAATAATAGTCTACTGGTTTTTTTTTTAAAGAGTATGCATATAGAAATATAAAATTGGGACAAATAGTAATATAAGCAAAGAACTCAAGGCAAAGGTAAAAGTTCATAATTTAGCATTCTTAATAAACCTTGAACCAAACAGTAGCATATACACAGAAAATGCATGAAATGGAAGAACACGGCTCCTGGAATTCTCACAAGACCCATTCACCATCGTCCTAGAAGCCCACTCTTCATTCATCCTCCGTCTCACCAGAGACCCACTTCCCCCTGAGCAAACCACTCCTGAGATCCAACATTATAGTTCTGCCTGGTTTTGAACTTTATATAAATCAAATCACGTGTGTGATTTTTGTGGCTGGCTTGTTTAGCTCAACAATGTGTTTGAAAAGTTCATCCATGTGGTGGTGTAGAGGTGTTTTTCATTCATTTTCCCAACTGTTGACAAGTCAGAGTATGAATACCCTGTAACTTATTTATCCATTAGATTCTACAGTTGGTGGACATCTGGGTTGGTTGCGCTCTGGGGCTAATTTAAATATTGCTACTGCAAACATTGTTTCAAATGCCTTTGGTGCATAGGTCCCTGCATTCCTTTGGGGTCTATATGAAGAGTAGAATTACTTGGTCACAGGTGTCTGTTTAATAAACACTGTTATAATCAATACTAGCAAATAGTTTACAAAATGCTGCTATCAATTTACCCTCTTTGAGAAGATTCAGAGTGTTCCAGCACCTCCTCATCGTAACACTTAGCATTTCCAATCTTTTTCATTTCTAACACTGTGGTGTATGGAATGTGAGATCTCTTTTCAATTATAATTTACATTTTCTGGATGACTAAGAAGGCTGAACAACTTCTCAGCTCTTACTGGATACTGAATATCCTCTTGTGTGACGTGCCCTTCAAGGCTTCTGTGCATTTTTCTATTGGATGTTTCCACTTCTCCCTGACGGGTAGGATTTCTTTATAAACTAGAGACACAAAGTATTCTGTTGATTACATAGGTTACAAATAGCCTGTCTCTCTAAGACATCTTTTGATAGATAGAACTCTTTTCTTTATAATCCAATTGTCAAACTTTTCCTCTACAGTTATTAATTCTTGGGTCCAGTTTATGAAATCTTTGTTTATTTTAAGGTTTTGAAGATACTCTTTTACAGAGTCTTCTAGAAGATTTATTTACTTACTTTTTTACATTTATTTCTATGTCCCATAACCAAGTCTGCATGCACAATATACTGTAGATACCAGAATTCATCTTTTTCCATGTACGTATTCATTTGACCCAGAACATTTTATTTAAAATTCCACCTGCTTCTCACTCTTCAGCAAATCAGTATTGCACTAATAAAGCGTCTGCAGAGAAGCGTTCTGTTGAGTCTGCTCCAGGGGTTTGTCTGCCCTTGCACCAATATTCCATATTCCAATTACTGAAGACTTTATGTCCCCGGGACACATACTCCTGCTTTGCTCATTTTTATTCTTGACCTTTTAAATTCCCATAACGAGTTTTAAAATCCGTTTAACTGATTTGGGGACATTTCATATTTCTCTGTTTTTGTATTCCATTAGCTTTTTACTATCATCAATGTCAGATGTCTCCTACCTTCTTCTGGGATCATCACATGTTGTTTTTCTAACTTCTTAAAATGGGAGCTAAACCACTGGCTTCTTTTCAAATATATGCGTGACTTCCGCTGGAGCCTACAAGTTATACGTCGTAACTTTACTCGGTTCAAGATATACCCTCATTTTCATTGCAATTACATCTGTGACACATGGATTATTTAAAATGGTATTTATCAAGTCCCATATGGATTATTTAAAATGGTATTTATCAAGTATTTACCAAATAAATGGTATTTATTTTTCAAAGTTATGCTTTGTTATTGAATTCTAGTTAACTTCAACTGAGAAAATATGACATATGACTGCAAACATCTGAAAAGTGCCAAGACTTGCTTTATGACCTAGGATATAGGTAATTTCGATGAATGCTCTGTGTACACTTAAAAAAGAATGTTTCGTCTCTGCAGGTTTTTTGTTTCTTTGTTTGTTCAAATATTCTTTGCTCTTGTGGAAAATTTGCGGGCTTGGTCTGTTAGCTACTGAGACACGTGCGTTAAATTCTCCCACTGTGATTCTGAACGTGTCTCTTTCCCTTTTAGTTCAATTTAGAAATTTTATAGTTTGAAACTCCAGGAATAGATACATTTACATTTAGAATTGTTATGCCACACTGGTGAAGTGATCATTTTAAAATATGAAATGTTTTCTCTCTCATAATTTATCATGGCGTAAAGAAATTATTTTACCTGAGATTAGTACACTCAGCTTATTAGTTCAGGTTTTACAGGGTCGCTATAAAACCTCTCCTCCCACAGTTGTCCCCGTCTCAGAAAATGCGACTTCATCATTCCAGCATCGCTGACAAAACCTTTGGAGTCGTGTGTTCCTCCTCCCTTCCTCCCATCACCCGTATCCAGTCCATAAGCGTAAATTAAAAAGGTGTCTAGAATCTCATCTCTTCTCTCCACCTCTACCACTACTTTCTGTCAGCCAGGGTACGAACTGCTGGGTGGGAGACAGGCTCAAGGATGTCCAGGACAACGTGGCGAATATAGCCAATATTCTGTGATACCTTTAATGGAGAGTAAACTTTAAAGATCATATAAAAAATAATTTTTTTAAATGCCAGCCTAAAATGTAAAGCTGCCACTCTTTCCCCTGAAGAACACCTTCCAGTGATTTACCTAGAAGAAAGTCTCAAGTCCTCAGGAAATCCCACAGACCCTACGGGACCCAGCCCATTACCTAATCTCTGACCTTGCCCGCGGCCACACGCTCCCTGCTCCTCGGACACGCTGACCGCGCTCCGAGCCCAGGGCCCTCGGACCTGGGCTCCACTGGCCTGGAACAGTCTTCCTCAAGCAGGCCTTGCTCCCCACCTACCTGCTGACCTCTTCTCAAGCGTCATCGTCATTGTCCTCCGCACACAAGACAGCAAATCTCTCTCCCTGGCTCTCCTCACCTCTCACTCCGCACCATTTCTCCTTCTGTCCCATCTCCCACCACCCTCCAGCATTTTTCAGTTTTCTTACTTCATGTGATTGTGTGTGTGTGTACACACACACATGCACACAACGGAGGGGATCCTCCTGATTCACACATAGAAGATACTCAATATTGTTGATTGAATAAACACACCGTTCTCTGTATCGTTTAGCACATATTTATATATAAACTGTATAAAGTATCACACATCTTACACATATATTCCTAGACACAGAACTGTCGATACGCTCACTGGCCCAGGACCATGGCAGCTACAGGAAGGCAGGGACTTGGACGATTTTTTTTTTTTTTTTTTTTGCTCACTGTTGTGTTTCCGTTGCAATTAGAATGTGTGTGTGTGTGTGTGTGTGTGTATGAATTCATATATATATATATATATATATATATATGTATATATATTATTAATGTGTGTATATATAACATAATTAATGAAAATATGAAGACAATAATTAAACGTTGTGATGATCTTTTGGATCAAACTCATGGGAGTGTGTTGAAAATGAGACAAGTCTAGGACTTCATAAGATTCTGAGCTTCAGAGCTTGAAACCCCCTTGAAGAGCGTCTCCAGCAGCACCCAGCGCACACTTATATCTCTTTTACTCAGGAAGTGAGCACCCCCCCCCACCGAGGTCCCCCGTGCCCTTTCTCAAATGCACTGAGCTAACTCCTGCCTCAGGGCCTTTGCACTGGCCCCTTCTGCCTGGAATGCTATTCCCCAGGCCTTTCACATGGCTAAGTCACTCTCCTCCTCCAGGTCTCAGCGTAAGAGACATCTTGAAGTGGTCTGAATTAGCCCTGCCTGGTCACTCCCTCATGTCCTGTTTAGTTTCTTCCCAGCTTAAATTGTCTTTTCTATTTGTTTTCTTGATTAAACCCAAAGACCCCCCCTTCTCTGCTGGGTCCGTGGAGGCAGAGATCCGACTTGACTTATTCACAGCTAGAGGCTCAGGACCTAGAGCAATACCAGGACCAGAAGGACATTAAGGAAATGGATGAATCAAAGGATAAACAAATGGATAAATGAAAAGGTACTGGGCAAACAGCTCAAAGCCAATCTCTCTGTCTCCAGGTCAGCAGCTCATTATCCCTAGACCTGCCCTGGAGACGGTGGTCGCGAAGGCCCTGAGATAAAATCCAGTGTGGAAGACACAGGGTGAATACAGAGCATCAATTTCATTTTTAATCTCGGACCAAGTGATGTCTAAGCACCCCCAACAGCCAAGAAGCACACGCTCAGTATGCAGGGAGAGAACTTCATTAAGTTGCTTATATTAAAACTGGTAGAGTGTCACATCTCATAATTTTTAAAAATTGTTTACATTAATGTTTAATTAGTTCAGGGATTAAACAGCTTTTTTGAAAGCCTCATAAACAATTCTTTTTCTCCCTCTCCATTTTCTGAGGGCACTTCGAATGATTTAATCAATATGCTGAATTCCCTGAAAGAGGGTGAGAGACAGAGAGGGAAAGAAAAGGCAAGAAAAAGGAGGAGGGGGAGGGAAGAGGGAGATGAGGGGTGGAGATGGAGATGGAGGAGATGGAGATGGTAGAGATGGAGATGGAGGAGAAGGCAATAGAGATGGTGGAGATGGAGGAGATAGAGATGGAGGAGATGGAGAAGATGGGGATGGAGGAGAAGGCGATGGAGATGGAGGAGATGGAGATGGAGGAGAAGGAGATAGAGAAGGAGGAGGAGGAAGAAAGAGGAGAAAGGGATGGAGGGGGAGGAGAAAGGGGGGAGGAGGAGCAGAAAGGCAAGAAAAATAATGCTAACGAGACACGGCCACTAACCGCCATCCCCAGCTCTCTGAGGTCCCCAGAGCCCACAGGCAGACCTACCAGCAGACACTTGTCAGAAGTGCCAACGTGGCGCAGGCTGTTCAGAGGAGAGTTTATCCAGTGGAAAGGGAGCCAAGAAAACATCTGTGCTTCAGTGCGAACTATGCGCATCATTCTCGGCTTCCCGATTCCGATGCTACGGGAGCCATTTTACAAGGAAACCTGACAGCAATTCAAAAGCAGTCTTGCCTACCGACGCGCAGACCAGCTCTCCCCGGAGGAGGCGCCGCCCCGCCCCCCTGCGGGAGAGCCGGCTTGGAGTCTGCGCGCGTGCGTTTCCACATCCCTTCCCTCCACAGACGTGGGCGACGCTTTGCCTTCTCCTTTGTGTCAACAGTGACACCTGCCTGATGTCCTCATTTCATTAGTGACTTCAACAAAAACGTTCACACGTGTTCATTTTACATCTGCATGAGAGTCGTGATTTTTACCTTTTCTTGAAAATTGCCTTCTAATGGGGAAGAAGGAAAGAGGCCGGGGGGCGTCTTCCAGGTCCCATGGCTGTGAGGATATGACAGCTTCAGTCCCACGCTGCTCACTCCTGCCAGCCACACCTGCATCCTCTCCAAGGTGCTCACACCGGTACCGCGTCGGCTGCTCCACAGAGACTCAGCACAGGATCAGAGAAAGAGAATCGCGGGGTACAGCCCGTCTACGAAGCCACCCACGACCATCCCCAACAGAAGTGAACACCTCCTCTGAAGACTTGGTCCAGTGTATTTCCAAAAATGACTGTTTCTCACAGTTTGAGATCCACGTTCCCAGAGACAAGAGTTCCTCCTTCCCAAAGCGGAGACGGAGCAGGGTGACCCAGACAGATGGGGTCCCGGAAAGATCCGGGAATCGCTCCTCTGTTCCAACCAGCTTCAGATTTGCAGGCTCCAGTGTGATTTGGAGGCAACTGTGAAAACATGAAACTTGTACAGGCTGAAAACAATGCAGCTCAGAAAAGAGCCATCACGGGATGAAAGGGACAGCGGGTGACGAGTGAGATTCTCTGAAGCAGACATCCCGGCTCAGTTACCTGGGACGTCAGATGAGGTTCTGACTGCCCAGCTGCACAGGAAAAGGGCTTCAGAGGTCACGTGAGCGAGCGGGGCTGCCCATGAGCATAACGGCGACTCTCCCTGGACGCTTAGAGATATGAGAGGCTGCATCCATCTGGACAAAGGTGCCAGACTACACGGTTGATCAAATTTAGCCCAGAAATTCAAGATACTGAAATGAGACCTAGAATGATTGGCCAGGTTTTGTAAGAGTCGTGTGGTAGGTAGAACCGCGTCCCCCAAAAGATGCGCACCTCCTGACCCCAGGACCTGCGAGTGGCTGTGCACCTGACACACACAGCAGGAGGAGCTCTGCAGGTGTGACAGAAGGACCGGAGGTGGGCGACCATCCTGGAATGTCCGCGAGGGCCCAGGGCAGTCACGGGGCCCTTAAAAGTGCACGAGGGGTGATCTGTCCATTCGGGGGAGCGAGGTGTTCAAAAGTCTATTCTTGTTACTGTCGATTCCTCCTTTTATGTCTGTTAACGTTCGCCTTATATATTTAGGTGACTGCCAAGGTGTGGAAGCAACCTGAGTGTCCATCCACAGAGGAACGGATAAAGAAGACACATACATACAATGGAATACCACTCAGGCATAAAGAAAGGACGGAATTCTTCTGTGTGCAACAACATGGATGGACTCGGAAGGCATTATGTTAAGTGAGCTAAGTCAGACAGAGGAAGACAAATACTGCATGATCTCACTTATATGTGGAATCTAAAAATACAACAAACGAGTGAATAGAACAAAAAAAAGAAGCAGACTCACAGATACAGAGAACAGACTAGTGGTGACCAGTGGAGAGGGGAGGGGTAACAGGGAGGTAGGGGATTAAGACGTACAGAATATTATGTATTAAAAGAAAAAGCTACAATGATACATTGTGCAACACAGGGAATAGAGACAGTGTTTTGTAACTGTAAATGGAATGTAACCTTTAAAAATTGTGAATCACTATATTGTACACCTGAAACTCACTGTTACATCAACTATATTGCACATCAACTGTATTCAATCGAAAAAAAGTGGAAGAGGGAGACAGAAGTGGAAGTCAGAGTGACAGGACAGGAGAGAGTCAAGCCGTTGTCACTGACTTTAAAGACGGAGGCACGGAGCCAGGAGCCAAGGAGTGCAGGCATCTTCTAGAAGCTGGAAAACTCAAGGAAACAGATCCTCCCTTGAAACTCCCAGAGAGAAGTGCAGCCCTGATGACTCTTTGCTTTTAAGCTCAATGACACCTGTGTCAGACACCAGACCTTCAGAACAGAAAGCTGGCAACTCTGTGTTATTTCAAGTCACTAAGTTTGTGATTTGAAGCCACGAAAAACTAACACAAGTGCAAACCATGAATTAAGAGGGACACGAATCTGCATGACCACAGCATCCATTTTTCAGGGACATTCAGCATCCGGAGGTAGGAACGAGCGGGGAAACACTTAGATGGGAGTTTTGCCGGGACTGAAACTAACATACAAGACATCTTTGTGTTAATTAGAAATGAGTGTCCTTCTTTCCAGGCCAGTGCAGTCTCATGGCAGCCAGCACAGCTCAGGCTGCAGCACGGACCAGCCTTAGCTCCTCCGAGTCCTCTACCGCAGGAGCACTTGTGCAGTGCACAACCTGAATGGCCATACATGGTGGCCCGGAGAAGGGATCACGCCCAGTTTCAGCACGGAAGGCCTTTTCTCTCCATGCACGTGAAGAAGCTTCATCTGCACTCTAGAAAAGAGGGTGCACTCAGTTTCTCACATGCTTGAAACCTGTCATTTCGCACTTCCTGATGGAGCCCTTTGTCGCCTTCATCCTATTTTGGACACGAATGTTTTATGCTTCAGGTTAAAAGTCTGCCCATAGTGGGACAGGAACCATACTTCGTTGGTTGCTAGTTTGTACATTAGTAAAAGCCGTCAGAAAATCCAACTCTAAGCAACTTACGCAAGTAAGCAATTTCTTTTATCCCCAAATCTAAAGGTACCCGAGATATCAGGTCAGGATCCAGGGACACTAGCACCACCCTCTCTTGTATCTGCTTCCTCCAGAATCAATGGATCTATTTTTGGGGTGGCTTACTCATGCTAGCAGCTCCTGGCTTCTCTTCTCCCAGGGTCAAATCAAACCCAAGAAGACAGTAGCTTCTCCTCCTTAAACCATTTAAAATCCCAGGTCTGATGATCGCTGGCCCAGCGTGGCTCACGTGCTCAGGAAGAAGCCAGTTACAGTGGCCAGAGGGATGGGATAAGCTCACGGGCCAGGCCTGGGCCGCACTTCCGCCCTGACACTGGGATGGATGCAGCCCACACACATCCCTGGACTGAGGGCTGGGGCGGGGCACAGGCGGTTCCCCAGAGGGTGCCATGGAGCTAATAAAAACAGTAGTGTCTGGAGAAAGATAATCATATGATATCACTTACATGTGGAATCTATAAAAAAAAAATGATACAAATTCTATTTACAAACCAAACACACTCACGGGCACAGAAAACACACTATGGTTAACAAAGGGGAAAGGGCAGGCGAGGGATGAATTAGGGGTTAGGGATTAACAGACACATGTTACTGTATATAAAACAGACAGAGAACAGGGACCTACTGTAGAACACAGGGAGCTATATTCCTTTTCTTGTAATAACATATAATGGAAAAGAATCTGAAGAGAAAAAAAAAGTATGTGTGTGTGTGTGTGTGTCTATGTATAACTGAATCACTTTGCTGTACACCTGAAACTAACACTGTAAATCAACTACACATCAATAAAAAATTTAAAAATAAATACACACATAGGTAAATACATAAATAAGGTAAATAAAACCTATATGCAAAAAAACAAAACAAAAAAAAACACCCCAGCAGTTTCTGATCGATCACGTTGCTGTGGAAGTTTTATTCCCAGTGAAAATAAATAAAACCTGAACGGGTCTGTTACACTTACTTTATTCGGACGGTCACAGTTCGGCATTTTGGTTTCTTGGGCAACGGATTTACTTCTAATGATGTTTCACAGGAAAAGCGAGGAAGAGGTGGAAGGGAGCCGGGGGTGTGACACCTACTGTGTGTCTGTGTAGCCTCAGGCACGGCTCATTTACCACACTGTTGAGTGCCCACGCAGGACTGGGGCTAGGAGTTTAGTGGCCCCGTTCAGCAGTTAAGAAAACGAAGTCTGAGAAAGCTGAAGGCGCTCAGCGCACCGAGACAGGAAGCGCCAGCGCCCGGGTTTGAAGGAGCCTGTCTGATTCCCGAACGTGTGCTCGCCGCCTCCGGAACGCCGGGCTTCACAGCCTCACGGCAGCTGATTTCTTATAAAAGTACTAACGAGGGTATTAGAGAGGAGAAGGCGTTTCCTTCCTACGTGTCTCTGAGGGTAAATCAGTTAGAGGAACCACCACGCCCCGACACACACAAATTCGTAAATTATTTTCCTCTTAATTTATATGCTTTTAATAAAACGAGGAATGAACGGCCAATAATTAACTCACTTTCTACCACCATTTTAAGGGAAAAAGGAAACATGGAAACCAGGCAGCGGTGTGGGAAGTTAAGGAAACAGGCTCTGATTATCACATTGAGCGAAGCAAGTCAGACAGAGACACATGTCCCATGATATCACTTATGTGTGGAATCTAAAAAAAGAGATACAAATTTTATTTATGAAACAAAACCAGACTCACAGACACAGAAAACAAGCTATGGTTACCAAAGGGGAAAGGGCGGAGAGGGAAAAATTAGGGGTTGGGGATTAACAGACACACGTTACTGTATATAAAAGAGATAAACAACAAGGACCTGTTGTCTCGCACAGGGAACTATATTCCACTTCTTCTAACAGCATATAATGGAAAAGAATCTGAAAAGACAGTGCATACATGTACGTACACGTATAACTGAACCACATTGCTGTGCACCTGACACGGTTGCAAATCAACAACACTTCAATTAAAAAATTTAAAAAATTTTTAAAAATAAAAAATTAAAGCCTGAGGTCAGGCAGCCTGGGTTTACAACCAGTAAAACCATTTGCTAGCTTTCCTTCTCGCTAGCTGTGTAACTTTGGGAAATCACTAAATCACTCTTATCCTCAGTTTTTTTAATCTATAAAATGGGTATAATATAACAGGCTACGCCTCATACAGTTCTTGACAGAATTCCACGAGGTACCCATGTAAGTGTTTTATACATGTGAGCTAGTATATGATTGACATTACTGTTTTCAAAAATGGCAAAACTGACCTTTCTGATGAAAACCCTACCAAAAGCTCCTGCCATACTCAAGAGGTAGCCAAAAAAAAAATAATAATAATAATAAAGAGGTGAAAAATGGTTAGATCCAGCTCAGTTCCATAACAGAAAAATGCATTTCCTAGAATAGGAAAAATGCTCCAGTCTAAAAACAAACCTAGAGTGATACTACGATTTACACCACGATTACAAAATATTTCATTTTTCAGTAGTTTTCTCTAAAAAGGTCTGAATCTATACGAATGACAGATGCAGGGAAAACCTTGAATGTCTATTTTTACCATCAGCTGTTTCTTCATATAGGACACATTTCTGGGAGCCTCGAGAAACTTCCCGCGTTTCCCATAGGGGAAGCCCTTTTTCGAGCGCTGAGTTCTGTAAACGTTGGGTAGCTAAACACTGAGATGCTTTCAGCACGATTCTGTTAAGTTATTTATTCTACCAGAAAGTGCTTATTTGAAAGCCCTCGGTTCTTCCACGGAGTTTTTGCCTAAAACCGTGCCCACCATCATTTTAAACTTTCGATTTAGTGTCATGCTCTCGAAGACAAGCTTCCTTCCCCCTGACAAAGCAAATACCTGGTTCTAAACGTGTGTGCGTCTGTTGAACAGGGCTCTGGGGACTGACCTGCTGGTTTGGTGAACTCTTCAAAGCTATTTAGCAGCTGGAATTTGCCAATCACATTTTATACCCAGTGGTCTGGGCCCGTTTTCCCACCCAGAAAAAAAAGTCTCAAGTGGGCCATGAAGGATCCACACTGAGGACTGCGGTTCTCACTGGACTACGCTTCGGAGTCACTCAGTGTGGAATCCAGCCACGCTAGACGGGTGACACACCATCAGATAAAGACAAGGCTTTCGTAAACAAACACTGCGCACGTGAACAGTGTCTTCCCCTGCCGTCAGGTTAATCCCAACGATGTTCTAAATTAAAATAAAATGTTGACATGACTCCGTAATGGCCCTGGTAACCCAGGTATAGGAGTGCCCAGGACTGCCCTGTTCACTGAAGACTCCAACCACGAGAGGGTTATATGCAGGTAGCGCTTTGCACGGAATCTGATAAAAAACAAGAGGAGAGCTGGATGCCCTGATGTTGTCGGTTTCTCCAGAAATAATCCACGTCACTCTGTTTCTAAAAGCAAGGACCTAATTAAGGTCCTGCCAGAGAGGTAAGGGCCTGTCGTTCCAGTGGGTCCTTGAGCCTAACCACTGGACTCTGAGTCGGGGGCAGAGGGGTCCATGGACAAGGGGGCTCTACTGATGCTCAGAGATGAACCTGCCCCTCATCCTTCCGCAGCTGATGGCAGAGAACCAGGTCCCGGTCTGCCAGCTGGGCAGCTTGGTGACAGATGACTGTTGGGGGTGGGTGAGACATGCAGAACTCGTCACCAGCCGGGCATCCTGCACGTATAGACCCTCAGAGCAGAGCCCCGGAGGCGACACGGATGCGAACACCCGTCAGGCAAACGCCTCCCATCAGAAGGTGCGGCGGTGAGAACAGCCCGCCGGGAGGGCCTTCCCCCGGCCTCTCCTGCCGGCTGCCCTCGCGCCGCCGTGCTTCTGACGCAGAAGGGGGTAAAGCACGCGGCACGAAACCGGGCTCCCCGGAAACCTACTTTTTAATTTGTCGGTAACACAGCTTAACCACACCTGTAGCTCCCTGCCTCAGGTTTTCCCAGTGTTGCGTCCAAGTTCTGCTGGGCGTGTTCAGGCGACAGAGCCCCAGAACCCAGGTGCCATCATCTCTCTCCGCCCCAGGCTGCTTTACGTATGTTGACGGATCAGATTTCTCCCTTTTCCAGATCGGTAAGCCACTCGTTTCCTAGCTCTTCCCTTCCGGGGAGAAACTGTGGGGCCCCGGAAGGGTGGGCTACCGCTGAGAACACACGACTGGCTGTCAGAACCCATCCAGACCAGACAGAGAGCACCACTGGCTGGAAACGGAAATGACAGATGCTGTCACTCCTCCCACACCTGGGGCCACACCCGCCTGCCCCCTGCCCCATCAGTGACAGCTGTCCATCAGTGGCAAACTCCACAGGTTGGTTTGTTTTCTGCAAAAGCCTTTCCCACGTCTCCTCTCACCACCGGAACACCAGACCGTCAGAAGGTAACGTCCTGCGTGTCTTATGGGCCATTTCAGAAACGCCTGGTCCTCCGCTTCTGAACCTGCGTGTACTGCAGCCCTGACACAGCCTCCCCAAACAGGGAACATTTAAACAGAGGCCCAGAGGCAGCTAGGAAGTGGCCGTGCAGACCCTGCTGGAGATACTTCCCACTGGGGGTGGGGGAGGGGAGGGTGGGACAGCCAAAGCAAAGGCCCTGGGGCAGAAGCGCCCCCCCACCACATCTGGCCAAAGGCACAATAAAAGTTAGGGTGTCTGGAGGGACAGGCGCAGAGCGGGGAAGAGGAGGTCAGACCCAGCCATGGGCCAGACCAGGGAAGGTCTTCCGGGCCATCGTGAAGACGCTGGGCTCTATTCTGTGAGTGGCTAAAAGCCCTTGATGGGGGAGGGCACAGCTCAGGGGTCGCAGAGCGTGTGCTTAGCATGCAGGAGCACCTCCAGCACCTCCACTGAATAAACCAACAAACAAACAAACCTAGCTGCCTCCTCCCTCTCCCCTGCCCCGCAAAAAAAGAAAATCTCTTGAAGCATCTGCAGTCAGTATGAAGTGACTGAATTTATGACCCAAAGGCTCTCTGGCTGGGCAGGCAGCCGGTAAGGCGGCCACGGTCACAGCAGCTCCCGGGGTTTAGTGTGGATGGCGGGGGCGGTGGGAAGTCACTGAATCTGGGGAATTCGGCAGAATCAGGGAGGAGGTCTGGGGACCCTTCCCGAGTGGAACACATTTGCCCAAAGACAGGACTCCATCCCCAGCGCTGGCCCTGAGCAGCAGCCATCCCGGCATGTCACGTGGTTTTAAAGAAATACTAAAACCCACCCCCACAACCGTGCTGACTTCTTTGTGTGGACGTGGCCCAAACGCAGAGTTTCTAAAATTTCCAGGGCGGTTGGGAAGCACACCCAGGACCAGCAGTTCCCGCCCAGATGGTCTGGGAGGTTCCTCTTTAGGTCTCTTATTACGACAATACGATTGTCCCCATTTTAGTGACCAAGACTGACAACAAAACAAAACAAAACAAAACAAAAGGGGATATACGTGTCCAGGCCAGAGAGCGAGTACGGGGGGCTGGTGAGAACACGGCGGGTCTCTCTGCAACGGGGAAGGGCAAACCTGACCCCGTGTTGAGTCTGTTCCCTTAGCTCTGACCCTGGGCGCTGTTTCCCGGGCTGAGTCAGGCTGGTTCTGCACCTTTTGTAAAAGAACGTTGCCTGTAGCCTGAAATACACAGCAGAGCCCCTTCTCAAGGCTCTGACCTTCAAGGGTAGGACACTTTCTCATTCATATAGGGACAAAAAGTTGCAGAACAGAGAATAACATGTGTCTTGTTGCAGGTTTACGGGGACACCGTGACCTGACCTACATGGACAGCTGCAAGGACAAAGGATTCCGGCACCAAGAAGGTTGCACCAACCAACCACACCCCTCCCCGTTTAGTGTAAAAGGAGACTGAACTCTGACTTGGGAAGATGGTTCTTTGGGACACTAGCCCCCCATCTTCTGGGTCTTCTGGCTTTCCAAATAAAGCCATTATTCCTTGCCCCAGCACCTCACCTCCTGATTTACTGGCTTGTGCGGCGAGCAGAACGAGCTTGGACTCGGTGACACCTCCACCCCCGACATGAGCTCCCCGACAGGCATATCACGAAGATCTGGTTACTCAGCATGAGCCATTTTTTCCGAAGTGACTTATCACTCAAATTAACGAGTCAAACATGGACTGTGAAGTGTGGGTGGGTAAATAGGTACCACAGGAAGAAAACGTGAAAATGCCACCTAACAGCTGCCTGTATTATTTGAAATGATGGGAAAAAAAAAAAAGAGCACGGAGACACCTCCCAGCAGGGCAGACAGGGAGCCCCGCCCGGGCTTCTGCAGGGTCCCCACGCGGCCTCCACCCTCCCTTCCAGCCGGGAAGTTACATTCTTTCCTGGTCACAGGCTGGACCCAGCGGGTCAGAATTTCCCTTCTAGGTCCGTTACGCTGCCTCTATTCCTGAATCTCTCTTGCATAGTGTGTTTTTTAAAAAAATGTTTTTTAAAGAGAGAAACCAGAAGGATGGCAGCCCATTGAGGGTACTGTCGGTGGGGCACAAGACGGGGCTCCAAAGGGCCCCCAACTTCATTCCTTCATAGAAGACGACTCCAGATGCAGCATGCACAGGATGGAACAGGACGAGAAGCCAGGGGAAACCCATCAGTACAGATGCTTCTCTCAAACCAGCACAGAGATAAAATCAGCTCTGTTTTCTTTAAAGCATTATCAAAGAAATGCACATCGAATAAGGTTTTTTTTTTCCTGTTTCTGGATGCACTGGCCGACAAGTTTTGTTTCTGAGCGAGAAGAGCTCAGAGTTTTACTCTTTAACAGGAGTGATTGTAATTCATGTGCAGTCCACGCAGTTTTGCCTGGAAATTCTTTCTCCTTGAGCCACCAGCTGCTTCCCCGGAGTGACAACTCCGGATGGAGGATGCCACAGAACAAGGAGCAGTGACGACCAGAGAAATGTGAGCAGAACCAGCACGGCCTGCGGGACGTGGTCCTCGTTTAGCAGGTCAGAGGCTTGAGAAGCAAAGGCACTTTTGCTTTTTGGAGGAAATTCTGTTTCCCTGCATCCAAGTTCTGGTCACTTGGAAGGGAAAAGAGCGAGCTTCAAATCCTGTTTTTAAAATTCTACTGATTAGAAGTAGAAGAAGACCTAAATAGACATTTTCCCAAAGAAGACAAGTGGATGGCCAGCAGGCACGCGAACAGGTGCTCGACGTCGCTAATTACCAGAGAGATGCAAATCCAAACTACAATGAGGTGTCACCTCACATCAGCCAGAATGGCCATCATTCAAAAGTCCACAAATAATAGATGCTGGAGAGGCTGTGGAGAACAGGGAACCCTCCTACACTGTTGGCGGGAATGTAGAATGGAGGACAGTATAAACATTCCTGAAAAACTAAAAACAGACTTACCATACTATCCAGCAATCCAATTCCTCGGTATATAACCAGAAAAGGTGAAAACTCTAATTCAAAAAGATACATGCACCCCAGTGTTCATAGCAGCACTATTTACAACAGCCAAGACATGGAAACAACCTGAATGTCCACTGACAAGATGACTGGGTAAAGAAGATGTGGTTTATATACACAGTGGAATACTACTCAGCCATCAAAAAGAAAGAAATAATGCCTATTTGCAGTAACATGGATGGGCCTAGAGATGATCATTCTCAGTGAAGTAAGTCAGACAAAGACAAATACCATCTGATATCACTTATATGTGGAATCTAAAACAAAAATGATGCAAATGAACTTATTTTCAAATCAGAAATAAACTCAAAAACATAGAAAAAAACCTTATGGTTACCAAAGGGGAAAAGAAGAGGGGGATAAATTAGGAATTTGGGATGAACAGATACAAACTATTATACATGAAATAGATAAACAACAAGGACCTACTGAATCGCACAGGGAACTATATTCAATAGCTTATTCAATATTCTGTGAAACCTATAATGGAAAAGAATTTGAAAAAGAAAATACATATGTGTAAATATATATAAGAACCTGAAAAAGAACATACACATATGTGTGTGTAACTGAATCACTTTGCGATTCACCTGAAACTAACACAACATCATAAATCGACTCTACTTCACTGAAAAGTTGTTTGTTTTCAAAAACATTCTACTTGTTAAATTCCAGGGTAGCTTTCACCTGGCAAAGGGGCAGCTGGAGCTGTGAATAGGGAAACGGGGGCACTAGTGGCAGAATATTCCAAGAAAAAACCGGCATTCCCCGAACCCGTGCGTAGGAGGGAGCCCACATAGACGGTGGCAGAATGTCAGCTTCACACGTCTTTCTGTTACTTCCTCCTTAAGAGCTCTCCACCCTGCCCACAGCAGACGTTGTAAACTGGGCTGAATCTGGCTCCAAAGACTGTCTCACTCGATTCTGCATCAAGCCACTAAAATTCGTAATTAGCTTTTAATGCCAATATTTAGAAAACAGAAGATTTCACATAAAAACCTGGATGTTTGGCTTTTCTTTAAAACATCGCAAGATGTGAGAAACCTGTGACTCCATCACCACACTGCAGCAAGTCACAGAGCTGTGTGCCCTCTAAGTGGGGCAGTAACTCGCCAGGTGGCCACAGTCCCCACCCAGCCCTTATGCCTCAGTTACATCACATACTTACCCCAGCGGGCATTTGATTTTTTTTAATCGCTAGGGTGTGGGATCATTCACAACCCCGAGGTGATCACTCTGGCTGCTACAGGGAGACTAGGTGCGGATGGCGGAGCTGGGGGTGTCGGAGGGAGGATGAAGAGGAAGGACCAGACAGGGGCGTGGCAGTAACGGAGGTGAGGGGAGATGGTGACCTGGGCCAGGGTGGCGGCAGCGCAGTGATGAGAAGTGGCCACAACATGATACGGTTCAAGGTCGAGGTTCTGCTGATGGACAGGATGGGGTGTGCGGGACGCAGGGTGCCCGTCCTTAGCCAGTCCTGCCCGTTTCCCTCCCATTCCATTCCCCCATTTCCCTTCCTCCTTCAGAAAGCACAACAGAACTGTGAGAAGATAAAGTGGAGCGGCTGGCAATCGAGTGTCAGAGAGCGTGACTCCGACAGTCTGGCACCAGCAACATCGGTCATGACGTTGAAAAAGTTCATAATTGAAAAAGGACAATGCTGGGCGGCAAGGGGAGACCCAGTGCCAGCTCCCCTTGAAGAAGGAAAAAGCCACGACTCTTAATTACCCTTAATTAGGTATCCTGCTTGTTCCATTTGTGCTGCCCTTGCATTTGGACCTAATGAAAATACACGATGAATTGGACAAAGAGAATGCATTTACAAAAGCCACAAACGGTGCCCCCCAAACCCCTTCACCTAATGATTCAGAGTGTTTGCCCCTCTAGCCAAAATTCTATTCAGAATATTCAGAATGAAGTCAAATTCCACCTCCTCAGGGAAGCCTTCTTTGTGAACCCCCCCACCCCCCGCCAGCTTTGATCTGACTTTTCTCTGAACTTCCACAGGATTACTGTGCGTTCAGGCCACAGTGCAGTTAGCCTTGCGGCTCCGTGGGACACTCCTTCTACTACTGTGGGGCTGCTGTGTAGATGATTAGTTGTTACGAACAACAGAACACTTCATCACATCCAGAACCCTGTAAACTCACTCAGAGGGAAGTCTGCCCAAAATGAGATCGTGTATTGTTCAGGCTTGCTGATTATGACAAAGGAAAAACACTTCGGTATTTTAACAACAACAACAACAACAAAAAGGAGATGATCCTGTTTAATTTACTATTTAATTCCCATCACCCGCAGTGTTCTTAGGGCTTAAAAGGGGGATGAAGCTCAAAAGTGTTGGAGACTTTGCTCTCTTTACTTACAGAAGGTATCCTCTTCAACGAAAAAAAATTAAAAGAGAAAAGAAAGAAAGAAAGGTCGCCTCACACAGAAGACATCCTAACTTAAATTTCTGAATCTAAACAAATATCCTACTTTTTCAGTAATAATTTGGTACAGAGACTGAAGGCAGCTCTTCCCCCTTTCCCGTTGGCCCATTTCTGTCCCCCTCGAACCTAAAACAACCTGATTACGGGGAGGAGGTCACCAGGTGACTGAGCCTGACTCCTGGCTTAAGCTCTCCTGAATGCGCCCCATGCTTCGCCTCACCTGTTGATCCTCTTCCTGGATGAGAAGAAGTAAGAATGAGGAGTCAAGCCGTTTAAGAATGACCTGCTCTCCACCCCGCACTGCCCGCTTAGCATCCCTGCAGGCGGGTCACGGGGACAAGGTAACATCTGAGGAGAGTCAGCCGGTCTGCACGCAGTGGAGATGGCACAGGACCAAGCTCCTGCCCCAGTGCCTCCTGAGGGTCTCCCCCCTTTTCCCCTTTAAAGCTGTCCTGGCTGAGCAGACTCTTTGGAGTTGGTCTCGGGGCATGAGTCCCCCTTCTCCCCAGATGGCCGGCTTTTCTGATAGAAGCACTTTTCCTTTCTCCCGACACTTGCCTCTCAATTATAGGCTTTTGAGCAGCAAGCACGTGGACCTGAGTTCAGTAACAAAACCAGGGGACAAGCAAATAACCGAGAAAGTGCAAAGGGCAGTGACTCTAAGCATCTTAGATGAAAAGTATCAAGAACCAACGTCACTTCCACGGCCCCTAAGATGTTACATGTGAGAATAAACCCGAGTCTCCCAGTTGACAGTATGACAACAGCATCAACAAGTGACATGGTAGAAGGATCTGAAAGGTAAACATTCAAAATATACTTCAGGGAAAAAAAAAAACTCGAAATGCACAGTATCGTTTGGCCACCGCCTAATTACATGGCAGCAGGAGCTGGTCGATGCCACTGTGTTAACGTTCCCTATCTTGAGTTTTCACCGCGTTCTGCATTCTTGATTATTTAATGATCTCTGAAGGGCAGGAGCTTTATCCTGCTCACCACTTATGCCCAGAATTCAGCGCAGCGTCTGGCACTTAGAAAGCCCTTACCCAGCACGTCATTGCGGAGTGAAGCACGATGGTGGCACACATTAAGCGGCTGCTAAGATGACACGTGAGGGTGAAGACATGTCACGGGCTGGGAATATATTCATCACACATATATGCAGAGGTATACAGGGGTGCTACATTTTTGGAAACCCTTAGGCATAGAAACAAGGCTAAAGGAACAAGATAGAAGGCCCAGTAATGAGTTAGGAAGAGACTGGAAGGGACATAACAACCCACAGAAAACTCATGACCATCACGCGGAGGTGATGGAGCCACAGACGGCAACACGGAACACAACGGTCCCTGCAGAAAATCCAAGAGCAGGTGAGACCGAGGTGTGCTCAGGGGGACGGCTACCTTTGGGAAAAGGGGACAGTGGCTGCAAGAGGGCGGCAGGAGGTTCTAGGGGGCCGAGGAAGTTCTACAACTTTCATCCGTTTTCAGCTTCACGGATGTATGATCCATAAATAAAATGCTGAAATATTTAAAGCGTTCCTGGAGATGATTTGATAGACACACACACTGGAAAAGGATTCCTCCATCTAGCTGATTAACCGACCCACCATTTCACACATCCACTTCTTTACAGGTAAACAATAAACGTGTTTACTTATCTGTAAGTAAACATGTACCTATGAACATTTAAGTTCCACTCTTTAAGCAAACTTCCGTTACCTAATACAGTGTTAGCACCCATATTCACCACTGCACTGGGTCCTCGGATTACCGTTTTATGTTAGACCCTCAGAACATTTTTGTGTTTTAGCTGAAAGTCTGTACTCTTACCAGCCTCTCCTTATCTCCCCCGCCCCCAGCCCCAGCCCCCGGCAACCACATTTCGATCTCTTGATCACGGCATTTATAATCATTCATGTGTTCCATTTCCTTAATGGAACAGGAGAGAACACATCCGACTCCACGTTGGAGCTGTTTCTTTCACTTTACCCTTTGTATCTGTTGCTTTTGCTGCAAGTTCATCACTAAAGGGATGTTGCCTATAAGCGTCAAGTATACATAATGGCCCATCTGTGGGAACCCTGCCTCCCAGGCCTGAGCTTAAGCTAAAATACCCCGGAAACATCCAGGCCAGGGCCTCCTGTGAACGGCTGCAGGGAAGAAGAAATGAACGCATTCCCTCTGGTGTCTGGTTGGAAACAGGAAATATTTATCAACAACTTACCACCTTTGTTCACTTTACGTCCTCACCTCACCCTCTTTGCAAGAAAACAGCATCCAAACCCAAGGAAGAAGGTTCTTTGGGACACTGGTCCCCCATCTCCTCGGTCTGCTGGCTTTCCAAATAAAGTTGCTATTCTTCGCCCCAGCACCTTGTCCCTCAATTTATGGGCCTATCGTGCAAGCAGTACGAGCTTGGACGTGGTAACGATTAGAGATGTAACACTTCAACAAATAACGTCTATTTTAAAATAATAACATGGGTCCCCACCGAGTGTAGAATTTATGACTAACTGATCTTATTTTTGCTCCTCTTTTATTTTCTACTTTCTACGGCGATCAAGTATTACTTTTAGCATAATTCTTCCATAATATTAAAAAGAATTTTTATTTTAATGAGAGCACTGGGGATCGCTGTTAAAATCCCATGGGCCGTGGCAACAGGGAAGCCGCCGCACACAGGAATGGGGTTACTGCTGTGCATTTAACGCAGCAAGACCCAACGGGGGCGTCGCAGTACTCCAGGTCGGCACTAGAGGGAGTGACCGTCGCCCCAGGAGACAGCCCCCTATGATGCCCAGAGAACTACACCTGAACCCCTTCTCCTCCTGCCTGCAACCCACAAGGGTCTTCCTCCTGGGACACCAAGCAGATGGAGAAGGCAGGGGAGTGAATGTGGAGCGGCAAACAGAACACGGCCATGCCCCCATGTGGAATCCCTGCCTTGCTTCACAATCTCATCTTCTCTGTGTCCCCCTAAACTCAGGAACGGCTGGGACCCCCACCTCTCTCTCCCTCTCTCTTTGCAATGTTCTCTCGCCTCCTCTGAGTGCCCCACTTACAAGCACGTTTTCCTTTTGCGTCCACTGTTCTGTTGCATTTAGGTAACAGACCACCTTGAAAACAAACGGTATTTACTGCTGTTTCTCTAAAGAGGTATGCGCCCCACAGAAGTCCCCCTCTTTATAGACTCCTCCTTAGGAACAGCGTGATCCTTCTTTTTTTTAATGATACTTGATGTCGGTTTCCCAGAAGCAGGAATAAATATCCTTTCACTGGCTGTCACAATACGACTCGGATGGAGAAAAACGTATCTCACATCCGGAATACTGCTCTCCCCGAGTATCCTCGTGAGCTCGTTACACGTTATGTAAAATAACAGATAATTCTGAAACAAACATACGGTGTTCCAGGGACAGCAAAGAGAAGAGCAGGGAAAGGGGCCGGGTAACCGGTCAGTGCGGAAGAAGCTTGGTGGCGGGTGAGGGAGCTGTGTATAGGAAAACTATGGTAAGTTTTTATATTGGAAAAAACTTAAATTTGCCACCTATACATCCTAAGATTAAAAAAATGCCCTAAGACAGACAAAAGTGGTTTTGTACCTCTGAAAGAGAAAGGATCTTGTAGTAACTTATGGTGAAAAAAATATGAAAATGAATATATGCATGTGCATGTGTGACTGGAGCACTGTGCTGAGCCCCAGAAATTGACACAACATTGTAAACTGACTGTACTTCAATAAATATATATATACAAAGTATATATGTATTAAATTTTTTTTAAAAGAGAAAGGAAATCTTAGACATAAATATTTAGAGAAACATTAACGTGTTTTTGTGGTCCCTGCACTGAATCACCCCAAGATATGGCTTCTCCGCCCAGTGCTTCCGACATCTGGGGCTGGACAATTCTTCGCTATGGGGGCTGTTCTGTGTGACGCAGGATGTTTAACAGCATCTCCAGCCTCTGCCCAGGTGCCGGCAGCATCTCCGGCAGGTGTGACAACCAAAAATGTCTCCATCCTCTACCACATTCTGCCAAATGGCCTTTTAATACTTTCTAATTACTTGCCAGCACTGAGAAGTTGGGATATTCCACTTGGAAATCTCAATTTCTTATGCCTCTTGAGTTATTGGAAGATGAGGAATCTCTGAACGTAGATCCCACTGTTGAATTTGCAATAGGGAAGAACAAACCTGACTCTGTGTTAGATCTGTTCCTTTAGCTCTGACCCTGGGCTCTGTTTCCTGGGCTGAGGCAGGCTGGCTCTGCGCCTTCTGTTAAAGAATGTTGCCTAGAGCCTGAAATGCACAGGAGAGCCCCTTCTCAAGGCTCTGACCTTTAAGGGTAAAACACTTTGCCATTCATCTAGAGATAGAAAGTTGCAGAACAGAGAGTAACATGTCTTGTTGGAGGCTCACAGGGACACCATAACCTGACCTACGAGCACAGCTACAAGGACAAAGGATTCTGGCACCAGGAAGTCTGCAACCACCATCCACACCCTCTCCCCTTTTAGCATAAAAGGAGCCTGAATTCTGATTTGAGGAAGACGGTTCTTTCCCCAGGACGCTAGTCCCCCACCTTCTCGGTCTGCTGGACTTCCAAATAAAGTCGTTACTTCTTGTCCCAACACCTCATCTCCCGATTTATTGGCCTGTTGTGCAGCGAGCAGAACGAGTTTGGACTCAGTAACATTCCCTTTCCCGCAATACATCATCAAGGGATTTTAAAACGGAGGCTGCTTTGACTTCACTGGCACTTAAGGTGACTCTTGCTGCTGTGAAGGGAACGGCTTGTAAGGAGCCAGGAGCAGAACTGAGTGGACCACTGAGGGCACTGACGAGGTGAAAAGATGACCGCGTCCTGGACCAGCAAAGTGGAACCGGAGACGGGAACACATTAAGGAGGGCTCAGGACTTGAGAAGAACCACAAAGCCTGGGGGTGGGCAGTGGGTTGGGATGCTTTGTAATGCTGAACAAAGAATGTTCTATTTTTTCCTCTCACAACAAAGAAACACTATTTTTTATATATACACATAAGCGTTTCTGGCTGGGAGGAAAGAGATTTCATCATTTATTTAATCCTTTATTGAGGCCCTCCCAAGGCTTCGGCATTTGGCGATGAGTGTGAAATGCTTTACCCCCTAAAGAAGCCGCAGGGGAGTTGGGGAGGTGCCCCAGGCTTCCCTCTCCTGAACCCTCTTCTCCTGCAGCCTCTCCGTCTCCGCAGACAGAACCCTCCCCTGCCCTTGGTCAGGAGCCTCAGGGACTCTCTCTTCGTCTCGGGCTCCTGGTCCAATTTCTCCCCCAGTTCTCTCGGCTCCACCTTCAAAAGATGCACACACACCACCGCCTCTCCCCAAGGCCAGGGCCACAGCATCTCTCCCCTGGTCTCCCAGCTGGCCCCCCGCGCCTGCCCCTTCCTCCCTGTTACCAGCCAGGGTGAGCCCGCCAAGTTGTATGTCAGCTGAGGGAGCCCCAGAGGCCCCCCAGTTCCTCCCGAGTAGACGCCAAAGTCCCTACAACGGACTTCCTGGTCCCGAGCCCCTCGGGCTCCCCTCCCGCTCCCACCCCTCTCTTCTCACCGGCCCGCAGCCGCCCCACCCTCTGCCTAGGAGCCTGGGCCAGCAGCCGCCCTCCCAACCTGGGCCTTTGCACCTCCTCTGCTCTGCCTGGAGTGAGATTCTCCAGTTCCCAGGGGCTCACCTCCTCAATCCCTCCAGGGCGACGCCCAGCGGCTGCTTTCTCACTTCTACACATTTTCAAGTCACACACACACACACACACACACTAACTCACCTCCCTGCTTTGTGTTCCTACCTAGCCCTCATCACCCTGTAGACAGAGGTCCAGCAAATATGAGTTTCAGCACCAGTGAGGACTGTGAGTGTCCGCTGACACGCGGGTTTTCCCGGTGGTGAACACCACACTGCAGGATCCCTGGTTGGCTGAATCGCAGAGGCAAATCAGCCAACATGAAGGGCGGCCGACTACGGGCTGTTTAAGCTACACACGCATTTTTCAACTGCGAGGAGGGTCCCCACCCCAGCCGCCTCCACCACGTAGTTCAAGGGCCAACCGGTTATGTGTACATATATACACACTTATTAATCTGGATACCGTCTGTTCCCATCACGAGATGGCAAGAACTTGTTTCCTGAGCACCCAGAACAGAGCTGGGCACACGGCACACGCTCAGTAAATACCTGTTGAATAAATGGGTCCCTGTTTAGAACAAAGTAAGCAACAGAAGAGAGGCTTGGAAGCCGAGATCGGCATGGCGCATCGGCGGCGCCCCCTGCCTGTCGAGGTGAACGAAGGGTGCAAGGACGCTGGGGTCGGAGGCATCTCACGGTGGTTCTGATGCGCACCTCCCTGGGGATAAGTGACGTCGGCCATCTTTTCAGGTGCCCGTTGGCCATTTGTCTGTCTCCTGGTGAACTTTCAAAACCCAAGAGTTTTGCATTTGAAATCTCGTCGGGGCCACGTCCCCACTCAGGGAGGACTGAACACCTGCCACTCTCTTGTGATGAAGGGCGTATCCCCAGCCTTCACATGTCCCATCACTTCCTGTCTCTCTCAGCCTCTCTGCACTCGTCGCTTCCTCACAGACGTGGACTCAGGACCCCGCCTTCAAAATGCTGGTTAATACATGAAGGTAACTTGGGAAGTCGTCTGCTCTCAGACCATCTCAGCCAAGGCTTACAGACTGCACCACTGTCACTCTGAAAAACTGCAGAGAACTGCTTGCGGGTTTTTTGGTGCCTTTAATGTGGATTGTCTGGCAAGCTCATGTCTGCATTTACCAACCAGGATGTGCAGCTTCGCTAGCAACAGGATGGTGACTTTGTGTTCTGTTGAAGAGTTTTCTGAAGAAAGCTTGCAGGCGTTTCCTTATAGTTTTTTCGGACGGAAAGCTGGTTTTAGTACAATTTCACTCTTACACTTTGCTGACCTCTCTTCTCCAGACTCACTCTTCCTTGTGATCTTAATTAAAACTAATCTCATCAGAGACTAATGCATACAACATTAACCTTGCATAATGCATCCCCAGACTGAAACCTAGCAGGAGCCTGAGGGGCCCTCCTGGGCACAAAAAGCCTTTCCACATCCCCCTGTTTCTTATTTGCAGGATAAAGGCTTCGGCCTCCTAGACGTTCCAGAATGCCCAAGAGCAAATTCAAGCAGTGGCTAATCAGGAAAGTCCAGGACCGCAGAAACAAAGGAGGAGCCATCAAAAGACAATAGCTCCCCCCCACCCCAAAAAAGAAAAGAAACAATAGTGCAGCTGTTACAGCAGGGTCCTGGATCCTCTGGAAGGGATGTGCAGAGCAGCTCCTCTGAGTTCTTCTGCAGGAGCCAAGCCCCCACCCGGCTGGGAGGGTAGCTCCAGGCCCAGCGCAAGATCCCTGGAGCCCCGCCCTGCTACCTCCCCACCAGCCAATCGGAAGAAAGCCCCACCCAGCAGCCCTCGCCCCAGCTTTGCCTATAAAAGCTCTGCCCTGCACACCCCATGTTCAGGGTCTTTTGAGCACAAGGCACCCCTTCTCCTTGCTCGGCCCTGCAGTCAACCTTTCTCTGCAGCGTTTCAGTGTTTGGCCTCACTGTGCGCTGGGCACACAAACTTGTACCCAGTAATAAAACTGTTACTATTCCTTGCTCAACCAAATTCTAATTCTTTAAAGTGTTCGTGAGAGAAAGATCAACCTGCGACTACTCTGTTCCCCGCCACACTACTGTGAAGATTTCTTCTTCTTTTTTTTTTTTGAGTTGTTTATATCCCCACCTTCTCAGATATGGAAGAAAAACCAGACGACTTCAGTATTTTTTTAATGTTAAAAAGGGGTTAAAGTTTTGCTGTAATTTTTTTTCTCTTTTCACTCTTTTAAAAAAAAATTTTTTTTGTAATTTCTTTTGGGGGGGTAATTAGTTTTACTTATAATTTTTTTTAATGGAGGGACTGGGGATTGAACCCAAGACCTTGTGAGTCCTAAACATGTGCTCTACCCCTGAGCTATACCCTCCCCCTGCGATATTTTAAATGCTTATGTTTACAGTTTTTCATTCCTACACACACCCACATAGACACACACACCCAGTGTGTGTGTCCCGTCACGGGACGGTAACTCAGAATACCGAAGGTAGGGAGCTCCAAGAACGTGAGACTTAGGTCAGACGGCGCTCGGCGCACACTGCGCTCTTCTGCGCTAAGGAAAGGCTCTGAGTGGGCTGATGCCCTGACAGGAGGAACCTCAGAAGGAAGAGCCAAGAGCAAAGCAAATCTTCACGCATCAGAACACCGGGAAGAGCCAGCCTTCAACTCTCCGTGCCCAGACGGGCTGCACCAATTACCCTTCTAGCTATCTGGGAATTTCAAGACTGTCGATAAACACCAGTTGGAAATTACTCATCCTCTCACCTAATATTTTTGCTAATACCTGACTCAGGGCTCTTCAGCTGCAAGCCGCACAGCCCTGCTGCCGAAATGCAATTCAGGGAGACCTTAGAAACTACGGGGGTTGGTCACTGTGATGCTGCTGGTCATAACAAGAAACAGATTTGGTCTTTGTCCCTGCCTCTGGCTTAGGGCTGCTAAAACCCCTGGAATTTCCTGTTCCGAGAGCTAGAAAGGTGTCTTTTGTTATGTTAACGAGGTGACTTTGGGGGTGGAGGCTGGTTGGTGGTGAAGAGGGTTGGGACTTTCAGTCCCGCCCCCACCCCCAGCTCATCCCCACCTCCCCCCTGACCCTGGGGAAGGGGAGAGGCTGGACGTGGGGTCAAGCTTCAACGGTCAGTGATTCAGTCAGTGGTGCCTGTGTAATGAAGCCGCCATGGACACCCAAGAGGACTAGACGGGAGCACAGGGCGTCTGGAGAGCTTGCCCTTCCCCATCCTCGCCCTGTGCTTCTGGTCCATCTGGCTGCTCCTGAGTTACATCCTTTTTATAGTAAACCCATAATCTAGCGAGTAAAGGGTTTCTCTGAGTGCTGTGAGCTGCTCTAGCAAACTGATGGAGCCCAAGGAGGAGGTCATTGGAACCCACAATCTACAGCCGGTTGGTCAGAAGTGCGGGTGACAACCTGCCATTGGGACTGGGGTCGGGACTGGCGTCGGGACCGGGGGGCAGCCTCATCTGACGGAGCCCTTAACCTGTGGGATCTGATGCTCTGTGCTGGCAGACAGTGACAGCACTGAGCTGAACTGCAGAACGCCCCGCTGGCGTGGGGGCACGTCTCCCCCCAACACACACTCACTGGGGCCGGTTCCAGAATAGTCGGCACTGAAAGAAAACCCCACCTGGAAGGGACAGAGCCCTGAGCAGCCGTGGGGACTCAGGGGTGAGCACCAGGAGAGATCTTCTCCAAGACGCCCCAGCTGTGATCAGTGAGCTCCTGCCATTTCTGGTCTTCAGCCACTCCGCTGAAATAGCACCGGGCTGGTCCAGGAGCGGCAGGACCACCTGGTCCTGGCCAGGAAAGCTGAGGTGTCTTAACTGGTACTTCCACCAAGCCCGCACCCAACGGGGGAAGGCTGGTACCCAAAGCAGCTCTGGCAGGAGGCTGCTGGAGGAAAGGAGCCGGGATGCTGGACAGGCGAGGCCCACAGACGTGCACCCGCCTGTGCGCCGTGTGTTACGTGTAACTTTCAGGACCAGAGGGCACGGCAGCCCTCCCCTGATGAGGATTTATTTACGGCAAGTAGAGTGAAACTTCCCTCTCAAATAGCTGGAGACGGTTGTTTAAACACAGGCTTCGCTGTAAACCCAGATTTACCTGAAACTTTTCTATCAGTGCAGCCATCCTCAGACCTTAAGGATAAAATTCTCCCAAATCCCCTCTGCTCTGGCCTGGCATTCCCAGGCCAGCCATCCCACAGGCATCCTTTCCCGCAGCTCTTGTCCAGACAGTGCCAATGGGATTGAGATATTGAAAAATTCACAAAACACAGTGTAACGTATAAAGTCCTCGAAAGCCAATGGCTCTTGCATTATTCAGATCTGAAAGAGATCAGAAAGAATCTTTGCTCCTAAACTTCATCCAAGTGATTAAAGAAAGAATTGTTTTATGAATTACGAATGTTCCTTCCCAAACACTGTCCAAATTACAAAGAGATTCTGGTAAAAAAACAAAACAAAAAAACCCCACTGTAGACCAAATCCTAGACGTTCACAAGTCAGTAAGCACATTTATTTCAACAATTTAGAATAATCTGAAAAGCTTTTTCCTCCTGAAAAATAAGGGTAGACTGACAAGTTAATTGAAAAAAGACAAGCACATTCACATACAGTCACATGATCTTCAGCAAGTACCGGAAATCACACGCTTTAGGCATCAATTTCAGCAAAAGGAAGTTAGCGCGGCACGTTTCCTGCGTGTTCTCCATTTTGTAAGGCCCGCCTGTCCGCTCAGTGGACTGTGTATGAGCCTCTCTTGCTGTGAGGCCCTGTGCTGACCACAGCGGGAGGAGGTTGCCACTGCTACTGGACTTCCTCTCCTCGTCTTCGTCATAACCTTTCACTTTCTTCCTTCTCCGGGCGCCCCTGCCTGACCAGCCCTCCACCAGACCTGATTTCCTCCCGAGCCTCAAATCCCTCTTCAGGCTGCAGCCTAAGTGCGAACAGTACAAGCAAGCTCTCGGCTTTTGAGTTTGCAAAACCAAGCCCCATACAATAGGTCTTGAAGAATATATGTGCTTTATTCAAATTCGTAGAGAATAGTTTTCTGGTTTGAGGAAGGAGAAGAGATATGTAGAAAAAACACAAGAAAATTGAGGTGGGAAAGAGATCGTAGGAAACGGTAATTTACTCTGCCAGGTCCTCAGAACCGCCTCTCAGGGAGCTGGGGTGAGGGGAGACAGAATCCCCCCGCTCCAGAGGTAGCAGAAGGTCCTAGAGCAGAAGCGATCTGTGCCCTAAATCTCCCTGCAGGATCTCGGGCGTCCAAACCCACTGGGGATCCACCACTCCACCACCCACGGCAAGAAAACCAGAGAGCTGATGGGAACAGCTAAGTCAGGACATTTGAGAAACTGAAGCAACACCACTAAGCGTCCAGTGACCTCGAAGAAGGACAGGAACTGTTCTCCAAGGGTTCACACTCTGTAGGAATCAAGGGTCTGGATGAAGGGACCCTGTGGTCGAATGAGACCTGGGCCAGCCAAGCCATGGAGCAGACAGGAAGATGGTGCATCTCGGAAGATGCCAGCACGGACAGAGAGGTGGGAAAGGCTGAAGTCCAGACGGGACAAGGTGCGTCTAGCTGGAGCCCCCTGACCTGGGACTTAGACGTCTCCCAAGCGAAAAGAGAGGTGGCCAGGAGATTTTCAAAGATTCAGTCTACACTGCAGTGCTTCATGAAGGCCAGTCACATCCAGTAAGAGGGGGGTTATCATACAGACTAAGGAGACGGGAATTCTGCCTGCAGCAGCGTATCGTCCAAAGACTGAGCGCTTAAAATAGAGAAACGTCCCAGCTTCCACCTGCGCTGGGACTGGACGCACCTAGAGATGTGCTGAGTAAATCCAGCAGGAGTGGGCTTGGGAGAGGCTGCTGCATGGGTCACCAGGACACCACCTGAGCATTTTCCTATAGCGATAACGTTTCTGTTCAGAAATAGCGTCCAAAACTTGGAAACAAGGCAACAGTGTGCCCTGTCCTTCCATTGCCACCGGCTCGCCCAACGGCTGCTTACTTACCCAGGAGAGCGCACCTGGGTTTGCCTTGGCTCTTGGCTGCTGGACTGGAGTCTGTACACAGGGGAGCTACAGCTTCACTGGGAGCTACGGCGTCTTGCCCTGTAGGACGTTAACCCATCCTGCAGCGAACCTGCGAACCCCCAGCTCCTCCAGAATCCTGGGGGCCAGCCTGGCTCCCTCATTAGTCATCATGTTAATGTTGACATGTGTTCATCTTATATCTTCATGAGATGTGTTGCTGCATTTTTGGAAAATTTAAATTTAGACACTACAAACAGGGGACCACTTTCCAGATCAGTCCCTTGTACGTAGAGCCCGCTGTGCAGTCCAGGGACACGAGCCCCCGTGATGCAGCCACACTCAGTCATGCACTGCGGTTTGGGGGGTGAACAAAGGAAGTGAGTGTCACCAAACTTCACATCTGCCTCCAGGTACTGGCTGTCTGTTCCTGCCGCTCTGCCTTCTGTCAGGGGAGAAGGGAGGCAGGCTGCTCCTCCAGCACCTACGGTGGCTTATGACTCTGAATTTGGGAAGAAAGGGAAGAGAATTAAGGAGTAGACTTTTTTTTTTTTTGGCTTTTTTTCCCACTTCATGGAAGCACTGGGGATGGAACCCAGGACCTCGTGCCCGCCTAGCACGCGCTCCCCCACCGAGCTCCCCCCTCCCCGCGAGGGGTAGACTGCAGAGCAGTGCACTCTTTCTCAGTGAAAAGGTGATAAAACACCGCTTTGCATCATTCCTGCCCCAAACACAGGTCAAGCCCACCCTTCATCAGTGCCCATTCCTCCTCCAACAGCCTGGCTTCCTCAGGTCCCAGTCTTGGCCGCCTCCTCCAGGACACTGAGGGGAGACTCCCTCACGTCGCCGGCACTGCCCACAAGTGCCTGGACGTTGTTCTGGCCCGGGCCAAGAGATACACTCGTCTGCATACGATTAAGAGCAGGTGTCCCTCTGCAACAGGCTGGTTTCATTTAGCCTCATGGGGACAAAGGCCACTGTGATTCCACGCATACCAAGGACCTAAAACAGTCGCTCTCAACAGGAGCAGAGAGAGTGATGGTTTCCAGGAGCCGAGGGAGGGGGGAGGGGGCGGCCCGTCAAATGTGTGAAGTTTCAGTGACGCGGGACGAACGCGTTGTAGAGATGCGCAGTGAGCACGGCGCCTGCAGGTTAACAACACCGCACTGCACGCTTAAAAATACGAAGTGGGTAGATCTCACCCGAGTGTCCTTACCACAATAAAAACAAAAACAACCCGACAGGCCCATGCAATGAACTGCGGTCCTGCCTTTAAAAAAGAAAGAAATTCGGGGTGGGGGAGGGAAGAGCTCAGCAGGGGAGCACAAGCTTAGCGTGAGGTCCGGGGTTCCATCCCCAGTGCCTCCGTTAATAAAAGATAGTAATAATAAATAAATGCAAACCTAATTATTTCCTCCCCCCTCCACAAAAGAAAAAAAAAAAGGAAGAAAGAAGTTCTGGAAACCGGCTACAACAGGGATGGTCCTTGAGGACATCACACCGCGTGGACTAAGCCAGGCACAGAGAGACACGCGCCGCACGCTCCACTGACGCGAGGGGCTTAGAACAGCCTGATTCACGGAAACAAAGTAGCGTGATGGGCGCCAGGGGCCGGGGGAGGGTGGGACGGGGAGCTGCCGACTGCTGGGTCCAGAGAGCCACTTCTGCAAGATGGAGTCCTAGGGATGGTGGTGGTGATGGTTACCACCTGAACACCCTGAACGGTTCACTTAAAAAGATGGTCAGTTGTATGCTATGCATATCTCATCACCATTAAAAATCTAATCTTAAGAAGAAATCAAGAAAGAACAAGTGTTCAAGGAATTGTTTTATTCAGTGCCAGAATAATCAGGATCTGGCTCGTTTATCACTGGCCCAGCTGCCCAGCGCACAGCCCCCAAGGGCTCCACGCCTGGTGGTGGGCACCCCACCCCCGCCTCCTTCCGGGGGCTGAAAGTTCAGGCTCTGACATTTCCCTCCCTGGTGGGAGCCGCTGTCCCCCACCCTCCCGGGGCACCTCTCCCACCGTCTCTCTCTCTCTCTCTCTCTCTCTCTCTCTCTCTCTCAGCCTTCTCCCCTCCTTTTCCAACGGATGACTCCTCCTTAATGCTCACTAGGACTTACCATGACAGATGTGTGGATTCAACACACACACACACACACACAGTAAGTTCTGTCGCAACACTTACGACAACGAACACACACCGAAGGCAGAGTCACGGGAAAAGGGAGATCGCTACCCAGTTGTGTTGTCTGATTCGTCATTCCCATAAGATGCACCGTCAAGTTTTCGCCTCGATAAGGAGCTTTAACTACAGCCCCGGTTTTCCAGCACGTAGACCGTGCCGTCGTTTCAGACATGAACAGCCCCTGTGGGCTGACGGAGCCCTGACATTAAGGATAACCCAGTATGTCGTCTTCTTCTCTTTTAATCTCGGGCTTTTGCAGAGGTCACTGCTTACAGGTTGCCAATTTAGTCTCTTCTGACTACATTATGTGTGGTTTCAAATACCATCTATATGCCAGTGACTCAAAAACTCGTATTCTCAGCCAAAATCCTGCCACCGAGCTCCAGACCCTTGTGTCAGGCCGCCTACAGAACAGCTCCGCTTGGATGTCTAGCTGGCGTCCGAGGCTCTCCACGCCCAGAGCCTGAAGCAGGGTGGTTCCCGCCCCCTCCTGCCCCTGGCCCAAAGTTTGCTCTCTTAGCAGAGGGTAGAAGCCTCGGGTGCCTCCTTGTCACTTCCCCTTTCTTTCACCCTCAGAGTCGTTCATCTGCCAAGTCCTCCTGAGTCTGTCCACTCCTGTCCACAGCTGCCTAAACCACGTCACCTCCAAATTCAAGCCCACAGTCCTTCTTGAAACGACCCAACGCAGCAAGAGCAGGCTGCTGTTGGGCTTCTCCTTAACGCACATAGGACACGTCTCGGCTTTGCGGAAAAGCCTTCAGCAGGACTCCACGGTTTAGGAAAAGTCCAAGATGTGTCCACCAGGACCTTCCTGTGTCTCCCTCTCTTCCTCCCTGTCACCCGGTCCCCTGCCCTGTGTGCCTTCCACCCGGCGGGTCTTTTTCACTCTATTGTTGTGTTAATGACACCAGCCTCCTTCCAGCCTCAGAGTCTCTGGGATGTGACTCCCGCTGCCTCCCGTGACCTTCCTCCCTCCTCTTCAACTGCGTCATCCCCACTCCTTCCTTATGACCCATTTCTCTAAGAAATGCTTCCTTATCCTCAGGAATGGAGAAGACCCCGCTGCTGCAAGTTCTTAGCGCACTTTTCACCCTGATGGTGCCACAGGAGAAGTTCACGGTGAATGTGATGGTCCTACACTAGAATCAACACCCTGTGAGGGGTCACCCTGGCTTAAATCGCCTCTGTATCCCCAGAACATCCAACTGCCCGGCAGCGGACGGCCGTAACAGACACGTCGCTGTGCGAGCGAGCGAATCCACGACTGTACCGCGTGTCAGCAGCGGTGCCAGGTCCGCTAATAACATATAACGAAACTTAATTCATTTGGCAGCTTCTGTCCTTGTCTAAAAATCCTTCCAAGCTGAATACTTTCTGGAGGGGTCCAGAATGAGAAATACTGGGATTTCAATGCCTTGGAAATTTCTGTTTCTAACGATTGTTTTGGGAAGGCATTTTTGGACCCTCTGAGCATCCTTAGCCTCAGAGCTGTTGCTGCAATCTACGTGTTTACAGACGTAAAAGTGAAGCCCTAGAAAGGCTGTGAGTCATGGGGAATTCTCAGCCCCGCACAACTTTAATTTCTGAGCCGCTGTGTCCTGTTCCCACGGTGAGACTACTAATTTGGGCAAAATCTAAGAAAAAATAATTTGCTGGCATCAAGCCTTTGGTCATTTTTATATGCTGTTGAAAAAGTGTAAATTAATACAGTCTTTCTGGACGGGAAAGTGGCTCTGGGGTCCGAAGGCCCTTTGACAGCAGCGGGGGGCAGACGCTCTGCCCCTCGGCGGAGGCGAGCTCAGAGGCCGGGCCCGCCCATCCGGACACATGGAGAGTATTGTTATGCTTTGCTCATGAAATGAGAGAGTAGCTAAAAATTACAGGCCCAGGCGCCTCTAAGAATTAAGTGTTAGCCATTATTTTTTTTTTTATCCAAAAGGAAAAAACCACAGATAAGCAAACGTTGACGTGTCATCACCATGGTAACCGACACCGCTGACGAGAGACACATCACCCTGTCAGGCACCTAAACCAGTGAGAGGAGACGAGGTGAACCGCTGAAGCCAGGTTCCGAGGAGACACTGAAACGCGGCCGTGGACCACGACGTCTCCTCTCACGGGACACAGAGGGAGTCCACCCTGAGGTTCAGACGCCGTCGCAGGTCCGAGAGTCAGCCCAGGAAATGGGCAGAGGTGAGTAAGCCAGGTCCAAGCCTGGCCCTTAGTCATGCCCAACTCGCTCCTCTCTTCTCACGTGGATCTGGAAGCCGTTATGCTCCAGAGAGATCACTGCGTGATTCAAGCAGCCGGGGCAACCCAGGTCAGGGTGTGGAGGAGTTCCTCAGGAGAGAACTGCCAGCCAGGGACTTCCTACAAAGGAGACGTCTCATGATGAAGAAATAAGCATTTGCTGCATGAAAACTGCTAATACCCAGGATCTATTTGTTACCACAGCCAAGTTTACCCTTTCTTGACTAATGGCTACACCACAGAGCACCCGTAAAATGGAAAGTAAATAAGCACTTATGATCCAGATAAATAAAAAAGCCATAAAATGTGCATAGAAAAAAAAAAAAACAAAAAACGAAGGAAGGGTTTCCAACGGGATGTCAACAGTTACTGTATCTGAACGTACTAAGTGCATTTTATTTCCTTCTTCATTTTTCCCTACGTTGTAATACTTCACTAGCCTCTGTTCACTTTCATAAAGCATCCTTACTTTCAAAATAAATTTTAAAATCATAAAAAACACGTAATCCAACCGCCACATTCACACTTTGGGCACTGAGCTCCTCCTGACCATCACAACATTAGGACACGCCAAGGGAATGCATGTGGCTATGATTACGCAGTGAGGAAGGGACACGTGCTTTAAATGTAGGAATTTAAGTAACGAGGTAAGCACGCCCACCCAAGCCCATCTGTGTGAGTGTCTTTAATAGACCTGGGACGGTGCCCGGCACACTGGAGACACTTAGGACACACTAATCACCCCGTGCTGCGTGTTATCTCCACCCTTCTAGTCCATTAGGAGATAACTGCCTCATAAACAGGAAGAGTGTAAGTCAGGAAACACGGGCTGGAGGATCCAACGGTAACTCTAGCACTGCTTTTTACGGGGTATACAGCTGCCGTAACGTCAGCGGAAAGAGCGAGCCTCATTCCGGAGCAGACGCGCGCGCGGGCCGGCTTCCCACAGGAAACCAGGTTCTTGTACCCGCCTCCCCTCCCCCTCAGACTGGATCCACTAGCCTGAACTCCTGGCTCAATGCCTTGGCTGCCCCTCGGGTCTCAGACCGCAGGTTGAGCCCCGGGGCTGGACCTGGAGGAGACGGCGTCCCTCACCACCTCCGAAGTCGGGTGTAGCACCAGGGTGGTTCTGGCTTCCCAAGCAGCCGCCTGGAAGCGCTGGCAACAGGCTGGAATTTCAGGGGCATCTCACCTACCGGTATTTGGGAGTTATTAAGCAACTGGCACATAGATCCACTCCCATCCTCCCTGTTGGACTGCACCCAGGACCACACACACACAAAAGCGAAACCATGCAAGCTTAGCTTCAGGGTCCCTGTTCTAAGGAAGCTGGGCCGACAACCACTCAGCATCCACTTGTCTCCAGGTCCCCCTTTCAACTGCCGACACCTTCTGTTTGCAGCTACGACAGGTTCCGGAAGCTGAGTCCACATCCCTTCTCAAGAAGTGAACCTGCAGACCGAGGCAAAGTCATCAGACTGTTGCACTTTCCTGCCAACAGTGAAAGGTGCACAGTGAGCCCCTGGCCAGCATGGAGCCCAAGAGAGTGAACATCAAGATACACCACTCTAATGCTGGACCGACGTGCGGGCTTCCCCTCAGGACCGCAGCCAGCGCAGAGATTTCTTCCTGCCACGTGAAGCTGATACCTGGATGAGCACAGAACTAGGACGATCAGAGAGAGGTGAAGCCAGAGCCCCTAGCCTACGGTTAAACCCCTGGATTAACCTGTACCTGATGGCGACTACCCCTGAAAGTTTCAATTACATGTGCCAGTGAGTTCTTCGTCTTGCTTAAGCTAGTCCGATTTGTCTTCTGTATTATTTGCAAACAAAACATCCTCACTGAGGGTAGGGATAGAAATGACTGCCGAAAATAGTTCAAATCTACTGCCCTGTTCCCACTGAAGGATGAGCTGACAATCTCTGCCTACTTAAGATGCGCAGACTGAGTTTTTTTTTTTTTCAGTCAAAGTTTCTCCAAAAAGGTTTTTTGTTTGTTTGTTTTTTAATCTCAGAATCAGGCTATAGTACAGTGACTATTCCATCAGGGTGCAGAAAATTATTCCAGTGCTGCTCAACATCCCTGTTCTGTGCAGATATTTTGACTCTGTCTCCTTCCCACCCTCCTGGAGTCAGGCGGGTGCACACACTCGAAGTGCGGCATTAGTGTTCTACCTTCAGAAGCACGTAGGTGAGGCAGACGGTGCTGACGACCGGGGATACCACATCAGAGCTGCGGGCTCCCGGGGCCCCGTCACCAATCCCTTCTCCTGACACACAGCCCGGCCCAATTCGCCGAAGCCAGGCAGTCCATTTTTGGAGTCTTTAGCCATTTATTGTGCAAATCAACTGGGTCATCCCTGTTTGGGGAGACGGATTGGAAGTTCTGACAGCTCTGCCCGTCAAGTCTCTGAAAAAGCGATCTAGTATGTTTTGCGCCGCCCATGCACACACACCGGGGTGGGTGGAAACACATCCACTGAACGCCACTGTGGCTGTTTTTCCTACACCTTGCTTGCAAAGTACAAAAGGATACATTCTGTGCAGATGGAATTGCCAGCCCACGAACTCACAACTCCAAAGCACCCGTTCTAACAATTACATTTAAAAGACACGTGACTCAGCATTTCCAAACCAAAGGATGTAAACCCGGCTCCCAAGGCTGATCCAGATAAATACACTTTTGAAAATCGTGTTAGAACCCAACTTGTAAATAAGAAATTCCAAGTGAGAATCTAGACTTCTGGCTTGCTTCCTGAATTATTGAAACAGCAGCAGACCTGGGGTGGCATCTGAAATGCTGGTCATTAGCTGGCATTCAGCTCTAAACCCTCTTACTCCCAGTATAATTTTTATAAGAACACAAACTGTAAAGTTTTTTTTTTTAATGCTTTGAATTCTAAACACTTGGAAAGATGCGGATTTGGAATTCTGTGTGACTTAATGATTTGGATTCCGAATACTTGGAATGGTGTGGATTTGGAATTCCACGACTTCCATATACTTAGAGTCACCTGAGTGAGCCATTTAACTTGAAAAATGTCATAAGATCAAAGAAGGGAACAAGTGGAATATTTCAAAGAAAGTCAACGTGTCCATCCAGTCTACAGCTCAGATGCCTAAATCCCACCCACCGCTGGCAGAAAGGGCGTCGCATCAACATGACAGCTGCATTCAATTTCCTGCGGGAACTAAATCCAGCGGCACTGTCTGCAACGGACCCTTAAAAACTCAGCTCCAGGGCAGCACACGTGTGGATAAACCACAGGTTATCATGTCCTCCCACTTCCGTTTTCATTTCCCGCAGTACAGAATCTAGAAGTTTCTGAAAAGAACAGAAAGTCCTATCAGAGCCCGCAGAGAGGCCATTTAAGCCAGTGGAGGCCCAGGACCGTGTGACCGCGCTGCTGACAACCCCAAGGGCGGGGTGAGCCCGGATCCCCAGACCTGTAAGGACCCAGAAGTGCCCTGCACTTCAGCGGTTTGGAGCTGGGACCTCTCCCGCGTCATTTATCTTCCTTAGCAGCTCGGAGGCCCAGAGAAGACACAGACGCTGACAGAGGGCACAAGATTCATTGCTGTGCCGCTGAGCAAGGGGAGCAAAGGAAACAGAACTCTTTTCATCTCTCCGGGGCAGGATGGCACAGGGGGAAGAGGCAGGGGATTGTTGGAGCCAGCCGGCAGGGAACACAGGCTGCTTTTCTGTGCATCAGCCAGGCTCGCACGGGGTGCCTGGGGGTCTCGGGCACAACGTCCTCTGGGCAGAATAATCCCACTGCTGGGGGTTTCATTCTGACAAATAACTGGATAAAATTTGTAAAAGGTATAGTCAATCCCTTAATCATGCATTCAGCGTGGAAAACCTACTGTGTACCGTGTCCGGTACCAGCCGCAACGGCTGCAGAAGTGGACGGGCGGACGTGCTGCGGGAGGGAGGGGGTGGGAAAGGAGCAGACGGCAGCGAGCAGAGGATGAAGTGCTATGGAGACACTGTAAGACGATGAATGAGCCGGAGCAGATAAGGGCACTGGCTGTGATTCTGACTGACTCAGGGTGGGGAGGGTAGAGCTCACTGGTAGAGCTCATGCTTAGCATGCACAAGGTTCTGGGTCCAAACCTCAGTACCTGCATTAAAATAAAAAAATAAATAAACCTAACTACCTCCCCGCAAGGGCCAAAAAAAAAAAAGAACAATTGATTCAGGAAAGCTTGGACTGAAGAGGTGAAATCTGACTTGAGGGTTGGCTAGGAAGGAAGAGTTGGCTGAGTGAAGACATGGAAGTCACAGGCTATTACAGGCAAGGGGACGGCAAGTGCAAAGGCCCTGGGGTGGATGGAGATAAGTGTGTCTTCTCCCAAGAACAGAAAGAAGGCTTGAGCAGTTGGAGTGTGTCAGTTGAGAGCATCTCTGTACGTCCCCAAAGATGCTCAGAGCAGGATCATCCAGACCAAGGGAGCATGGAAACAACCTAAATGTCCCTGAACGCGAGCATGGTTACAGAAATAACAGCGTGTCACTGGACAGAATGTTTCTGTGTTAGCTGGGACTCCAGCGTCAGATGGATGGGGTGGAAATTACAGCTCTGCCACTTACAGTCCCTGGGGACTGAGGCAAGTTCTTAATGCCTCCATTTTCTCAGCAGTTAAATGGGGATACTAATGTAGTTCCTTGAGTTACTGGGAGTATTAAATGTTTATAAAGGTTGCACATGGTGCTGGGAACACAGTGCGCAGTAAGTGCTTGCTACCATGACCAGCCGGAGGTTGGTGATGCCCTAGAGAACAAAATGCAGGAGAGGACTATCAATCAAATAATCGCACAAATCCGTGGGAAACTGCATCCGTCCTATGGTTGAGAACGGCTGGGCGCCCTGACAGCATCGAGAGGAGCACTGATCCAATCAGGGAAGGCTTTCGTGAGGAGGTGACAGTTTACCAGGCTCATGCGGGGACACAGGGATCTGTTTCCTGTCTTTCATCTCTGCATCTTTGGAACTCAGATTTCTGCCTTCTTTTCTCCTTTTATAGACTCATGTCCGTCTCTGTCATGGGCCAACCCAACAGCCCTCAAGAAAACCCATTTTGGGTCCAAACTAATGAACAGTGACTGCCCATCGGTCTTGGTTCCAAGTCTATATTTGCCAGGAACGAATTTTCAAGGATCCTATCACCCAAGGTGAGGCCTGCCTTAGTCAAGCAGGTGGGGTGTCCCTGCATTTGCCGCGTTGTGACTGAAGCCATTGTTTGATGGGGTGTAGGATAACCGGAGATCAATAACCAAAAAAAAAAAAAAAAACATTCGAGCATTAACTGTACCCTGGGAAGACACTCTGAACATACGATCCCTGTAGTTACACAGTGATCGTAGTAACAACGAAAACAAGAGGTCCTCATAGAACAGGAAGTGAGCAGAAGCAGAAGGCGAACTCACACACACAGTGGCTGGAGCTACAGTACGACAGTCACGGGCCGGGCGCAGAGACGGGGAAGGGGCGGAAAGCAGGAGACGCAGGGCTGCACCGCGTTCGCTGGTGGTTCGGCTTCTAGAATCGGCCAGTGTGGACTCCAACCAGTCCAGGCCACTTCCCCCAGGAAGGCCTCGGGCATGCTGAGTGGGCCCGGTGCCTCGGTTTCCCCCCCTGCAGGAGTCGGGGGTGGGTGGAACTGCGAGGACCGGGTCCCCGGGGGCAACGCCGTTCCCGCGGGAAGCTCTGGGTCCCGGCCCAGCACCGCTGCGAGGGCCGCGGGGGCGCACCGCAACTCCCTTTCTGTCCTCAGGTTGCTTTTCTTTTTTTTGGTTTTAAAAACAAAAAGAACCCCCTCCGTAAGTGCCTCACCTTAAATTCACGTAAAAGTGAGTCACCCACAGAGGAAAGACTTGCACTCCGCAGCTGCTGAAGAGAGAGGCGTTGCTCTGACTCGGACTGAGGCCCGGCCTCTATTCGAGACAGGCCGCCCGCCCCGCACCCCCGCCCTTCCGCACGCGGGGCTCTGGGGAAGCGGCAGCGCCCCCCAAACCCAACATCTGGGCTCAACTCGTCCGACCGCACCGCAGCCGCACCCCACGGCCGAGCAGCCTGCTGCAGGGGACGGCCCGCGGCAGCCGGGACTCGGGCTTCTGAAACCCACCGGGGGGGACCAGGGCTCACTCTCAGGCTGCTGGAGAGGGGGACAGAGCGCCCCTGCCCCCCGCCGGGAGTGTCGCCGAGGGGCTCTCCGGGCTGTCACATTTCTGCCACCGTTAGCAGTCTCTGTTTCAGCAACGGAGGCCAATTAACAACAAGCAAGGGAAAGGCAGGGAGAAGGGATGAGGGTAGATAAACACAAAAGGTAAAAATGCAAGAGAAGATCAAGGAAGTGAGGAATAAAACCACGGAGGTGACGTCAAGGGGTCCTTTGTTAAAAGTGACTTCATTCTCATCCCCTAGGGCCCCCTCCCCCCTGCACTCCTGCCCCATAGCAGCGTCTAGAGTCGTTAAATCTGGTGCTTCAAAGCACACGCCAGTCATAATTACGGTAAAATACATGCACACACAGGTAACTACACACACGTATATGCATGCACACACGTATACAGGCGTGTCTGTGTGTCCATGCACACACACATGTGCATTTTTTGATGCTAGGTACCCAATGCTACCTCGCTTTAACAATAAGGAAAAAGAATCCTCTTCTGTCTCGGTGAGAAATCAAGATCTAACAACCAATGAGCTTAAAACTGAGCTGTAATGAACTTTGTATTTGTGCTGTGATTCGGGGGAAAAAAAAATCATTCCAGGAAGGTTGAAAAAGGGGTAGGTCTTTAAACCCTCTGCTGCACAAAAGCACAGTCCTGGGAAAGAAGGAGAGATTCTGCTCCTGGGCTGGGATGGTCTGAAGCCCGCTCGTGACGCCAGATCACGAGGAGGATGTTAAACGCCGACCCCAGGATGCTGGAGTCCAAAGGGCTACAACCGAGGAGATTGTGGGACCACTGTCGGGGAAGTCCTTTCGGAAGCTGAGATGGAAAAGCTCAGCCCCTCCCAACAATTTTGTTCTTTCATTATTTCCAATCACCAGTGATCCCGCACCCCCACCCCACCCCACCCCCTCGGTTCTTTTTCAGGCACCAGTGACTGACAGTGGGGTGAGTCCCGCCCTGCTGGGAACACTGCCTGGCTCTTCAGCTGCTCATTAAGAAAGGGGGGACACTCATCCATCATTTCTTATCCATCACAGAAAAACGGCAGCCCTACCTTGCTGCTTCCATTTTGTTAGCTGTTCTGCAAAAAATTGCTCAATTCATTTTTCCCAAGCAGCAGGATGCGTGGTGATAAACACATTTAAATTGGATACTTAAGAAGGGAAAGGCGGTGTTCCTTAATCACTTATGCAAGTTCTTGCTTCTTAACTAGGGAAAAAAATAATAAGAACAACTTGTCAGGTCTGTAGCTACATTTTTAGATAATAGGGTTCAAAAAAAATTCCTTCTTTCCAGGGAAGAAAAAAAAAGACATCCTGTTTAATCATCAAGTCCACTGCTTCTTTTGCTGTTTTTCGACAACGACATACTTGAGAAGGAAAAAAAATGTGTACCTTTGAACAGTGGCATTTCCAACAGCAGAGTCAGGCACGGGAGATCTTTTTTTTTTTTTTTAATTAACCGATGTGTTTTTAACTAACTACTATATATATACATATATATATATTTGAGTCAGTCATTTCAGAAAACCCCAGGGAGGAGCTGAGTTGGGTCCATGCACCATAAGCCTTCCCAACGGCAAAGTGCCACCTGTGATGTTTGTTAATGTTATTTCATGTGACACTTTAGCTACACGGGAGCGGGGAACCCAGACTCCCGGGGTCTCAGGGTAGGCCCAGCCTGTGTATGTGAGCACGCAGCTGGGTGGCGGCTCGTGCCCTGGCTCCAGCGGAAGGCGGGACGTGCTGCTGGTCATTACAGACACGGCAGACATCCTTTTTTCCCCATAGGTGACACTGACAGATTTTTTTAAATGGCAATTAATCCCAACTTTCAACATCAGCAACTACTCCATGTAGGAAAATGAAATACATCCGTGAGCTCGATTCAGCCTGCAAGTCTCCACTTCCAACCTCTGGTGAACATTTCTCTCTGCCGGGTCAGAACGGCCGCCGAGCCCACCTCCTCCCACCTCTGACCTTCCAGCATCAGAGCCTCAGAGAGTGTCCCTTAGCACCCTGTGAATGCAGCACCATTTGGGGGACTTTCAAAAGCAAATCCAAAGGTCTTGCCCCTTTTCTTGTAATATCCCAATTTCTTATCGCCCTTTCATGACATGCAGGGGTGTCCTCAGCTATTGCCAAGAGCACCCCAAATATCAAACCAAAAAAAAAATCTCCAATGCAAAGAAATTTAAATTTGATTTAATTTGGAAAACCCAATTAAGAACAAGTTAAAATCACTTGACAAGTTATGCATACTTTTTAAAAACCTAAGATATAAAAGGAATCTGTAAAGGGGGGGGAGGGTACAGCTCAGTGATAAGAGTGCATGCTTAGCATGCACAAGGTCCTGGGTTCAGTCCTCCATTTTAATCAATCAGTCAATCAACCTAATTAGCACCCCCCCAATAAAAACGAATCTATAAAAATCAACAAACTCCCCTCCTAGTATTCAGAAAAAAAAACTACTATCATAAACAGACCTCTTTAAATTTTAAGAAGGTTTCCCTAATTTCCTGGGCAGAGCCAGCCATCTGATTGCACTACTCCCGGGCTCAGTGCTCACAGCCCGGGCTGGACTCAGGGCTCCATCCTACGAAAGTCTTGATAATCTGCATTGACTGAGAATGAACACGGCTGCCAACACGCCGGTAAAAAGCACCTGGAGAGTTTGTTGGCAGTTATTTCCAGCTGTTTATTATTCCTGGAAGACTCACAGGAACACTGGGCACCATCAAGTTCATGTTACTATGACTCAGTCGCACCGCTGGGTACAGTAATCCTAATGCATGAAAGAGGCTTTAAAGAATTGTTTGCAAGTTGTTGTTGCCCTGGGAAGATTTTCGACAACCTGAGACTTCGACACTGGATAAATGTTTGCAGCGGGTGACTGTCAAAAAAACTAGCTAGAGCTTCGAGCCAGATAATGGTTTCATTTTTACTGATTTGGGGACGTGATGCCCAGTGGAGGAACGCTGCCATAATCCTAACACTGAGGAGCTTACGTTTTGGTACATTTTTTTTAATTGGGGGAGAGCTTTCTAACATGTCTCTTTCAACCACCATCATTCCACTGCACATGGAAATGGGCTCTGGTTTTGTGAATTAAAGGACAATAATAAAGGCCACATGGACAAAAAAAAAAAAATAAGAACAGTGGTTTCAACAAATTAAGTTTAATCTGTCCTCTAATTGCCATTTAGTGCTAAGTATTCTAGAGCTGAAACTGTGCTTTCAGAGAAGGGAACCTGGCTCCTTCCATCTTTCCCACCAATGTCCTTGACATCCTCATGAAACACAGTGGTTGCATCAGCGCCAGCCATCACAACCAAAATCCAGCCAGCAGGAAGGATAGAAGATCAAAGATTAAGGACACTTCTGAAAATTTCCATTTGTCACTTCTTGCAAAACAGCTATACCTAGCCACAAGAAAATGCAGTTTTTACCCCAGGAGGCCATGTGCTGCTTTTAAATCAGCGTCCTGTTTTTAAGGAAGGAGAACAAATACTGGGAAGGACAATGAGAAGGCTCTGCCTTAGTGAGGGCCCCAGCCGTGCGCAGTCACAGCCCCTGGGCTGGCAAGGCTCATCTACTTAAGGTTTGTTATTATGATAATGAAGGGCCATACCCATTCTCACTTGAAAGATGGGATTCATCCATCAAGTAATTATTCAGTCCTGCTGTCTGCGAGGCATTGTGATAAGTAAGCTCTGACTCTTCTGCCTGTCGGGCATCCGCAGGCCAACAGGTCTTAAAGAGGCCACCAGGGTTTTAACTTAACTCAACTCACAGTCTTTGTTTGTTTGTTTGTTTGTTTTTTGCAGGGTAGGCAAAATGTTTTTAAATCTTCAGTGAAAACTAATTATTAAAATCAGAGATTTTAAAAATTAAAAATCAGAGACTTCTCATCGAACTCTGGGTGTCTGTCTTCTGTTAAGAAAGAGAAAGATCTGGGAACCCTGGGCCCACGTTCCCATCAGGACGGAGAACCGGCTGCCTCCTTCCGCCAGGACGCATCTCCGTGGAGACCACACCTGCACCTGGCCTGCTTCACTTAAACGTACTCCACCTGCCTGGCTCTGTGGGCCCCGGAGCTTATGACCTGCGGGGAGGGGGGAAATTACACAAGGAGCTAAACTCCAGGAAAGGACTGAATTTCAAGCTTCCCCAAGCCCCAGTACCTGCCACACAGATAAATAACTGAAAAGGACCTCAGGGCTATTAATCCAGGAACTTTTATCATCATTAAATTGAAGAGAAAATTGAAACAGCGGCTGGAATCTCTCCTTGATCTATAGCAAAGGGATGTTAATAACCACGTTTCTGGGGAGAGAGCTGATTAACACGGAACTTGGTGGCATTCCTGGAACAGCCGTTATCAGGAATGTTCCTAATAAATGAGTCTCTGGCTTGCTTGTGAATGTATGAAGGAGGGGGCCCTTTGGGTTGCTGTGGCCGTTCACTCTAGGCAAGGGAAGCCATCGTGAGCTTTGTGGGCTCAAAGGCATATTTTTGGGGTGTCACATGAATGATAAAGGGTTATTTAGTCAAAGGCTCTGTTGCAAAATGCTCTTTTGAATCTGTAACATCCTAAGATCAGGGTTTGGTTTTAAGTTTCTTGAGGCTCCCAACAGACACTAACAGCACAGAAATCACCACATTTGTCTTCCTTGGCCCTTTATCTATAAACGTAAGGGTGGCTCATTTGTCTTAATCCAAGCAAACCTCACAATATTTCTGACTTGTATGTCACAGAAATAGTTCCAAGCATGAAATGAGACAGACTTTGCAAAGCAGCCTGGGAAAATTCTATGGATGGTCTGATATGAGGCAGATTTCTGAGTCTATTAGTTGCAGTACCCTACAAAGTGACCCCAAAATACAATGACTAATGCAAGACACAAGTTTACACTCTTCTTCATGCAGGGAGTCCTGAGCTAGTAGGGCAGGTCAAAACTCTCAACATATGGCTTCCACCTCTGGGCCCAAAGTAGCTGCTTCAGTTCCCACCATCACATCTACATCCCTGACAGTGGGAAACAAAGATCCAGGAAGCACTTTTTGACGGAAAGGCCCAGGGGTTGCATCAATCATTTCTCACGTCTCCCTGGCAAGAGTTTAGTCCCACGGGCTCACCAAACTGCAACAAAGTTCAGGAGATGTATCCGTGAGCTATATCCCGGGGCCCAGCTAAAACCAGGGAGTTAGGCTATCAAAGGAAGAAGGTGAGAAAGGATCCTGGTAAGTTATCAGCAGTCACATCCACACTAGAGAAGGGAGCTCTTCCTGAACTTCAAAGACAGAACGTTCAAAACATTCATATCCTTTCTGAACACAACATCACATGCAATGTGACAATAACTCTCAGAACAAAAGCGAGAGGGGCACTGAGGAAGCGGTTAGGGCGTCATGAGCTCCCCAAGGTAAGAGCACGTGGACACGTGCAGCACAGCATGTCAGACCGCGGTTCTGCAGCTGGACGCCGCGTCAGGGCAAGCGGATATCTGGTCCTATCCATACGGCATTTCGTCCAAGCTAAAAAGCCCTTGATATCTGGTCCTGTCCAAAACCATTTGGCATGAACCAAATACGCTCATGGACATTTTAGATGGGACCAAATTTCAAAGACCCTTTGGACAGGACCAAATGCCCTGCAAAATGTATTTGAATTCCGCTCCTCCTCCTTTCTTGCTGTTTGACCTTGGGCACATGATTCAACCTCTCTGTGCCTTTGTTCTTTACTGGCGAAAATGGGATAAACACAGCAAGTGTATCTCAGGAGGATACGGTGAGAATTAAATAGCACAATGCTTGCCCTGCTATAAAATCGTGCCTAGCTTCAGTCCAGCATCCCGCCTGTCCCCCAGACAGCGGGAATCCATGTTTGTGTCTTATGAATCAGCGTCCTTGACATGGCACGTGTTACGCCACTCACACCTTAGTGGCCAGAAACCAGTCCGTTTCAGCCTGCTGCAAGGAGGCTGGGAAGTGTGGCGCAGTGTTGACGCAGTTGGTTCTCAGAAAATTCCAACAATGTGTCCCAATTCCTGTTCACAAGACTCGCCAATCCTACTTCCAGACCTGGGTGCCTTTTTTTTTTTTTCTTTTTTCGTTTATTTCTGTTACCTTGGTTGTTGTGGTTGGTAGGTGAAGTCTTGGCTCTTCATTTGGAAACCAAATATCTTTCGGCTTCTCTGAAATGGCAACGCCGGTTTCTTGAAATTTTGGGATTTGAAGAGAGCTTTCTGGGAAGAAGCACCACGTCAGATTCATGGATTTTTCTTTCCAAAGCCCCCCAGACAGACAACCCTGAGAGCCCCAGAACAGGCTGGATTCAACTCGGGGTTCCCAGTGAAGTGAAAACGGGTGAGCTTTGGTCTTGTCTCAGAGGATCAGCAGGGCTAGTAAAACGCTAAAAAGAAAAAAAGTCCTACGTTCAGAGATGCAAATGGTCAAAAATACGATCTCATTCTGCCAAGAAGGTAGCTGGTAATAAAACGGCTTTCCTCTCCTTCGTCCGCATTTTATTCTCAGAACACGCCCAGGACACGTTACAGCGCTTGGAGCCGCCTTTTTCTCATGCCCAGTCAGGGGGATTACGCGTGATCAAACCAGAATTATAGTCCAGGCTTCCGTACTGTCATCGCAGGACCTGGATATGCAGGGAGCGTGTTGTCAACAAATGCAATTGGGAAAGCAGCTCTCCCATATTCAGGTTCCGAGAGCCATCTGCATTTGAACCCAGTGGCTGGAATAACTCCAATTTTGAATATTTTGGGTGGACTCAGAAGCTCGCTGTTTGAGTTTTATGAAAAGTGAAGTCCGTGGATAGCATTAAAGACAGTAGATAAACAGTAGGCATGTTCAAAATATTTAACAGCGGGTTAAATGGCTTGCTAGTCTTCTGTGCTAGGACCATCGGCAAAGATCACTTCGGCCCGGGAGGCAAGAAAGGGTCATACATTATCTTTGAAATCTCTTGGCAACGCACAGCATTACAAATGATCGTAGCGTCTCTCAGTAATTCCAACAGAGCCAGAGTCCTTGAGCTCACTCTTACCCACCTTTTCCCTCTTCCAAAATCAGAAGAGGTAACTGTGTCTTTAGAACATCCCCAGATAAAGTCACTGGCTGGCGTTCATGGCCCATTTTGTAGGAAAACCTCATCTTGAAATCCTTAAATTACTCTCTGAGTAGCAGGAACTCATTGTAGGAATGTTACGTGGGACCTTATTAATATCAAGCTAGAGAAAAGCCAAGTGTCCCCCATCCACATGCCCCAGGCGTAACTGCCCTCAGTGGCGGTTTTTATTTTTTCTCTTTTTCTTCCTTTTTTCAATGCTTAAGTTAACTCTTTAAAATCCATTTCAATTATGATTAATGTTTTTCAAAAGCATTTATTCTCAGATAAAGGTAGTGGGTCCTCTGGGGCAAAAGAAGCCCCCATGCAGCCCCCGTGCGGCCATCGCTGCACGTGGCCACGCAATTCCCCTCTTTTTCTCCTTCTCTCGTCTTTGTTTCGCCTCTCTCCTTCCTTCCGGAAGCCCGTATTTGAATTTCAAGTCAGTGAAGTTGGAAAGTGTATGATTTAATTCCCTCCCGTTCGGGAACAAGCTCTGGGTGAGGAGGGTTAACTCTTTTATCCGACTTCTAACGGAGGCTTATCCCACAGAGAACATTCGTCAGAATCTACAGCCGGGGGCCGGCGTGTTCAACCCCAGCGAGCACTGGCGGGCAGTGAGTCACTGCAGGCAGAACGCCACACCATGTGCACCCACAGGCAACTTTCCGAAGGGTGCTCCACTGTTTCCAGCCAAGCCTCTGAAGGCACCTCTGGCTGCCACCACGTGACACAAAGGTGAAACCCCGGCAGGGTGATTTCATGAGCCCTCCCCCTCCCCCCTCCCCACTGCTTCTGCTTGAATAACGTAGCATCAGCCTACTGGGTGGCAAGTTGTATCTTGCTTGCCACCAGCATACTGTGAGATTTCCAAGTCACCAGCGTTCACGCTCAGTCCAAGTTCCCTTGCATCGGTGGCCTCGCGCCTCCTTCAGTTAAGACGCGTCAGGCACCTGCTGAGGCCGGGCGCTGTCCTAGGTGCTGAGAATACAGCGGCGGGGGGGGGGGGGTGGGGGCAGGGTGAGGGGTGAGCTGAGCAGATGGCATCCAGGCCTTCCTGGAGCACCGGCCAGGCCGCTGCACGCGCCTGCAGCCTCACCCATCACCTACACCATCTTCCTTGCTCGGCTCGGGCCCGACTCTGACACCTGCTGCTCTAGGTTCTGCCGACAACCCTGCCGCTCGCTGGCGTGATGTCTGGGCGCATACAACCTTTAAGAGGACCGAGCCTTCTCCCAAGTAAAAGGAAAATGATAACATCGACCTCCGGGGACTTAGTCAGGATTAAAACAACACGCAGGACTGCCTGGCATACATAAGGTGCTCAATAAACGGTATTTCTCGACTTCAATCGCTCTCCACTTGCTCAATTTCTAAATCTGCCGATGAACACAGCACACACCAAGCAGAGTGGACGCTGAGAACCGCAGACTGTTCAGACAGACAGCTCTCCTCCTGCGGTGCTTGTGTGCAGCCTTTTACAGCGCGACCTCTTGAACTCACTTCCGAAACAGAAACAGACTCACAGACACGGGAAACAAACATATGGTGACCAGAGGGGAAAGCAGAGGATGAAGGGATAAACTGGGAGTTTGGGACCTGCAGATACAAACTACTGTGTATAAAATAGATAAACAAAAAGGTCCTACTGTAGAGCACAGGGAACTGTATTCAATAGCTTGTAACAACCAATAATGGAAAAGGACCTGCAAAGGAATATATGTGAATAACTGTGTCACTGTGCTGTGCACCAGGAACTAACACAGCACTGCAAACTGAATATACTTCAATAAAAAAATTAAATCTAAAAATATGATAAAATAAAACAGTAAAACAAAATGTACCCTCTCCCTGCACGTCTGCTGGGGGCTGAATCGCGTCCCCCGGATGCGTATGAAGCCGAAGCTCCCCCCAACCCCCACCCCTTGTGGCATTTGTTCTGGGACCCCTGGGAGAGAACGAGGTGTAGCTGAGGTCACAGGGGTGGGGCCCTACGCTGGGACCGGCGTTCTTACGGGAAGAAGAAGAGACGCCAGAGCCCGCTCTCCACCGCGTGAGGGCACACTGAGAAGCCGGCCGTCTGCAGCCCAGGAAGGGAGTCCTCACCGGAACCCACCGGGCTGGTACCCAGGGTTCGGACTTCCAGCTTCCAGAACTGAGAGAAGTAATCCGTTGTTTGAGACGCCCGGTCTACGGGGCTTTGTTACGGCAGCCCGAGCAGACGCAAACAGTGTCTCCTGTGGGGTCTAAATGTTGGCAAAAGGAGGCTCCAAGCTCCTTCCTATCATCAATGTTCAGGTCGCGTCTTTAAGATAAATGCCACTGTGAACGTCACATGTTAAAGAATCATCTTACCACTTGGAATAAGAGCAATTCATGACTGGCACAATTAAAACAAAATCTTAACCAGCCCTTCTCCCTCTCTGTATAAATCAGAATTCCTAAAATACAGTCAAGCTCTGGGATCCCCAAGTTCTGGCTCCTCAAATCGCAGCCTGGGCCCCCTAGTGCCCGGCCGGCTCCACGCCGACCCGGCGGGCACCGTCCCCGCCTCGCACCACCCCGCCTCCTCCAGGCAGGCAGCAAGGATAAGTGAAGCGTATTTGTTCTAAAACAAAATAAGGAAGGGACGCTCCCCCACCCCCCCACCCTGGGGACTCACAGCATCTTAGCTCTGGCTGGTGACGGTCACAAGGTTGCCAGGTCCTCTGCAAAAGAACCAGAAATCCAGACTTTTACCTAAACTCTCTCAATTTATAAGTTTTGGAAACTCTCAGTAATTCTTCAAGCTGCTGCGTGAGCACACGCTTTGCAAGCTGAAGGGGGCGGGCCCTGCAGGGCATCATCTGCAACCTCTGGCGTCAAGCCCCACGTCCCAGGTGGAGGCACACATGGACCTGGACAAGTGACGCACACTCTACGGCTCTTGAGGTGGCTTCACGCCCGCCAGCAGGGGACACGAGGAGGCTCAGGAGGGATGGTGCTCTATAAAGGACCTCCGCCCGGCCGCCAGCCTCCCCGGCAGGGGTCGGAGGGGGCCAGGCTGCACGTGCTCCAGCAGGGCTTCGGCAGCCTCTACATCACTGCTGTCAGCTAGAAGGGAAAAGTTCGAGGCTTACACGCTTCTGACAAGAACTTTCCCCTCCCCACCACCCTCTCCACCTCCACGTGCCTAAAAGCACATGAACTAATCCTTTCACGTGCTTTATCTTCACTCACTTCTGGCCACAGGAAGCCCCAGACTCCCGGCTCACCCCCCATCTTCCACGGTCTACTCCACGGACATTAACACGATACAAGTGTAAGCACCTTGCAACCCACCCCACTCCCTGTCCCCCATCCCACGGCCTCTGTATTTCATTTGTTTTTTCTGTCTCCCTTCGCTGGAGTCTAAGGACCACAAGGGCAAAGACTTTGTGTCTCTGTTGTTCACTGGTGGGTATCCAGGGTTGGAACCGTGCCTGGCGTGCAGTGGGGACCAAAGGATACAGGGTGAGTAAATGCATAAACGAATGAGTGCAGGAGTAAATGAAATGAACAAATAAATGAATTTATGAATGAATGCAGGAATAAACACACGCAGGGAAGAATACATTCATGAATGAATGCAGAACTAAATGTACAAATAAATGGATTCATGAATGAATGCAAGAGTAAATGAACACATTAAATGAATGAATTTGTGAATGAACGTAAGAATAAATGAACACAGGGATGCATGAATGAATGCAGGACTAAATGAATGAATGAAAGAATTCATGACTGAAGGCAGGAATAAATGAACTCATGAATGAAGGTAGGAATAAATGAATACATAAATGAGTGACTTTGTGAATGAATGCAAGAATAAAGGAACACAGGGGTGCATGACTGAATGCAGGAATACATGCACGCACGGGTGCACGAATGCACGACTGAATGCAGGAATGGACACACGCACAACAGAATGCACCGGACGATGCCACACATTCAAGCCTGGAGCCGAGGGCCCGCAGTCCCCTGGGTGACCCCGTACTTCATGGCTTTTGTGAACCGAGGCCTCAGGATGAGTGCGTGAACGCAAACTCCCCAGACCTGGACCAGAGCACACCCACTTTTCTATTAAAGATTGGGGCTTCACAATCTTAACGAAGATTTTAAGTGAAAAGGTAAAAACTGCTGCTTACATTTTAAAGCACGTTGAGCGAAGTTTGGAAGAGAGAAAAATGTTAGCAAACACGGGCATGGGCACACCAGGAGCGTCTGAGTTCCTGAGAGAGGCGACAATTGCGGAGCTCCGTGGTGAATAACAAAACACAAGATTACGGGGTTGATCTACCCACAAAGCTACGCCCTTCCACCAGTTCCTAAGGGACGACTGGGGCATGAGAAATACAGATTTGGGGCCTGAAGGTGACTTGCATAACAACTCCCCCAGCACGTCTTTCTGTCTCACCAGAACGGCTCACTGCAGGAGTGTGGGCGTCCAGTGGCCACAAGATTGTAAGACTGTTTTACGCGGTCTCAGCAAAGCACGAAGTCCTGGGGAACAAGGAAAACACGCCCCGCTCTCCACACCCTTCGATGTGTACCTGACCCCCCGGCAATCAGAAATTAAGTGAATTGTTACTGGATGTCCTAACAGCCCGCCGCATCGAGTCTTTAGCTTTTACTGCCTCTGTTTACGACCTGGTTCCACGCGGGCCTCAGCCCCCCTTTTACCTATGCGATCAGAAACGTGTGGGTCTTAGGTTCCCCTGCTGACGCTTGTCAGTCAGAGCTGTCAAGGCACAGAAAGGACCCTCACGTCCCAGAGAGAAAGCTACGGGCATGAGACCAGCAATTCATCAGCTCCCTGACAGGAGCAGACAGACCTCCACCGGCTCTCTGTCCTGGTGCCATGTTTCTTCCTCCCTCCGGGGCGATGAAATGTCCTGCATCCAACTGGACGGTTTGATGTTGTCACACACAATAAGGGAGACGGGAGACAACAGCAAAGGCTTGAGCGTGAAGTGCAACTGCCTGGGAAATGGGCAAAATGCAGAACGATGAGACGCCGGCTGGGCCAACGGTCCAAGGACCCAGGGGCCCACGGGGGTCCCGATGACACAGTGAAGGAAGGGCACAGGTAAGACACAGCGGATGGGCGAATACTAAACTGGCGGAGGCTCTGAAAACCTCTGCCTACCCCAGATCAGGGGGGCACTCAACCCAGGACAGACCACTTCCCCTCTTCGCTGCGATCTCTTCCCCCAAAAGAGTTAAACATGTGCTTCCAGAATTGCTTCGTTTCTTAAGGCTGTGCTCCTAAACTTGCTACCGTTTGGCTACTACTGACTTGATGGAAGGAAGGGAGGAAGGAAGGGAGGAAGGAAGGGAGGAAGGAAGGAAGGAAGGAAGGAAGGAAGGAAGGAAGGAAGGAAGGAAGGAAGGGAGGGAGGGAGGGAGGGAGGATGAAGGGAGGGAGGGAGGGAGGGAGGATGAAGGGAGGGAGGGAGGGAGGGAGGAAGGAAGGAAGGAGGGAGGGAGGGAGAGAGAACCCAGGGAAGGAGGTAAAAGAGGAGGAAGGAACGAGGGAGGTAAAAAGAACATTTTCCACAGGAGGACCCCTCCTAATTTTACAGACGGAGCTAGAATGCGCTCTTTGAATCCTAGCGTCGGCTCAGCCAAAGACCAGTCCCGTGACCTTGGGGATATCTCGTCTCTGGTTTCCTCCCAGTAAATGGAAGCACCGCATCGGATGCGCTAAAAAAAATTCTGTCGCTCGATCTTCCTGCTGCAAAAGGTAAAGCTGCCTTTGTCCAAACGGACCTGAACGTAGGAGTAACATTTAATTGACTGTCCCTAAAAACTCAGTCCCATTTCAAGATGGGCCACCTTCCTCCAAAGAGGAAATACCATCTCAAATGCTTCTGGTTAAGCGTGGGGTAAACCACGGATTTATCTCTGCTCCCTAAACCGGCCCCCGGCTCCCGAAACCCTATTAAAGGAAGAAGGGAGGGGCACGAAGACAAAGAGGATGCAGGAGAGGCGGCATCAGATGGATGGTGACTTCCCGGGGAAGCACTCTGTGTTTCCAGAGCAGAGGACTCAGCAGCCTGCATGCCTGCAGAGAGGGGCGGTGCTGGGGCAGAGAGCAGACGGTCCCTGCTCATCCCAGACAGACCCAGACAGAGAAACATTAGGTACCAGGGGAGCTGGGGGGCGGGGTGGGGGGTGCGGGTCAAGCCTGTACTCCTGGGAACAGGAGAGATGATTCAAACTTGTACACTGGTCCAGACCCCTGGGTCAGCCTCCCTTCCCCAAGCATCCAGGTAACCGTCCTCCCTGACCCAGCCTCTCAGGATGCAGGGAGATGCACACAGATGTGAGGACGGGGGAGACCAAGGCATTCGAACTGCCTTCCCCGGAATCGTCACTAGCTGGTGAAACAAGGCCATGACAAAGGGTCAGCATGTAGCTGGAAATGGGATTTCTTTTCTTTCAGGCCCACAGACTATCGGAAATTGGATTTTCTTGAAGGGGAGCTCAGAGCAGAACCCCTCGAGAATTCTAGATTTAAACTACTGTTTCCTGTGTTCTAACGAATGCCCCCGGGATCAATGCCAAACACTAGATCGGAAGCTTTGCGAGAGTGGGGATTCTGTCTTTCGTGTACTTCCGTCTTCCAAAGCACGTAGCTTAACAGCCTGCATGTAGTTGTATAAAGCAGGAAGAATGGTCCAAGACTGGAGGTTCAAGGATCAAGGATGGGAGATTACTGTCCATCCTTTTTTTTTTTCAAAAGAAAAAAAAAATCAGTATTTTTCTACAGGACGGAGAGGTACTCACATCCATACAGATCACCATACCCCACGTAGAAGAGTTTATATATCAAGTAATCCAGGAGGCTTTAGCACACAAATTATTTAACCAAAATACGACTAAAAACTCAGGGGGAGAAACATGACCTAGAGCACGGATTGGCTCATCCACCCGTAGGACGAACGTTTACGGAGCATGTGTTTTGCGCCGGGCGCTATGCTGGGTTTGGGGGGAGCTCACCAGTGACCAACCAACTCAGGGGCTAACATCCCCTCCGCAGAGTCGATATTTGACATAAGGGACAAGGAGCCCCCTTTGACATAAGGGGAGAGAGCTTTCCAGTTGGACGGAAGAGCAAACAGGCAGACAGAAGGTCGGCCTCCCTGGGGACCAGTGATGCTGGCAGGTCGCGGAGCAGATGCTAGGAAAGCCTGGGGCATGAAGACGTCAGCTCTCGTAGTGAGTCACAGGAAGGAGTCTGCATTTGGCTCGAAATGTGATTGCAAACCATGGGAGGGTTTTAACCAAGAATCTGCCACCTTTGGATGTTTATGCATTGACAGATCTTTCCAACGACTGATTAGAGAGGTGTGGGGAGGACCGGGTTCACAGCAGCAAGGAGACCCCGTAGGAGGCTCGGGCACTAGCCAGCAAGAACAGGATGGCCTGGGGACAGATGGGTGGAGTCAGGGAAACGGGGGCAGGTCAGTAGACCGGGGACGTATCGAGAAGGATCATGGCTGTCTTCCACGCTTTTACCCTATAATCACAAAATCAGGAGACTCACAAGCCTGTATCCATGGAAATGGCTCAATGACCATTGGAAATCCACCAAGAAACAGAAGTAGTCCTTCCTCACGGGTGGTCCTTAAGGACGGCCAGTGTCCGAACTCCACAAACGAGCACACAGACTACTCTGCTCTGGCTGCGGTACCACCGCCGTGAGGCTGTTTTCTCTACAAACAAACGTCTGTATCCCCCACAGCAAGCACGGTGTCTGAAACGGGAGGAATGCCTAACAGATGCTGGTTGAACTGCATCTTAATAACTTCCCAGATACTCAGATCATCTTGATTTCTGAATTTGTCTTCATTGGGAAGACGGTTTAAAACTGGCAATCCTAAAAAGGTCAAAAGGACCAGTGATTCATTGCTGATCTCTATATTCTGGTGACGTAGCCCCATTTCACCCTCCACTGGAGGTGTCCTAAGTTTAATGCAAATTGCACACGTCCCTTTCATTTCAATGGCTTCCGTAAACGGCCCGGCAAGGCACAGTCAAATGAGCGGTGTCTAGTCAAAGGCAGCAGGCAGACCAGGGGGTGCGCTCAGCGGTCCTCTCTCATTAGAACCACAGAGGCTCACAGGTTCCTGAGCTGCTTCAGGAGGCAAGTTCTGAGACACACCGATCAAAAACAAAACGGGAAGAGAACTCATGTTCACATGCCTGCAGACTGACAGCAAAAGAGAAACAGACCCCTTAACATCTAATTAGGTGCCGCACTAGAATAGCATAGAAAATTATACAACCTGTTCCTCCTTCTTTTAAATAAAATGCTGCTTCTGGAGCTAAGTAGTGGAGAAAAGTAAAGCTATTCATTCGGACTCACTGTCAAGCAAGAGAGGTGGTGAAAAACGTTCTAAATGGCTTTTAAAACTATCACTGCCTTGAACTCTGACCACTGGAGAACACAAAAGAAAGAACTACAGTTTAGATTCTTTTCCCCATCCAACCACAGGCACCCGACTCCTCGGAAGGAACAGAGCGAATTAACCTCCACGCTAACCAATCTGCTTCCCTGCACGTCTCCAAGATCCAAGGTTATGATTTTTCAAAATCTAATTATCAAATGAATCTCTCAGTTTCAGCCCAGCTTTGAGGTTGTTTTTTTTTTTTTTTAGCCACGGATGCCTGCAATCTTGGCTGAAAAGAAATCAATTTGAAAAGCAAATATTCTACCGGCCATCAGCAGAATTAAGACAATGCCCAGATAGGCTCTTTATAAAGGATGGGCCATACCCGCCCCTATTTTGCAACACATTAGGGCAAAGACCGACAGAAGCCACGGGGCCTCCTTTGCTCCACTCTCCCTCAGAGAGGAGAGGTGCCCTTTTTTTTATTTTTCCAGGACACTGGAAAAATATTTGCCATTTGTAACCAGGCTAAGCCCCAGGGATAAGTGAACCGACCCCTCAGGCTGCCACCCAGACTCCAAAGCAAATGTCTGAATTACTGACGTCTAGATGGACTAAACATCTCAGTGTAAGAGATGACCCCCCCCACCACGGCCACCTGGCTTAAGGTACGTGCACCATTAAACGTTTCCTTCTCGTTGTGTCGGATACGGGAGGGCAGGGTAGTCAGAAGTCCCAGTGTTGGAGCTCACTCCAAACACCAACCACCCCTCTCACCATCTATGTCACCTCCAGCGGGGTCTCTCAACTCAATAAGCCTCAGTTTCCTTACCTGTAAAATGGGAGATGTGTACAGGGTTATCGAGGAAACAAATGAGACGGGAAACGGTAAATGAATAGCACGTAAGAAGCACTCAATAAATGTTAGCCATTTTAATGAGCGTTCACTCATTCATTCTTCATCCAGGAAATACTTACCAAGGACCTGTCAGCTGCCAGGAGTGATGCTAAGTACAACGTATGGGAAATGAACCAGCACAGTTCCCAGAAACGTGGGACTCACGGGCCAGTGGAGAGCGACAGGCGTGCAAAACTCAGTGCACCAATGAGTATATAAATGAAGTCTAAGGCAAGAGCTATGAAGGGGAAACGGGTCCTTAAGAGACTTACTAAAGGAGTCTCACTTGGGCTGGGGGTTTCCGGGGGGAAAAAGCTCTTGAAGAAATTGACTTCAAGGTGCAGACTAAAGGAGGAAGAGGTGTCATCAAAGGGGAAAGTCAGGGAGGCGCACACGCGGCCCTTTTTCTACCGCTTACTACATTTTCACTTAGTACAGAAAACGTAGAAAAGTCTAAAGGGGGAAGGTAATGTCACTCATCACCCACTACCGAGAGGCACACTGGGTCCGTTCTACCAGGAGACAGACAGGAGAGGCGCCCCGCCGGGCCTGGGTCCGCGGACACCGGGCTGAACTGAAGGCACGGGCGGCGCGCGCTGCAGTCGCCACGCGAGTGAGTGCTGGTCTTCTAGGCGCCGGACACGCAGACGCCTTGCCTGGCACCTGCACGCGAGCGCCTTCCCTCACCAGCACCCGGCGGCGGCGGCGGCGGGCTGGCTTCGCCGCGGGCGGGCGCGCGGACCCCCGCTTGGTCTGGCAACCAGGGGACACTATATACACCCCCCGACGCATGAATACTTAGCCCTGCCAACGTGTGCGTGCGTCAGAAGCATCCTTTTCGCCTGTTCTGTCTTAAGCACTTATCCCCAGACCCTCCAGAGTTCGCTCATAAACACAGATACTAAATCCATCTGAAGGTGGATCTCTGCAGAGCATCCAGGTTTTTTCCCCACAGGAGAAATTCTCCAGCTGGGGTGCGGGATGAAAGGGCAGGGCCCCTTGAATGCTCCAGCCACGTTGCTGAACGGCCTTTCACGTTTTGTGTGTCATTTTCCGGGCCCCACTCTCTCCAGGAGCACAGGAGCATCTTTCCACGTTAATACACGACAGATCACAAAAACGGGGCGGGAAGGGAAAACCATCCCCCAGCTCTTCCTGCTTCTTTGGCTTTCAATGAAGACGATGGTATTTTTCAAATTTAATTAAACTGTTTTGTGAACTGTCTGCTAATGTCCTGTCTCATTTTTCTGCCACTGCTGGACTACAGTTATTGTGAAAACCACGCTATGTATGGTGAAGTATTCTGACAACGTTGTCACGGTCGGCAGGTCACTTTTTTATTTTGAATATGAGGTTTTAAATATAATTTAATTTTTTATTAACAGAAACATAATTCTTGTCTGTAAGTAATCAGGGTTGTTGATATTTACAAAGCGGTTCTTTTATGTCCGCACACGTATGCACACGCTAGGACGAGGCTCTCTGTTTTATTCTATCGCATTCCTGGTTCCTAAACCTGTATTTGCAGCATTTTGTTTACTTTACTGAGGGCTTTAATACCTTACCGTGCAGTATCTTTGAAATTGTTATTCCTTTAAATATCTGCCCGATTACACACAGTCATTTGTTTCTCTAAATAGATTTCAGAATCATTTAGTCTTTATATGACTTAAAACGCCGCTATTTTGACTGGAAAGGTATCGATGAATTCCAGAAAATTATACTGTATAACATTGACTCTATTATTTCACGTAAGTGGTCTTTTTTTGTCTTCACTTCTGTTTTAAAGAATTTGGGTTTGTTAACCAGTTCCTTCAACTTTGTGCATTTTCATTAAGTTCTTCCACAATCATTTTATTTTTGTTGTCTGTGAGTGGGATCTCTTTTTCCATGTTATTTGCAAGGTAACTGTCGCTGTTTGGGGAGAAAATCACAGATGTCTGAGTTTCTTTACTTCTCTGGAAAGACGGTCACATCGTCTCTCAATAATGCTGTCCCTCTTGCGTAAGTGAGAAAGAATGTACACACGTACAGTGAATGCCTTTCTGGACGGGACTTAAAGAACGGTGTTCAGCGTTATTTCACGTGAGCGGGAGGCTGACGGGACGTGGCTTGGGTCTCCTGTGTGGCCCTGGTGTGCACACATCTGTCTGCGTAATCTCGCTCTTTGACATGAAGTGGGCTTACCTAAGGGAGGTGAATTATGGACTTTCATAGTGTTCTAAACTTCTCCGCTTTAAAAACATTAACAACAATTTATAATCCATTTCTCACCCTTTCCAGTGGTTGGTCTGATCCTCTCCTGATTCATTGCATTGACTACAATAGAGATTCTTGACTGTAAGCTCAGCATCCCCGGGAGAGGATGCCCTCAGGCCCAGAGAATCACCAAAGCACGCAACTGTGCACCCGGTGGAGGGCAGACTCTCCCGCTGTGAGCCACACCCCTGCCCTGAGAAAGCACGCAGGACCACGGCCGGGTAGGAAGGACCCAGTCAGCCAAATCCTCCTGAATCCCCTGAAGTAAATCACTTACAGACATTGATAAAAAAAAATACGCACCGTCATAAAAAAAATAGTTCGAGCAACCTCACAGGTGATTCTAACAAAACAGCATTTCATGGCACCAAAGCTACTGGCCTCACTTACAGAAGAACCGCAAAATCACTACGTGGGGGTGAGGGGCGGCACGCCCACAGCCCATGCTCACGACGCACAGGGGCCTGAGTTCAACCCCCAGTACCTCCACTAAAAAAGAATCAAGTCAATAACCCGAATTACCTCCCCCAAAAATAAATAAATAAAATAAGTTGTACCAAAGTCACTAAGTCCACAATGAGCATCCTTTCTTTCGCTGTTACTAATATGTTGCCGTTGCGGGCAAGTGGCCACTGGACTGGGGACCGTGTGTGACCTATCACGCCACGCCCACCGCACTGCTCTTCCTTCGTTAACTCAGACGTGCCTATTGGATTTCACCAAATTTCTTACTGACATGTGTCAAGGATTCGCCTTTAAGAACATTTTTCTCTGTAGTCTCTGCCATTCTTGCTGGTTTTAATTTTTTTTTTTTTTTACGAATGTATCATATTATTCCATTTGACATGTTAGTATCTCATTGGAAATTTTTGCAATTATTTTTACAGATGAGATTTTTCCTTTAAAATTTCTTTTACCATCTTTTTAGATTTTCATCTGCGGATTCTGTTGGCCTCACACCACTCACTGAAGGAGCTTCATTTTTGCCCATGTCTTATTTCCATTTCTTTTCTATTTATTTCTGTTTATATCCTATAGAAACCAACATTCCTTTAAAAAACTACTGGAAAACATCATACAAAGTCATCTAGGTCCAATCCCTTTTCTTTTCCCCCTGCAGAAAAGGATTTAATAAACCTGTTTTTTTCTTTTTCCTACATTCTTACTTGTTTCAATTTGTGTTTTGGCTTAAAAAAAAAAAAAAAAAAAAACTTCGCTACAATCGCATTTCCTGCTTCTGCCGTTTCGTTTCCATAAACACTTTTCCTGTCAAATCGAGCTCTTTTAATTCCCGCGTCCCCCCAGGTTCTTCTCATTCTGCTCCCTTATCTCAACTTTCAGTTCTTACTTTATAAAGTCGTTCTCAAACGTTAATGAGATGCCTTCTACCGTTTACTTGCTGTGTGTCATTTCAAAACCGCACACAGTCCCCTGCATCTTCCACACCACACTCTCCACCTACGAGGTCACCGAACCATTTTGCCAGCCCGGGCACCACCGGAGGGATGGAGGCTCCTCTCTGAAAACACTGCCCATCTCCCGTTTGCTTCTAGGATGCCCCATTCCACCTTCAGCCAAAGGGCTGAGCCGCTGTAAGTGTTTCCAGTTACATGTTCTGTGGGAATCTGGTGCCCTCTGGACTAACCCCCTAACCCCACCCCGCGCAGAACTTCTCTGAGAAACGTTAACATCTCTGCTCTCCGACATCTGGCGGACTGTCAGGTGCTCCCTTCCCAAGAGCACTCAGAGCATCTTGCTGGCACGGGCCATCTGGGCTCACCCCTTCCCGCAGCTTCCTGAACCTCTGTCTGCCTGCACGGATGCTTCATTACATTGCCGGTTACCATCTCAGGCTAACAGTAATGCTGGATTCCTGGGCTGGGGCGATGGGGAAAGAGAAGCGCCTCGGAAGGTCCTAAAAGCAGCTACTGCGTGAGCACTCAGCCTCAAAGACCCCCATGCCTCGAGGACACGCGCGGCACCTTATGAACGAGTTCTGGAAATCCAGCCTTCCCCCGTCCTATCCCTCACCAGGTGGACCCCAGGGGGCCCCAGGGCCTCACCAAAGCTCGGTCGGTGGACATGGCCCTTGAGAGCCTGGAAGACTGCAGACACTGTGAACTCTGGGTCACATGCCTTCTTGGTAAGAATATCCAGTTTACAGATAGTGTTAAAAAAAATAAAAGGGGGTAACAATGTTCGATTTCAGAGACACCAACGGATTCATTTATCCTGTATGAGAAAAACAGAGTAACACATTTTCCAAAAATCTTTGCAGTCTGGCAAAAGACATGAATGCAATTAGACAGGTGTGTTATATTTACTAATATAAACCTCCTGCAGAGCCAAACAGGTTAAGTGTTTTTAAGTTTTGGAAAGAAATGAAAAGAGCTAAGATAATTAGCAGAAACACATCTAAACTCGTTTAATTTGTATTCATTTAACTGCATGGAATTAGCCAAATTAAAGCAAAAAAAAAAAAAAAAAAAACGTAAGCAGTGCAGGACAGTTCTCGACCACAGCCCTCTCTAAGTTGGGCTTGCCCTGGAGGAAGCAGGAGGCAGGGTGAGGCTCCCCTGTGAACTTGGAGGGCCCTCCTGCCGTGGCCCTCCGCCAGGGGCAGCATCTCTGACAGATGATGAAGAGACGGGGGTGTGAGGGGAGACTGAGAAGGAAGGCGGGGGCTGGGTCTCCAAGGGCTGCCTGTTCCAGAAATCCTGGCTTCTGGCTTGAGCAGAAGTTGCAACCCGGCGACCGGCAGGCCAGGTCCAAGGTACCAAATGGTTTTGTTCGGTCGGCACAACATTTTAAAAATGAGCTTTTAGACAGAATAACGCCCTTTGCAGCAACGTTGATGGACCTAGAGATGATCATATTAAGCGAAGTAAGTCAGACAGACAAAGACAAATACCATATGATACCACTTACATGTGGAATCTTTTAAAAATGGCACAAATGTACTTACATACAAAACAGAGACACACAGACACAGAAGACAAACGCACGGTTACCAGCGAGGGAGGGGGGAGGGAGGCTTAAGTTGGGAGTTTGGGACTGGCAGATACAAACTACTACGTACAGAACAGGTAAACAACAAGGTCCTACTGTACACACAGGGAACGACAGTCAACGGCTTGTAGGAACCTGCAATGAAAAAGAATATAGATACATGTAAATGTATAACTGAGTCACTGTGCTGGACACCGGAAACTCACCCAACATGGGAAGCCAACTATGCTTCCATTTTCTTAAATGAGCTTCTAAGAATTGGAAGATTCCACATAAAAATATAGGCTTCAGGCTTCCTCTGGGTGCAGGAAGTTCTGGCGGTTCGGGGCCCGGCTTCCCTGGGTCAGCGACCACCGGGGACGGGGGATTCCGGCCCTGGCGGGACACAGCGCCCTCCCCGGCCCGACTCCTCCCTGAGCACGGTTCTGTGATCAGCCCGGTTGTGACCCACCGGGTCCCGCGCTGGCCCACGTCACGCATTCTCAAGAGCTGCCTGGTCCTTCTGAGTTTGTGTGTTTTCTATTCCCGCTGCAGAGGAACCTGGGCAGTCTCGGGGGGACAGGCACGGGGCTGTCAGGAAGGGAGCCCTCACCCCCGGACACCGTAAGGCTGACCCCGCGGGGAGGGGCGCTCGCCCCCGGAAGGTCCCCTGAGCTCAGCACTGCAGCCTGGGGGCTCGGGCTGTGCCCCTCCTAGGAGGCTTTCCGTATGAGTCTCCAACATATTTCTATCAAAACCCATTTCGTCCTAAGATGCTGGCCTAAAATACCCTGGTCACAGGACATGTTGCCTCGGGCTTATGTATTTATTCGTTTTTTTTTTTTTTTTAAAGAAACCAACTTAATTTTTTCACAGAGGAACCAGGGGTTGAACCCAGAACTTTGCGCACGCTAAGCACATGCTCTACCATTAAGCTATACCCGCCCGGCCGTGGGGTTATTTGGAATGGAAACCATCCGAGGCAATCATCAAACTCTAAGAAAGCTGTCTACGTGGCATGGTGCCCAGCCCCCAAAACACACCCCTACTGGCCTGAACTTCCCCAGCGAGAAAGTCCGTGACCGTGTGATTAAATGTGCAGCTTGAGAGGAATCCCCCCGGAAACGCTAAGACACAGGCCTCACGGGGGCTACATCCCGCTAGTGATGAGAGAGATGTTCACACACTGAGATACAGGGAGGTCATCCTGGCTGATGCACGAGTCCACTGGAACGCGATGCGGACTAGAACAGCCTGTTTGTGGCCCACACGCACACATGCCTCGGACATCTGCTTTCATTATTAAAGAAAAAGGCACGTGGCCCAGAAGTAAAGAACGTCCGTGTTAAAAAGTAAAGACGAAACGCCCCTCCCCCCACACCCCAGTGCTGGTCCTCCTCTGGGGTGAGGCTCCCAGCGCAGGCGCCAAGGCCACGCTGACTCGCTGTGCACCTGCCGGTCTGTTTTTCTGAAACCCTGAATGGACGCTTCCCTGACTTGCCTGATGTTCTTTGTTCTGACGAGACACAAAACTGTGCTGAACGCCCTGCTTCTCGGGAGCAGCCCCTCAGAGGCCGTCTTCCGGGCTACTGTCCACGATTTGGCTCAAATAAGGCTCTTTTCTATTCTTATTACAGATTGTTTACTGACTACTTTCGTCGACACGACTAACCTTGCCATGATTTTAAAGGCGGGGGGAGTGGGGAGTACATAAAGGAAGAGGGTGTGTTTAGAACCGAAACCCAGAGTCTGGACGCCTGAATTAAGGGGGGGGGGGGGTTCAGAAAGGGTGCAAAGGATGGAGAGAATGGAAAATGAAAGCAGCGAACGAAAGGATGTTCCTCCTTCAGCACGTCTGCGTTGAGGCTGCGAGGTGTCAGGCCCTGAGCTGGCTCCGAGGCCCCCTGAGCCCCAGGTCTCTCTCTTCATAGAGATGCTGACTCCTGTGAATGAAAGATGCTGCCCGCCACATCAGTGAACAAAGGACGCTGCGGCCATCAGGTCATCAGCCGCCACTGCCACTGCCCCCAACGGTGAGCAGAGGGAACTCAGGGTGGAGACAGCAGGCAGCCCGGCCTCTGCTGCCACCCCCAGCGGTGCCCCCGAGGGGACTCAGGATGGGAAAGCACAGGACACTGGCCCCAGACAGCTGAGGTGCACATCACAGGGGTGACTTCCGTGAGCCCAGACTCCTGCATCTTCCTACACACCGGAAAGCGCTCAGTTCCTTAACTTGAGATGTCTGGTTTTCTTCACCAGTCATCTTTTGATGGAACTACCTGGTCTTTGGGACAAAACTCCTGTATCTCCTGGCTCCTCCCCTGCCTCTCTGGAGCAGCCCGTCAGAGCAACCTCAGAGGCCACCTCCCGGGTCCTCAGAAAGTCCGCCGGATGCAACACAACTCTCAACTTCTCGGCTGTGCATTTTTTCAGTCGACACTAATTAAGGAACAAGCAATTCCACCTTGTTTGTGGTACAAGCAGGGGAACTGTGCGTCCTGGAGCCTGCAAGGGGGCGAGCCTGCTTGGAGAGTCACGGGAGGAGTCACGGGACACACCGCCCTCTGAGTGACCCGGCGGTGGCCACGACAGGCCCTAGCCTTCCATCCGCACAGCCACAAGCCGGGGAGCCTACAGACGTGTCCGAGCACCTAGGATACTGGCCAACAGTGGGTTTTCCCCACCTTCTTATTTAAACTCATTGCCAAGTGAAAAGTTGAGAGATTTTCCATGAAAATGCAGATTTTCTCAGTTCTCTTGGCAACCAAGACCGAAAGATCCCAGCACAACTGGAAGCCCGTCCACGGTGACCCCAATTACCCACCTCCAGCAGCCAGGGGCCAGCCTGCTCCTAGCGCTGGGGGCCCTCCCGCTCCCAGCACCTCGCTCGGCCCTGCTCTGCATCCTGCCACCAGCCTGGTCAGGAAGGGTGGCGAGTCCAGGAGACCGGCCATCAGCAGCTCCCCAAGGGGGCGTTCACCAAGGACGCCCTCATCCTGTAACCCTTCCACTGAAGTTGACAGATGGACAGACAGACCCCTCCATCCCCAACCCCACCACACCCAGAGTGTCCACACCACTTCCCGGAAAACTAAAAACAGAACGTTCTTTCTCAGTGGGCCACACTGTCCACGCCTCCCTTCTCCAGAGCCTCGTGCGCCAGCCGCCCCATTTGGCTTTCAGAGCTCACTCCTGCGAAAGCTGAGAGAGGTTGTAATACTGATAGTTCAAATCTGTCTCTGGTTTTTTCCTTGTCTTGTACCTGAAAGCAGCTCCTGCCTGTGAAAGGCAGGCGGGCTGAACCAGTTCTGATTAGACTGGACCAATGGAGGTGAAAAAAGCTCCATCTGATGGAGGTCCGACTGGAGCTGATAAACAAGCAAACAGCCGTTCACTTACGGCATCCTTCCATTATCACTCCTTTTAAAGCAATCTCTGCCATCTGAGATAGCACTCTGGCTTAGCATTCAGCATTCATTCGTATGTGGAGGTTTACTTAGGGGCTGATTTAGACTCAACAATGAACTCCAAAGCAGCAGGACCTCCTGGGAATTAGCATGAGAAAAAACCTTAAAAAATGTAATTATTTTGGCTAATGAAACTCTGCCGGTCGGTCTTGGCTTCTGATTTAATACCCTGTCATTACAAAATACAGGACCCTATTTAGGAAACAAGGGTTTAGCTTGTCAGCTGAAAGGAAGTAGGTGCATGTTGAATATTATTGGTAACGATAAAAGAAATTTAAATCATGCAAACACTGCACAGCACAGCGTAATCTCAGACATCGACACCGTCCTCTCCTACCCTTTCTGCCTAAAGAACTCTATTCCTCATTCAAGTCATGGAAATAGCAGGATTCAACGCTATTAGATCTAGAATACAGATGAAGAATAAAAACAGAAACCCCAAATGGCCATGAGTCGCCTCCTAAAGGAAAAAGACTCCCAAACTGGGTCAGAAAACCAAATCTACCTCAAAGTGAAAACTGGACAGAGTGAAAGTAAAGATTGGGCGCAGGTCAATCAAGAAAGCAAGAGTTGCAAGAACAATACGAGGAACAGTTAAACTCAAGATCAAAAGATCAAAATGGGGCAGAGATAATTGGTAAGCAGTAAGAGTTAGATGTACAGTGTAGACACAAAGATTGTGCTCTCTCAAGGGCTTCTATTAAAAATAGAATTACACATTGAGATACATAAGGCAAAAGTGGATAAAGACAGAAATAAGGAGAAACTGGGCAGAACACAACAGAAATGAGGCATATTTAACATGCTGCTTTTACTTCTGACAGATCACGTGCATGAAGAATGGAAGGACATTTGAAAAGACACCTGCACCCCAATGTTCACAGCAGCACTGTTTACAATAGCCAAGACATGGGAGCAACCTAAGTGTCCGTCAACAGATGACTGGATAAAGACATTGTGGTATGTTTATGCAATGGAATACTACTCAGCCATAAAAAAAGAATGAAATAATGCCATTTGCAGCAACATGGATGGAACTGGAGATGATCATACTGAGTGAAGTAAGACAGAGAAAGACAAATATCGTATGATATCACTTATGTGTGGAATTTAAAATATGATACAACTGAATTTATCTACAAAACAGAAATAGACTCACAGACATAGAAAATGAACTTATGGTTATGAGGAGGGTGGGAAAGGGCAGAGAAGGGACAAATTAGGAGTCCAGGATTTGCAGATACAAACTATTATACACAAAATAGATAAACAACAAAGTCCTACTATACAGCACAGGAAACTATATTCAATATCTTGTAATAGCCTGTAATGGAAAAGAATCTGAAAAAAAATGTATAACTGAATCACTGCGCTGTGCATCAGAAACTAATACAACATTTTAAATCAATTGTACTTCAATTTAAACAATTATAAGATGGAAGGAAGGAAGCAGCTGTAGAGAACAGGAAACACACAAGAGAGCTTCATGAATAGCGTACTCTACACATAAACCCAAATGTCACAGACGCTGTACTTTTTCAAATGCTCAAAATCATTTAGAAAACAATGTCCACAAGAAACATCAGTAACTCCCCAAAGGAGAAATAAGACAGACTGCGTATCTGGACCACAATCTGGTAATATTACGCCGTCTTAAAACAGGAAGAAAGTAAGAGCCACACGCCAGCTACTTAGAAACTGGCAAACTCTTCACCCAAATCCTGGGTCAAGCTGAAGTCAAAGGCATGGTGCGGACTGGCGGGCCCATCATGCCAATGAGAAGAGAGCGTGCGGGACCCTGCGGCAGATAATGGGGAGCCCCCGTGAGCCACTGAAGGAGGGTTCTCTGCGCCGGCTGGAAGGCAGCCTCCGCTGAGGTCAGGGTTTTTCTCTCCAGCACTTCGTGTCTAATGGCCCATAATCAATATTACCACCGTTCTCTGTTTTCACAAATCTACCGACCTCCGTGGAGCTCAGTTATAAAGTAGATTAGAGGTTCTGGGGAAGATGGTAGCTGACGGGCATTCTTTTTGTTTTTTAAAGAATCCTGTAGAAAGACCAATAAAGAAAAGGGCAAGCCTCCAGTTAACTCCATCTAGGAAATGTGAGCAGAAAACAATAAACGGTGAAAATTAAAAATTGAGAGAGGGTCAATAGACACAAATGCTTATAACGCTCTGTAAATTAACCCAGTGTTAATACATCTGAAAGTCTGGACTAAAGGGATGTTTCCAGGTAGAGCCAAAACGACAGAAACGGGCTCCGGGAAAGAGAGAAGACTAAAATGGAAAAACAAGGGTCCAATAAATTATAAAAGTTACCAAGGAGCCGTCCCTAAGGAAAAAGGCATTCGTAGTTAGAAGAGGAGGAGGAAGAGGAATGCCTCGCTAACCAGTAGTAGGAAGTGACTTTCCAACCTGGAATCCACCAGAAACCTACAAGAAACAAAAAGCGACTGAACGGTGAAACAGTATCAGCATCTTCATTAGGAAGAAGGGCCTTTATCACGAGCTCGTATCACTAGAGATCGAGTTAAACGGAAGTAAATGAGGCATATGGACTCGAAAAAAAGAAAAATATTACCATTTTTCAGGCAACATGTCCATATATTTTTTAAAATCTAAGATACTCCACAAATCTGAACGAGTCTATTTTTCCTTATTCAAAAAATCTGAAAAAAAAATTACAAAATGGTAACATTTCTTCATCTGGGTTGGTCAAGTGATTGTTACATTGTTTCTGGCTGTGTGTGTGTATGTGTGTGTTAAGTGTGCGTATGTGTGTGTGTGTGTGTGTGTGTGTTGTGTCTGCTCAACATTTAGCAAAATGGAGGCAGTGGGGGGTGGAAATGAGGCCGCCTTGGCGGCTGCGAATGTAAACTGTTTCACACATTCGAGGAAAATATACACACACACGCACTGTTTAACCTGCTCCCCAGCACACAGAAGGACGAGCGTTCTAGAAAAACACCGCTGTAGAAATGAATCAAAGATAGGACTTAGATACAATTTTTAAAAATCTAAATCAAATACATTTTGGCAGGATTGTGTCTACGTGGAATCATGCTAGGAATAAAGAGAGAAACGTTAAAACATGTACTAATTTTTTATTCATCACATTAATAGAGTGAAGGAAAAAAAAAAAAAACCACAGAACCATCTTGAGCACTGCCCAAAAGCCCCATGTCAGGAAAATCAAAATTACCCCTAACTTAAAAATTAAGTCCCAAGGAAAATAAAAGAAATAGGTTTTCTTAAGAAAAACAAAAAGTATTGACATTTACCACTGATGACACAGCATGCCTAGAAAATCCAGTCAAAACTACAGGAAAAGGCTGTTGCTTATTTTTCAATATGTTCTAATAACATATAATGGAAAATAATCTGAGAAACATATTTATATATATATATATATATATATATATATATATATATATATATATATATATATATATATATACACGCACATATATAGCTAAATCACTTTGCTGTACACCTGAAACTAATACAATATTGTAAATCAACTATACATGGTTCAATTAAAAAACACTAAAGGAAAACAGTCGTAAATGCAGAGATCAGTCAAAGAGGAGGCTACTAACATAATTAAAACACAAAATCAAAGGCCTCTTTATAAGAGTCGATAACCAGTTACAAACGCAACGACAGAAAGACTCCATTCATAGTTCTCAAACGAAATTGCAGCATCAGTGAGCAGATTAACAAGAAACTGGTCAGATCGCTGTACAAAAATGTTTATGCTACCCTGGGGGATAAACCTAAAATGTCTCGGAAAAAAATGACAGATAGGAACCCCCTTGTGGAGAGATCTGCTTGCTCCTACGCTCAGCGCCCCTCGGGGCGGGGCCTGGGGGCAGCTTTGCCCGGCATCCGCGCTCCCCACTCTGAGGCTCACAGCCCCAGCTGGTGGTACCCAGCTTCCACTCCGGGTCCCTCCCCTCCAACGCTGCTTCACCACGAGCCCTGAAGTCACCCAGACCCTGTGGACGTTCTCAGTGGCCTCAGCATCCACAAAGGCGACCCTCTGACCTCAGGGTCCCAGTTCCTTCACCCCACCTTCACCTTTAGAATTAGGGGCCCCCAGAAGACTCCTGCCCTAACCCCAGGGCCATGAGTATCCTGAGACACCACCTCTGAACATGCTACCTTACTGGCAAAATGGACTTTGCAGATGTGACTGAGGTGGCAAGTCGACTGTCCTTAAAGTCGGGTGGTCCTTCTGGGTCACCCAGGTGGACAAGTGGACTTGACATGATCACAGGAGCGGACGTCAGGCTGAAGAGCGAGAAGGACCCGCCGTGGCACGGCTGGCTTTGGAGATGGAGGCAGGAATGCGGGCGACCCCGGTGAGCCAGCGGGGACCTCGGTCCTACACCTCTGAGAAATGACTTGCCCAACGGCCTGGAGGAGTCTGGAAGCAGATTCTCCCTCCCCCAAAGCCTCTAAGCTGAGAGCCCAGCCCGGCATACACCCGGCTTTCAGCCTTGTGAGATCCTGGGTGGAAAAGCCAGCCGGGCTAATGGCGTGGAGGACTGGGAGCCAACACGCTTAGGACCCTCCCCCCGCTGTCATTCCCTCCCAGCCACACACGGAGCTCTGTCTTCTGCAGAAACTGCACCTTCTGCACCATCTTAACCCCAAATGCCTGAGTTCCCGGCATCAGGTCCTACCCTACCCTCCTCCCTCCTCCAGCCGCCCCCCACTTCTGCCTGGACGGAGCCGTTTCTCTCTCTGTCTCAGTGGCGTTTCCATAAAGGAGGCTCTGTGGTGTCACTGAGCGTAATTCCTGGCTCAGCCTCCCAGAGACTCTGTGAACTGCATAAGGTCCTTTTTTAAAAACCGTTCTGCTTAAAGCTGCCTCGTTGGCTGTTCTCGTTGGCATCAAAGAGCCTGACTAATACGATCACGTTCTGCTCTTCTGCATCTTCAAAAAATTCCTTTTCCCTCTTACACGCGCTCGCTGTTCAATCCTCTTCTTCATCAGCCCTCTCTGAGGGTTGTCTTTAGGAGCGAGCGGTCTCTCTTTCCTTCAGATCAGTCCACAAGAATTTTCCAATCTGGTTTCCGTCGCCGCCACCCCAACGAAACGCTCCAGCCAAGGTCATCGGTCATCTGTCTCCGAATCGAAGGGACAGGATCTCCATCCCTCTGGACCTGTCAACAGCATCGGACAGCGTCGCTCCTGCTCCCTGCACTGAAGCACCCTCCTCTCTTGGGAACCACTCACTCCTGCTTCCTTTTACCTCCCTGGCCACTTCTCAGTCTCTCTCCCTGGATAATCCTTTGCCAGACAACCATTAACTGCTGGAATTGCTCAAGACTTGGTCCCTTCTGTTTTCTTTCTACACTCTCTCCCTGGACAGCCCATCCCTCGTCTGAATCTCAACACCATCCATAAGTTGTCTCCTCCCAGACACATATGCCCAGGCCTAACAATTCCACTGCCCCCCAGATGTGTGTACCCAATGCCTCCCTGACAGAGCCACTCAGATGTCAGACAAGTTTCCCAAATGTTTGTCATCGCTGCCTAATCCTGCTCGTTCCACTCTTCCCATCTCAGTCAGTGGCACCATCTTGGCCATAGTTGCTCAGACCAGAAACAGCTGAGTCATTCTTGAGTCCTTCTCTCCCCTCGCCCCCCTCAACTCAACCCGTCAGTACATCCTGCTGACCCCACTCGCGAAGTGTCCCCCGAGTCTGTCCACTTCTCTCAAACCCACTCATCGCCCTACTCCGAGTCCTGCTCACCACTTAAGTGGTCCATGGCAAAGAGGTGCCCCTGGTGTCTTCCCTCCCTCCCTTCCTTCCAGCTGATGCTCGGTCACTCGTTAGTGTGAACTGAAAGGCACAAATAAGATCATCTCACTTCCTGTTTAAAACCCTTCACCGGCTTCCCGTTTTACTGTGAATAAAATCTGAAGTCCTTGGTCTAGTGGTCCTACGTGGAGAATTCCAGCTTAGCTCCCCAATGCCTTTTCCGAGGTCAGCGCCTTTCCCAGCCATCACCCCCTTCACTAGCTAAGCGCTAGCCACCCTGGCCAGTGTTCGGCCCCGCTCGTCACCCTCCTCCTTCACCCGGGACCACGGCTCTGCTCTCGGCCTACGACGTCTGTGTCTCGCTATTCATTTCATTGACACCTTGGCGTCCTCCATCACTGAGCTTCAACTTAACTGTCACCGAAGCTGTTCCAGACATGCTTATCTCAAGCCTCTCCATCACTTGTTAGTCTCAACCCAGCTGTCTTTTCATTTCCTTCCCTTTGTAACGATACGCATGTCTGTTTGTTCTCAGACTCCCCCCTAGTCTAAGAGCTCCATGAGATTAGAGATTTTTTTCCCAGAACACACAAGATGGCTAATGGGCATTTATTGTAAAACTAGTCTGAGATGTGCACAAAGCTGTTAATTGCAGTGTAGTAATTAACCCACGGGCATTTGCTAAATACAGCTTAGCACACACATGCAGTGGATGAATGTGCAGCCATTAAGGGAGTGATTTAGGGCTTGCTTCTGTAAGATCATGTCAGAAGCCAGAATATATTGTGGAGTGAAAATGGCAGGTTTCAAAATAGCGAACATGATACAATGCTTCCAGGCACTGCCTCAGAGACTTGTTAAGCAACATAATAAATAAATGAGTCCCGGCCAGCTCTCCAGGCGGACTGCGTGTGCACACGGCAATCACGGCCAGTCCGGGCCGGCAGCTCTGCTGGTGGGTGAACGTCTGTCCATTCCAGGTGCTGACCCCACCCTCCCGAGCCCCGGGTGCATCTCCAGAAGACCATTTGGCCAATATTCTGTCACGTCGTTCCAGGCGTTTCTGTGCAGTTAGATGCACATGCAACAGCTGTCAAGGACTTACTTTTTGTTTATCAAGCACGTGCGTGTGTGTGATTGGGCGTGTCTGCCCGTCGGAGTGACGGATGGAAAGTCCCCCAAACATGAGTGGTATTTTCTCTGGGATGCTGGTGGGGTTTCAGGTACCACTTGGCGTCTGCTTTCGGCTTGTCGGCACTGTCTGAATTGCCTACGATTACTTTGCACTCCAATTAGAAAGCAAAGCCCTTTTCCTTTGGAAACAGAGAAAAATGCAATGATTGAGAAGCGGTATGACTCCAGTGTAAGTTAAGGAAGGCTACTGACCCCCCAGGAGCACCGGATGGCCATGGCAAACCAGACGATTTCTGGCATCTTGATTTACGGGTTCAGTTTGGTTTTCTCGCTCCTCCCTCCCCATATTATGGGGATACGGTGGGGAAAGGAAGAGTGTGCAGGACCCTTGCTCTGCCCATGATCAGCTCTTGTCTAACACTGACCTCAAACAGGGACACCTGCCCCGCAGACAGCCAGGGTCAGACGCTTCAAAACAACAGCCTCAGTTTTACCCAACACTCTACCAAATAGATTTTCCAGAGCCCTGGCCCTCTTTTTTGAGAGTGCAGAAAAAGACTTCAGCCAGAATGCAAGTATCTATTCCCACGGGACCACAAACAAAAACTTCACCATTTTTGGAATATTATGGAAATTGTCTCCTCTGCTTTGTGGCCCGAGAATTCACAGTCCCTGAGAATTCCCCCTGGTTCCATATTTCTCTCTCTTTGAAAGTAAAGCTTTTGGATCAAATAAATACAAAAAAACTTTTTACCATTTTACAATTATAATTTGCGTTTCTTATTTTTTACAGTAAAACATGTATTTTTAATTGAAATAGTTTATTTACAGTGTTGTTAGTTGCAGGTGTACAGCCAAGTGATTCAGAATACATATATATATTCTTTTTCAGATTTTTTCCATCATAGGCTATTAGAAGATACTGAATATAGTTCCTTGTACTGTACAGTAGGTCCATGCTGTTTATCTATTTTGTATAGAGTAGTGTGTATCTGCTGACCCCAAACTCTTGATTTATCCCTCCCACCCCCTTCCCTCTTTGGTCACCATACGTTAGTTTTCTATGTCTGTGAGTCTGCTTCTGTTTTGTACATAAGTTCATTTGTGTCCTTTTTTTAGATTCCACATATAAGTGATATCACATGGTATTTGTCTCTCTCTGTCTGACTTTCTTCACTTAGTATGATCATCTCCAGGTCCATCCATTGGGCCAAAATTGCTGCAAACTTTAATCTGCATTTTTTTTTTTTGCAAAGTGTTGGAAGATGTGTCATTTGCACACCCACACTGAGGCAACTGCCACATAGAGAGGAATCAGCTCCATCTTCCAGACAGAAAAACTGAGTTACTTACGACACACGTGCGCTATAAGCAGTGCTCCCTGCTTCCACACCGAGGGGATAGCTCATTGCAAAAGGCCTCCTCAGCCGTCCATCCCGCTTGCATCGGTGGGAAACTGAACATTAATTACAGGAAAACAGGCTTAAAATAAAACATACACAAATAGAAAGAGTCAAAATAAAAGAGAAGCACATTCTATCTTTGAGCCCATAAAAGGAAGATAAAAATGATGAACAGCACCATTAAGATGAAATGGGAGAGAAGATCTATTCTGTAATCACCAGTCTTCCCAAGTCTAGGGAAAAAGGTTTCCTTCGAAGACACGTGCCTGAGAGGCTCACTGTGAGCGCATCCTAAGACCGTATTCAGTAGCTCATGTCTCGTCTCCAGTACAAGGCCACGATGACAGCCTTCGCCAGAGCGAATGCAGACAACATTCCTGCGCGTGAATGAGTATTTCTAAAACACTGAGAGAGTTCCATCGCAGGCAAAAAAAAAAAATAAATAAAAATTCTGGAAAATAATTACAAACAGGAACATAAATAGATAACCGTATTTTCCTATTCAAATAATGAATCAGCTTTTATTACAGTCATCCAATTGTGTGCAAGCATAGCATTTGGCTAATTAGACAGAAGTCAGTTTAATAACTAGCTGACATGAATAAGAACAGAAATGGATTACATGGGAAATTGTTTATGACTGCAAAAGAATGGCAAACACTGGCGTAATATTGTATAAAATCGGAGGCATTGTAACTTCACTTCTTATAAATACAATTAAAATTCCAGGCAGTAAATCCTTCACCGCACCTTAATATATTCACGCATCCATTCATTGACCATGTGTTTATTGAAGACCTACTAAGTGTCCGGCACTGTTAGGTTTTTCTAGAGCTGCACAGATGTTTCATCTCTGCAGGTGACAAGGAACTGAGTGCTTTACCAGCAGAGAGACAGCCAGCCGGCAACCACAAGCTTCTTGGTAACCATCCTCCACTGGGGAGCCAGAAGCAGAAGAAGTAACAAGAGAGAGAAGTTCACAAATCCAGTCTCTACCCCGATAAGCCTGGTTCTCAACCACCAAGCATTTTCTGTCTGCACTAAAGGCTCTGTCTGCGGTCTCCCTCTGCTTTCAGTCTGAGAAGTGAAGGAGGTTGGGGGGTGGGAACAGCTCCGTGAGAGGGCACATGCCTAGCACGTGTAAGGTCCTGGGTTCAATCCCCAGGACTTCCACTGAGAACAAAAACAACGTGCTAGAAGTGAAGGAGGCTAAATTTCAGCCAACAGGAAGAATGGAAGGAGTCAGCTCAAAAAGTAGAGCTAAGGAGACAGGTGCGTTCATGTGTTTCTCCAAGATGGCGGGTTGGCTTGGCCATGAAGACCGTCACTGACGAACGTTCACCCTCGTGCACACACCGCAGCTGGGTCCCCGGGGCACAGGGGAGAGCGTGTCATTTTCATTCCTGAAGAGCTACTGGAGGTCACGTAACAGCCCACCCTCATCCTCTCCCCTGCCAACCGCACACACCCCGTCTCGCTGGAGAAAATCACCAGATGGAATGAAAACACATGCTCACAACACCAAATCCAGGAGCGTTTTCTTGGACTATAAATTGCTTAAAGACAAGGCACTTTGTTTTATCCTTCTTCTAACCACTGCCCCTCAGAGCACCCAACACCACCCTTTGCTCATGGAGGCTGACTTACGGAAGGTTTAAGTCAGGAGCCAGAAAGGAGAGCTGGCCTCTAGTTTCATCTTAACATTACAAAACACTTGGGTCAATAAAGTATGCTTTAAAAAAAATCATAACACCATGTACACGCCAACTTAGATCCGGGGTGGGGAATCCCTAGGTCTTGAGATCTGGATAAAACCCGTCCAAGCCCCAAGTCCGCCATATATGAAGGCACAAGCCCGGTTTTGGGCACCTTGATTCACCACGTGGACTCTGCAACCTGTGGAATGTGGCCTCCAGCAATCTCTGTTTTAATCTGTCCAGATGTCATTGAAGGTCCGTGGTGTCTGCTTTGAACAGCGCTTTGCGCACTCCAAGAGCTGAGTGTTAGCGATCAGCGACGCTGTTACTGTGAGCACGACCACCACGACCATCAGTACGATTTAATTCCGTATTTTCCTCTGATTCCGGGTGTGTTTTTTGAAATATCCAATCAAAAAGGGAGTGCTGCTCACCCGCAGCACTCACGAGTGTGGTCCCCAGCGTCTGAAGGCTGAGGCTGAGGAACCCCAGGGCTTACTGAGAGCACGAAGTCCCCGTGGCACCCAGGTCCTCAAAGCTTTCTGACGCCACCGAAGTCTCCTCTTAAGCCTCCTCCATGAAGAACCGAGGGTCGCCTCCTCCCACGGCACCTCTCTCCTCTCACCTCCTTCCTCCTCACCCCTCCAGCCTCTGAGACCCCGGCCACAGCAGAATCCAGCTCTCTCAAGTATCTGAGTTGTTTTCCGGAGTTTTTTTCTTCCTTCCTTCCTTCCTCCCTCCCTTCCTTCCTTCCTCCCTTCCTCCCTTCCTCCCTCCCTCCCTCCCTTCCTTTCTTTCTTTCTTTTTCCCAGAAGATCATTCTCCCTCTACCAGGAACTGAAGAGTCCCTCGTTGGAAATAATGCATCTTGACCTCATTGTAAGTATTCACAAAGCCTTTTTTCATCCATTGCTTCGCTGGTACCTCCCAACAACCCTGCCTGGTACACGGGGATCACCGATGTCCCTTGGTGGGTAAAGGAGCCCAGGGTGGAGAGCCTGCGGGGCTTACTCGGTGCGGCAGAGCGAGGGCACAATCTCAGGGCTCCGCATGCCCCTCGGGCGCTGGTTCCCACTCTGGAACGCCCACCCACGCGTCATAAACACCTCGAAGTCAGACTTAGCCACTAGCTAACTCTCTCCACTGCTCACCCGCACCTAGACACGACCCAAACTTTCTTCCAGAATGGCCTGAAATTAACACCCTAAGGTGGCATTTTCCCATTCTGATTCCAATTTTATGCATCCCATAGTGAAAGCAGACCACGGGGTCAGAATCATTTGGGAAACAACGGACTCAAGGAGTGGAGACAGGTTTCCTCCCTGTGGGACTGCGTAGTGACTTACACGCAACGGTACGTGTCGTAAGCTTGCATTTCTCAAACGCATGTGACCACGGGGGACTTTAATTTCGTAGAGATATTCATGAGGGTGGTTTTCTCAGGAACACACCCACAAAAGCAAACGAGGCAGAGGATGACTGAAGGAACTGAATTTTTAACAGGTGACAAAGACAAGGCAAAGTGGAATCACCATCATCAGGAAATGGGCCAGTGGAAGGCACCAGAAGCCGGTCTGCCGCCCCTTAACTTCAGGATGTGAGCACTAACCTTCTCTGCCCGAAATGAGGACTTTACAGAGGGGACCCTGGAGCACAGGCAGGTCTAAACAAGCCACGTGGTCTGAAGAAATGCTAACACACCGGAGCAGTGTTGTAGTCAGGATGGAAGGGTGGAAAAGAAAAAGGAAAAAAAAACCATGAAACCAAAACACGCATCGGCCACTCTGGAAAACGCTGCTGAAAGGTTAGCATGCAGGCAGCTACGCTGCGCTGCCTGGATCTTACTGAAAGGCAGGCTCTGAGCCAGCGGTCCAGGAGGTGGAGGAGGGTGACATGGGGCCCCAGTGCTGCTGGCGCAGGCCTCTGGGCCACAGTTTGCGCTGCGAGGATTCAGGAAATGACCTGCGGACCCGTGGAAGAGGGCGAGGGCGGGCGCTCCGGGTGAACGATCAAGGCCCAGGTTCTGTGTGCTGAGGACCTAGTTTCGATCCCCACCATGTAACAGGCACCGTGCTTGGTGCTGAGGGTGGTGTGTGAAAAAGACACGACGTGGGGTAAATTCAGTGAGAGAGACAGAAAACAAAGCATCAGAGAGAACGTCAGAGACAGGCTAGAGCCTCAAAAACGCAACACGACCGAGGACAGAGGGCACAGCGGGGTGGTCAGCTCCAGAGAGGACGCCGGCCAGGGGAGGGCGTCTCCGAGGTCGGGACGCTGAGCGGTGGCCGGAGGGGAGCAGGAGACAGTCGAGCAGAAGTGGGGAGCTGTGTCCGGGGTTCGCTCCCGAGTCTCCAGGAGGGTCCCAGGACTTGCGCTCACAGCTACGGCTCGTCACAGCAGAGGGACACAGAGCAAAATCAGCAAAGGGAAAAGGCACGTGGGGTGAAGCCCCGGGAAGCAGGTGCAGAGGCCACCGCCCTGTCCCGGGGGGGCCGCAGAGGGTTCGCACTTAACTCCTCCAGGCAGCGCGTGCGAAGTGTGCTCTGCCGGGACGCCCAGCGGAGGCTCGGCGCCGGAGATGTTAGCGAAGGGGCTCGGGGAGGCACCCTCTGCCTGGCACGGACCCCTCCCTCCAAAGAAAGCAGGCGTCAGCACAAACCACGGCGTCCTAACAGACATTTAGGCACAGTGCGCCCCTCTCATGGATCAGAGAGTGCTGGGAACGCCCCTAAAACCCAAGTTCCCAGCCCCCGCTCGAGGGCCAACTTCACAAGCATCCTCTTTCGGGGCACGGAGTCAGGCCCAACGTGGGAACCATTTTCTGCGCGTGCGCCTCCCAGCCAGAGACGCTCCGGGCAAAGGCCCTGGGGAAGAGAAAGCGTCTGAGTCCCAGAGGAAAGCAGGCCAGTTTGCTTTGCTCTTAGTCGGGCTGAAGAATCCTGGAGGAGGAGGCAGGGGTCAGGTCCCTGGGTGGACAGGAAAGCAAATCCTAGGCTCCATCACTCACCAGCTACATCACATTTAACTTCTCCAAACCTCAGTGTGTTAATCTGCAAAATGGGTACACCGCCCGTTTTACAAGGCTTCACGTAAAGCATTAAGCAGACGGCCTACGTATGAGAAAAACATAATCAATGGTAATTATTATTACTGAGAGCTAATTTAACCTCATCCCCACTAAAATAACTGATATTAATTGAGGCCTAACAGCGAGCCAGGTATGAATTAAGGCACAAAAAGAGCTTTTCATCCGTTAACTCATTCAGTCCTCACAGCAACCCTGTGAGGTACAGCCCACCACGTCCCCATTTTACAGATGAGAAAACTGAGGCACGGAGCATTTCAGGGGCTTTGCCCAAGGTCACACAACCATTAAGCTCTGGGTGGGAATTCAAACTCAGGGAACCTGAAGAGGCAGAAAGGAGGCCATTTAATTAAAGAGCCTCAATTCACAACAGTTAAGATGTGAAACTGTTTAATTTTTTTCCAGTAACCGAGTGGACTCTGTTCTGTTCCCTCCCTCCTGTGCAGCAAGCAGGCTCCCTCAGCAACACCTCAGGCCACTCCGTAATTTTTCAGTCACTTTTGGATTTTAAAAAATGTGTATCGTGGCTATGAATACTCAGTTCTGTCCATTTTTAGGTTTTAATCACGTTTTAGCCCGTCAGCTCCCAGCAAAGGTCCGATGGTGTTATAAACCGAATGTGCTCCCTCCCTCCAAACTCACATGCAGAAGCACTCACCTCCCGTGTGATGGTGTGAGGGTGGGGGGCCTTGGGGCGATTAGATTTAGAGGGGGTCGCCAGGGTGGAACCCCAGGATGGGGTCAGTGCCCTTATAAGACAGGAAAACACTGTGTTTCCTCTCTCTCCACCACGTGAGCACACGGAGAGAAGGTGGCCGTCTGCACGCCAGGGAGACGCTCTCACCCGGAACTTGATCTTGGACTTCCAGCCTCCTTAATGTGAGAAATAAATGTCTGGGGCTGAAGCCCCCGCCCCACCCCCGGCCTGGTGTTCTGGGCTGAGGAGTCCCTTAGTGGCCTGGACGGGGGTGAGGGAAGCTGTTCTCTCGTAATGTCCCCTCTACCAGCAAGTATCTCTTCTACTGCTGGGCAGAGAGGAGGGAGAGGAAGGTCCTTTTAAGGAGGCTGAGCCTGGTGGGGAGAAGGGCGAGGGGAGGAGAAACGCAGAGGCAGGGGGACAAGAGGTAGAAACCATCAGGTGTAAGCCAAGCCGCAAGGAGGTGCTGCCCGACACGAGGACCACAGCCAACACGCTACACCCACTACAGATGGAGTGTGACCCCCGGAAGCCGAGCCACTGCCCTGCACACCTGTAGCTTACATGATACTGCACAGCAGACTGCACTTCGGTGAAGAGAGAGGGTGCCCGGCTGATCAGCTGATCTGTGACAACTGTGCCCTGTTTTATTCGCCTTGTTTCTTTAACACAGAATGCTCCAAGGAACCTTCTTGCCAGTGTTCTCCAGCTCGGTTTCAAGTCCCTCCCCCTCCTCCATCCGTCTCTCCAGGTCCGCCCCACAGTCTCTCCAGTGGCTGGTGACCCCCGTCGCTCACCGGCCACCCCACCCGTGGGATTACTGGTGGGAGGCTTCACCTGTGGCTGCCTCCATGCTGGCCGCTTGCCCGCCCGTCCCAGGGGAGATGCAAACATCTCTGCCTCGCAGGGCCTCTGTCTTCCCTCTCCACACCCATGAGCATCGTGCAGGCTGCTGGGCTGGTGGGTTCACCACCTTCTGAACACAGACAAGTGCCCGGGGGGCAGGGTGATCTGGGAGCAGGCAGGGCACAGGGAATGTCCCCTGTCATTCTCATCAGGACATTCACAAATACGTCTCTTTAAGGTCAGCCGTGGCCATGGGATCTACTTCACACATACAATGAGTGGAAGTTCGGCACATCATTTCCAAGTAAAAATGTCAAAGGCCAGCACATGATCCACAGTGAACCTGGGGACAGGTGCCAACCAGGGGCCTCAGCTGGCCTGAATTCCAGAGTGAGCGTGGTACGAAGGGGACCCTCTATTTACAACAGCCAAGACATGGAGGCGTCCTAAGTGCCCATCCACAGATGACTGGATAAAGATGTGGTGTGTATATATGATGGAATACTACTCAGCCATAAAAAAAGAATGAAATTATGCCATTTGCAGCAACATGGATGGACCTGGAGATGATCACACTAAGTGAGTCAGACAGAGAAAGACAAATATATGATGTCACTCACATGTGGAATCTAAAGAAGTAATACAGATGAACTTACTCACAAAACAGAAACAGACTCACCAGACATAGAAAACAAACTTAGGGTTACCAAAGGGGAAAGGGGGGGAGGGCTAGACTGGGACTACGGGATCAACAGACACACACTGCCGTATGTAAAACAGATACACCACACGGTCCTACTGTGTAACACAGGGAACTATATTCAATATCTTGTAATAATGCATAATGGAAAAGAATTTTTAAAAGAACATAAACATATACATATATATGTATAACTGAATCACTTTGCTGTACACCTGAAACTAATACAACATTGTAAATCAACTCTACCTCAGTTTTTTTGTTGATGTATAGTAGGTTTACAATGTTGTGTCGATCAATTTTTTTAAAGCGGAAAACCAAAAGAAGCGGGCCCTCCTGCTGAGCAAGGCTAGGCTTACAGCATGAGTGGGAAATAGCTCTCCTGTGCGGTAACGCATCGAGGTGTTGTGGCTCTTTGGCGATACCGCGTGACACAGCCCGTTTCCTCGTGGGAAGGTGGCAGGGAGGGGTGTGTGACCCTCCACGCCCCCAGCTCCCCTCGAAGCCGACCTTGGATACCCCTGCATCTCCTCTCTATTTCCAGACAGTAAAGGACCCGGAGAGCTCAGCCCGCTGGCCCCGGAGAACACAGGTCTTTTATCAGGAGTAGAGAGATCTTTGAAGTGGCTGTAGCCACTTCGGGCTGAACGAACTGCTGGGATCCCTGCAGAAGGTGACAGCCCCGCAGGGTCACGGAAAGCCAGCCAGGTGTCCCACGTGGTCACGTTACACGGCGAATTTCGAAAGCCAAGGTCCAGGAGTTGGACTTGATCTTACAGGGTGAAGGAAACTGGTAACAAGGTGGTGGGGTTTGCAGAAGTCTGAGACCGGCAGCCCCCAGAACACGGCCCCGAGAGAGGAAGTGCTGTGGGGTCTTTTTTTAAGGACAGAAATCGTACGTATTTAAAGTGTACAACCTGACGACCTGACACACCAGTGCCGGTGAAATGACCGCCACCGTCAAGCTCACGAACCTGCCCTTTCCTCATCCAGGTGCCACGCGGGGGGTGGGGGGCGGTGACGGGAGCACCTGGAATCCACTCTCTCGGGAAACGTCCAGCATTCAGGACGGACTCATGACCTCGGTCACCACGCCGCGCACTTCTTCCCCAGACCCGCCCACCCCACGTAGCCGCAACTTCGAGCTGGCGACCAGCACGCCCCACCCCCGGGACCCCTGGGGGCCCAGCCGTGACAAGAGGGCAGAGGTCAGGCGGAAGACTTTCTCAGAAGCTGAGTAAATGAATTATGGCTGGAACTGAAATGCAAAACCAAAAAAAAACAAAACAACCGAAGAACCAAAAAAGGGTTCTGCTAACAGCTTTATGCTAAAAATGAGGATGTGATGAAATACGAAAAGTGCAGAACTCTTGTGATGAGCACGGTATGGGCGTCACTTGGTGGGCCGTCGGGCACTGACACTGTAATGATTAACACAGGCCCGTAATAACGGGGCCTTCCCCTCCCTCCGCTCTCGTGCCAAGCCCTCTGCACGCCTGACCTCCTGGAACCCTTACTGTGATCCTACGAAATAAATATTATTACTAGTATCCCCATTCTGAGGTGAAGACATTGAAGTTTGAAGACGTTATAAACCTTGCCCAGTGGCACCCAGTCAACAAGGACTCGGGTCTGCTCTTTCTTGGCCCCAAATTCGTGCTTTCGTCCTCAGATGGGCAGGGATCACTGAGAACTCCGGAACGCTGGGGAAAAAGCAGTCGCGGCTGGGCCAGTCCTGCCCCTCACAGACGCGCCGAGAAAAATTCGCAAAATACCACTTGATGAGATTTGAGCTTTCCGGTCTGTTAAAGACAGTCTACGGTCACTTCTGTCCTTCCTCATTATTTGTTGTTGGAACTTACATTCTGAGCAAGGGGCCTCCAAGGTAACCCAGCGGTTTTTGTTTCCTGTTCCGACGCTTCACTTAATTAAATTTTAAAACATTCCTTGCGGTGGAGGGAGACACCCGTAACTGACAAGTGTGCGCGCGTCTCAAGCATAACAAGGTGTCTGAGGAAGTTCTGTTTGTCGCTGGAAGACAGAAGTTCCCTTTTAACCCTCCTCCCCTCAATTAAGTGCATTCTGAGCTAACAGACGCAGAGTGCTTGGAATTATGTTTTTAATGTGACTATGGGAACCGAGAAAAAGACATCCATTAAGAAATAAAATATGTATAAGCCGCCTGCTACATTCACTAAGTGATTAAAAACGTAATCTTCCCGAAGAAACGTGCCACATATGTGTTTATATTAATGTTAATAAGTTGCTAACTGATGATAAATGTATGATAATTTATTCTAAGTGAAATGAAGTGTGCCCTCAAGATAGACTCTGTAAATGAAAGCTACTGCTCACCCGAGTTTGGAGCAAGCATATTAATAACGAGATTCCTTCACGGCAGCGAAAATGGGTATATGCAAATTACATGCAAATCACACGCAAAGGTACCCACAGTAGCCAACTAATGGCCCAGCGGAGGGGGGGGGGGGCCCGGGAGCAGAACCCATTGCAGAGGCTTTGTGAAATGGTCTTGGTCTCCCTGCGTCGGCCCAGACACTCATCTCACGGGGCACGAGGATTTTCTCCAGCCCGTTCCCTGGGCACGTTTAAGATGCAGGATTCTCCGTCTTTGCTTCTCCCTCCACAAACAGCATTCATAAAAGCCACCTAATGTTAGATGGTGCGCATTTAGAAATCATTAAGCCGCGCTATTTCTAGAAATAGAATCTAGAAATTACATAATTGTCTGTACAAATAATGTTAACAATTCTAATTTACCCGTGCGGATCGATCTCAAAAATATCAATTAGCATCCACAACTGTCAGCTTCCCCTCCCAGGGTCACAACCGTCATCTCTGGTGTTGGGACAATACGGATGCTCACACTGAACCCGCAGGATGGGTTCAGAGCTGCCTGGTTAGCTCTCCAAAGACCTGTATCTTCCCTCTTTGCTCACGGGAAGGAAGGAAGGAAGGAAGGAAGGAAGGAAGGAAGGAAGGAAGGAAGGAAGGAAGGAAGGAAAGGGGGAAGAAGGGGGGAAGGGAGAGAAGGAGAGAGGGAGGAGGGAGGGAGGAAGACCCCACTTCAGTTCAGATATTGGGGACAGGGACTTCAATCTCAGGACAAGCAGTCCCCCACCACCTGGCTGAAAAGTGGGTGTCTGTCCACGGAGCTTTTATAGGGAAATCTGCCAGCGCCCCTCAAGGAAAATAATTCTTCCTGATAAAAATGAAGCAAAGATTCCCCGCCCCACGCGAGGCTCTCCTTCTCGCTTTGAAAGCAGGGCGCGGCCCTGAGGCCATCTACCACCGTGGGGGAGGCCCAGGGGACTCAGAGAGTCCAGGCTGAATCTGCGACACCACTGCCTTCTGAAGCAGCGAGGCTGGCATCTCCCGACCTCCAGACTTCCTTTTGTGTGAGACACGAGAGCCCAGAGATGTTTCAGACCCTGCTGACTGCGTTTCCTGTTGCTTGCAGCCCACAGCACACCTGAATGATGTCGTCCCTATGACACAGCAGTGGTGTCAAAGCCACAACAGGAACAGGACCCTGGAGAGACCAGGACTGTGGTTATAGAAAAGGAACCAGAGGAAGGTGCAGTGGCTCTCCTGAAACGTCACGGCCATCAGGGGAAGCATCCTCCAGGGAACAGGACGCTAGGGGGTCGGGGAGAGTGGCAGTGAAGCCGGTAAGAGTCTCAGTGTTCACAGCAGCCAAGACGTGGGAGCAACCTAAACGTCCGCTGTCAGGTGACTGGGTACAGAAGTTGAGGTCTATTTATACGGTGGAATCCTACTCAGCCATAAAAAAAGATGAAGTAACACCATTTGCCACACCACGGACGGACCTGGAGATCGTCATTCTCAGTGAAGTCAGCCAGACAGAGAAAGAAAACTACCATATATCACTCATAGTGGAATCCAACAAAACAAAACAAAAAAAGACGAATTTACTTACACAACAAAAAGACTCACAGACATAGAAAACAAACTTACGGTTACCTGGGGGGGAAGCGGGTGGGAAGGGATAAATTGGGAGTTCGAGATTCGCAGACACTAAGCACTATATATAAAACAGATAAACAGCAAGTTTCTTCTGTACGGCGCAGGGAGCTACGTTCAGTACCTTGTAGTGGCCTGTACTGGAAAAGAACATGAAGAGGAGCATACACGTGCGTGTATGACTGAACTGTTACGCTGTGCCCCAGAAACTGACACAACACTGTAAAAGCTGACACTACTTTAATAAAAAAAAAAACGAGAAAAGAAACAAAACAAAACTCCAGCTTAAACCCCAGGCTCTAAGGGTGCCTCCTTTCTGGTTCTGTTCCGTTTCGTATGTGTGATAAAGACTCCGGAGTGGGACCTCCCTGAGCCCACGCCTCTCGGGGACAGAGTGGCCCAGAGGTCAGGCTACCTGATCCACCAGCACCTCCACTTCCAGCTGTAAACTCTGATAATAACAGTGCTTACTCCCGTCAGCGACCGGATGGGCCGAAGGGGGAGAGAGGGAGGGAGAGACAGGGAGACGGGACGGGCAGGAGGGTGCCGGGCACACGTCGTCCGGAACAGCGTGTGCAGTGCAGGAGGTGTTCTGCCAGGGCTACTGGTCATTACAATGGTTATCACAGAAACCGAAACCCGAGGGCGTAAGTCAGAACTTTCGGTCACCGGTGACAGGAAAGTCAACTTAATTGGACATAAGCAGGGGACTGATTTTTACTGCTACTTAAATCTCCCAGCGGCAAAGGAGTCAAGTGTCCCGACGGCCTCAGCATTCTCTCTCTCTCTCCCTCTCCCTCCCTCCCTCATTTTCGCCCCTCTCCTTCCTCCCAGCCTCGGACCATGAGTCAGCACCACCTGCGAGCAGCACCTCCGCTGCCTCGGCCTTGGAGGGGAGCAGGAGGAGGAGATGTAACAGGCTATCTGTGGCTTGCGAAAAAAAAAATTTTACTACCGAGTCCTCTACAGGAAAAGCTGGCCGACCCCCGCACCAGACCACCGGGAGCCTGTCTCCTTCGGACACGGGGGTTCTGTGGGCCCAGCTGTCCTCCCAGAACAGTGGGAGAATCAAGCAAGATGACGCGCATGGAAGCACGGCGTGGCCTACCCATCAGCAGATAAACGCTCGTCTCTCCTCCACCTTCAAGGTCTCTCTCTGTGTTTCTCCCCTGCGGGACGACGGGCTGACCACAGAGGTTCAGGTGCAGCCAGGTCCGCTGTCAGGACGTGCTCCTGTCTGTCTGTCTCTGCCGCCCCAAACCTTGCCGCGCTCCAGCAGAAGCCTCCCTTTACTGAGCCGGCTCATTCCCGAGTCGGGGGAAGTCCGTCACAGGCGAAGCCACTAAGGACCCCACCTTTACCTGTCAGGGAGCTTTTCTCCACGTGGTTCAAACCTAGCTCCCATCCGGCAACGAGGAGGGAAATCCTCCGAGGCTCCCTGCTGCTGCTTTTCCACGGGGAGTCCAGCTGGTCACCGTCAGAGAACTGCCCCTGACACCTGGGCTTCTTTGCAAGCAATTTGCAAGCAACACTGATGTTGCTTGCAAATTACAAATGGCTCTTGCAGGGTTCCAGGATTTGTTCTTAAAACTCCTCGTGCGTAAGGTTTCGGTCATCCTTCCGTGAAGGTGGACGTTGACCCCTGCGACCTCCCTCCAATTAAAGCTGTCCCAGAGTTCATTTACAAAACTTGTAATTGAATTATTTTTGATAACAGACCGTAAGAAAACCATCCACATGTGCGCGCGCACACACACACACACACAAACGCAAACCTACCTCCCTGGCCTCACCATGAAAGCACGCTTCTTGCTTGACTGGTTTAGGCCTTTTCATATGAATTTGTGCTTTTTAATGAAGAATAAATGTGAAGTCCACACAGCTGCCCCACAGCTTCCTTCCTTAAACACAGCTCTAACTCCCGCTCTCTCCCCCCGGGCAACACGTGAAATCACTTGGTGTGTGTCTTCGAGAAACAGATAATTCTCAGCCAAATACAAAAACTAGGTCTGTGGCTCTCCACTGCTGTCTCCAGATGCCCGCATCCCTAAAAATAATGGAAGGCTTAAAAAAAAAAATTCCTGCCTGCTGCATAGGGGGGTGGGGGGTGGTGTGTGCCCAGGGTTCTTCACTGTGAAACACGCTCTCCAGAAGATTCTGCTGCCCCAGCCTGGCGTCAGAATGACTGCCGTGGGCTTCGGCCCCGGAGGCCCCCGCTCCAGTGGGCCTTGGGGGCCCTAGTTGGAGAGTGTTTCCTGCACTAAAGGCAGTAGATGGAGGGGTCACACGGGAGACCTACAGATGGTACCCACTCCCCAGAGGGGCTGTGGACCAGCACAGGGTTTTAAATTAACTGGAATCCAACCATTACAAGTGGAAATTGCATAATCTATGACTGGGACATTTGTGCTGTACACAAGAAACCGACACATTGTAACTGACTGTACTCCAATTTAATTAATTAATTGATTTGAGGAGGACTCTTAAAAAAATTACATTCTCTAGTTCTCCACAAGCTGCACACTGGACCACATTTTATTCCTCTGGAACTCTACGGGTACAGAAGGATGGAATTGAGAGCTCTTCCAAGTCCTACCAGGAGCAAATAAGGATGGTAGATGATTGAGATGGAAAACTGAACAAAACTCAGATGAACAACAACATGGCTACATCTTAAAAGATACCTACTGCGGACAGAACCAGTAAGACACAGAAGCAAGGCTGTAACATGACACCCAGGGAATTCACTAACACATCCCTACAATCATGACTGTTTCTTTCACAAAGACACATAGTATTTGAAACTCAACAGCAAACGTATTGGCCAGGGCACCCCCGGGGGAAGAGAAATGGACTAGGGTGAAGAGAGAAGGGAAAAGCAGCAAAGAAAGCAAGAAGGGGTCTCGGGAGGGCTTAATGACCGTCTGACCTCACACTGCTAGGTTAACTCAATTTTCTGTATTTGGGGTTTTCATTTGGTTTTTATTAAGGCTATTTTTCGAGTGGTTTTAGGTTCACAGGATAATAGAGAAGAGGGGACAGAGATTTCCCACACGCCCCCTGCACGGGGACAGCCTCCCCCACCGTCAGTATCCCCCACGGACGGTGCATTTGTTATTAACTGAGGAACCCGCATGACCCAGCATCCAGAGTTTACATCAGGGTTCACTCCCGGGGCTGTGCATTCTGAGCGTTGGACAAATGTGCAATGACACATACTCACACGGCGTATTTTCACTGCCCTGAAAACCCTCTCTGTGCCACCTATTTATTCATTCCTGCACCCCGACCCCTGGCCACCGCAGAGCTCCTTACTGTCTCCATAGTTTTGGCTCTTCCAGAGCATCATAGAGATGGAATCATGCAGTGTGTATCCTCTCCAGGCTGGCTTCTTTCACTTTGTAATATGCATTTTACATGAGGTCATTAAAAAAAAACACACACAAGAAAGATTAAAATATAAAAAAACTTGATTGGGAAAGCGGAAACAACTTGAAATTTACAGTTGTCAAATTATGTGGCAGGACGCTGACTGCACCTGCTTTCTCGAGTTTTCCAGCGCCTCTGCGGTTAGATCCTGCGATCAGCTGTGGCCAAGTGCCTTCCCTGGCCACAGGCACAGCCCCGCTCACGCTCAGCATTTCAGGGCGCAGCTACCAGACGTCCAGGCTCCCATCGGCCTGGTCCCTGCCCACGGGGACGCTGCTGTCCTGCACGGAACATGCGATGAGAGGGAGGAATAAAACCGGGTCCGGTCCCGAGACTTCGCTGTGCTCAGCATGACCTGAGTCCGAACCTCTGTGACTGAGTCAGCGCGTCAGCTGCGATCCAGGTATGCTGTTTTTACCTGCTAATCGCGTTCACTGTGGAGCGAGTGCTCTTCCTACATTGAGAAAACCAAGGTGGAGCCTCTAAGAGTGGGAATGCTGCCAAGTGCTTAAACGTCTCCCACTTGTATCGTCCTCCACACGGCAGAATTCACCGCCCCCGTCACCTCCCTGGTCTCGGCAGCCGACGGGCTTGGATCGTGTGACCCTGGAGTTCCTGGGTGACAGGAGAGGGGAGTTTCCTCTCCACAGGTTCCCAATGTCTGTACACTGATCCACAACATCAGAGAACTGTCCTCTGTGAGCTAAAGGTCTTCTAATTGAGTGGATTGCTTGTCTCCAGGGTTGGAGACCATGTGTGTGCATGTATGTGTGCGTGTATGTGTGTGTGCGTGTATGTGCATGTGTATGTGTGCATGCGCACGTGTGCGTGCATGTGTGCGTGTGTGGATGTGTTTGGTGTGTGCATGTGGATGTGTTTGGTGTGTATGTGTGTATATGTATACATGTGTATGTGTGTGTATGTGTGTGTTATGTGGATGTGTGTGCATGTATGTGTGTACGTGTCTGTGTGTGGTGTGTATGTGCATGTATACGTGTGTGTGCATGTGTGTGCGTGTAAGCGTGTGTGCACGTATGTGCGTGTGTGCATGTGCACATGTATGTGTGCATGTGTGTGTGCACGCATGGGCACTGACTGAGAGCAGGGAACACTGCACAAGCACCTTCTGCATTTCCCGACTGCAAAGGCGCACAGCTTAGCTCTTCATCAAGCAGAAGCAGTGCTTACCTAACAACATAATGCCCCTGCTTTGCTTCTACGCGCATAAAGTAAACACCTCCCATGAACCATTAAAATCAGAAAGAGGGGCCCCTCCCCCACACCGTAAGAGGAGATGGACGGCTGCGATGAAGCGACTGCCTGGCTGTCTGTGGGTGTTCACGCACACTCGGCGACGATGCAGCAGTCTGAGGCGACGATCAGTGTACCCACATCCCTACAAACCTAAAGATCTGGGCAGTTTGTAAAAAGAATTACTTTGTGGCCAGAGCTATTAACACACTAATCAAGGCAACCATTAACCAATCCAACCCCCGAATTGATCCCAAACTTTGCAAGGCGAAGAAGAAAAAGCAGATGAGAGACGAGGTAAAAGTCTATTCTTAACCCCGAGGGAAAAGGAGTTTGGCTCAAAGACACTTGCTAGGAGTGGAGACGACTTTGGTGTTCGATGCGTGTGGCCATCGCCACTTAAAGGAGTGCCTCCCAGGGGAACCCATGTGATTTATACAGCAACAGATGTGCTGCCTACATCTAATAATTATTTTTATGTTTTTACAGGCGCTGCTTGCTTCATTTGGAATATGTATATTTGCAGCAAGTCCTTTTACAGATAATTTTCTCGTCTGACATCTCCCCAGAAGGATTTATTCTCAAGAATATTACTTTTTAATGGGAAATAAACCTGGAAATGCCCAAACTAAATTCAAGTCCCAAGTATTATTTACAAGGTAGGGAGTTCAGTAGTGAAGATTTTAGTACAAAATTCTCACATGCAAATGAATTTACTTAAATTAACTAGGTTTACAAACAAAATGCCTTCCAAAGCCTTCTGGAGCACAATCAGGTTAAAAAAAAAAAAATTGCACTTTGATTTTCTCTTCCTCAGGGAGGCACACTAAGTAGAAACGTCTATGCTTTTACGGAAGAGAAAAGAAACGTATTTCTGCTCCAAACTTGCTGAGACCTCGCAAATAGTGATTTTTCCACCAAACAAAAAGCTTCCAGTGTTTTCTGATTTGTTGTTAATATTTTTAACCCAAAACATAAATGGAGAGAATTTATTCCCCCACCACGTGCCCACGTCCACTTCAGAACGAATGGGCAGCGACCTCACGATACTTCTGGGGCCTTTCGGGCTCTTCAGAGCCCATGAAATACACCTGGAACGGTTCTGTGTCACCTGCAAATGAAAAAGTCAAGTAAAATTTACAGTTGAGCGGCAGAACTCCAGCAGTCCGGGGAAGGCTAATTCAATACCTCTGTCATATACAATTACACACAAAATGTAATCCAAAACATCTCTTTTTCCCTCTCTTCGAACAAAAATAAAGCAATTGTCTAGACTTGCAATTTAACAGTTGGTCCTACCAAAGAAAGATACTCACCTTTGACACTTTTACGAACCAGTGACATTTGATCATTCAGTGTGTTGGGGGGGGGGGGGAGCAGTGGCTCTCTCCATTACAGAAATTGCTGTGCTGGATTCCTGGTCTTAAATCGTGCCCATAAATCAGGATTAAAAGCCATGGGTGAGCTGCTATTAACTCACACATGTCAATGCTGTCTTCCCTAAATCACTCATCAGCCCAGATACAAGAAAGTAAATAAACCTGCTCCGGGGCGTCCTCTACAATAGGGAAGCCCTTCTAATCTTCCTCCCAGAAATCAGAAGTGGAAGACTGCATATGTCATCCGGACCCGGCGTGGATGAACTGAACCACTCCTCCACCTGCCGAGCTGCAGACCACCCCACCGCAGAACCCCACCCGCAGGAACGGCAGATGCAGGCTTTGCCATCTTTCCTAGGTCTGGTCCCCAACCCGTCCCTCAAATTTTCAATCAGTCCCCTCCACACTGAATTCCAAGAGAGGGCAGCGGGAAAGGGCCAGCTTAACAGAGAGGTGGCACTGTAGCTGTTGCTAAGCTGTGTTAAAAAAAAAAAAAAATCTGTGACATATTTGATAAAGGGCCTCAATATAAAACAAGCTTTTAAAAATTAAAAAAAAAAAAGATGAACACCCCAACATTAAAAAGTCAACACAGGTATGAATACACGAAGACGAGTCCCCAAAGAAATAAAGGTGCAAACTAACAGGAAAATGATTTAACCTAATAGCAATCAAAGACACGCAAACTAAAAGAACAAAGAGAGATCCTTTTTCCTCTGATCATGACACCCACGGACCGCAGCCAAGGGGCCAGGCAGCTGGTATTCTATGGCTGCAAGTGGCCAAAACGACCACAACTTTTTGGAGGCAAATGGCATAAAGAGATTCTCCAACTTGAAAAGTGAAAGGCTCTTATGGGGGACGGTGTAGCTCAAGGGGTAGAGCACATGCTTAGCATGCACGAGGTCCTGGTTCAATCCCCAGTCCCTCCACTGAAAAAAGAAAAACAAAAACTACTAATCAATAAATAGACGTAATGACCTCCCCGCCAAAAATATTAAATAAAGGCTTTTAAAATACCTACTCTTGGCCCCAGAAATTCCACTTTTAGGAAAATGCATTTTAAAAAGAGAGGACACATTTTATAACATACGGATCCAAGGAGAGTTATCACAGCACAACTGCAGGAACGCGAGGAACACGGAGCCAAACCGCAGGAGGTCACCGGGAAAGCCTGAAGGGCCCAAGCGTGGGCGCCCAGCTCCAGCGTCTCCGACACACACACACACACACACACACACACACACACACACAGCGGGGCCTCAAGGGGGCGCTCACGGCCCCGGGCGCATCTGGTTTCAGGAATGACAAAGGTGAGGGCAGCCCCAGCCAGCTGCCAGGTGAACTTCCCCGAGCTCTGGACTCACCCACCCAGCCAGCAAGAGTGCAACCCACTGGGCTCTGCAGCCTTCACCGCAGAATCGATTGCACCCTGGGCGGTAAACACTACTTAGCGTGTCCATCATACATGTGCGTGCGTGCGCGTGTCTACATGCGTGTATCCACATATACACGGGAACTTCTCTCCACGTGTAAGTAAACAAGCGAGTACATCTAATATATATTATATATAGCGTATATAGTGCAGGAGTGTATCATACATAATGCACACATAAGTGATAATTATCTATTTATGTACGTATATACCTGTATCTGTGTGAGATGTGCACACATCATACACTATTATATACTTACCATTTTTCCTTACGTGTGAATTGGGTACACAAAGTGTTGCAAGGAGTCAGTGACCAGGGGCCTCGGTGAAAGAATTCACAGGGGACCCTCGGGTCACAGCACACGGCCAGTCTTCACCAGTTAAAGAAACAGCGCGCGGGGGGGGGGGGGGGCAGGACCGCTGGGGGCCGCGAAGGAGCTGCTCGTGCAGGGGCGGCAACGGCTTTTTTTAAGCTCCCCCACTCCACCCCACCCCACCCCAGGATGGAATGTTCCAGCTCGCGAGTGCGCATGCTCGCTCGTAGCTAGCAGTCCCTTGTTTGCACGTGGGAAGGAAGAGAGAAGGGGGTGTAACCCGGGGCCCCAGAACTTCTGGTTTCTGGGGCTTCCTCAAGGTCTTCTCCAGGTCTCTGGTTTGAATTCCTCATCCCCCGGCCTGCCTTGCCTTGACTGAGGGTCCCTATCATAAAGCACTGTATTATGTTCATTATACATGTCGTCCCAGAATTTGATCTAAACGTCGTTTAGGATAATACACGAATGGGGCAGACGCGGCAGCCCAGCCTTCCCTCCCACGCCCCCCAGCCGGCCACCCTCTGGAGACCCCCGCGCAGAGGGGCGCGCGCTCCTCCTTTCCAACGCGCCTGGGGCCTGGAAAGGCAGTGGGGGTGGGAGGGGAGGGGCCGCGACGCTCAGGCAGCCCTGGGCAGTGACCCCGCGCCCAGCCCCGCGCGGGCGGCGGCCCTCTCATCCGGGGTGCCGGCGGCACCGGCCTCCGGGGTCCGGCGGGGACAGCAGCGCCGCGCGCGCGCCCTGCTCCCGGCGCCCAGGGACGCATTCCTCCGTTTGGATGTATGTCTCGTGGTGCGTCCTGTACGTTAAGCTCTCAGTAGCGACCAAGTGGAAATAAAAAACAAAACCCTTCAAGTTCAACCCCGGAAGCAAATTTTACTTGGACGAAAGGAGAAACAGGATAATCCAGACTGTCTAAAACGCACAGATTGGAAGTAAAAAGTGCACGTCAGTGCACTGAGCAAAGGGCCCTCCCGGAGCCCCAGCAGAAGGCTCGGGAAGCAGCTGCCAGGAGCGGGCCCGGCTTGCCCGTCACCCCCCGGGGACCTAGGCAGACGTCCCACACTCTCTGTGCCTCTGTCCCTCGCCTGTCCTCACGGGCGACAGGGCCCCCTCCCGCGAGGGGCGGGTCTGACACTTACGTAAGACGACACCTGCGTACCAGGGCGGACAGGCACTGAATGCTGAAACATCCCAAAGTGTTACTGTTAATGTAATCATTAAACTTGAGAATAATTATTAGTTTGGGTGCTATTTGATTATAAAACTGTGGGAATCCTTAGAAATAATATAATTTAAGTTTATTCCACTTTATCACACTGCAGAGGCACAAATTTGGAAACAGTAAAATATACACACACACACACAGAGAACACACATGTAACACATTATGTATGTCTGCATAGTAGATGTGCTGTGCGCACCTGCATGCACACATGCATTTACGTGTGTGTCTCTGTGTGTATGCATACATATTATATGTACGTAAGTTTTAAAAGTCTCAGTAATGTAGCCACCAAATTTCTCAGGATGATAAGAATCATGTGTTTCCTCCCTGGAGAACCTCAAATCTCAACTGGAAGAAAAACAGATTCTGAAAATCCATTTCTAAGATTAAAAAAAGAAGAGAAAACCACCACAGGTGGGGGCTCCAAAGCCCCCATAAGATGGTCTAATTAGACTGAGCGACTTTCCGCCTCCCTCATCAGAGCTGAGAGATGCTGAAATCCCAGTTTAATCAACCTTAAGTCCCCCTGCTCCTCCGAGGGAACTTCTTCCTCAAAGCCCTGAACTTCAGCCCAGATTGTGTTAACTTTTACCTCTCGTATTTCCTACCCTCCTCTACGGTAATAATGAAGTGCATGGAAATGTTAACGCCGCTTGGAATTTTCATTTAAGCCCTTTCTTCAACTTTTGCCCTAAGTTCCCTCCTTTTTAATAGATAAAGTTATGATTTACAGGGAACGGCAAAGAGAGAAAGAATAATGGGGAGCAATGAGAGGCCAAAAGACGAATCCATCAATGCTAAACTATTAATTGTGTTGAAATGCAGATTCCCCCAAAAGCACCAAAGCAGCAGTCTCGGGACTATTCTGTTGGATAAAAAGGTCTCTGGTCCCTTTAATAAAAATTAAAGTCAGATACGAGAGAACTAGGTAATACAATGATAATACTGCCCAACATTCATTAAGGGCGCAGGAGGAGCCAGACCCCGCAGCTCTGTGTTTTCACTGCGTTAACGGCACTACGTTTGACTCGACAATCACAACACCCAGGTTTCCCACCGAGCTCGACGGACAGCCTTGATGGGCCACTCAGAGATTTCAGGTGGTTCACAAACTGGCACCAGCCAGGACTAAGTCCCACCAGAAAGAAGTCACTCTCTTTTCCCTGTCTTGTCCACCCTACTGATGTGCATCAGGAGAAATTCCATCTCACGCTGGCGTATCTCAGGCTTCTCTTGCTAATTTCCCCTCTGAATGGAGAGAGAACAGGTCTCTCTAGTGAGGGGATCTTCATCTTGCTTCCTGCCACTGTGTTTATTTTCATAAATAATTCAGGTTTCCCATTTATCGTTATAATGTAAATTTGTACCATAAAATAAATTTTTATTTAGAAAGTGTCTCTTAACAACAACAAAAAAGAACATTAAGCAAATAATAGCACTTTGGGGTCCAGATATGGTAAACGTTGTAAAGATGAGACACAATTAACTCAAGTTTGAGAATCTCTGCCAATGCTCACGAAGGTGGACAGTCTCTGAAAAGGACTGTCTTCAAGAGACTGACTCTAACGGTACTTCTGCAATGTATTTGACCGCAGGACCCACCTTCTAAAGAAGAATCCCAAAGACTGATCTAAAGTGTCCCGAATCAGTCTACATAAGGCTTTGATTTCAGAATTTTTTTTAAATGAAAAATAACACTTTTTAAATTAAAAAGATGACTCATAAGCCAGAGAAAGACAAATATCACATGATATCACTTATATGTGGAATCTAAAAAAAAAAAAAAAGAGACAAATGAACTTATTTACAAAACAGAAACAGATTCACAGACGTAGAAAACAAACTTATGGTCACCAAAGGGGAAAGAGAGGGAGGGATAAATTAGGAGTTTGAGATGAATAGATACAAACTACTGTACATAAAAGAGACAAACAACAAGGTCCTACTGTAGAGCACAGGGAACTATATTCAATATCTTGTAACAACATATAATGAAAAAAAGTATGTGTGTATATATTTGATATATTACTGAACCACTATGCTGTACACCAGAAACCAGCACACCACTGTAAATCTACTATACTTCAATAAAAGAAAAAGTGCTTCAGGACAAACACCGATATAACTCTACATCCAATGAAAATATCCTTCAAAATTCAAGTAAAATAAAGCCATCTTCAGGTAAAAATAAGCAACAAATATATATATTTTTTAAAGAACTATGATTCTGTAGTAGGTTTTTAAGAACACCTCTATTAATAATATTAAACTCTACAAATACCAAATTTTCCAAACATTTATTACATTCTTACCATAAGGGAGTATTTTAAAATCATGACACGAGTCCAGCTCATAAGTAATTATAATTTCATTGGAAAACCAGGCTATAAATCAAATACAGGGAATGTAAAGCAATACAAAAAAAAGCGATCCACTGAAAAATCATCAGATGCTACAATGAATGATATCAACAAAGAACTTCTACAATCAAAAAGGAAAAGGATCAAAATTACCTAAAGAAACTCAAAATGAGATGAAAAAATGCTCAATATCACTAATTATCAGAGAAATGCAAATCAAAACTACAATGAGGTATCACCTCACACCAGTCAGAATGGCCGTCATTCAAAAATCCACAAATGACAAATGCTGGAGAGGCTGTGGAGAAAGGGGAACCCTCCTACACTGCTGGTGGGAATGCAGTTTGGTGCAGCCACTATGGAAAACAGTGTGGAGATTCCTCAAAAGACTAGGAATAGACTTACCATATGACCCAGGAATCCCACTCCTGGGCTTGTATCCAGAAGGAAATCTACTTCAGGATGACACCTGCACCCCAATGTTCATAGCAGCACTATTTACAATAGCCAAAACATGGAAACAGCCTAAATGTCCATCAACAGGTGACTGGATAAAGAAGATGTGGTATATTTATACAATGGAATACTACTCAGCCATAAAAACCGACAACATAATGCCATTTGCAGCAACATGGATGCTCCTGGAGAATGTCATTCTAAGTGAAGTAAGCCAGAAAGAGAAAGAAAAATACCATATGAGATCGCTCATATGTGGAATCTAAAAAACAAAAACAAACAAACAAAAACAAAGCGTAAATAAAGGACAGAAATAGACTCACAGACAGAGAATACAGACTTGTGGTTACCGGGGGGTGGAGGGTGGGAAGGGATAGCCTGGGATTTCAAAATTGTAGAATAGATAAACAAGATTACACTGTATAGCACAGGGAAATATACACAAAATGTTATGATAACTCACAGAGAAAAAAATGTGACAATGAGTGTGTATATGTCAATGAATGACTGAAAAATTGTGCTGAACACTGGAATCTGACACATTGTAAAATGATTATAAATCAATAAAAAATGTTAAAAAAAAAAAAAAAAGAAACTCAAAATGAGAGAAGCAGCTCTGGGGTCTGCGGGCAAGGAGCTGGGAGGGGAAAAGGTGAGGCTGAGAGCTGAGGAGTTTGCCACAGTGTTTGTGCTTTGAATCTCTCAGTCTTCCATCCTCACGAAACACACAGTCGCACCTAGGCTGCGTTTCTGTTAGGAGCGGGTACTTTCCAGACACCGTGAAGAGGAGCTGACCGTTGCCCGAGCAGGAGCAGAGACCACAGACAGGAGGAGCCCGTGTGATCATTTCTGTGTAGTTTAGACTTTCTGTGCTCTATTAAATAGATTGCTTTTGTAATAAGAAAACACCATACCCATTACACACAAAAAAAATTACTGCTGATAAACCAATAAAACAGATATGGAGAGATGCTTGCAAGAACATCTAGCTAGTGTGTCCGGAATCGATCAGAACTTAACCAGTTCCATGGAAACAGGCATCCTTTTCTGTGCTGTCAGTATTAAGATGCACATTTTAACGTCTCCGAAAATGGGATAAATCTTACAAGATGACATCTTATTTTCAATGAAATACAGTAACTTACACCCATTCAATTTTATGTGCTTGTAAAGATGGAGAGGGAGAGGGAGGAGGGGAGAGAAGGGCATAATAATCTCAAGGATACGGGTTCCGCCTGCAAATTACTCTCCTACGGGAGCGCCTGTCCTGGAGGGAGTGTAAGATGGGGGACACACGTAACTACCCTTTCTTCAGACTGCTGGTCCCCTACACCTCCCCTAAAGCGAGCACCTTGCTGAGACAAGTGTGGTCCCAGTGTTCACAGGTACTATTTATCACTATTGAAAGATCCAAGGGTTTCACCCGAGGCTCACCCAATGAGAGCGAGAGATCCTTCCCAGCCTGGAAGGAAAACCTTTCTTCCCCTGGACTCCCCGGGGTGGGCACATGAGCCCTAACCCACCCCTAAACACCGCTGCACTTTTACAGATGTCTCCAGCCTAAGTAGCCATCTTCAGCCCGCGGCAGTGAAATCGTGCTTGCACCCCCCACAGAGCCATGCCGTCCGTCCCCTCTCTGTCACCCCAGAATTCACCCTTCACACTGCCATGGGACGGACTCACGGCCCTTCACGGACGAATCACAACAGGATGTGGAACTCGAATGCACTTTCCATTTGAGCTTTAAGAGGTGGAAGTTGCATGCAGTTTTATCCACTTTGAAAAGGATGGAGTCACCTTATCCGTGAGACAGGAGGGACACTGGGGACACTGGGTCACCGTTACGCTCTCTCACCCGCTAGCCCTGACCTCCTTCACCACTGATAGAAGGTCAGTGAGAAGGCTTGCGAACTCCTGACCAGAATCCCCATGGAAGAAACGAGTGAGATAATTAAAGTCCTCCTCTTCTCTCTCTGTTCTCCAAACAAGAAACTCACCCGCTGGTAGAGAGACAGTTGGTGACATCAGCCACTGTCCTTAGTCATTATTTTTCAATATCTAGAAGGAAAATATATCCAAACTCCAGAGGGAAATAAAATGTGAAACTGAACACATACGTATGTATTTGTAGACATAGGTATTTTTCACAAACATGCATCCAAATTAAATCTGTTTTGTGGCTAATGTTCCAGGAATGGCTGATAATCAAAACACTGCTTTCCTATAAGAGTGTTTTGAAGCAGAATAAATTGCTGAAGAATAGGCAAGTCTACCAGTAGCTGCTAAAAACCAGAGAAAACTTGAAGCTTTTCCCCGTCACTGTTCCAGAGGTATGAAGACCAGCGTGCCCCACGTTAATCAGAAATTAATAGAAGCAAAACAGTTTATACCTGTTTGGGGAAAGCCAAACTTTTCCTTTAAGACCAGAACCATCATGCCTCTCTAATCACCATAACTGGCCTCTGTCTTGCTAGATTTAAGTTCTAGATCTATTATAGTCAAATGTTATTCCACAAAGGCCGATCAGCTGCCCCACTCACTGCCTCCGAAGTTAGTTACGAGTTTATGTGACATTTATCCCAAATTAAAACGACTCTCGAGAGCAAACAAACGCACCATGTCACAGACAGGTTTTAGTCGAAAACCAATAAATCACCTTTAAAAGTTTCTAATGACTATTTTGTGTGATCCGTTTTCATTCAGATTACCCACGTATTTACCATCACTCTTTTTTTGTTCTTGCTGATGGAGGGACTGGGGACGGAACCCAGGACCTCGTGTGTGCTGGGCACGCGCTCCACCCCTGAGCTACACCCTCCCCGCCATCACTCTTTACTGCTCCCTGCATCTGTGTACTTACTTCCCCTTGGGGTCACGTTCCTTCTGTCTGAAAAATACAGTTTAGCACCCCCTTCACTGAAGGTCTGCCGTGACAAATTCTCTCTGTTTCTGTTTGTCAGCAAACATCCTTATCGAGTCTTCATTGTTTGAGTCCTTTTTTTTTTTTTTAATATACAGAATTCTAGGTTTTAACAGTTACTTTTCCTTCTGTGTTTTTAAATATGGGATTTCATTGCCTTCCGAATTTTCTTTCTATTGAAAGTCAACGGTAAGCCTTACTGTCGCTTCTTTCAAGGTGAATGTCATTTTTTTCTCTTTTTAGCAGTTTTATGACGATGCACTTGGAAGTGATGTCCTCTGCATTTATGCTGGGGGACTGTCACAGCGTTTCCTGAACCTGTATCCGTGGCTTCATGCTGTTCACCAGATTTATAAAATTTTCTCTCTCTCTCTCTCTCTCGTCTTTGCTCATCAGAACATTTCTACTGACCTATACTCCAGCTCACCTCTCCTAATTTGCTTGCCCACCAATTTGTTATATTCCTAACTACAGTCATTCTATTATTCAGCCCTTGACTTTCGCTTGGTTATTCTGTACACATTTTAATTCCCAGCGGGATCTTTCCATCCATCATGACACCCACTTTCTTGCCTATACGTCTTACCATTATTTTAAAACCCCTTATGGAAGTTCCAGTGTCTGGATCACCCCTGGGTCTATTTCTGCCCCCTTGGCCAGGGGTCCCAGCTTCTGGTGCGTCCAGCGATTTCTGACTGAACGCCAGACAATGGCCATGAAAAGTTGTGACGACTCTGGATTACGTTAACTTCCCCCAGAGAGGATTTATTTTGCTTCATGCAGGCAATTGAAGTAAGGGGAGCTGATCTTAATCCAGCCTGACACTGAACTATATTTCAAGGCTGATTTTTGAATTTTTGTGAGGGTTAATCCATTTTTAGGTCACCCTTATTTTTATCCCCTGAACCTCTGGGAACCGCAACTAAAACCCTGAGTGTGTATGGGCCCAGGTCCCTCCCTTGGCAGGTCCTGAAAACTGCATTTTTGTCTCTCCTGAGTAAATGCACAGTGAGACGGCTGGGAGCCCTCGTCTGCTGGTTCATCAGCCTCTTCGCTGCCACCATCTCTTCAATTCCTCAGTCTTTTGACTGCTACGATTAGTTGGGAAATACTTCAAGGAAAACAGGAGAAACAGTGATGCAGAATGTTGGCCTCACTTCCATGCTTTTCCCTCCTCTCTGGGTTTTTAATCTCAGTCCCTGCTGCCTGCATAACCCTGAACTCCAATTCTGACCTTTCCAGAGCTGGCGGACTTCCAACACCTCTGATCTACTCTGTCCCCCTCTCGGCCCTGGCTCAAAATCAGCACCCGCCTCGAGTCAAAAAGTGGTTCTGAGTACCAGGAACGCCCAGTGCATGAATGCATGTCTGTTCTGTGGTGGGTTACAGATACCCGCACACTCTCTGACACTCCTCCCATGAACAGTGGGGTCTGCCCTCGAAGCCGGGCAGGTTCTGAGACCACCTGGACCTACAGATTATGGCTAAAATGCTGTTCTGTCATGCTCCAGGCCCAAGCCTTAAGAGACTGGCAGGTCCTCCTTCCTGTCTCTTAGGATAATTGCTTTGGAAGAAAAAGATGTTTAAAAAAAAAAAAAAGGTCTGGCTACCCTAAAACCACTATGCTGTGAGAAGGCCCAAGCCAGCCACGTGGGAAGATGCCATGGTGTCACCCAGCCAAGGAGCCAGACACGAATGTGCAGGAGGCTTTGATGACACCAGCCTTGACCACCATCTGCCTACAGTGGACTCCAAGCAAGAATGACCCAGCTGAACCCATCAACTCCAAGAACCATGAAGGATGACGATAAATTATTGTTTTAAAACACTGGTTTACATATCTGTAATAGGTAACCACACATCTTTCCTTCAAGTTGTGCTTGCCTGGTAGCCTCTCCAGGGTGATGTGTGCGTGCATGCGTGTGTGTGTGTGTGTGTGTGTGTCACTGCTTGACCTCGGTCAAAGATCTAGTCTAATTCGAGACAGCCTATCACCCAGCTAGAAACAGGAGTCACATCCATTCAAACCACAAAGTCATTCACTAAGCCTTAAATGCAAACAGCAACTCTGGCTGAATCCAAGAAACACAGACAGCGCCTGGGAGCTGCCTCATGCAGGCCTCTCATCGGGTTAACTCACCTGAGACACACTTTCCAGCCATCCTCTGTTGAACAACATCCTGGGTCAATTCCTATCCTCTCACCATCTTTAACGTTCTTCGCAGCATTCGTCGCAACACCACATCTCACATCTGTCCTCCTCCCCCTGCAGAGTCATTTCCAGAAGGGCTGCCTGCCGGTCTTTAAGGCTCTTCGCAACATCTGGTTCTTATCCTTTTGGGCACATGCTAGGATCCACTTCCCTACCCAGACAGCGCATTCCTCCCCGGCCTCACGGCTGGCCACGGCCAATGAAAGGTGAGGAGGTAACACATGTCCCTTCAGCTTGCAGAGCCAGAGCACACTTTGCTACCCTCTGTTTCCCTCTGCCACGTGAACAGCGATGTTCCAGGAGGTGAGCGCTCCCTCCACCAGCCTGGGTTCCCAAGTGGCAACAGTGCCAGGCAGAACCCACAGCTGAAACTCAATGAATGCACAGAGTGAAGAGGCATAAATCCTGTTGTTTTAAACACCAGGAGTTCAGGGGCTGTTTGTTACTGTAGTACATCAGAGCTCATCCTGACTGCATCAAGCCGCACTTTCTGTATCATGATCACCGCCGGAGCCCAGCGCCGTAGTACACAGGGCTGTACGCAGAAGTGTCTAAAGATGGTCAACAAATGTAAGGAATTCTCATCCCAAGGTAATGAACACATAACTAAGTCTTACAAGTGACAAATAATTCTCTCCATGATATACTTCAAGCCAAAGAGCAGAATTTCGCAGAAAATCATCTGTGCCCATGTTTACCACCATCTTGCTAGATTTTACTCCTAAGTAAGTAATAATCCAGACATGACATTTTCTCCAAAGCAAGTCATTCACTTTTACTCACTCAAATAATCATGTTTTTAAAAGAAGGGAAAAAATGAGTGTTATCTGAAACAGAGGTGTGCCGGCTCTAAATCAGAGGCCATATGTGTAATTTGTAGCTTAGAGGTGACTTTGCATCATTAGTAGATTATTAATCTACTCAATTAACTTGTAAGTCAGTGTAAGTTGACTGCCCTTCGATGGACTGCGAGCCCCACAACCCATCCCAGTGGGGTATCCCCTCTGAGCTGCAGGTGCCTTCTCCGTACCTGACATCCAAAATACTCAAAGATAATTTCCTAATGGTTCCTTTGAAAATGATCACAGCCATGCTGCAAAGACTTCAGGTGCAAACGGTCCCTTAAGGCTCTGCCCTTAAATGAAACGGGGAGGAACTGGGACACAGAAGTGACAATTTTGGTTCCTTGATATGAAAAAGAACTGTCACCCAGTACATAAATACTTTAGCTTAGTCTTGAGATAAAAATGGCTTGTTTTGATAAGTTGGTCCCAGCAGCAAGAAGATCTGAAAATAAAGAAAAAAAAAAGACTTTTTTCCAATGAGGACAAAATGAAGAAAAATCTTAAGATTAGTCCATATGACTCCTAGCAAAGACGACTGTATCGGGTAAAAGCTTGGGACAGGCATCTGCAGATAAAAAGGTCTGCTTTTAGGAAAATCTGAGCACTCTGGGGTTTTGGTGGTGGGGGTTGTTTTTTTAATTAACATTTCTCTAAACCTCAGCTCAGATTTGGCCCTGGAGATGGCGAGGCCAGTCTGGCACCGCAGCCCCACATCAACGCTCACACATTTGGCTGCGCCCCGAGCATCCCCAGTGGGGCACCCCCACCCCGACAGCGGGGTGGGCGGCACGGCTCTCGAGATGCAGACGTGGCAGGCCCTCCTGATTGGCAGGGCAGTAAATTGTCCTTCACTGCTGTTTTCTTTAGAAACAGTTCTGATACAGTAGAGTTCCAGTCCAGGAGTAGGACTGTCTGGTAGTTGAGGACAAGGTTGGTGGCCTCGCCCGGGGTCTGCTGGGACAGACCCGTGTGAGCTCTGCCTGTGTTCCATCACCTGGGCAGTCGAGGCCGGGGCCAGGAGTGCCACAACTCAGCACACAGGCATTTTTTTGTCAACAGGCAGGTGGGCTCTGGGAATTCACACAATGGCACATGTGGACAGAACCCGGAGGGGCAGGAAGAGCCTGAGGCACGGCCAGAGCATCGGAGCCAGTGGGCACCCTCTAACACCGAGGGAGGGGGGCTTTCTCCAGACAAGCTGAGACGCTGCTGGTGTCCCTCAGGCCCACCCCCGCCCCACCTGTGCCCCGAGGCCCCGCCAGAGGCGGGTGGGCTTTTCTCCCTCCTTCAACAGCAAACGCAGACAAGCCCCTCCCGGAGGCCCGGCAGCAGCTGGCCCCGCAGCCTGGCCGGCCCCTCCCTGGCACCAGGTGAAGCTAAGGCACAGCACAGGCACCTGCAGTGCGACCCGTGCACTGCTTGCAAGAAAGGAAACTGCATTCACTTCATCTGCATCTCATTCTGCTCAGGACAATATGTGCACTTTTTATGAAGTTTCCCTGAATGATCCTATGTGTCAAAAAAGTTTTCTTCCCCCATATAAAACAGGAAAACTACACACATAGTAAAAATATGGGGGGGGGGGGGGACTGTGAAAACTGCATGTCCCGCACAGATTCGCTCGGCACCTTCCAGGCTGGCCCACCCGACCAGCCCCCACCAGGGGCTGCAGTAGGTGTTGGGCTGGAACACACAGAACCGTCTGGAAAAATAAAGCAGAAATGATGAAGCAGGCCGCAAAGGGAGGTTCACGATCCTAATGGGGGAGGCTTTTTTCCCCCAAACTCCTAAGCTCATCAGTACTAAAGACGAAGAACACAAGCCAGCGCGCCCACCCGGGTGCCCGGCCTGGCTCCCGCGCCCGCGCTCCACCCCCGCGCCCGGCCGCCAGGCTCCACCAGCCCAGCGCCGCCCTTCGGTTTTTAGTCTTGGGTTTGTCTCTTTGAGCAGCCACTTCGACTTTTCCTGTGTGTCATTCTGAATCATGAAGATAACAAATAATTTTGAGCGGCCATTTGAATCTCAAAGACGCAACGGACTCCTTGAAGACTTGGAGATGAAACCAGCCCTTGACGGTCCCTTCATCACCCACCGCGGGTCCGCGGGTCCGCGGGTCCCGGGAGCAAGGGGTCCACCTCACACGTCTCCCTCCTTGCTTCGCTCCATGTGCCCGGCATATATATATATACATATATCCGCGCTGTCACTCAGGAAACCTAGCTGGTCTATTAGACACTTCATGAATGTTGCTGACCAGGGAAACTTACTGCTTCGCCCCAGGCTCTTCCTGCCCCTCGGGGTTCGGTCTCCACCCCAGTCGTCCTTCCCGCCTCTGCCTCTTGTCTGACGGCCAAGCAGCGTTCTCAGGTTGCAAAACACTCACTCCCCAGGCTGGAGTGTGAGCTCAGTAATTAAAAGGGGAATGCTTCAGAGAAAAGCACGTTCTGGGCAGTCACGGACAGGAGCTGACGATGCAACGGATCAGACCATGAGCCTCTCAGCTTTTCCATTTTCCATCTTTACAAAGGGACACGTCAGAGCCTCCACGGTGGCGCAGCCACGTCTGGTCCGTTCTCATTCTCTAAACCCAAAGCTATTTCGTTTTGTCATTTCTCAGTATAAACCTATCGATGTTAAAAACGTTACTTTAAGGATACAAATGAGCGCTTCTAAAATGCAGAACTAAGTACCAAGCCCAGATAAGCATAAAACTGGACTTCTGGGGGCTTTTCATGGGCAGGGTGACAAATCCTCCCTTAATTTCACTCATCAAAATAAAACCAAAACCAACACCAAAAACCTTGGGATGTAGTTTGCTTTGACTTTACAAAAAGCTGAGTACTTTATTTATATAATAATTAGGTTTGAGTTTACTAGAATTACATAGATCCAGCTACTCATAGATGAACGTATATATATATATATATATATGACAATTATTAAATTATAACATACTGACCAAAAAAAAAAAAAAATATATATATATATACACACACACACATGCTTTACCACTCAGAAAACCTAGTTGGTCTATTTGTCACTTTATGAATGTTGCTGACCAGGGAGGCTGGGGACAAAACAGCAGGAAGGAACTGATCTGACTGAGGTCACCTCCCTGCCAGGCACCATGCTTAGGATTTCCTACAGCTTAGCTCATTTGAATCTCGCAACATCCTTATGACCATGCTATCAGAACGCCCACCACGCAGAGACCTGAATCAGAGAATTTTCAGGTTGGGAAGTTAATCAGCAAAGGTAGAATCTTACCTTGCCGCCGAATGACCACCTCAACACAGCCACGGGCCCACCACCACCCTGCCGCGCACCCTGCCTGTCCGAGAGGGGTATCTGCAATCGTCCCTGACAGCCAGGAGGAAAAACGTCCCGCGCACAACAGTCGCCTTCTGCTTGGCGGGCGCTTCCACTGCCGTGTGGACGTCCCCCGCGCTCGGAGATCTGACTCCTGAAAACTCGGACCCCTGACTTAGCCTTTGCAGGTTCTTGACCGTGAGAACTGAGAGACAAATCAGTGCAGGTCTGAAAGCAGGGGTGGGTCTCTCTCCAGCGCTCACACTGATTTGGGGCAGGACCAGGATGGGGGGGGGGGGACCATGATTCAAAGAGAGAGGAGAGAGCAAGCCAGATGGGTTCTCTCTGAAGTTCTAGGCAGAGAAGGATAACTCACCTCTGAGCCCATCAATAAATCTGCCTTTCAAATGGGCCGGCCGGCCCTTTCCAGGACGGGTACCAGTTGCTTATTGTTAAACCTACGGGGAAAACCCACCATGCAAATTATGAAACACGGAAAGAGGGGCATGAGCGAGGGAAAAATCATAAGCCACAAAGGTGGTATCGAGTTCTGCGTAAAAATGAGATGGACACTCTGTGGGGTCGGAGCAGGGGGTACGATTCAGAGGTAAACGTTGTTTTGATTTCTGTCTGTTGGTAGGGGCTCTAGGTGCGAACAGAACATTTTATAAACCTGCTCTCTGCAGGAACCAGAATGTTCATTTCAAACACTTCCCAGAAATGAGTCAGGAGCCTGACAAGTCAGAAATTGGTGTCATTCCATCAGGGGACACTTTCTGCAGATGTTTCTAGACCTTGGAGCAGGCAGGGAAGCCAAGCCAACAGGCTGAGCGAGCTGTTTGGTATCGTTGGTACCAAACGCTTTTAATTGCTGTCAACCACAAGTTACTAACATATACGCCGGCCACACAACCTGAGTGAGGGCTTTTCCACAGCAGGAAACACAATAAACACGTTTCTTCGTTGGTTTCTGTTAAAAGAAAAGGGCCGTCCAGGAAGAGCAGCTGCCCCTTTGATGGACTCCAGCAGACTCCATCACGAGGAAAACCAGTTTCACAAGCAGTTACTGCTGCGGGTCGGTCTCCCAGCAAGGAAATGACGGCAAGACCAAGGTCAAAATTTACTTCGGAGGGAAGAACATCTCAACATTCATGCAAATAGCAGCTCCGATTGGAAAATACAGCCTCCGTGCAGAGTCCTTGTGTCCAAACACCCAGCACAGACGTAGGCGAAGGCAGAGGCTGCGATCCACCGGAAAACCGACTTGCACGGAGTGCATCAGGACCGCGTCCGCACGTGGCACCAATCCGAGCAGTGAGATGCTCCGGGTCTCCCCTGCCGAACAGTTTCCCCGTGATATGGAGATCAGTTGACTTCCTTTGTTTTTTCACTTCTAGGATTTTAAAACCTCCCGACTCGTTACAGACTTTCCTCTTTCTTAACCAGTCCAGAATAGATTTTCCTTGCTCAGGCTGCCATCGTGAAGGTGAAATTGAAAAACTGTTCATTCAGCACCAGCGGCCACGCTATGGATGAGGCGCCAGCACGGACGCTCAGCTGGGGATCCCTGTAACGTTCAGAACGTGCCAGAGCCCGAATGAAACAAGGATGTTTACTGCAGCATTACTGGCGATTGTGAAAAATCAGAGGCCAGCAAAACGTCAGCAGGGATCAAATAAACCTCAGAATGACAGCACTGTTTTATTTTGTAAAATGTGTGTGTGCTTGTGTATGCAGTACGGCTCCCTTACAGCTGTGCATGCTGCGCACTGCACAAGTCCAGGGGAACCCCCACATCGTGGTCTACGTCAGGGGCAGCAACTCTTCTGTAAAAGGCCAGAGAGTAAAGATTATAGGCTTTTTGAGCCATAGGGTCAAAGCCAAGGTGACTCAGAAAGCAGCCAGAAACATCACTGAATGTGGTGGCTGGGTTCTAACAGAACTTTATATCTGGACACCAAAACTGGAATCTCAAATAATGTTCACATTGCATGAAATATCACTCTTCTTTTGATTTTTTTTAAACCATTTTAAAATGTGAAAACTGCTTTCAGCTCAACAGGCCACATGAAAACAGGAGGCAGGCTGGAACTGACCACTGGCCCGAGAGCCGCGGATTACTGACCCTGACCGATGTGACTGTCACCAGCGGGAGTTGTGCGGTACACAGTCCGCACTGCCGGACGTGGCCACCTCCGGCAAAGGCAGAGACAGAGTCGAAAACTGTCCCACCAAAGTGCTCACCACCGTTATCTCTAAAACCTTCGGGAGTCAGGGTGGGAGGGGGCTGACAAAGAGTTTGCAAGTTTTACTTTATCTGCTGAATGTATCCATTTTCCTCCATAGAAATGCACCCCCGATTCTTTCCAGAGGCTGTAAAATCTCCTTCTTTCTAATTCGGACACCTCATTCTGTGTGTATCCGTATGAACACCCACTTCTCCACACCTGTGCTGGGGGCTCCAGACTCCTGGATGAACCAGTCTCTCAGGCTCTCACCCTCCAGCCCTGCGTCTCCGCGCCTGTGTCTCTGTCCGCAGGGATGCACCTCCGCGCCTCTACAACTCCGCATGTGCACCTGCACACAAAGCCCTCTCGTGATGGAGAGCGAAGTCCCGCCCTCTCTCCCTCCCTCCTCTTCGTCCTCTTTCTGAGTCTCCCACATCCCTCTCGAGGCTGCAGACATCCACAGGAACCAGCATTAAACCGGATGACTTCCCCAGGGCAGGTGGAGTGTCATGCTGTAACTCTACCAAAGGAGCGGTCCGTGGAACAGAAGCAAACCATGCACAGCCCTAGTGCAGGACACAGAGAAAGCTCCCGGAACACGGCCAGACGACCCTCTGCTTTGCAACTTCCGTCTTTTTTAGGATGTTTTCTGATTTTCCGATAGGGAGACTTTAACATACCTAGAAGGTTTCCCACTAGATAAAAGAGGAAAAAATGCATTTATTTCATAGGACACGTGGGTGTGTAGTGCCCCTAAGGTTCACCGTGTGAAGTGGAGGAGAGAGAAGAGGTTCTGAAGCGAGGGCTTAAGGTAAACGCTATATACACTCAAGATCATCTCTGAAACTCCCTTAAGCTTCCAATAGCGCACAGTACATACTCCAGGGCAGAATCCTCACGCCTCCAGAACCACACGACTAGACAAAGGAAAGCACAGACAGACACCCTGCAACCAGCCTTCTGTCCCTCTGTGGCCGTCACTGCCTGGGGGGACTGGCAGGTGACCAGCACCCAAGTCAGCCTGCTTGCCCAGAAGGTTCCCCCTTTCTGCTTTAACCCAAAGCTTCCAGAGAACCGGAAGTCATGTTAACAGATCTGTTTCTTAATGTGAGTCTTAACACAGAGCATATGCTTGGAAGCATCCGCCCCACGTTTCACACACGGTAGGTACTGGGGTAATGTTGCTGGGGTTGAGGTTTGCAAGGTGTCCAGTGCAGACTGTCCCTGTGTTCTCTGCAGAGTCATGGAAGAGCGCCCCCGTGCACCTGGCATTCACTGCTGAGTCCCTGCTGAGTGCTTGTGCCCTTGGTCGCTGGTCACTGTCTCCCTGAGAGCTGCGTCTCATTGGGGGGGGGTGTATTCTGGGGGAGGGGACGGTTTTAGTTTGGCACAGAAAAGTAAGGACAGTACACTGGCAGCTCCTCTCCATCACTCCAAACAGAATATGACCACCCGTGAGGAGTCAAGAAACACACGGACCATTGGAAATTAACTATGCTTCACTTTGAAAAAAGACACCTGCTCCCCAATGTTCACAGCAGCACTGTTCACAACAGCCAAGACATGGAAACAGCCTAAATGTCCATCGACAGATGACTGGATGAAGCAGCTGTGGTATGTTTATACAATGGAATACTACTCAGCCATAAAAAAGAATGAACTAATGCCATTTGCAGCAACATGGATGGACCTGGAGATCATCATTCTAAGTGAAGTCAGACAGAGAAAGACAAATGTCATATGATGTCACTTATGTGTGGAATCCGAAAAAATGACACAAATGAACTTATTTACGGAACTGTGACAGACTCACAGACACAGAAAACAAACTCACAGTTACTGAAGAGGGGATAAATTAGGAGTTTGGGATTAGCAGATACACACCACTATATATAAAATAGATAAACAACAAGGACCTACCGTACAGCACCGGGAACTAAATTCAGTACCTTGTAATAAACTATAATGGAAAAGAATCTGAAAAAGAATACATATGTATATATGTATATATAACTGAATCACTCTGCTGCACACCTGAAGTTGATGCAACACTGCAAATCAACCATACTTCAATTTAAAAAAAAATTCTTTTTTTAAAGAAAGAAACACTGTGCAGAACAGCTTCCAGGTGATGGCATTCAATCAGGTCGAACAGGCAGGGCAGGAGGTGACGTCATGAAAGAGGAGAAAAGGAAGCAATGACGTACAGTGAGGGGAAGTCCCCACGGGGAGACCGGCCTCCTGTCCTCATCTGTAAAATGAGGCGGCACACAACTAAGGGCCATTCAAGTGCTCACCAGCTTCCCTTCCATAACCACGCCACATCACACGCTTTGCCCGGAGCCTCCCAGGGTGGACCTGGGTGACACAGCACAGTCCACGTGTGTGGGGCTCTTCATGCTCCCGACACCATCCGGGTATCACCTCACGCACCCCCCACCCAGCCTAGGAGGTAAGCACGACTGTCACCACGCTGCACAGAAGGGAGAACCAGAGGGAGCCCCCGATCTAGGACCGGCGACGGGCGGGGCGGGGCGGGACGCCACCCGCAGCGCGAGCCGCGGGCTGTGCCTGGGCCCGTGAGTGTGGCCAGCGCTCCGCACCACGCCCGACAGCCCTTCAGGAGAAGCCCCACAGCTGGTCCTGTGGCTGTGCCAAAGGCAACAGCGTCCTAGAGCAAAACCAGAACCACGATGACACTTCTTCCCAGTAAACTAGCTGCTGCGCTGTTTCATTGGGAGGTCTCCCAGGAAAGCCTGGGTTGACCGTTCCTTGTGGGCAGTTGAAGTTCCGGCCAAGCGCTACTCACGCTGCACGTGGGGACCGGGTCAGGGTCTTCCCACCCCCGCCCACCAGCCCCACTCCGCCTGCTCCCCACTCCCCACCGCCCCACCTGCCGCTGTGGACACTGAAGAATGCAGCCTGTTAGGACAAGCCAGGCACAACTTGGAAACCTGGCTACAAGATGACTGCACGCCCCTTCAGTCACTGGGGGACATTCAGCAGCCCCGCCGGCACGTCACGGGCTGCCCCAGGGAAAGGGGACCCCATCAACACACTAATGACTACTGATTAGGGCCCAGAGTCCGACACCGGAGATGTGAACTTGCAGGAGGTGGAAAAGCTGCAAAGGGCTTTTGTCCAGGAGAAATGCAAACCATTTCTGCCATGTGAGGGAGAAAACCTCGGAGGCCACTGGCTCACTGCCCACAGGGAGTCAAGCTTCACCTTCTGTTCCAGCATCCGTTCACTTTGTCCACTGAATGTGTGTGTGTGCGCACGCATATCAGTTTCTCACAAGCACTTTCTGTGGAGCTGGACCATGTCACCGACTCTGAAAAACTCATGCTATTGGCTTCCTTTGTTACGCTCAGACAGGAAGGGGGCAGGGCACAGCCACTCAAGGAGTAACGCGGCAATTAACACCAGGATGGCGGAAGATTCAACCCCAGGAGGCCTTGAGGCTCAGGATGGTGGGAGATGTGACGTCTAGCAGACCTTGACCTTCATTATACGCCCATTGTAATATACACGCCCACGGGCACCATGGCAGCCCCGAGGCTAGCACAAAAGGTCAGAGTGGGAAAGGGCCAACTTCCAGGGAATCCCAGCCCCTTCCCCTTAGACTGGTCCTTCCACTTATTAGCATATGAAGCCACCAAGCCCATAAAAACCAGCAACATGGCACCTTGCGGCCACCCCCCTCTCACTCTTCGGAGACGGCCCGCACTCTGCCCGTGGAGTGTGCACCTACTTGTACTCTAATCTGAGCGCCCAACCCCCACACCTCGTGGCCTTTCAATGTCTCTCTCTGACTAAATCTACCTTCACTCAGCTGCGGCTGGTTCTTGAATTCTCTCCTGCGCGAAGCCAAGGACCCACGCCTGGCGGGGCACGTCCCAGGGGCTCAGCCGAAGCCTGGGACCCGGCCCTCCTCACGCCCCACGTCCGTTCTTCCTGCAGCAACATCACGTCACTAACCTTTTGAGAAACTTGAACTTTTGGAAGTGTTTTAACGTTTCGGGAGAAAAATCACCATTTTCAGAATGCTGTGTTACCAAATGCAAGTTCGTGTGCCAGACACACCGAGAGGCTGAACAATTTGAAAGGTCGGCGTTTGGAGCAAAGAAAGGTTTACCGCAGGGCCGAGCAAGGAGGACACAGTGGCTCCTACCCAAGAAAACCCTAAACTCCCAGAAGGGTTTCAGCAAAGCCTATTTAAAGGTCAGGTTGGGTGTGGGGGGGGCACAGGTACTTGATCAGCTGTGCACAACCCTCTGATGGGCGGATGTGGCGAGACCAGGGTGTCAACACTATCAACCCCTGGGCACCAGAAGGTCTGGGGGTCACGTGCTCATGATCATTAAGTCGTTTGGTGGTTTTAGCATCTGAAAGGCTCAGGAAATGTGCCTGAGACACTATGCTCTGGGTGCTTCCCAGAGGAGCTGCCGCAGAGGATACGGGGAGGGGTCTGTCCCGGGAAGACCCCGCAGGGTCCTGCTCGGTTCCAGCTATACCTGACAAACCTTTGACTGTTTCAGCGGGATGAGCCTAGGATTGAATGCTCTGCCTGGCAGAGCTGCTTTTAACAGACTGAGCTGGAAAGTCACAAAATGCAGGTGCTCCTGTCCCTACCTCGGAGTCCCCAGTTCAGGTGCGCACGCAGCGGGAGGGGAGGTTCAAGTTCAGCGGCCAACCAGGGAAACTCTCCCCGTCGCAGGCTTGCTGGCCATCTCCCTGCCGGACGCGTCAGGAAACAGACCGGCCTGACGGAGCGAGGAGCCGCGGCGCCTCCGGAGGGCCGCGCGCGTACGACACGTTCCGTGCGCGGGCATCTCTCTGCCCAAAGAGCGCAGGGCGCACCTGCCCTTTCTGTTCACTGCAGGCGGCTCCTTCAGTCTATCCCATCCGCGCTGTCTGAACTTTTCATTTCGAACAGATTCAGACTAATTCACCGCGGCCACCGAGGTTGATCACCGGTGCCTCGTCACATCCTGGGGGCCACCTGCTGACATCCTTAAAAGAATTTAGAAATGAATCTGATAGAGGGCCTTTCACGCCAGAGAACTGTTTATTTGAATTCCATCAAGAGGGGCACAAGTACAATCAGAGAATGGGTCTGGGATTCAAAAGCACTTAGCTAAGCCTTTTACCCACACGCTGCATATGACCATTCCATTGTGATAAAATAAAAACACCACTGAAGGTTGACACGGCCGAGGCTAAATGCTTGATGCTTTAAGAAGAAGGAAGATGAGCTTAAAAAAAAAAAAAAAAAAGCCAGAGCAGCCAAGCTACAGAACAGAAGCCCCTTGTAACACACCTTGCATCTTGATGGGAGGAAAGGATGCAGACTCGCCCTCCGCAGTGATGGAGGAATCCCAGGGCTGATTTAAATGAGGATTCGAGGCCACTCCATTCATCCAGAGACCTGAGGCACGGAAAATCGGAAAATCGCGCAGGAGCCGGGCTCGGAACGGGAAAACAAGTTCATCGTCAGACAAACACAGACTGTGTTTCTAGCTCGAGCAAGAGCGTGAATTACAGAACTTTGTGCCCGTCTTAGACGCTGGGTTTAAAAGGAGATGATGGTTCTGCGGGAATGCTGGCAGGGAACACCGTGCCTCACAGACCGGGAGAGGCTGATTCTGCACCAGCTCCCAGGCGCGGAGCCAGCAGCTGCCCGGATGCAAAACAGCACCGCTCCCGCTCCCGAGGGACTCAAAGGCGCTCGCCTTCCCTCCTGCGTGGCTGCCCGTGCCGAGCCCGGGGCGCAGCGCACGTGAGATTTCATGCTAAACTGGGGAGTCTACTATTTTAAGTGACCTGTTGGTCAGTCCTTCTGTAAAAGGAAGAATCCTTATTTCACGCAGCTTAGTTTTTCCACTTTCCAATGATGGATTTTTGTTTTGGTTTGTTTTTTGGGATCAGTGTAAAGTCAGTGGCTTTCCCCAGAGAAGCAGGTCTCCCGGAGCCCCAGCATATTCTAATATGCAAAACAGCAGTGTGGTGACATCTGGGTTTTGCTTTGGGTCAGGGGGCAACATCACAGAATCCTTCCTGCCCTTGCCTGGTGACAGCGCCCCCGAGAACAGGTGCGGCCTCTCCTTGTCAATCAGAAGCGTCCATCCTTCCAGCAGCTGTGATGAGTCTACGGCGGTGGTGCTTTTGAAATACCTGCGAATTCTTCCACGACTCACCCCTTTACAGCATGAGCCTGACTGTACACCCCGCAGCCCCAGGGCAGGCTGGGGCCACTATCGCATCTGAAGGGCAGCGCCCGGTGGAGATGATGGTGGTGCCTCCAGCGGAGGTCATGAGGGACGCTGCAGTTCCCAGCTCGCCCCCTCTTGGGGAGCCCGCACCATCATGCAAGGAGACCAACGGCCCTGGCAAGTGGCCCAGTTGGGAAGGAACCACGGCCAACTTGCAAGCCTGGGGACAGAGCCACCTTGGAATGATTCTCCAGCCTAGCCAGGCCTTCAGATGATTCCGGACTCCAGCCTTTGAGACTTTCAGCTGAGGCCCTGGACATCACCAGGCAAAGTCAAGCAACACCCACTGGGCCCTGCCTGAATTTCTATCCTATGGAAATTGAAATGATAAGCAGTTATCTTCCTTGACATCCCTGTCACCATCTGGAGGTTGCTTGCTACAGAGCAACTGGTAACTAACACAGGGGCTGAGCTCACGCCCACAAGCAGGTCAGTAAGACTCAAGGAGACACCTTGTATTATAACAACTGGAAAAGAGGAGTGTTCTTCCTGCTGAATATGAAATTTGGGGGATATAAACCAGGAGCTGCTGGAGGCCACCACCCGGTGAGCAGACTGCTTGAGAAAAAACCAATCGAGAGAACAGAAACAAGAGATAGGGAGACACTGACTGATGAGGATGTCATCTGAGCCCCTGGATCAAGCTATGCCTGAAAGCCACCCTGGAACTTTTAGTTGTTTAAGCCAATAAATCCACCCACTGTCTGTTTTTACCTGAAGTCAGTCTGGGTTGGAGTCCTCTCATCACGTGTTCACAGACCCCTGAATCTACATACGCAGGCTGCCTCTGGCACAGCACACGTAGATGAGGAAAATGGGTGGGTCTAAATGTTTAGAGCAAAAACAATCATGCTACCTTGGCCACAGCCAATTAGACTAAGGATTAGAGAAAGGCAGTCCAAAAGAGATGAGGCCTGTCCCAACTCCCCGTGAGCCATCACGGAGCCTGCTACCAGAGAACGTCTGCTCAGTATGGGGTTTCCCGGGACAGAACCCACGTCCTAGTGGGAGGAGCTGGAAATCCAGAAAATAAACAGACACACAAATACATATGCCAGATAATTCCAGGTATAGATGAACACGACGAGAGGAACGAGAGAGAGTGAGGCACCGGGGAGCGGCGTGCGCGCAGAGCGGGCAGGAAAGCCCTCTTCCCCTGTGACCATTGGGCTGAAACCCAATGCAAAGGTGCAAAGTCCAGGAAAGCTTTCCATGCAGAGGGCACAGCAGGCGCAAACGCCGTGAGAAGGAAATGAACTTGATAAACAACAAGTTTCTCCTGCATTCAGCATACAGAGAACTGTATTCAGTACCTTGTAGTGACCTATGATGAAAAAGAATATGAAAACCAATACATGTAGGTTCATGGATGACTGAGACATGATGCTGTACACCAGAAATTGACACAACTGAAAACTGATGACACTTCAGAAAAAAAAAAAAAAAGAATTCAGACAACTCAGTAAAAGAAAAAAAAGGAAATGAACTTGACATGGGGATTCCATGAAGACAAAAATGCGTTGGGTGTGGCTCGAGCAGAGAGAAGGGCAGAGGATGCCAGGGGCCGAGTCCCAGAGGCAGGAATGACCGCGTCTTGCCAGGAACGGGCACGGGAGGAGCGTGGGTCTATGTGAGTGTGATGGTCCCACTGACATTCTCTCTAAGCACCCGGCCGCTGTGTGCGGAATGGACTGTCAGGAGGCGTGGCCATGCATCTCGGGTGACACACCACACCTGGCTGGATTACTGGGGCTTTCTCTGAGCCAGCACTGCTCTGAGCTCTTTGCCGAGCTCACTTAATTCTCACCATCCAATGGAAGGGGTGTTTTATAACTGCACTTGGCAGACAAAGGGATGCGGGTACGGTGTTGTCTGTGGTCAGATGGCTAGCGGGTTGAGGCGCGTGGATTTGGACCCGGGCTGTGTGGCCCCAGCGTTCCAGCCCAGTGTGACACTTTCCTTGCTGTGTTACGGGACAGGGGTTACTACCTGGCTGTCGCAGACTGTATCCTTCAACAACTAAGAGGCCACTGTTAAGGGCTGGGTTGGGTTTTCCTAGGACACTGTGGTGGTTCCATTCAACACACCCGGGGTTAAAAATTTTCTATGTTCAAGGCAAAAACCAAACCTATCATGGTAAGTAGTGGTAGCGGAGGCCAGGGATGGGGTTGGGTTGACTTCAAGTGGGAAGAGGCACTTCCTGGGGTGATAGGAATGTGTCTATCTCAACTGTCACAATGCTAACACGGTGCATACTTCTATCAAAAAAAACACTAAGGATACATTTAAAATGGGTGTGTTTTACTGTATGCAAATGACATCTCAAAAAAATTCATTTAGAATTTGTTAAGTCTACCTTCTACACTGTTGGTGGGAATGTAGTTAGGTGCAGCCACTATGAAAACAGTATGGAGATTCCTTAAAAAAACTAAAAATAGACTTACCACATGATCCAGCAATCCCACCCCGGGGTATACTTCAGGAGGGAACTGTAATTCGGAAAGATACATGCACCCCAATATTCACAGCAGCATGGTTTACAATAGACAAGACACGGAAACAACCTAAATGTCCATCAACAAATGACTGGATAAAGAAGATGTGGTATATTTATACAATGGACTATTACTCAGTCGTAAACAAAAAAAAAAGAATGAAGTAATGCCATTTGTCACAACACGGATGGACCTGGAAATGATCATACTAAGCGAAGTAAGCCAGAAAGAGAAAGAAAAATATCATATGATATCACTTATGTGTAGAATCTAAAAAAAAAAAAAGACACAAATGAATTTATTTACAAAACAGAAACAGACTCACAGACATAGAAAACAAATTTATGGTTACAGGGGGGAAAAGGGGTGGGAGGGGATAAATTGTGAGTTTGAGATTTGCAGATACTAAATACTGTATGTAAAATAGATAAACAACAAGTTTATACTGTAGAGCACAGGGAACTATGTTCAATATCTTGTAGTAACTTATGGTGAAAAAGAATATGAAAATGAACATATGTACATGTATGACTGAAACAGGATGCTGTACACCAGAAATTGACACAACATGGTAAACTTGACTAGACTTCAATTTTTTTTTTTAATGGGGCAAAAGTCTATATTCACTTCTAGTAAATAACTTCTTACTTGGATTTGAGTGAGTATATCCTGTGTGCACAATGAAAAGTCACCTTATGGCATCCAGCAGAACCCCCAGAAGATACATTCATGAGAAAAGCCTGCTTCAGCCAGCCCTTGGGGTCCAGGCAAATTCCATCCATGCAGGATTTCACACAGCAAGAGCATCCGGGCTGATCCAGCCCACCCCACCGCTATGCCCTGCCCGCCTGTCGGCAGGTGCCAGCTGTGTGCACAGCTAATTCCAGTCAAACATGGGCAGATGTTTCAAAACCACAGACAGCAGGACTGGCCTTCTAAGGCTGAAACAAGGTGATCAACCAGAAGTTCATTTCGCCAGCAGCTCAGGATGCACCAGATGTCCCCCACATCCTGCCCCCAGCCCTCTGGCTGTCCCCCAGGAGCGAGTTCAAAGGTGCCTGTCTGGCCACAAAAAGACAGGGAGCAAGGCAGAAGCTTCCAAACAACAAGGACCTACTGCAGAGTGCAGGGAACTATACTCAGTACCTTGTAACAGCCTTTAATGGAAAAGAATGTGAAAAGGAAGAGATACATAGATAGATAGATAGATAGATAGATAGATAGATAGATAGATAGATAGATAAAACTGAATCACTATGCTGTACACTGGAAATTAACGTGACATGGTAAATTAACTAACTACACTTCAATTTTAAAAGAAGACACCAGTTTTACATCCAAGATGCAGACTTCCAAGAACCCGGACTCCGCTTCACCTCTGTGGGTTGCAAACTGGCTGCTTCCTCCCCATAACCAGCCTTTCAAACCATTTTCTCAGCCATCACAGTGTTTCTGTTTGGCTTTGCTTCTTGCTGATTTTTGAATGTAAATGTCTTGAGGAGGCAGGACAAGGGCCTCCAGTCCCCACGGCACCCCACTGTATTTGTCCTACCCCCAGCCAATTCCCCTAATGAAACACCGCCTGGTGCCCCAAAATCTGTGTGGGTCAACTTTCCTTTGGACCAAGCAGGCTCTTACTGAAGCCCAAGGAGCGAGGGCGCTCAGATACCTGCTCAAAATGAGCACCAAGGGGTGGAACAGCCTGTCTTCCTCAGCTGAATTTTATGGACCAAATTAAAGATAGTAAACGAGAAAAAGTAATTATTTTTCAAAGTAGGCACGAAGATCCTTTTTCCTCTGAATTAGGAGTGATTACCATGCCTTGCTGCTTGAGTTCCCCATTACCAAGGGGGGATTTATCTAAGAAAGGGTTTAATGATTCATTGTTCCACCAACGGGTTTGCAGCACAAGCTGACTACCCATACATATCTGTACCTCTATCTGTGTATTTACATCCACATCTGATACAATAAAGACTGTATCTGGTCTCCATCTGGTTCCTGCCACTGAGCTTCAAAAACCCTTGGAATTTCCTCAGTGATAAAAGCCTTTGTTATTCACAAGTTTATTCTAATAAGGTGGCATCTTTATCATGCTAATTACATTATGCTAATATATGCTGATATAATATACTAGGCTGATGAAGGGTGGTGTTATGCTAATGAGGTGGGTGGGGTCTTAGATAAGGTCAATGGAGGGGCTGACCACACCACAAACACCGAGCAGGTGATGAGGGGGGTGGCACTTTCAGTCACACCCCAGTCTCTGGGGGATGGCAGTGGGAGTGGGGATGCGGGGGTGCTGGTGAGTAGGCCAATGATTTAAGCAACCACGCCTATCCAATGGAACTCCATATAAAATCTCTGGACCTCGACACTCAGGGGGGCTTGCTGGTTGACGAACCCATCCAAAGCTGAGAGGGTGATCCGCCCAGATCCCACAAATTCAGTTCATGAATCTCTGCATCCTCCCCCAGACCTTGCCCTGTGCCTCCCTTCCATCTGTCTGTTCCTGAGTTGTAGCCTTTAAAATAAAAATAGCACTCCAGTGAGTTCTGTGAGTTGTTCTGGCAAGTTCTGAAACCAAGGGGGGCCGCGGGAACCTCCAAATTTGTAGCCAAGTTGGACATGGGACCCCACTGGCAGCTGGCGTCTGAAATGAAGGCGGTCTGGTTGGAATTGAGCCCCTGACCTGAGGGGTCTGCACTGACTCTAGGGGGTTACTGTCAGGGCTGAACTGAACTGCAGGACATCCAGCCCGTGTCGGAGAGCTGGAGTCAGACACATTACCCACACCGACATCATATGAAGAGACGGAAGTTGTTCAGTTACTACTAAGGCGGTCGTCCCCAGAATCAGGGCCCTGTGACACACACCGACTTCTGTTCTGAGTCAGCCTGTGACCCAGAAGTGGAAATCTATTGTTCATCCATGTGCAGTTTCCACTTGGGCCTTAGGCCAAAGACAACTCATCCTGGAATGAACCACAATCCATTGCAAAGCCAATGAGAGTCAAGTCTGAAACCCTGTGGAAATCCTCTAGGCAAAGCAGGGCTCCCTTTGTCTTCTAAAGCTGCTGAGTGGACAGGATGCAAGCATGGAGATTTTATCAGTCTTCCTGCTACCACGAGGACAGGTGTGCCCAAGGATGAAACCAAGGAGAAATAAAACAGAGTCATGAGACAGAAAGACGTTGAGTCCTGTTGGCTTCTTCTGCACTCTCGACATCCTGTCCTGTGCCCAAAATGCAGAGAACGCCCCCCCACCTTTTTGTTATGAAAGTCACTAAGTCCCCTTTTCTATTTTAGCCAGTTTGAGTTGGGTTTTCTGTCACTTACATCCAACTGAGTCCTGAAAAACTACGCCAGGTTGAAAACTACTAAAATTCTTCCAACCAACGGAGGCAACGTGAGACGCCTCTAAGTATCGGTTCTAGTCGGTGGATCCTAGAACCAGCTCACACCAGTTTTTAGGCGCCAAGTGTTAAATCTTCAGGAATGTTGCAAGTCAGCTGTTAAACCCTTACTAGCTTGAAATTCACCAGGCAGGTGTGAGAACCAGCTGCGGCACATTTACCAGCAAAATACTTACTGGTTCTAGTTGCTGAGCCAACAAGCTGTCTTCAGAGGTCACAGGACAGTTCAAAGCCAGCCTCTGAACCCCCAGTGAAAAAAACCCTCCAGCCCCAGTGGTCCCCTCCCATTTCCAGCCGCAAGGGTCAGGCCCCAAGAATTGGAGAGGAGAGGGCTGAGTAGAAAATGCAGTGTCCACTCTGTTGAGTCTACATTCACCGTTGAGCTCCCTCCCTTTCCTACAGTCTTTTTGGGGGGGGGTGGTAATTAGGTATATTTGTTTATTTACATATTTATTTTGAGAAGAGGTACTGGGGATGGAACCCGGAACCTCATGCATGCTAAGCACACGCTTTACCACTGAGCTGGCCCCTCCCACCCTTTCCTGCAGTCTTGGTGCAAACACAGGGGCTCCTGAAGGTTTTCGGATTCTTCCAAGCTGCCCAGGCTCACCCTGTCAAGCTCCTCCCAGTAACTTCCATCAAAGACAGACACGAGACCACTTTCTAATTCAGTGACTTCTCAGTGCTGACAGCAAGCTGCACAGATAGGCTTAGACCCCTCCACTGAGTTGTCAGAGAGAGAGCAGAGCCTGTTTGAATCCCAGGTCTCCTTTTCCCCCTGCCGGGAGGAACTCTCCCCAAGAAATCAGTAGGAGTCAAAGGCACAGAATCCCTAGTCCAGGTTGTCCAGGAAGTGGAAAAATGGAAGACGTTTACAGCATCGAGAACATGAACTTTCTGATCAAGCAGCCTCTCCATCTCTACACTGAACATCGCGGTCCACGATGATATATCCTCGACTCAGGGTCCCCGACTGTGGTGTCATCTCTTCAGCTGTTCAAGAAGACTTTTCCTTTGACAGCAGACCCACAGAATAACGTCTCTTCCTCCCAGCCTAAAAGCCTTAAAGGTCGAGCCTGCTCCCCGCCGAGGAAGACAACAAACACAATGTTGTTTAGAAGCACGTCTTCGGTGCTCTGTGTCCAACTAAAAGCCAAAACGGCTACACTTTCAGAGCAAAAAGCCCAACAAAACAGCTTTCAGCGCACCATGTGCAGACACCTCTGAGTCTCCAGGACGTAACCACAAACACAAGTTTCTGAGCGAAACGCTGAACAAGACGCAGACTGTCCATGCCTGGGTGGGTGAGCTGATTTCCACCCCGTCAGCAAGTCCACTAATATGGGATGTGCTTTGTGCGAGATTCAAGTCAGGGAGACCGGAACGTGAACTTGGAAATCACGTATGTAGTTCACCCTTCACAGGACCCAGAGACAGACACGCCTGGGTGCCTCTCAGTAAAAAAATCTTATTTTTATTTTCTTTTTAGCATAGCCCACCGAGGCAAAGAAAGGTTCCTTCTTGCAGAATGGACCCTCCCGTGAATACCCAAATCTGACTCTTGCTGGAAGACCCTAAGACAGTCACCTTTCTGGCCTCTGATCGCTCTACTGCATAAACAAAGTGGGGAAAACACTTCAAAATCCTCGTGCCGCGGCTGTTGCAGGGGAGACACTCGTCTGTCTGAATAGTTCCGATGGTTTTTTTTCCCTTTAATTCACTGCATCAAACATATGCAACAAAGACTATTTATCTTCAAATCTCTTTGTCTCTCCTTCTAAGATCTGATGGAAGAGGGACCCTCCGAGCAGATGCATTATTCTGATTGTGATTAACAAAATGGGAAGGGAGACGGCGTGCCACGAGGGAAGAAAGCTGTTGCGATCGTCATGATCACACCATTTCACTGATTTACCGCAAGTCCAATACGGGCAGACATGAAGACAATTAAAAGAGAACCAGACTGCTGTCGCCTACGTTGTTATAAAAACAAACAAGAAGGGTTTAAGCTGATGTGTCAAAAGCAGCAGGAAGTTTCAGCAGCGAGTTTTTAAACCTCCAGCTCTTTGCTGAGCCATTTCAGCGGTTAGATACTGAACCAGCGTGAACCCTTTGCGCCTCCTTGAAAAGCTACTACCCTGTTTCAAATCCCCTCGTTTACAAAGAGACAAAACAAGCAGATGAGCTACATGGAGTCAAATCCACCAAAAATAAGGCTCACAAAGATCTGACTTCACAAAAGCAAAATATACCCTTTGTTTTCATTTGGGGGATGACAAAAAAAAAAAAACAAAAAACCCTGCAGGTTCTCTCTGAGGATAAATTTCATATAATTTGCAAGAGGAAAGCATCCCAGGAGGAACTGAGAGCTCACACGACGGTAAAATTTTTGAATGCAAATTGGATCATGCCGCTCTGTTTTTTGAAGACTTCCATCCATTTCCCATCGACTTCCTCTCCGTGAACTGTTTTCTACCTGCATCTTGGGTCCCACCGCCTACTGTCCTCTGTATTTGCCCCATCCGGCCCCTAGCAGCCTGCTGACAGCCGGGGTCAGAAAACTAGGGCTCCTGGGCCGAGTCCAGACCACCACCTGTTTTCATACCACCGCAAGGTGAACATGGGCTGTACGTTTTTAAATGGCTCCAAACACACACACACACACACACACACACACACACACACACACAATTGAAGGAGAATATTTCATGGCATCCGAAAAACATCCAAAATCTCCGTTTGTGGTTATAAATAAAGTTTTATTGGAACAGAAGCAAGGACATTTTGTTTATATGGTGTCTGGCTGTTTTCCCATCGCAAGGACAGAGTTGATTGCTTATGCCGGAGATGGCATGGCCCTCGAAGCCTCGAAGCATGGGCTGGGTTGCTGAAGATGGCTCAGACCATCAAGTTGATTCCCACTCTCGGACCTTCACTGGGCTCCTAGAACGTTCTGGTCCCGGATACCCTTGCAAGTGCCTCAGGTCTTGTCTTACCTGGTTCAGGCTGCTGTGACAAAGGACCCCACGTGGGGTGGCTTGGAAACAATGTAAATTTATTCCTGACAGCTCTGGAGGCTCAAGCCCCAGATCAGGGCACCAGCACGGTCAGGTTCTGGTGAAGACCCTCCTCCGGGCTGCAAACGACCGTTTTCTCACTGTATCCTCAAGGGGCAGGGGGCAGAGGCCGGAAGCAAGCCCTCTGCCCCCCGGGAAGGGCACTCACCCCATCCATGAGGGCCCCACCTCCACAGCCTCACCGAATCCTAGTTACCTCCCGGAGGCCCCGCCTCCTAAGACCATCACAGCGGGGGGAAGGTTCCAACAGAGGGATTTGGGGAAGAAACAAACATCACAGGTCTCTGCTTCAGTATCACCCCTACAGGGACGGGTCCCCTGACCACCTCACCCTCCGCCGCTCACTCCGTAGGCTCTCCTTCCGCGCACACAGCGCTTCTGAAACCACTGTGTGTGTCACTCTGCACCGTCTGCCTCCCCACCGGAGCAGGAACTCCCCGGGGGTGGACACTCCCGTCCTGTTCAACACGGTGCCCTGCACCTGCGGGCGCTCACCAAACGCCGAACGAATGAGGAATGAGCGAGTGGACTTGGAGCAGAGAGAGCACCAGGAGGCCTTCTATCCCACACGGCCGAGATGCACCACAGAGACGGGTCCGCGACCTTTTCTCAATCCCAACCACCGAATGCACGCACGTCAACCCGGCGATCCAGCCGGTCAGGGCTGCCCCTACCAGGCGCCTGCTAGCAGAGGGAGGCATACACCCCTATCTGTTCAGCTGAGAAACATCCTGAAACACTTAGGAGAAATAAGGTCAGAGAGCGCCAGGCACCTGCCTCCCACGGTCGGCCTGCAAACAGACATTTTGACCTACAAACAGTAGGCACGGCTGTTCGAGAACAGAGGCTTAATTCTACCTGTTAACCAAACACACACACGCACACAGAGCTATAACCTAGAGCCTCATCCCGCAGCCGCCCCGCAGAGCCGTTAGGCACTGATAACAACCGATTTCGGAAAACTGACTCCTGGGTGTCAACAAACTGGCACAGAGACGGCTGCTTCTCCTCCAGGCATCCAGGGTAAGTTATTCTAATGTCTTCACATTAACCAACCACTCACTGTAACATCCACGCGTGAGGCTGCACGAATTTATCTTCAACCCCGGAGTAAAGACTGAAGCCTAGAATCTATCTTCCAGATGAGGGTCAATTTCTGTCCATTTCCCCCGGGAACTGGGAGCATCTGCATCCACAGAGCTTAACCCTCAAGACTGAAAATGAAGACCATCTATACCAACGTGGCTTTCAGCTCCGTTCCAGGAAATCCCTGTCCAGGAAGATACAGCTGTGAATTAATAAATATTACTTGTTTGTTGGTTTCAGAAAATTTCTGGAAACTTGACGTATGTGAGCAATTGATGGCTCACCTGGACAAAGAGTCCCCCTTTCAGAACAATGGATGGTTCACCGGGACTCAAAGCTCGGTGATGAAGTAACTGCGGATCCTCCGCCTCCCCACAAGCCCCTCACTTTACAAAGGTCCGCCTGACACCCACCCTGGAAGACTCACCTTAAGCCAGATGGGCTCAGACCTCAAAATTCTAAACATCCATCTGTGACCTCCCTTTTCTGGGCGACTACTGAGTGTTTCAGCAGGTCCTTCCCCTTACTGCAGCAGGCAAGAAAACTAGCTCTGCTTCGTTAGATGGTTTAACTGGGTTATACTGGAGGTCTTGGGGTGACGGATGTCTGCCACCTCCAGGCACTTCCCTGACTGTCGTCCGTGTTCTATTCTGCATCGTAGGTGGACTGAGCCCTGCACGTTGCCCTCCCAGGCTCCCATGTCAGCTGGCTGTAGGCACATCTGGACCAATGAAAGCCACTGGCAAGAGGCAGGAGGCCAGGGCTTCTGTCCCCTAACACAATGCCTGGGGTGGCTTCTCAGGAGTCAGCTGTATCTTTTTTCTGGGCAGCTCCAGCAGCAACTGCTTGTCCTGGAAACGGTACTGCAGGAACCTGTCTCCTCCCCGTAGAGATGACGGGGGTCCCTGCTGCAGCCAATCTCTGAATTTCCACAGGTTCGCCCTCCCTTATGCAGCTGATTTCTTCTACTAAATCCTATGTGCGGAAAATATATGACATGCTTTTTGTTTTCCTGGTTAGACCAAGAGGGATCCATGAAAGAATTTCACCAGGGTAACAAATGTCAGGAGACGAATCCCAAATGCCAGAGTTTGCACCCCATCCCAACATCATGGCCCCACAGCGTCTGTGCTTCAGAATCAAAGTCACCCGGGAGGCGTTCAGAGCTAGACCTGCATCTGGGCACCATGGCAAACCACATAAACCGGAACCTCTGGGTCTGTGTTCTTTCAAATTTGTTGCCTAAGATGCAGAGAACTGGAGACAGCATTACTCCCCTCCTAGCACTAACACCAACAGCAACAAAAAAAGCTGGATAAATTGCAGATTATTTAAGAGAGTTTCCTGAACAAAGGGCTGAGGTTGCAGAGAAATCAACTAGCCTGAAATCTAAGAAAAGAAAGTTTCCTTCAGGAAGACAAAAGACTTTTTGTTTTGCTTTTTGTTATCCTACTCCTGGGCGTATATCCAGAGGGAACTTTAATTCAGACAGATACATGCATCCCCGTGTTCATAGCAGCACTATTTACAGTAGCCAAGACATGGAAGTAGCCTAAGTGTCCATCGACAGATGACTGGATAAAGAAGATGCAGTATATTTATACAATGGAATACTACTCAGCCATAAAAAAGAATAAAGCAATGCCATTTGCAGCAACATGCATGGACCTGGAGATCGTCATTCTAAGTGAAATAAGTCAGACAGAGAAAGACAAATACCATGGATATCACTCATATGTGGAATCTTAGAGAAAAAAAAAAAGACAAGTGAACTTATTTACAAAACAGAAACAGACTCAGAGACACAGAAAACAAACTTATGGTTACCAAGGGGGTGAGGGAGTAGAAGGGGATAAATTGGGAGTTCAGGATTTTCAGATACTAACTACTATATATAAAACAGATAACAAGTTTATACTGTATAGCACAGGGACCTACATTCAATATCTTGTAGTAACCTATAATGACAAAGAATGTGAAAATGAATACATGTATGTACATGTCTGACTGAAACACTACACTGTACACCAGAAATTGACACAACATTGTAAACTGACTAGACTTCAATAAACTAATTAATTAATTAATTAAATGATAAAAAATTTTCTAAGATATTTCAAATGAATGGAACCGGAAAACAAGAAAGACAAGAGATGCCTTAAAATACTAAAAATGGACTTACCATATGATCCAGCCATCCCACTTCTGGGCACATACCCAGAGGAAACTCCAATTTGAAAAGACACATGCACCCCAGTGCTCATAGCAGCACTATTTAAAATAGCCAAGACATGGAAACAACCTAAATGTCCATCGACAGATGACTGGGTAATTAAGCTGCGGTACATATATATATTACCAGAAAAAAGAATAAAATAATGCCATTTGCAGCAACATAGATGGATCTAGAGCTCGTCATTCTAAAAGAAGTAAGCCAGGAAGAGAAAGAAAAATACCATGTGATATCACTCATATGTGGAACCTAAAAAAACAAAAAAGATACAGATTTTACTTACAAACCAGAAATAGACTCATGGACATAGAAAACAAACTACAGTTACCAAAGGGGAGAGCTGGGGGGGTAGGGGGGATGGATAAATTAGGAGTATGGGATTAATAGACACACACTACTATATATAAAATAAATAACCCACAAGGTCCTACTGTATAGCACAAGGAATTACATTCAGTTGCTATAATAACCTATAACGGAAGAGAATCTGAAATACATAAATGTATGTATGTATATGTATAACTGAATGGCTTTGCTGTACACTTGAAACTAACACTGCACATCAACTGCACTTCCATAAAAAATAAACTTAAAAAAAAAGATAAGAGATGAAACACTGGCTCACTTGTGGGAGAGCTTGGGCAGAAGAGACCCCCCCACCAGGTGCTATACAAGTGGATTCTGGTGGAAGACATGGACAACCTCATGACCAGATGGGGGAATTCTGGCAAAGAGATGGAAAGTAAGAAAATGTCAGATGGAAGTGTTAGAAATAACATAATGAAAACCCCACACAGTCAGAGATGAAGATTTTCAATGGTCTTATGCATAGACTTAAAAACAGCTAAGGGAAGAATCAGTGATAAGAAAACAAGTCATAGAAGTTAGTGAAGCTGAGGAAGGGAGGGTATGGCTGAGTGGTAGAGTGCAGGCTTAGCATGCACGAGGTCCTGGGTTCAAATCCCCAGGACCTCCATAAACAAACAAACAAACAAAAAACAAACTAATCCCCCAACCCCACCAGAAAAAAAAGAAGTCAGTGAAACTGAAACACTAAGACAAAAAAAAAAAGAAGGGTTAGAAATCAGAGCATCCAGGACCCATGGGACCACAGGAAAGAGTCCAGCAACCACGTAATTGGAACCCCAAGAGGGAGAGAGAGAGAAGCGACGGAACACGAAATATCTGAAAAAAGAATGAGTGCTGTCTTCCCCAAACAATGACAGCTATCAAAACACAGACCAAGAAGCTCAGAGAATCCCAAGCAGGATAAATAAATTCCAAAGAGTACATCTTGACACGTCATATCCAACATGCTGGAAAAGAAAGATAAAGAGAAAATTTTGAGGGCCACCCAAGAAAAGAAAGACATTACATACAAAAGAACAGAGATAAGGACTTCGGTAGACTTCACGTCAGAAGCTATGTAAGCCAGGAGACAGCAAAGTAATGTCTTTAAATAAATATTGTCAGAAATAAAGATATTTTCAGGAAAGTAAAAGCCAAAAACGCATTACCATCAGATCTCTGACACAAAATGTGTGAAAGGAGGCTCTTCAGGCAGAAAGACTATATAACTAGGCAGAAACTTGGATCTACCCAAAGAAATGAAGACTTCTGGAAATACTAATGGAGGTAGATTAAAAAATCCATTTTTTCTTATTTACATTTGCTCTAAAAGGTGACTGACCATACAAAGCAAAATAGTAACAATATCGTGGGTTTATAGTATGTATAAAAATAAAATAAATGACATTAATGAAACTGAAAGTGGGAGAGGGGAAAAGGAAATGCATTATTTGGAAGTTCTTGCACTGTATGTGAAGTGGTGTAATACTGTTCAGGAATTAGATTGCGATAAATTAGAAGTCTATATTGGAAAGCCTAGGGCAATCACTGCAGTGATTTTAAAAAGGTGTAAGTAATAGCCAAATAGTAGAGATAAAATACAATTACAAATAATCTTCCACTAACTAAAAAAACAGTCAAAGGGGGTGGGCACAAAATACAATTACAAATAATCTTCCACTAACTAAAAAAACAGTCAAAGGGGGTGGGCACAAAAAACAGAGAGAATATCATACAACTAGGCAGATGGTAGACTTTAACCCAACCGTATATAAAATTATTTGACATGTAAATTGTCTAAAGACACCATCTGAAAAAGAGATTGTTGTAGCGGATATAAAGTACACTCAATTATATGCTATCTGTAAGACACACTGTAAACATAAAGACATTAACTGATTAAAATCTTTTAAATGGGGAAAATACAAAATGTAAACACTAACTTTAAAAAAAACTGAATAGCTATATTAGGATGAAAAAACAGACTTCTAAATAAGCAACAATGTGAGAGGAAAAAGAAGTATTACATGTTTATAAAGGGGCTAATTCACCTACACTATGTAACAATCCTAAATATGTATGCACCTGACAATAGAACTTCAAAATACAGAAAGCAGAAACTCACATAACTAAAGGAGAGACAGAAAAACCTGTAATTATAGTTGGAGAGGTAAACTCCTCTCTCAGTCATGGAAGGAACCTGTAAACAGAAAATCAGTAAAAATACAGAATATAGAATATTTGGATAACACTGTCAACCAAGTAACCTAATGGACATTTATAGGGCATTCCACTCAACAACAGCCATATAACATTCTTTTCAGGAACACAAGGAGGAGTTAGCAAGACAGACTCTATTCCAGAACATAAAAATACTCAAAAAATAAGTGAATTAGCATCCTACAAAGTATATTCTCTGACCAAAATGGAATTAAATGAGAAATCAATAATAGAAAGGTATCAAGAAAATTCTCAAATATTTTTAAAGTAGACAGCAAACATCTAAATAACATACGGATCAAACAGGAAATCACAAGAGAAATTAAGAAAAAATTTGTAAATTGCATGAAAATAAAAGTATAACATGAAAATGTTTGAGAGACAGAGCCAAAGCAGTGTGCAGAGGAAAATTCAGAGCATTGGATGCTTGTATTAGAAAAGAGGAAATGTCTGGAAAAATGATCCAAGCTTCCATGTGAAGAGATTAGATAAAGAGGAGAAAATTAAACGTGAAGCCACAAAAGGAAATAATAAAGGTCAGAGTAGAAATCAGTAAACACGAAAAAAGAAAACAACAGATGAAAATGAATGAAAATTGAAAGCTGTTTCTTTGAAAAGACAGATAAAACTCTTAAAGCTCTAGCCAGACTGACCAAGAAGAGAGAGAAGACCACAGCTAACTGCAGAATGAAGCAGACGGCACCACCGCAGGCCTCACAGGCGCGAAAGAGCTCGTAAAGCAGTGTTACGGACGTTATTTCCATAACTTCAACAATTTAGATAAACCAGACCCATTCCTGAAAAAACACAGACAACCAAAACTCACCCAACATAAGATAATTTGAATAGTTCTAACACTGTTAATTTTTTTATTTTATTTATTTTTTTAACATTTTTTACTGATTAATAATAATTTTACAATGTTGTGTCAAATCCCGTGTAGAGCCAATTTTTTTATTTTTTTACATTTTTTATTGAGTTACAGCCATTTTACAATGTTGTGTCAAATTCCAGCGTAGAGCACAATTTTTCAGTTATACAGGAACACACGTATATTCATTGTCACAATTTTTCCACTGTGAGCTACCACAAGATCTTGTATGTATTTCCCTGCACTATACACTATAATCTTGTTTATCTGCTCTACGTTTTGAAATTGAGTCTGCAATTTAAAAGCTTCTGAAAAAATTTTCCCGAGTGAGACAGTCTCATTAGAAAATTTAAAAGTACTAGCACTGAATTTATAGTCTCCTCCAGAAAACAGAACAGGAGGAAACACGCCATATTTCAGTTTATGAAACTGACACTAACCTGAAGCAAAAACTAGACAAAGACAGTACATAAAAGGAAACGCAAAACCCCAAAACAAAATATTAGCAAATCACATACAGCAGTGCCTTAAAAATTGTACCGTGACTCAGCTGGGTTCATACAAGGAATGTAAGGTGACTCAATATTTGAAAACCAATGTAATCTACAACAGCAACAGACTAAGAAAAATCACATGCTTGTGATAAATGATGCGATAAAAAATGGTTCAACATCCATTTAGGATAAAAACTCTCAACAAGTTGGGAATAGAGCAGAACTTCTTCATCTCTATATTTTTATGAAACATACACATTTCATAAACCACATGCATATGTGTCTACAGGAAGTCTACAACGTCATAGTTAATGGTGTAAGCCTGAATGCCTTTCTCCTAAGACTGGCAATAGGGCAGGGATGCGAGCTCTCACCACTTCTATTCAACATCACAGGGAAGGTTCTAGTCAGTGCAAAGGGAGTTGGGGAAAGGCACACAGACTGAAAAGTAGGCAACAAAACTACATTCACAAATGACATGACTGTCCATATAAAACGCCCCCAGGAGTCTACCCAAAAACAATAGCTTCTAAAACAAGTGAGTTAAGTTTAGGATATAATGTCAATGTACAAAAATCAATTTTATTCTGTGTATTTGCAATTAAGTGTCATAAATTCACATTTGAAAAAGAATACTATTGACAAATAGCACCTAAAATCCTGGAACACTTTGGTAAGTATCTAAAACTTATGTGCTGCATCTGTATGCTGAAAATTATGAAACAGTGATGATAAAAATCAAAGAAAGCCATAAAAAAAAAAGAACAAAATTTTGCCATTTGCAGCAACACGCGTGGACTTGGATGGCATTACGCTGAGTGAAATAAGTCAGACAGGAAAAGACAAATACTGTATAATATCACTTATGTGTGGAATCTAAAAAATACAACAAACCAGTGACTATAACAAAACAGAAGCAGAGTCACAGATGACAGATGCAGAGAACAAACTCGTGGTTCCAGTGGGGAGGGGGAGTAGGGCAGTAGAGGGGAGGGGGAGTGAGAGGTACCGACTACTAGGTCTAAGATCGTAGCTTCACAGGATGTATGTACAACATGGGGAATACAGCCAACATTTTGCAGTAACTTTAAGTTTAGTATAACCTTTAAAAATTGTATTAAAGTTTTTTAATTAAAAAAAAATGAAAGCCTAAATAAGCTGTCAGATGCACCATGTTCATGGATTCGAACGTTCATTATGATTAAGGTGGCAGTTCTCATTATTGGGAAGGTGTATTTTCTGCAAGTTCAATGCAATCCCAGTGAAAACCCCAGCAGGATCTTTTTTTTTTTTTTTAGAAATCAAGAAGCCAATTCCAAAACTTACTTTGCAAATCAAAGGAACTAGAAGAGCCAAAACATTTCTGAAAAAGAACAAAATTGGATGGTTCACACTGCCTGATTTCAGGATTTCTCATAAAGGACGGTAACCAAGACAGAGTGGTATTTGTGAAAGGACAGACACACAGGTCAGGGGTACAGGACAGAGACCCTGGAATATGCCTACCAGACACAGTCCAATGATCTCAACAAAAATGTAAAGTCAATTTAAGAGAGAGAAATGACAGTCTTTAACAATAAATTGTGCTGGAACAACTGAGCATTCATATGTAAAAAAAACTAAAACTTGAACCTATACATTGCACCATAAACAAAAAATAACCCCAAATGAATCAGAGACCTCAAACCTAAAACTATTAAACTTATTAGAAAAACAAACAAGGGAAAAGCTTTGGGACCTTTCTTTAGGCAAATATTTCTAAGATATGACTACAAAAGCAATTCTATATTTTAAAAAAAGGTAAATTAGGCTTCATCAAAATAAATAAGTCTGCTCTGCCAAATATCTGTTAAAAGAAAGGAATGACACACTATAGATTAAGGAAAAAATATTTTCAAGTCACATATATAAGAGACTAGTATGCAAGATATACAAACAATCCTCAAAACTAAATAAAGACAACTCAAATTAGTTGCCCATTTTAAAACAGCAAAGGATTTGAACAGATACTTTACCAAAAAAAGACATGAAGATGGCAAGTAAGCCACTAAAAACCGCTCAACATCATTAGTAATGAGGGAAATGCAAATTAACATCACTAGGAGATACCATTACACGTGTATCAGAATGGCTAAAATAAAATCACAACGTGAAAACATCAAGTGTTGGTAAGGACGTGGAGCAGCTGGAACAGTGTATACAACACAGGTGCAGATGCCAAATGGTTCGATCATTTCTCAAAACAGCTTGGCAGTGTATTGGGATGTGAAACATGCAGGTTCCACACTACCCAGCAATCTCATGCCCAGGTGTTCACCTGTAATAGGAAGAACCAATCTGACTCCATGTTGGGTCTGTTCCTTTAGCTCTAACCCTGGGCTCTGTTCCTGGGGCTTGGTCAGGCTGGCTCTGCACCTTCTGTAAAAGAATGTTGCCTAGAGCCTGAAATACACAGGACAGCCCGTTCTCAAGGCTCTGACCTTCAAGGGTAGGACACTTCTCCATCATCTAGGGATAAAAAGTTGCAGAACAGAGAATAGCATTTGCCTTGTCAAGGGTTTGCAAGAACATCGTGACCTGACCTACATGGACAAAGGATTCCGACACCAAGAAATCTGCAGCAACCAACCACACCCCCTCCCCCTTTAGAACACAAGAAGACTGAATTCTAACTCAGGTAAGATGGTTCTTTGGGACACTATCTTCCCGGTCTGCTGGCTTTCCAAATAAATTTGCTCTTCCTTGCCCCCAGCCTGGACTCGGGAACGTATCTGACAACCTAGAAGGATAGCAAATGCGCTGTGCTGAGTGACATATGTCTATCTCAAAAAGTTACATACGATATAGTATCATTTATACAATATTCTGGAAAAAGTAAAACTTCAGGGAAAGGAAACAGATCCATGGTTGCCAGGGGGTGAGGGGAGGGACCAGCTGTGAAGGGACAGGAGAAAACTTTGGGGGTGATGGAAATGTTCTGTACCTTGACCGTGGCAATGGTTACAAGACTATGCACTTGTCAAAATTTATAGAACTGTACAAAAAGGTGAATTGTGCTCCATGCAAATTCACTTCAATTAACCTCACATTCCCCCCCAAAAAAATGCCTTTGACGAGGTTCCAGTGCACAGCCAGCACTCAGAATCCCCGCTCTCTCTCTGCCCCACGGAGACACATGCTTTTCCTTGATGACTTTGCTACACGGTTCTCAGCCTTGATTTCACATCAAAATCAACAGAGGAAGCTTTCAAAACCATCCACGCCTGGGTGTGACCACAGGCTATTCTGATTTCCTCGGGCAACGGACCACTGGAAAGCTTGACCGGTGACTGTAACCCACGCTGAGAACTGCTATCCGAAAGACAGTGGTCTTCCAAGAGGATTGCCTCTCTCAGTCCTGAGAGAAAACTTTCAAAACTATGTACCCACTCGCATATCTAAAATCTGATATCTATATTTTTCATCAGAGTTTCAACAGTTGCTAAGGATAAAGTTCCTAGTGTATTGTAAATCTTGACATTTAAATTAAACCGTTACATCACTCTTTTAAATGCACCCATTGGAATATAAATAACAGAATGACTTGACACCCACCATCATCCATTTATAAAATGTTTTAAAAAAATCTTCATTAACAATCAGAAATGTTAAATTGTTCCTTTTCCCCTAAACTCTTATTTCCATTCCAATTCCGTCAGAGCATTTCATCCTGACGTAACACACGTCTAATCCTGAATGTAATTTACCCATCATCGTATCACCTCTTCCTACGACAAAGACACAGGTGTGTATACATTGCACTTAAACTTTTCTATTTCTCCTTACTGTAAGAGTCTCAGCATTCAGAACTGTTCTCACACTGGCACTGTCACAATTGTGATGACCGCACAAAGCCACATAAATATGAGACACATTTTAATACATAATTTTTTAAAATAAAAAATTATTCTTTCCTTATAAATGTCCCTCTTAATGAGACGGGGGTGGGAGTGTTACGCTGCCTTGATTAAAGGAACTGTCTAACTGCATCTGGGGGGACTGTGGAAGTTTGAACACCTGGGAGAAATGCATCGTAGTGAGGTGCTAGATGGGTGCAAGGTACTTTGCTATTGCAAAATCAAAGACAGTGTGTCTGTATGTGTGATGGAGACAGAGGGACAGAGAGAAGATGAATGGGGTAACGATAAATTAATTTAGAGAGATCCGGCTTCAGAGTGAACACACACAGAAGCTGAGTATTTGCAGACTCATTCCTTTGAAAAGATCTCCACTCACATAGCCCTCGGAAGGTCTCTGCATCACCCCGCCACTCGTATGTCCTAGTTTTTAAGAGCGCTGCTCCAAAGAAATACATAGTGTAAAAACAAAGCAGTAAACAAAATCACGCCACTCCTTGAAACTGAGTATAAATATTACACAGCAGGGAACGCCAATTCACGCAGCATCAGGGCCCAGTGAAACGCAACAGGGAAGAACCAACGTGACTCCACATTAGACCTGTTCTTTGGCTCTGACCCTGGGCGCTGTTTCCCGGGCTGAGGCAGGCTGGTTCTGCACCTTTTGTAAAAGAACGTTGCCTGTAGCCCGAAATACACAGGAGAGCCCGTTCTCAAGGCTCTGACCTTCAAGGGTAGGACACTTTCTCATTCATATAGGGACAAAAAGTTGCAGAACAGAGAATAACATGTGTCTTGTTGCAGGTTTACGGGGACACCGTGACCTGACCTCCCGGGACAGGTGCAAGGACAAAGGATTCCGGCACCAAGAAGTTTGCAGCAACCAACCACACCCCCTCCCCTGTCAGTGTAAAAGGAGCCTGAACTCTGACTTGGGAAGATGGTTCTTTGGGACACTAGTCCCCCATCTTCTGGGTCTGCTGGCTTTCCAAATAAAGCCATTATTCCTTGCCCCAACACCTCGTCTCCTGATTTACTGGCCTGTCGTGCAGCGAGCAGAATGAGGTTGTACTCGGTAACAAAACACAGTAAGTGAGTAAAGCTCCGTAAATTCAAGAACCACAGGGAGTCCTGTCCACAGTTAATTTCCCCACTTTTGACAGACAAGCAAGCCCAGAGCACCAGTTCTCTAGGAGTTGAAGCCCAGGGATGATGTAATTGGGAAAATGAAGAAGAAGGAGTGTAAGAAGATGGACCGGGGGCAGACGGCAAGACCCATCCTGCCTGGGGGTGCCAGGAGCTGCCCAGCTCGGAGACGCTGCTGACCTGCCGAAATACCAGGGCAGCTCACCACTGAGGAGCGGCAGGGGAAGCCACAATTTTATGAAAATCTCCCACACTCAGAACATGGACAGGACCCTCCCCTGGGAACCCACGCAAAACATGCTGGAGAGCCAGGAGGAACCACCTGGCACTGGCTGTCAATCAAAAGCCACGCCTCTGACATCCGCCTGCAGGAGGACGTCACAGGGCTTTTTAAAAGCATTTCTTTCTTCCCCACCCGCTGAAGGCATATTACGCTCTATTGCTTTATTTCTTTCACATCCTTTAGACTCACAAGGCCTGCTTTTAAATTTCCATCGTAAAAGAACAATAATACTGCCCTTTCCCTATCAAAAATCTCTTCACCCCATCCAAAACAATCCCGAGAAAACTACTTTGGGATAGTAAAAATGTGACATTTGGCCCAAATGCACACTGCACTCTTCTGTCCTCCCCGAAGTGTAAATATTAGGTTATCTCTAATACCAGAATGTCCTGGAAGCTGTTCTTCTGCACTGTTGTAAGGTTACATTTATCTGGAGTCCAGGCAAAGTCGAACTCCCTAATGTGCACTCCCTAATCAAGGAAACCAAGCAGAACGCTCGCTTTATAGGAACCAGATACTTAGAACTTAAAGGGATAAAGCAGGACTCAATAGTAAGCTGGCTTTTTTTTTTTTTTTTACATTTCTGTACATCAAAATCACTGTTTTCCCTTCTATTGTTGACACTGCTCCCCTGAAAATGTAAATAATATTATTTAAGCTGCTGTCTCTCCCACTCAATAGAATTCTCAGTAGTTTCGCTGATACCACATTTCACAACATTGAATGCTTGTAAAACAAGAAACTGTGTGTTTCGATGCTTGCTTTTTAACAGTGCACCATGCAAATATTTATTCACAACAGTGATTTCCATTGTGCATACTTTTTACATCTAATTAAGGACTCTGAAAAATTATAATCATTGAAAACAAAAGCATACATTACATTTAAACAAACAGTCAAAGAATAAAGTAACTTCTCTGGGAGGGTACGGTTCTGTTCTGGGAACTGATCGTCTAGGCAAGAATAGAAAATTCGCTTTAAGGTTAAATATTGGAGAACATGTGAATATTTTCCTATTAGATTTAAAATGAAAACGACCCTACGAGTGATATATTGCCATTTCATCGGCCATCCAGCATCCATCGCCCCCTTCTTGGCAACAGTGTTCCAAATTATTTTTGCATAACCTGCCCCTGATCTTCGTATCAGGCGGTTTGGGTGGGTTCCTACTCGAGGCTCCAAAGGGGGAGCTCAATGGCTAAACTTGAGTCAGGCAACCTGCGTCCATCCCACCCTGCACTCAGTGACTGACTCAAGAAGGTGCACGAGGCGATGTGGGCTTCTAAGGGGCAGGCCCAGAACATTGATGGAACCCTTACAAGAAATGCTCTGCTTATTTACTGAATTTAGAGTAAAAAGGTGTAATTTCTGAGCTGGGGAGGCGTCTTGCTTAAATGAAGGGCAGGGTGTCTTAGAAGAGAACCAGTACAGTTAAGGAGGAGCAAAAAGATGTTAGGTCCTTTTGGCACCATGTGAGCGCCCAGATCAAGCCTTGCCTGACGCTGGATTTCTCCCCTAGAATTTCAGCTATGTGAACGAGCACACTTCCTTTCTCCATTTGGCAGAGACTCTTCACGTTTACCCAATATATACACGCTCTTCTACATTTCCCAGTCCCCCCTGAGGTCAGATGGAAGCCGTGTTTCTAATGTTGGTCAGTGAGATGTGGGTGCAATGAAGCCATTTCCAAACTGGACCTTAAACACATTCCACATGATCCCCTAGCCCTCTCAGCCCCTACTGTCACGTGTTCAGAATGGCATAACTAGAAGATCAAAGAGAGAGACTGGACTCTAACGGAGTAAGAAACAAGCCTTTCTCACATGAAGCGACAGAGACAGGGCCATTTACTTATCACTACATCATAGTCTACCCATCACACTAGTCTGTCCTCACTAACGCAGTCCTCAGGCAATTTTACATTTTTGCTCTGTACCTGCAACCAAAATATATCTATAGTTATTCACCACTAGAAAGGGTTTCCTTAAATAAATAAAACTCAGGCAGAATTCTTCCATCCCATCCACGGCTTCTTAGGGGTTCTCTTATACACTCTGCTTCCTATTCCAAAACAAGGATGCTCACAGCTTAAGACCTGCTTTGACTTCCTCCTTCACAGCATCTGTTAAACACTGACTGAGGACAGTAATCCAGGGGCCTTTGGGGATGATAAAATGGTAGCTCCTCTTGAGAGCCTCCGGCTCAGAGAAACCCATGGAATACTTACAAATCCCAGAAAAGGGAGAGACTGTCTAGAAAGAAATCAAAATCACATCAGCCATTAATTGAGCATCTGTTCACCAACATCAGGACCAGAAACATCAGAAACATACAAGAAGGTCCCGCCTCCTTCCCACGGTTCTCTTGGGAAGAGAGAAGTTACACGGATGGTCTCTGAACATGACTTTCGGCAGTGTCACCAAAATCAATTCTCACAAGATGAGAATGTCTTTGGATATGGAAGGCTGGCACATTTCACACCCAGGGCAGGTCCCTTCCGGTGCGCCTTCTTGAGCTGAAGAGGCTGGCGTCCTCGGAGCAAGGCTGGCAGGAGTCTCCTGATGCTCAGGGTTCAGATCCGGCTTAGGCGCTGCTGACTACTAGATGCACCCCTTTGAAGCCCGGCGGGAGGCCGTGAGCAAGGGGAGGCACAGCCTCGGGTGAGGACAGCCCCTCCTACTCACAGGGAATGGGAGAGTGCTTGGTTCTGTCAGGAAGTGGTGTGTCCAACCCTACAGGCGCTGAACGGAAGGCAACAGTGGCAGCTGGACACTGTGGCTGGGGGTTTCCGCCTGCTACCGCTGTCCCCCCTCCAAGCCTGGGGCCCTGGAGCACCCGGCGGGTGCCCCCACCCCTTGCGCAATCCTGTCTCGGCCACAGCAGATGCTGTTGTCAGCAACTGAGAGCCTCGGTCAACACGCAACAAGCACAGTCCACGGAAAAGACCTCTAAAGCGTCCCAAGCGGAAACCAAGGCTGCCGTTCCTTCCTTTCCCCGCTTAATCAAAGACTCTTGTCCGTCTCTGTATTCCGGGGCTAACCAGAGACGAGTGGAACCTCACGTCTCGGTGTCGCCCACTTAGAAGCCGGCAGAACTGGTTTCTTCTTCATTGCTACATCCTCAACCCACTGTGTTTATAACTTGCTCTCAAAAATAAGTTAGATAAACAGATCTGAGCCCTCAATACCCAGAACGAGCGACAGTCCCTGCTGGAGACACAGTAGGAGAACTCGGTTGATCGCGGGGCTGAACTTGGATGTTTTATGCTGCGTTAGGCAGCGGGGACCTCTGAAACTCCATCGACGACAAAGAATCAAGAAATTCCAGGTTAGAATGTCTGTCCAGCTGTTGTTTTGCTTCTGTTCTGTAACCGTGATTCCCAAACAGTTCATCCGGGAGGGACTCCATCTTGCCAGGTGACTAAATCGCATCCTCCCCACCCCATTTCTAAGTGCACTTTCTTTTTCCCTCAAAACCTCCAGCGGCAGTCTCCTCAGCTCCCCGTTGTCTGCTGACCGAGGTCCTCTTCACAAAGCATCCCCGAAACCGCCTGCTGTAAGCCGCCCCGCCTCCGCCTCTCTGGCCCCGGGCTCCCTGAGCTCGCCTGCTCCAAGCCCTCAGCCCGTGGGCGGCAAGGCCTCCCCGGCACCGGGCCGCACCTGGGGGGAAACAGCTTTAGGGCCTCAGAAGCCACATCTTCCACCTGACTCTCTCCACAGCGCTTTCGCAGTACTTCTCAGGGACGCCAAGGCACTCGGCGAAGGCTGCGGAACCCAGCGGACACGGGCACCGCCGTCGCTGAGAGCGTCGCAGCTCAATGAAACAGAGGCTTCGTGCATCGCCGATGTCACAGAGGAGAATAGACCTGACTCCGATGTCGCGGAGGAGAAGAGACCTGACTCCGATGTCGCGGAGGAGAAGAGACCTGACTCCGATGTCGCGGAGGAGAAGAGACCTGACTCCGATGTCGCAGAGAAGAGACCTGACTCCGTGCTGGACCTGCTCCTCTGGCTTTGACCCTGTGCCCTGTTCCCAGGCTTTGTCTTGCTAGCTCTGCACTCACGTTAAGATACAAGTTGCAGAACAGAGAGTAACAGTTGTTTTGTTGGAGGCTTTTGCACCGCTGCAGGAACAAAGCATTCCTGCACGGAGAAGGCTGCACCAACCAACCACACCCCCTCCCCTGTTGGAGGGTGGGGCGGGTAGTATTAAAGGAGCCTGCACTCTGACTGGAGCAGGACGGCTCTCCAAGACGTTAGTCTGCCATCCTCTCTGTCTGCCGGCTTTCCGAATGAGTCGCTATTCCTTGCCCCAACAGCTCGTCTCCCGGTTTACTGGCCTGTCCTGCGGCGAGCAGAATGTGTTTGGACTCGGTAACACTAACACCTGGACACCAAGACGCAGCCCTTTTGGAAAAGGCCTTGCATATGAACTCTCCGCCGGTACTCTCTGGCCCAGGAATTAAACAACCGTGGCTCTCTCCAAGAAAGCAACTCAAAGCAAAGACCACGCACAAAGATAATTACGTCCTTGTAAGGGCGGAAAACTATAAATTATGTAATTGTCCAACAGGAGCTGAAACTTCTAAGCTACGATACAGACATTAAAAATATATTCGTGATGCATTTTTAAATCGTGAGGAAATGCTTATATAAACATCTGAACCCAAAAAAGTCAAAAACCAATTATGCGTCCCAGAGACAGCGCGAACACAACGGGTTTAAAAATTCATAGAAGCAGCAGCTAGAACGAAAAGGCATCAGAATGGGAGGCAGTCGTCTCTGGGTAGCGAGATGATTTATTTTTACCTCTCCTGCGCCTCTCCTGCACGTCAGGATCACTTTGAAGTAGCTTACAAAAAAATCAACGCGCTGGTCCAGAATAAGGAGGCCAGGAAGCCGACAAGAGAGACAGAATGGGGAAAAGAAAACAAAGCCAAGGATGAAGTTGAGTCACAAGACGTGTCTCTCAAGTTCCCAGACTTTATAAATAGCCAGTTTGGCTCGGCGACTCCTAGGAGTTACAGCAAAGACAGACACGTAGAAACTCACTTAGACAATGTATGGTGCTCACAGGATGAAGTGCAAACTGCTTCTCAGGATAAACACTGCTTTTTCTTCCCACTGGTGCAAAGGCCTGAGAAGTATTCCCCACCCACCCCCACCAATGCCGTCTCCCTAATTCACTCACGCTTGTCGTCTGACATCAGAAGTCCAACCCACCAATCCGTGTGCCTCTCAGAACCCAACTCTCCCCTTTTAGAAACAGGAAAAATATTTGTCAGCCATTGCCCCACACGCTTCTCCCTCATTCCATGCAATTTCACCCACCCTTTTAGTTGACGTGGAAGAGGCCACGTCGACCCTCCCCTCCCTCAGGGCCCGTGGGGAGCAGCTAAGCGGATGCATGAGGGGGTCACAGGGACGGATGAGGGGGTCACAGCTCGGCGAGCCCCAGGGCAGGTTCTGCAGCTCGCTGGCCTGGGAGACGGCCACACACTTTCACAGCCTCACATCCACTCCTCCACCCCAATGGCAGTCCTGGAATTGAAGTCTACGTTTTAGTCTCTTTTAGGTATCACTCCTGATTGCTGCTGGAAAAATGAAGGCTGAGAAAAAATTAAAGAACAGAATGTTCATGTATTCATTCGTTCACCAAACCACATCTAGCCGCACGCATCCAAGCTGAAACTCCCCGGAAACCCCTCTGCATTCGGGCTTCAGCAAGCCTGGCACCGTGGCGGGTCCTTGCCTGACATGTGGATTTGCTTTACGTTAGCAAATACAGTCACCACAGGCAGAACGTGCAACCGCTGACAGCGTGGGCCCCGGCATCAGAACTCAAACTCCCTCCATGCTTAGCTGTAAGATCTTGGACAAGTTAACTTCACTTCCCCGAGTCTCAATTTCTGCCTTTTTCAAATGGGGTTAATCACAAAGCTGACGCCGTGGGGTGAGTCTGCAAATTCACAAAAATCATTTCCATCCATCACTCAGCCCAGTGCGCACCACGCCATCATCACTCTGAAATTCCCTGCCATTAATATGGACCAAAGTATTCCCCGCAGCACTTTGAATTACAGGAGGAAAAAAAAATCCCAGCAGCCAACCATCTCACGGCGGCACGAAGTTTCTTTCAGCAACAGTCTACAGCCTCAAGCATCCTTACACATTCACGGAACCCCGCGATGCCCAAAATCAAAGAGGGAGAGAAAGTCACGCAGAGGCTGCCTCTACAGGTGCTGCCAATTTAGGAGAGGAGACAGAAAATAGGTTTAGAATGTCACCCCCGGGGAAAGCTGAAAAGTGCCCGCCCCCCAGAAAGATACCCGGGTCCAAACCCCTCCAACCCGTGAATGTCACTATACTTGGGGAAAAAGCGAAGGGGTCTTGCAGGTGTGATTAAAGTTAAGCTGGGAGATGGTCTGGGTAAACCCGGTGGTCCCTAAACGCAGCCATGTGGACCCTTCTAAGGGGGGGGGCAGGAGATCTTATACACAGAGAAGAGGAGGTGTGAGGACAGAACCGAGGAGGTGGGAAGACACCAGCCTTGAAGCTGCAGTGACGCTGCCGGGAGGGAAGGCCTCGGGGCAGAAGCTGGGAGCGCGCGGCACAGCCCGGAGACGCCCTAAAGCCACCTGCCACCTTAATTTAGGCCCAGAGACCCTCCAGACCCGTTCAAGAGTGAAGCTCTGCTGTTTTAAGTCCCCGCATTGGTGGGGCTTCATGGCAGCAGCCACAGGAGACGGACAGGCCCTCTGGTGCGGATCCGTCCGCACCCTCCCTCTGCTCCCCAGCGCGGCCTGCGAAGGGGCGGCTGCAGGATCACCACCTGCCTGGACGATTCTGGGAGGGACAGAGGCGGCTGTGCTAACCTCAGCAGGACGGCAGGCGTAACCAGGGCAGGCTGCAGATGCCACCACGGCCGTCCTGACCACTGCCTGTCCCTACCCTTCAGGCAGGACCAGCAGGTCCACTGCCCGCTTGGGCCGACCCCACGGGCCCTCTGTGGACCCGGGATGTGTACGCGTGTCTGCTCCCTCCCGCGCGCACACACCCCCGCCCTGTGAGCACCAACCCATCTCTCAGATGCTCGAAGTCAAATGCCCAGGTTTCCGCATCCAGAGACGCTCGCTCTGTGCCTCCAACACATCACAGTTGCAAGTTTACATTCCTTTATAGAACATTCTTACATAACGTATAATTACATTTTTATATAATCAACATTTTTCTCTATCTGCTGTATAAACTGCCAGCTCTGGGAGGGCAGTAACCTGGTCTGGGCGGGTCTTTCTACCGCGCTCCTTACGGCCAGCACAGTGCGGGGTGTACCGCTGGTGCTCTGAAGGCAGTCACGGTGACACAACACGGAAGGGGGAGGGACCGAGGAAACCAGAAGAGGAAAGGAAGAGGGAACGGAACAAGCAACTGTGGGGTTTTGAGCTCACGACTTAAAACCACCACGGAGTGACGGTCTGTGCACTTCACAACCTAGAGGGATGACTCTGTAAACTGTCCTGGGTCTAAGGACACTTTAGCACCTCCCTAACCCCGTGTCCTCAGAACACTGGCACGCGGTTCCTGCAGAGACCCCTGCTCATTGAAAGCCTGTGGCCTTCAATATGTGTTAAATGAACATATTTTATGGCTTTATGGATGAATAGATGGATACACGGATGGAAGGATGGATGGATACATGGATGGATGCATGGATGGATGAATGGATGGATGGAAGGATGGATGGATGCATGGATGGAAGGATGGATGCATGGATGGATGGATGCATGGATGGAAGGACAGATGGATAGAAGAATGGATACATGGAGGGACGGAGGGATGACAACTGGTTGAATAAATGGGTGAATGGATAAATGGATATATGAACTTAAAATATAGGGTGAACAGTAAACCCAAAGGACCTTAAGGCCTTAAAGACATCCTGTAATCTATATGCCAATTAACTATGTACATTCAAATGAAAAAACAGAGAGACAGACAGCAGCATTGGCTTCTGCAATGAGGCAGGTCTGGAGCCTTTGTTTTGCCTTCCTTCGTCTCTTGGCTTTCAGAATTGAACTAAATCAAACAGATCCTGATACTTCAAATTCTAACTTTCTATGCACATAAGCATTTTTTTTACAAAATCATATTTAGTACTTAACTTTTTAATTCAGAGAAAATGAAACCTTATGGTCTCCCTGCTTCCTAACCTTTTAACTTTGACAGGGTTTAAACGTAAGCCGTAAACTCTAGTCTCTGACTCTCTGTCTGTTTCTGTCCCTCTGTCTCTCTCTCGCTCACACACACACAGCAACGTGCTCCCTCCTGAATATGTCTTCCTCCCCTGAGAGCCTGTGCAAGGTGTCACTGTGAACCAAAGGCCCCTCCAGTCCAAGGCTGGGGGAGGACACTTCCCAAAGCAGACGTGATGTTCAGCCACCCGGGTGCTTCACTTCCGACCTCAGGGGGACGCAGTGACGGTAGAAACGCTCTGCAAGAAGGTGCCCCAACACAGCCAGTGCCCAGGAAGCGCGCAGCACAGCCCGGAGACGGCCCCGCGCCCGCAGCTCCCCTCCCAGGCCCTCTGAGTGTCTGCTGCTCACCGGCATTTGCAAGAGAAAATAGCTCTGGGGGGTGCAGGTAAGGGTCACGACCAGCATCCCAAATGTGGCCCCTTCTCAATTCTGTACGTCACATCTACCTGGCTCTCTGCTCATCTCTAGTCTCACTCATCTGTCTTCTGCCCTCCACTTTCCATGCTCCCGCCCCCTCCCAGGAGGTGAACAGCAACACATAAAGACATCTGCAAGCCTGCCCAGCTGTGACCTGCCTCCCGTTCCCGACGGAAGAGCAGACCCTCAGCGTGAGACGCAAGCTCTCTGCCAACCCGGTACGAGGCCGCTCTCCAGGAAAGGCCGCCCGACCACGGGGCAGGGGACACTTGTAGTTTCACAGTGGTTCCTAGGTCCCAAGGGATGGAAGTGCAAGCACTGAGATTTTATTTCTATTTGTTTTTCAAAAGATCTCGACGAGCTTGCTCTGTGACCCACCAGTTCCTGCTCATAAAACTGAAACGTGGGTGAGGTTCCAAGACCCGAGCCTGGCATTAAAGTGTGCACATCTGTTCATTCGAAGCTTTGTGTTTGAAAAGCATGAGACCACTACGGTAAAAATAATGTGCGAACGCACGTATTTAATAGTTGGCAATAATCTCCATTTTTCCATCCGACCCGGACAAACGAGGCACTTTGGAGTGTGTGCCTATGTATATGTTTACTTACAATTAAAAACCCTCTTAAATGTACTCCATATTCGATTTTTCAAGCTGGTTTAGAACTTTCATATGATTGGAGAGTCCATGAGGGGAAAGGAATTTGAGAAAGAACTGAATGGTCCTTGTGTTTAGAAATCACATCTGCGCCATGAAACTGGACACAACCGGATGGCTTCTAGGGGCGCTGAACCCTTTCCTGCTCTTCGACGCACTATGGCACTGACTTGCCTACCGTGGGCTCGGGAGTCTGCAAACTGCTGGGTAGAATCCCCAGCCCATCACCGCTTCGCTTCTGAGCACCTGGGCTGAGTTAAGGGCTCTGAATTTAACACAAAATATGTCCTCGGCTGGGCTGACACCACCATCTCCCAAGCTAAGACCTCCACGTCGGAGTTCCTCATTTCCAGGACCTCTGCAGTGTTTCCACTTGGAAAAGTTCAGGCGTCTCAGGGGAAACAGTTCTCTTCCACACGGCTCAGCCTAATGAAGAAATCAGGACAAGAACTATGTGCATAACCGAGGAAACACAATAGTTAGGCCGTGTTCGCAAAGCTATTCTGTAGCTTCTTGTTATTGCAGCATAAAAGCACCGGAGCCTGGTCCTAGGATAAAACCAAGTGACGGCCAATAAACAGCACGCCTCGGAGCAGCACGCAAGGCCGCTGGGCTGCTGCTGCTGCTGCGGACGTGGGCTTTTTTGACCTCACGTCTGCCTGGGTTGGATTCATTGAATCCATCAACCTTTCCTTCTGTTTTCTTGTGCACAACGCAAATCCCCGAGGCTCCAGTCCCCGGAACGGATTCTAGCTCATAATTAGGAGACGTGAGCCCATTACGACTGCACTTGAAGAGACAGCCAGACAGGGTGGGCACCCATCCCCCTCCTCCTCCATCACGCCAGCACAAAACCCCGGCGTGTGAACTGTCTATTGTCAGATCTAAAGCAACACAACCTCGGCGATGCCAGAAGAGCTCAGAGAACAGAAAATTCCTGTAATTAAAAGGCTCTGTGCATGATAATTGGCTTTGAAGTTTGAGAGAGATCGCATCTCAGAAATCTTCTCAGAAAAATCTGTTTACAGGGATTTGGGGGCACACACTGGAGACGGCGAGGATGCTCTGCTTCTCTGCTAATATATTTCTCAGTAGGCAAGAGACTCCTGGGGGGAACCGCACATAAACAGAGTCCTGATCAGTCAGGAGAAAGAACTGCTGGTCCTTCCTACAGTCTCCTCTGGGAATCAAATAATTTCCCTTCAAGGAACCCGTGTCCTGAGCTCCCAGACTTGCTGTTCCGATGACAGAGATGGTGACAGAAGGGAAGGCAGACAGAGGGGAACCCCTGCCCTCCTCACAGCTGCAAGTCAGTGGCCCTGCTGCGATGACTCAGGTGACAAGTGTGGTTTCAACTCCGCGTCCAACCTGCATGGATGCTGCCACGGACCAACGGCCACGGACGGCAAGAAGAGAGAAACCTGCCCCTCAGACCTCTCTGAGAGAAGCTCGGGCCCACCTCTCAGGGGCTGGCCGCACGCCGCACGCCCAGCTGCCCAGAATGCACTCAACAGCGTTCCCTCACACAGGCGCGCTCTGGAATTATCTCCTAAGAAGTCTGAGCCAGCAGGAAAAGTCAAGCCCAAATTCCAGAAGCTTTCCAGGAGGTCGTTTCAATCGCTTCCTCTGGCATCTTGCTCGGCCCTCCCAGTGCCCACCTCCCTTTCCAAGGTTCTTCACGGCCCCCTCCCCGAATGGAAAATGCTGCTGAGTGGGCAGGACTCTCTCTCCTCCCTCAGCAGCCTCGCCTGGGGCCTCCCACCCAATACCTCTCAGGAGGCACCTGATGCCAAGGGGCCGCGGAGGACCTTGGCTGCCGCACGCGCGCGCGCACACACACAAAAGCTCGCGCACAGAGACATAGGCACGCGTGCGCGCGCAACCTTCCTCCTGGCCACCCCCATCCACACACACCCTCCCACACCCTCACTCCCAGCAAAGTTAGTCCCGGGGCCAGAGGTGGCGGCGGCGTCCCCTCACCTTTAGAGAAGAGGGCGGCCAGGCTGATGAGCACGGGGGACCAGTGGTGCCACAGCGTCCCCATCTCAGAAGCGCACATCCTGGAGACCCGGAGCGCGGATCCTCTGCTCCCCGGCGCCGTCTGGGCGAAGAAGACACGGGCGCCAAGCCCCCGGAGGGCCGGAGCGGGGCGGGCGGGCGAGGGAGCGCGGGGCTAGGGGCGCGAGCAGCCGCGGCGCCCTGCGCCCTCCTCCCGCCAGTCCATGGCCGGCCTGGAGGCGACACCGCGCGCCGCTCCGGAGTTGCTCTCCCGAGTCCAACGCGCGCGCAGGCAAACCCCACCTCCCTTTCACCCCCACCAGGATATTTTTATTTTCATCCACGCGGATTTGTTCCTTTCGGTTTACCCAGCGAGGATTGGCCCCCAGGTAGCCCCCAAAGGGCGCCTCCGGGAGCGCGGGGACGCAGGCGGCGGCTCCGGCGGGGCTAGCGCGGGCGGGCGGCGGGGCGGCGGGGTTGCGGTGCCCGGGGCGCGGGCGGAGGCGGCGCGGGGGCCCGGGGCCAGGGGACCCGGCGCCCGGAGCTGCGCGGGGCGCCCGGGCGCCCGGCTCCCATCCCGCCCGCCGCGCCCCGGGGCGCCCAAAGTTTGGCGGTGCGCAGCCGCTCCCCGCGCCCCGCCGCCCGCCTGGCCCGGCCCGGCCCCGGCCCCGGCCCGGCCTCCGCTCCGGCTGGCGGGGCCCTAGGCGCGCGGCGCCCACGGCCGGCTCCGGGGACGCAGGGCTGCCCCCGGCGCCCGGGGGAGGCGGGCCAGCCGCGCGCGGAGGAGGACCCGCCGGCCCGGGCACCTCGCCGCCCGCGCGCCGGCCCCGCTCCGCCGAGACCGCATCCGGCACGGACGCGAGCGCCACGCTGCCCCGTGCGGGCTTGGGGTTTGCCTGAAAATTTGGCTTTTTTAAAAAAGCCCCACCCTTTCGGAGTGACAGCTGTGAGCCCCAATCCGCACAGCGGATCCCGCCTCCCCGGGTCTGCACCGCCCCCGCCCCCCGGCCTCCCTCCCCGCGCGCGCGCGTGGGAGGGGGCTGTGCGAGGCGGGCGGGGGGCCGGCCTGTCCGCCGGCTCCGGGAGGCTTGCGCCGCCGGCTCTTCCAACAGGTGTCAGGCCATTTGCCTCCTCTTCCTCTTCAAAACTCAAGTTCAGGGCACGTCCTCCAGCCGAGGGGTTTCTAAGGCTCTCCGTCCGCCTGCCTGTGAACACACGGTTGACTGTAGAGGGGTCCTCACCCCGCACTCCTTCCCCCAACCATCTCAGGGTAGGAGGGCCTCAGACGTGCCATCCCGAGGGTCGTGCTGCCCTCCCCCACCCCCAGCCCCCATCCTGGAATGACCACCAAGTCAGTGGTCCTAAAAGAATGCCATCTTGACTCCCCGCTGGCCCATCTGGAGCTGGGAATGGATCCCTTATGCGCCAACGTGGCCCTGAGAAGGCAAAAGATAAGCTCTTCCGGTATACTTCCTGGAAACCCTGATTAAGACGTCCCAGAAGCTCAGACCACAAGGCATCGGCCTGTGATTACTGCCCGCGGGCTCCTTTGCTCCACGCGAGCCTTTGGATTCATCAGATCAGAAATCCGAGGGAAGGAAAACGGTCTGAGTGTTTTTAAAATATTGGAAACCACAGCCAACCAAATCAAATGAGGTGAACGTGCCTCCGTAGGTAAAAATGGGTCATTATCATTTGGCCAAGGGAGCCACAGGTGTTTTACTCTTTATGCCCAGGGTTGCAAAAATATACCAGAGCTTTCAGTTTGTAGCCTTCAACGTTTCAAAAAGATTGTCTCTCTGGGTTTCATTCTCTGTGAGATGTGCGATTTACTTTTCTGAATGTGTCTGTCTTTCCCTTTTTCTTTTATTTCTAGATAAATATTTCTGCCTTTTCTCTTTGCGTCTCTCTCCTATGAAGTTCTAAACAGCTAATGCCTCAAACCACGTAAGAGGTGATGTATTTCAGTGCTTCTGAAAGTTGATGACGTCCCCACATCACCTCGGATGCTTGTGAAAACGTGGCGTCCTGAGCCCTCTCCCCTTCCTCCTGAGCCTCAGGCATCAGGTCTAGGTGGGGCCCATGGGGCCTAAGAATCTGCTTGCCTGACAATTTCCACGTGGCGCTGCTGCTGCCCTTCCACGGACCGCTGGGATTGTCCACTGTGCCCTCCACCTCAGCGACAGGGACCCTGAGATTGAGTCCCGGGCTCATCCTCACCGGGCCTCTCCGTGGTAGAGCCAGTGCCTGCACCAAATGCCGACTCCAGGCTACTGCAATCAGTTTTCAGGTGAACTGAGTCTATTTTAGAAACGTTTTTCAAATGTATTGACTAGGAACAGATAATCCTTATTCTTGATTAAAAACAATCATTTTATATATTCTCAATCAAATTGAGGGTTCCCCCCCTCAAGAATTGCAATCATCAGATACCTTTTGGGGAGAAGTGGGTGGCGGGTATGTCCCTGCAGAAGATTTTTCTCTACCTGCATCCTCAGGACAAAAGGCAACTGACAGATGTTAAACTATTTCCCTGCCGTGCACAGTTGGCTGGACAAAGTTTCTTCTGCTGCTTGGTGTAGGTAGCTTTCGGGGAACTTGCAACTCCAGATACCTGAACAGTGACTGAAGTAAGAAGCAAGCCTGGCTCCTCACTCTCCCGTGTGCTCTTCTAGCGAGGGCATCTCGTTTTCCGCGGGTAATTAGCACAGCTAATCCTGGGAGAAGTAGGCTGAGGCTTGCCAGGGCTTCGGTTACGTCCCATACCTCTGGGACGACTTCCCACCCCGAAGCGTCTGCCTTGTCTCTCTCAAATTAATTGTGAGAAATCTGCTTTCCTCCAAGAATATGTGTTTCATCTACAAGGCCGTAAATCAATTTGTAAGCCTAATTTTGTCAGTAATTAAATAGCACTAATTGTTCGTGCTGTGTGCATTAGGCTTTTGCACCAGGCAGCTTTGGTTGCGGTCTTCCCATAGAACACAGCGCTCTCCAGAGAGAACAGCTTTGTCCGGAAGATGGTCAAGGTGGAACTCCAGCGTTGAAGGGAACTGTCCCTTCAGTTGGAAGAAGCTTTTGGGTACCACAGAGATGGGGCATCCTTTAACACTGAATTGGTCCTGCTCCAACCCTTCTGATCACATGAAGGAGAAAGGCTCAGGCCTGAGCAACTCTGGAACAATCTTCACAGTTGCCAATGCCTTGACTTTTAAAACAGAGGACACCTCTTTCTGCTCAGAGTGACCATGTCTAGCTAGGATTTATTAACATCAGTTTATTTTACTCTGATTATTAATTAATGGACGTCTTGGGTCCCCTTTAGTTGCCTTTTCAATTAAGTTACTTAACGTTTTTCAAAGGATGGGCTGATCTCAAGAACGTTAAATCACTACTGATTGAAGAAGATGACGTGCGTCACCTCCCCTCCTCCCCATGACGAAGCGCCTGAGATGGTGAGAAATACCTGGAGTTTGGGAAGCAGGGGGGTGACCCATAGGCTGCCGGAGTAGTCCCTCCTGTGGGCGTGGCAGGGCCTTTCTGAAACGTCTATTCTTCTCAACTTCCCCAAATTCAGATCCAACGACTTGTCTTTTTCAAGAATAGGGACAGCGTTCTGACGTGGCGGGCACAGAAGTCGTCAGGGACAGCAAGTGCAAAGGGCCTGAGGTGTGAAAACACAGGGAGGATCAGAAAGAAGACAGTGTCTGCACTGAGTGAGCCAGGGAGCATGAGGGAGGAGGTGAAGGCGGGGGGGCGGGGAGATGACAGGGGCAGAGCCTCCACCTTGTGGGGGTTGGTGTCATCTGTGTAAAGGAACTGGGAGCCAAGTCACCTTTCCAGATGCCCGGATGTTCCCGTAGCATCGAAGAGGCAGGGCAAAGCATGCACACCAGCCTCCCCGCCCCTTCCGGAGCCCCCGCCTTCCTGCCTTCACAACTCCCGGCCTCTGTGTGGCCCCGGGGCGCCAAGGAGGCTGGTGAGCTAGGAATCCCTCACCGCGAGCCGGGATGGGATCTCTGTCCCCCGGGGAGCTGGTTTGGGCTGGTCCCCAGCACGCTGAGTCGGTCCCTGGTTTCCTGTCTGATGTCTAGTCCCCGTGCTCTAGCTTGAGAATACCTCTGTCCATTCCTTGTCTAACAGGTGCCCGTCGCGCGGCGTCTATGCACGTCCTGCACCAGCTGAGGTCTTCCCTGGGGCAGAGAAAACGGGGCGGCGAGGTGGAGCGGCACTGAAGTCCAGGCCCGAGCTGGAAATCTCCAGATTCCAGCTGCCGCCCCACTGGGAGCTCCTGCCTCTGGTTCTTTGGCTGCTGCTTTTCAGTCTGGTTTGCACAACGTTCCTCTGTTGGGGGTGGACTGTCGGCACACAGTCAGGACGATGGGGGGTGACCGTCTGAAGGTCTTAATCCAGAGAGCATCCTTCCCAGAGAAGGATCCAGCCCCTGCCGAATCCCTCAAGAGCACTTGATCACAGACAAAGGGGAACGCTGGCATCCGCATGGCCCAAACGGCGGTCCCAGGCTGAGTCTGACACGGGGAAAGGACCCATCTACTCTTCTGAGCTCAACCGCAAAGGGTTTCTTTAGCCCCTTTGAAATCAGTGTCTCCAGTGGGCTGGGGAGGCTGGGTCCTCCATGTGCAGACACCTTTGTCAGGGAGTGAATTAACCCCATTTGTGGACGTTTGAATCAGAGAGACACATCCCAGGGGTGCTATTGAGGAACATGGCTCCCCGTCCCCGGCCAAAAAAAAGAAAAAATGTTTATGAAAGTAACACAGAGAGTGTTGATCCTGCCCTGGGGACCTGGCAGCGGCCACTGAGGGAAACGCTTTATCGGGCAATTTGTAGAGGTTGCCAACATCAAAGAGAGAGACAGCGCGGCAAGTTGTTACAGGCGAACAAGCCACAGCTTCAAAGCCGGGATCTGAGGACATTTTCAACGGCCCAATTTGGAAGGTACTTAAGGGTGCTTTGGGGAATTAACAAAATGGAAATAATAGGGCTGGGAAGACTTCTGGCTTAAAAAAAAAAAAAACTGTTTTTCCCTTGTAATAAAAATCTGTTGACCGAGGAAATCAGGTGCACACTCCAGTTTCCTCCCAGCGGCTAACTTTCCCCAGCCGTATAGAGTGCTCTGCTTGGGGTTCCAGTGACTTATTCCTGTCCACTTATCTTCCGCAGGTACGTGGGTACCAGCCGGGACGTAGGGTCCCCACCTCCCAACAGCCACAAAACTCTTTAAAAAGACCATTTCTGACAATTCTCAAATACCAGTTTTCCACTGTGTCAGGAGCTCTCTGGTGTTTAAATGGATCAACACGGGAGACACCCAGTGTGATTCAATATGATCGATGATTTGTACACTGATTTCTGTCTCATCCTACGAGAGGTGTCCATCTCAAAAAAATGACCAATGGCGTCGGCGAGCTCTTGGGGCCTAAAAGTAAATGCAGTGGCAGGAGTTGTCTCATCGCAGGGATGGTTTAAGGGATCATTTTCAACAGTTACCCCAAAATAGTAAAATATATGTGACGCTGGATAAAGGTTATTTTTGTTGTTATTTTACTGTGTCAAAAAAGGCTGAAAAGCAGTGCCTGGAGATGGGGCTCTCTCAAGCATCTGCACAGCCCGCAAGACCTGCGTCCGGGGCGCCCAGGCAGCTGGGTGCGCTGCCGCTGGGACTCCCAGCATCCGTGGACCTGCAGTGACCCCTAGTGCCGAAGAGCTGGCAGCTCGAGACACCCGTTTTCCCATCTGGGAGTAAAGGAGTTGACATCGCCCGCTGCAACCCACAGCCACAAGTGGTCACATCTTAATTAGTCAAATTACATTTTAAAGAACTGGAAATATTTCTTATTCCATCATCTTATCAAGCAAAGTGGATGACCAAGCCCCTGCATGGTCATGAAGGAAATCCTGACGCTGGTCCTGTGAAGTGAGAGGCGTGGGAGTCCACAGGGGTCACCTCGCGCCCTGTGCCCTGCTAAAAATGTGAATAACAACATCGTGGGGTTGACTGAAAAATGAAAACATTACCGTTTTAATACCACGTGAACTTGGGCTGTTTAAAAATCTGCCTAGCAGCGGATCCTTTTTAAATGGGTATATGCACCCCTGTTGGTGTTGCAAACGAACGTTTCCAAGCAAGAGGTTGCTGGCAACATCCTCCACTTTCTCAAGAGCTGCATGAGAACGTAAGATGGCAAAGAGAGCCGTACATGTGATTTAGAGACGAGTGGGTTTGTGAGCATCGCTGACAATGGCGGGGACCACTTACAACAGGGAACCTGAGAGCTGGGGCATCCTGGCCATGTCCTGCTGCAACCCTCCCACGCTGGGTTTGAGAAAATGAAAACTGGAAAGAGGGAATTCATGAACTTAGTTACTGCTGCCTTTTAAAGACACTGCCACGAGGATACAATAATTTAGAAAGAAATCTGAGCGTAAATCAGTTCTGACAGTCAGAATTGGCCTCTGCTCGTCAGCATTTTCAGCTGAATCTGGAAGTAACCCCTGGGGAGTATCCGTTTGCAGCTGTTATTCAGTTACATGTTTCAGATAAACAAAAATTATTGGGGTTTCTTTTTCTTTCCTTTTTCTCTTATTCTGTACTGGGACTGCCATGGTAATGACTTCTGGAAAAATCTGTTATGAGAAATCTGGGCTTCAAACAAATCTATTTATCAAACAGTTCAAAATCTTTCCAAGCATAGCCTTCAGAAAGTTACAGTTTGGCTAGAATTTCAATGCTGGAAAAACTAGGGTTGGTGACACATTCATGCATCTCGACTGGATACTTTTTAATAACTAGCAGCTTCTCAAACCATCTACCTTGTTGTGGTATCTGGAAGTGCTGTGTTTCCACTACAAGACGGTGCCTCTGGTCACGATGACTGTCTGGAGGTGGCACCTAAACCTGACCCGTCACAGCCCTGCCCCAGGACCTTTGCACCTGAGGGAGAGGGAAAAGCCATCTCTTTTTGGATACCTGGAATATGTGATGCAAACCTGCGAAGCTGCTGGTGGCGTTGCCACCACCACGTGACCTTGGGAAGTGGAGGAAGCAACGGAAGGAAAACAGATGCAAGAGACAAAGTCTCGCCCCCTTCTAGTCCCTAATTCTGGTCCTCTCTTGCGTTCCAGGAAACACCTTCATTTCCGCATAATCTCCATTTTTTTTCCCAAGCTAGTTGAGGTTGAGTTGCTGCCTCACTACCAGGAGATCGTCTTTCATCTCTCCTTTAACCTGACCCACTGGTTGGAAAAATCAAGTCAGCTCTTGTTACTCTGCAGTCGAACCCTCCCTCAAGTCCCCACAAAGCCCTCAAGGCTGGACAGTGGGACCCCTCCTCCTCCTCTGCGGCTTCAGCCAGGGGCCGCCTCCTCCCACGCGCAAGCCCCGCCCCCGGCACAGAGCCTCCGCCCCGACTGTTCCCTCCGCCTGGAACGCGCTTCCATCAGCTCTCCATAAGATTGGCTTCCGCACTTCCTTCTGGTCTCTGCTGCGTATCACTCAGCCTTCCCTGGACAGAGTAAATAGTAACCCCCGTCGCTTTCTATCCTCTGTCTGATTCTGCGTTGTGCTTGTGTCATTTCTCAAGCCCTGAATGCGCTGCTGGTTTACTGTCTGTCTCCCCGCCTGGAATGTAATCTTCCTTGAAACAATACCTGTTCTGCTCACGGCGCTAGCCTCACTGCCCGGGACACTGCAGGATGACGCAGCCCCTCTGTGACGTTTTAGAAATCAAGTGATGAATTAATGACTTCTTCTCCCCTGCCCTCTGTGTGCCCCAGTCCCAGAGAAAGTGTGTTCTCCATCCAGTTGAAGAGTCCAGCGTTTGGATAGTATTTACCTGCTGTCCTTTGTCAGAACCACTGGTCAGCTTAATGAATTTAATATCGAACTCCAGCTTGGAGCTCAGTTAATCAGACCACTCATTGCACAGGCAGGGGAGCACCCAGAGAGCAGCAGCATGATTTGACTGTATTTTTTTCCAGTGGGGGTGAGAGGAGGGTTAATATGAAACTCAGCACAGCTGGTTAGTTCCGGGCCCTCCTGGCCGCCCGGGGCCGTTCTGCCCCGGGGTGGTGGGAGCCTGTGCTTGAATTTGAGTTAATAGCTGTGTGACCTTGGCCAAGTTACTTAACCCCTCTGAGCCTCAGTTTCCTTATCTTAAGCGATGTAGACTATATGATCACCTAACTTGTTGGGCTGCTAGAGAATTAATTAATTAATTGTTAGAGAATTCATGAATATAGTTGGCATTTCAAAGAGAGCTATTCTCAGTTACTGTTTTCTGCAGGACTCGAAATGCACTTTTCAAAACGTGTTTTTCTTTTTCTAGTTCCTTATTTATGTGTTTATTTCTTTACTTATAAATTAAGATGGATAATTTATTGGGTGTCTGCAGGGTCAAGTCCAGGAACAGGTTTTCTTTTTTTTCCCCTTTTTTCTCCTTTTTTTTTTTTTTTCAGGAACCGGTTTTCTTAGCATGATGTTAAGTGGTTTCCGTGGAATCAAACTCATAAACAAACATCTTATTGGTGCCTTGCACACATTAGGTCTCGTAAGCATCAACAGTTAAGAAGTCAGAGAAACAATGTGTACAAATCAGCTTTACTCATCTTGGAGTTTAAACTAAGAATGTTGCTCTCTTTGTGTGTGAAAAAGGTTTTGGCACAAAAAATTCCAAGTCTTGGAAAAGACAACAACAGCGACAAAACAACAAGACACCTTACGTGACCGCAAACGCTCCGTGGTGAAGAGCCGGCAGGTGTGAGCTCTGCCGGCCGGGCTTTCAGCCCGCTGTACGCAGTTTGCAGGAAGTGCTGACGGGGCTGGAAGCCTTCCCGTCGGGTAACAGTTTGTTGCACCTCCAAGTTCAAGTCGCGTGTCCGACTTACCACTTTGAAGTGGTGTTGCTGGGGTGTTTATGTAACATTTGCGGAAGGCGGAGCCGCTCCCCTGGGCTGGGGCGTGGCGCCCCTCCCGGAGCTCCGCATCCCTCCCGCCCCCACGATCAAAGGGCTCGGTGGTGGAAGGCAGGGACACTGTTCCTCTTCTTCCAAGGTCAGTGAAGGTGTCCCTCTTTCTCCTCCACAGCATCCTTGCCCGTGACGCTCTGCCTGCGGCTGGGTTGGGGAAACCAAGCATTGAACTGATGCTAATAATCAGTAAAGGATTCATTGCTAATTCTGATCATTCACTTCACCCAGTAATGCCAGGCTCTCCCCACCGCCCTCCAAACACACGTCCTTTCCCACACTGACTGTGGCACTGTATTTTCCAAGGACGTCCCCAACGATGTCCCCCAGCCGCGTGCTCTTCCCAGTGGCATCTTCGCACACAGCTCCGTCGGGAGGGAGGGTCTCTGCCCGCTTCTCTTGAGCCTACAAGGGCTTGTGCATCACGAGTCACCAACAGAAGAGTGAGGCCCTGGGACTTCCCAGGTGGGTCGGGGAGGTTGGTTGCCTGGCTCGCTCATGGAGCGTTGAGGCACCCCGGAAGAAGGCTGGCTGCCTGGGGGGGGGGGTGGCAGGCGGCGGGTCACAGAGAGGTCAGGGAGTGGTTCGGACCTTCAGGCTCTCTAGCTGAGTCCAAGAGCCTTCAGATAGCGCCAGTCCTCGGCCAGCTGGTCGGCCCCTGCTCAAGGCTTCCAAATGAGGCTGCGGGCAGCGTGGAGGGGAGGCAGCCCACCCCTACAGTGTGCTTTCTGGACCCACAGAAATCCGTGACCATAGAAAACAAGGGCTGTTACTTCTGTGCCATTGAATTGGGGTGGTTTGTGAAGCAAACTGGAACACGTGCTAACAGCAAAGTAGTCCTTTGTTCATTTCAGCTCAGCTCAATAAATGCCAATTAGACACCTACGTTCTGCCAGGCCCTGCGGATACACAAATCATAAATGGTCTTTGTCCTGCATTACTTATGGCCCGTTAATTTGTGAGTGAAAGAAAACAAGTCACACTGACTGTGGGTCACTGACCTGGGGAGCTGAGAATTTGAGGGTGTATCCTTCAGGAATGGCTGGATCCAGGTGGTCGGATGGGCTCTCCAGGCCTCTCCACCTCCAAGCTTGACTTTGCTGTATTGGCGTCACTCTCTGGCAGCCCTTCTCCTCCCGGCGACCCCCTGAAGCTACTCTCTGCCGTCTCCACAGCCCCAAATTCACACTGGATGTTGGCGATAGAACCCCTTATTTCTCCCTGCTGAAAAGATGAAAAGCTGTGAGATCTAGGGCCACCAGCAGCTGGCTCCCCCACCGGGTAGAAAGCAGATCTGAGCGAATTAAGGCAACGTTTAGTGAGCGAAAGGGATTCCTGTGGGAATCTGAGAGCCTGGTTCCAGTTGTTCTGGACAGCAGATCTGTGCCTGCAGTTTTATAACATGAACCAGTGAATCACCATGTTGCTTGCGCTGTTGAAAGGTGGATTTCCATTAAGTGATGGCCAACGTCACTTCTCTAACTCTACCCAAGAGGTGGCTCCTAAAAGAAGCAGTGACAAGTAAGTGGAGAGCTAAAATAGTGACGTTTGAGCATCAGTGTCCACGGCCTCGCTGCTTCTCAGGGACACGGGAACCCTGGAGTTATAAGGATGGAAGGAAGAAAACACATGTAAAGTTTCGGGCTCATAAGAGTTGCTCAGTAATTGCCAGCTCTGCCATGCTGATCACGTGGAAGTACCTGCCATTCACGTCAGCAACAAGCTTCTCCCACAGAATACTGACATTCTGTTGGCTTTGAAAGCTGTGATTCCCCCTACGACACATGTTAATTCTGAGGTTAATTTTGTCATTATCCTGTAAGTGTGTCTAATGTTACACTTTCTGAAGAGTAGAAAACTCGTTCATTAATGGGTCAGGGGACAAAAGCAACCATTTATCATTCTTGTGAGAATCTAGGGTTCTTGTTGAAGACGTCTTCTGTCTGCCAATACAAAACAGATTTTTCATTCTTCAGCCCACGGCAACGTGTCTGTTTCCCCATCAGCCCGTGGAAGCCACTACCGGCCGCGTCGCAGGTATGTTTGCTTCCTTTCCCGAACCACTCGCTGCCTGCTGTTGGAGATCGGATGATGGATAATCGTTGGCAATTGAAAACAAGCTTGGAATATTAAAATAGATTAAAATCTTATTGCACTGGTATTTTCCTTAGGATAAATACTTAGAGTATAATTGCTAGATAAGATGGGACATACATTCCTGAGTCTTTTGATAAATGTTTCTAACTTGTCTTCTGAAAATTCTGAGCCAGGAATGTACAAGACCAGGAAGTTCCTCATCTTCTGACCAGGTGGGCAGTTTCGGCCCAGGGGATGCTGACACTGTCTGGAGACGGTTCTCACTGTTGGGACCAGAGAGAGAGGGTGCAGGGGGCACCTAATGAGTAGAAGACTGGGTGCGGGATAACCCTTCCCTCCAAAGAATTATCCCCAAATATTAACAGCACCAAGCTTGAGAACTGCCGTCTCACCATAGATGACAGGGTGTCACTATCTTAAAAGTGGTGTGCCATTTGGTGGTTGAAAAGTCACCTCTCATTGTTTTATGTCATCTTCAGTTTAATTTTTTGTTTGCTTTTGCTGCCAATAAGTAGGAAGTGTTTTTTTTTTCCACGTATTTTCAGCCCTGTTTGGTCACTTTCCCACTCACTGTTTCCCCCCCATTTCTGCAATAACGTGCAAGACCTTTAAGGTGGCCGTATGAGACCTTAATGAGATGTTAATGATTTGTTGCACATAGCAAATGTTTTCTCCCTGTGGTTCATTAGCTCTCCGATTTTATTTGTGGTCTCTGGGGCATCGAGAAATTTGTTTTTTTGTTGTTGTTTTTTTCTGTAGATAGATATTTGATTGAGGTCTAGTCAGTTTACAAGGTTGTGTCAATCTCTGGTGCACAGCACGGTGCTCCAGTCACACACGCACATACAGACATTCATTTTCATGTTCTTTTTCACCACAAGTTACTACAAGATATTGAATATAGTTCCCTGTGCTCTACAGCAGGACCTTGTCGTTCATCTCTTTTGTGTATAGTAGTTAGTGTTTTATTTTTATGTAGTTGAAACCATCAGCTTTGCAGTTTCTTCCTTGGTCCTCGGGCTCGGGAGGGCTGACTCCGCACTGAGAACGATTCACTGACCACCTCTGTTTTCTTGGTTCCAGTTCTTTAGATGTAATTCTTTAAGTTATCTGAAATTCATCACAGTAGACGGTGCAAGATGAGAATGTAATCCTCCTCTCCTGTGTCAATAACCGATTGTCCCAAGGCCCGCGGTGAAGCGGTCCTTCCCACGCGGAACTGAACTGGAAACTGTGTGCTTAAGCAGTATGTTTCAGAGACCGAAGACAGCGTTTGTGAGCTCATAGGACTTTTGAGACAATACATCACAATGTTTCTTATGCGTTAACTCGTCTTAATCGTGAAAAAAATGTAATTATAGACACATGTTGAGTGTGTTTCATCTG